>NC_035441.2:68090699-68701802 GCF_002127325.2 Helianthus annuus
TTCTCACCTGAGATAACTCATCAACATCCCACCATGGTAATGACATAATGTCATATAAACATTTAAAGTATTGGACACCATATTCTCTTCGAACTGCATAGGCGTTAACTTGCGGAAGAAAACCCCAACTAATAATATCGCCAAGCGACACATTTCGATCTCGTTGGAAGTATTTCAACGGCCTTTTGAACTTTCTTTCATGAGAATCTTTGAATCATTTAGAACGATCAATCTCTTCGACACTCGATTGACCTTCTTTTTCAACATTATATTGGCCTTCTTGTTCAGCTTCTTTTCTCAAACACTCGAACACATTATCATTCACTGCTTCAGTCACTTTCTGACGCAATTCATCTCTGTTTTCAGCAGCAAAGAATTCCATTAACGTCGGAAGTTTTGAAGTGTCTTCAGGAACATCTTCATTATCCGAACCATCCTCTACTTCAACCCTATCATACTGATCGGCATCCTCAACATAGTTATACTTGTAATCTTTCTGTTTATTGATATCAAAAGATTCCAGATCAGCTTCAAGATCAATTGGATTCTCGGGATTTACATCTTTTAACATCTCCCTATACACATCTAGACATAGGAACAAGGGTTCATGATGTTCTACAGTCTGAGTCTTACTCGACTCCCCCTTTCTCTCAGCTTCACCACTTTCTTCATTGACTGTGTCGTTTAGCAGATCTTCAATGACTTTTTCTTTTGAAGCTTCAGTTACTCTAACACCTGAACCTCCTGCAGCGTCATCATCATCATCACCTTTAGAACTGTGACTGCTTGCAGAACAAACAAACTCTTCCTCATCATCATCTTCATCATCCTCTTCATCTTCACCACCAATTAACTTAGGCGTTGGTGATTCTTCTTCAACTATACCAGGAACTGAAGATATAGGCACAGGAATATCTACCACCATCGAAGGCACAATAGACATTACAGAACTTCCTTCAACCCCTTTACCCTTATCTTTCATTTGCCTTTCTACTTCTGCTTTACGTTCTGCACGAAGGTCCTCTAACTTCAACTCTTCATACTTTTGATCCACTGTTGTTTCTAACATGCTTTCCACAACTCTATTCAGCATGTAGAACTTGTGTTCATGCAACGCTTTAGCAGCCATAAGCTCTTTATTCTTCAACTTATAGTACTCGTTTTCACTTTCTCGACAATTCTTCTCCTCTTCTAATTCAGACACTCGAACTTTCAAAACGTCAATTTCTGTCTGATCAACTTCAATTTTCAGTGTCAACACTTTGTTTTCACCTTCTAACCTCTGCACCTTACCAGCAAGAGATTTTTCTCTTTCAGCAATCTTTTTGCATTCATCTGCCAACTTTTTATTTTCTGCTATCACCTCATCAATTCTCTTTTCCAACTTCAATACTTGAGAATTGTTTGCAAAATCGAAATCAACGTCTAGCAGATTATCATGTGGTATCGCAAGACCTCTACTTGAAGAACTAGGTTGTGCTTGGGTGATTGGAGGTGTGCCAAAAAGATCTTGTGAAGAATAATATTGTTGATGTGGAGGTGGTGATGGTGGAAACAGAGGAGATGGTTGTCTTTGTGGAGTAGGTTGTCTTGGTGGTGTTGATTGTGATGGTTGTCTAGGAGGAGATTGATGTATTGGAGATTGTGGAGGTGTTGGTTGATGTGGAGGTGTTTGTTGACGTGGAGGTGTAGGTTGACGTGGAGGTGTAGGTTGTGTTTGCATAATCTTCTGAGGGCGCTTTGACACTATAATCTTTGGAGTAGCCTTCTTTCGACCTCCAGCTTTCTTTTTACCCTTAGGAGTAGATTGTGATGCTGAAACATGCTCTGGAGAAGGTTCATAAGGTGCATCTTCTTTCTCTTCTCTCTTCCTCTTTCTGAGTAACTTCTCCTTTTCTACCTCCTCTCTCATTCGCCTTTCACATTCTCTTGCATTAACTATTTCAAACTCAGACACACTAGAAGAACTAGTAGTGTCTTTATCAACATCATCACCTTCAACATCTTCTACCACTTTCTCTCTTTCCTGTTGAATATCAACAATATCAACAAAATACGCATCAGATGTAAACAAATCTGTATTAATTTCAATATGTGCTACACTAGCCGCCTCTTGTTCCTTTTCAATGTTCACCTCAGGAACTTCTTCATCAGACTCATCTACTAACACAGTTTCAGCCTTCTTCTTTTGTTTCTTCTTTGGCTTTGAAGAAGAACCTTCACCTTCAGCTACAGGAGTTGCAAGTCTACGTCTGCGTCCAGACTCCTTCACATACCACTCATTCTTTGTTGGTTTGAAACCCTGAATTATTTTCAACTCTACAGCATACAATGCTTCTTTCATTTCTTCTTGATTCCTCCAATTCTGATGATTTTCTGGATCAGGATCCACATAGTTCGCATCTCTAAGCAATCCGAAGTTTTCAATTACTAACTCAGGCTCTGGATGATGAGGATGATACTTGACAAGATTCTTCAACGAGATATTTGACATGTGAGCTTGAACAAGAAGATCATCCTTAATGTTTCTATCAATTCCAGGGTATGCACGATCAATCATCATTTGTACAAAACGTGGATATCTCCAGACTCTAACATCCGACGAGAGATTTTCCACCATATAATGAAAAACTATATGTGAAAAGTTGTATTTCTTATTCAACACCAATGCCTTTAGCATGTTCATCTGATAATCCCTCATCTGATCATAACTGCCCTTTGTGTGACTCAGGGAAATCAAAATACAATGAATTAAAAATTTGAAAGATTTCTGAAATTTTGACTTTAAGTAGTTCCCGGTGTTCAATGTGCTTCTGTATCCCAAACGTAGCATACACCCCTTCACCATTCGTTCAGGAAATCTTGTGGGGTAATTGGCCTCATCAGGAAAGTTCATTACTTCGCGAACTAACGCTTCAGTCACTAGTATGGTCTTCAACTTTCCATCCACTTCTACTTCTGATGAAATCACCTTGCTTGCCTCGTCATACTTTGCACTTTTCCAAAATCGACTAATATGCGATCGATACAACGGCCTCTGGTCAGTCATTGCTTTCTTCACTGGAATACGATCCATGTACTCCAAAATACTGCTGAATTCTGATAAAAGAGGACACTTTTCCACATCTAAATCAACGCAACTGTTGTGTACTGGATCGAATAACACATTTGGTGATGCCTGCACAACAACAATACAAACACAGACTTAGAAAAATTTCACATTTTGAACATTTGACCAAAAAGGCGATCCATCACAATGCACTAAAAGCAAACTAAACAAAATAATATCACAAATGCGGATCAAACACATCACAGCCTTATAGGCGAACCACAGTTATGACTAAAAAGAGGTCCAATTTAGAAAATACTCAAAAAGCGAACCATCCCTAGTCACATAAGCGAAACCACCCTAAAATGCCTTAAAAGCGATCCTGAAATTGTTCAAATGGGCGGTCCTAACATGGTACATATGAGCGATTCGCAGATTGTACATATAGGCGGTTCACAGATGCTACATATGGGCGGTCCTAGAATGTGACTTATGAGCGGTCTGAGTAACCCTGACTGTAAAAACGACCCTAAAATCAAACATGCAAAAACATCTTAAACTCTAAAATTGATTCTAAAATCATATTCTACATAGAATTCCGAGTCTAAGGGTATCTTTTGATTCTGTTATACTAGCCTAAATCACCCTAGATCTGAGACCTAAACCACTCAGTTCCGACAGCACTCATCAAACACACAAATTTCATCAATTAGCATGTAATACTACACCTAGTATCATCACACGACACTGAAACCACAATCATTTCAAACAAACATGACATTCACAGGATTAAAGCATGAATCGTTCATTCACACATACCGACAGACGTGGTTTAACACACTAGAACTGAAATTAAGAGAATACTTACCTTTCCCATGATGTAAACAATGGAGATCTATAAAAAACTAGAGGAAAATCAGATCAAATAGCAGTAAATCACGATGAACAGCTGAAATCGCTCGAATCGCCTCAGAGAAGATGACTTATAAGCGGTTTGGGTAATGACAGAATAAGCGGACCCTGTTCCTTATATATGAGGTCTGAACCGCTTATATGTCATGTTCTTATGAGCGGTCCACATTGTTATTTTGACACAAGAGCGACCCAATGACACAAAAGCGATCCAAACTTTAATTTTTAAGAAACTTATTTTTTATTCGTTTTTTCAACTTTTTCGATTTCACATGCTGACACCCAGTTGACCAAGTCCAATTTAATGACCCTGGACAACTGTTTGACCTACCAAGTCCAAATTAATGGCCCTGGTTGATCAGATTTATGAAGTACTTTGTCGTTATGTTTCAAAAACAGTTCAAATTAATGAACTTTTCAACGTTTCAAACATATGCACATTTTATCTTTCAAACAGCATATCAGATCTATGTTTGCAATCACAGCTTACCCAACCCTCATCAGACACCTACATGATCTGCACACAGGGTTTGAACTTCCAATCCCCAGTATCAGTTGTCGAAACTAAAATGAGAAAAGAAAATCTTTTTGGGTTTAAAGCTGTACAAACTGAAATATATACACACAATATTTTTTCGAGCGTGTTAGGGGATCATATCAGCTGCCGACAGAACACATGCACCGTTAAGCTTATTTCATTTTAAACTTTTAAGCAATTCGCGTTGATTGTCGGTATATTGATCCACTTTAAATTCTCACAGAATTTTCAATCTGTTCGGGATACGTTATTTAGTGTTTTAGAGACTTAAACGTCAACATGTGTTCCCACCTCAGTATATACTCCCGTATCCGGATGCCAGTATTCAGTCTTACAGGTGAATATACCACAGCTGATATCTGTTGAGGGTAGATGCGAAACCGTGAGAGCTCAGGTCAGAACTTCCGTTCAGCAGAGAGATGACGGCTCGACTTTTCGGTGGGTCCCCTTTAGAGGATCTTTTGCATTTCAACAGCAGCGACTATCAATTTTATTGTTTCATCAGCATGCTGAGGGTGAAGCTTATTTTTCAAAGCTTTTTGCGTAAAGTATTATCCGGGGACTAGGTCAGTATTTCCATACAGCAGAAGTCCCGGGATAATACCCCAGATATCACCGAGTATAAAGACCTAGTATCTCAGAATACGGGACCTTTCAAACAGGATTTCAGGGGTTAACTATATATCCTGGAGGTGTTCCCCACGAAAACGCAAGTTAAATTTAGTTTATATCCCAAACCGATCTACTAATTCTGTAAGAACCTACCGGCACATCTTTAGCGAGACTGCTTAATTGCATTTTTACATTACATATCACTAGCGTACTATGCCCGTCTAGCTGATGTACTATCATTTCCCCTTTACTACACAGCTCTTTTTGCATTTTTTAATGTTTTTGGATTTTTATGATTTTATCATGTTTTTGTATTTTTCTGCGAATATCTCCCCCTAAAACTAAAACATATTTTTGTGTTTTTGTTTTTAACGAAAAGCAGGAAATACAACTGTACAAACAAAAGTTGACAACTCGATACGGTTCAAGTCATATCGCCGCCCAATTCGGCTTCACACTCGATAACCCTCCCAGATTGCAGATTTTTTAACCCATTTAACCTTAAAAGATAATAAAATCTCTTTTTATCAAACGGTTTTGTGTAAAAATCAGCTTTCTGATCATCGGTGCCCACATGTTCAATCCGTATTAGTTTCTTTTCATAACAATCTCGAATAAAATGGTGACGGATTTCTATGTGTTTTGTTTTTGAGTGGTGAACCGGATTTTTCGTAACATTGATGGCCGCTTCATTGTCCACAAATATTGGCGTATCCAAGAATTGCAGACCGAAATCGCGGATCTGCTGTTGAATCCAAAGAATCTGAGAACAACAGCTAGAGGCTGAGACGTACTCAGCCTCGCAAGTTGAGAGCGCGACTGCAGTTTGTTTCTTGCACTGCCAGGTAACGAGCCGAGTTCCGAAGAACTGACACCCAGCAGTGGTGGACTTAGCGTTCTGCTTACAACTACCGAAGTCTGAATCAGCAAAACCAGATAATGTAAAATCACCCGAGCGAGGGTACCACAAGCCGATGCTTGGGCATCCCTTCAAATACTGTAGAATTCGTTTGACGATTGTCAGATGTGATTGCTTCGGTTTGACTGATATCGTGCGCACAAACATGTCGGATACATGATGTCGGGCCGCGAAGCTGTAAGATACATCAACGAGCCGATGATCGATCTGTATAATGTTTCATCCATCTTCACACCTTGTTCATCCGGACAGATACCATGATTTTGTGCGAGGGAGGTTGATGCAGGACTGCATTCTGTCATGTCAAACTTATCCAGGACGTCCTTTACATACTTCGATTGATGAATGAATATTCCGTCGGGTAGTTGTTCAACTTGTAACCCGAGGAAGAACTTCATCTCCCCCATAGAACTCATCTCGAATTTCTTCTTCATCACAACTTCAAACTCTTTGCATAGCTCGTCGTTGGTGGAACCAAAAATAATATCGTCGACATAGATCTGCATAATCAGCAAGTGGCCAGCTACTTCTTTCGTAAACAAGGTGCTATCTACTGTGCCTCTTGTGAACCCGTTGTCCAGCAAGTAGGTCGATAGCGTCTCATACCAGGCTCTCGGGGCCTGGTGGAGACCGTATAAAGCTTTATCCAGCAGATACACCTTGTCTCTGTTTAGCGGATCTGCAAACCCCGGTGGTTGCCCCACGTAAACTTCTTCTCCAATCTTGCCATACAGGAATGCCGATTTAACGTCGAGTTGATAGACTTTGAAATCTTTCCATGAAGCAAAGGCTAAAAAGATGTGGATTGCTTCAAGCCTTGCAACCGGCGCATAAACTTCTTCATAGTCTATTCCCTCCTGCTGGCTGAAGCCCTGGACCACGAGACGTGCTTTGTTCCTCACCACGACCCCTCTATCATCACTTTTACATTTAAACACCCATTTTGTCTTTATCAGCTTCTGATTCTTTGGCAGATCGACCAGTCTCCAGACGCCCAGTTTTTCAAATTGTTGCAGCTCTTCCTGCATTGCATTAACCCAGCTATCCTCGGTCAATGCTTCTTTGTAAGTCCTGGGCTCAATCTGCGAAATAAAACATTTGTATGAGACTTCTTTCTGCATATCAGCTATATCAGAATAAAAACATGTAAAAGCTTGGTCTATCTGATGTCTTGTTTTGACACCACTCTGTAAATCGCCGATAATTTGTTCTGAAGGATGGTAAGACAGTGTCCTCGGCATCACATTATCTGGCACCACAACTTCTGATTCCAGATTTGAAATGTCGAGATCAACGATTTGATCAACAGCCTCCTCTGATGTCTCATTTGGTTCCTCGTCAAAGGTAGGAGCGGGTTCCTCCTCTGACTCGTCAGAAACGTCAAATGACGGAGCTGGTTCCTCTGGTTCCTCTGGCGGTATATGAACTGTTCCACTTGGTCCTGCTTCATCATCGTGAGTACCCACGGTGGGCGCAGGAACATCTAGCGGACTAGATAATGGCTCTTGCGACTGACTTTGTTGATACAGGTACATAAGAGCAATTTCCTCCTCACTCGGCTCGGACCGCAGATGAAACGATTCCCAGAGTTTGTCGTAATCAAATAGGAATCTTTGTCCGGGAAGTTGTTCCGACTGTGTGTGCTTCTGACAATCTACATGAAGGACCTGAATCACCTTCCCCAGACACGGTACAAATACCCTCTTTAATGGGCTGGCGTATCCTACGAAAAATCCTTCATTTGCTTTCGCTCCTAATTTACCATCAGCATCGATGAACGTACACGGAGAGCCAAAAGGTTCCAAGAACTCAAGATTTGGCTTATAGCGATGCAACAACTCAAAACAAGTCTTTTTATATTTCTTCACTGTCAGAACTCTATTCAGCGTATAACAAGTTGCTGACACCGCTTCACTCCAGAAGAAAATCGGAAGCTTTGAATCGGCCAACATAATACGTGCAGTCTCAATCAGGGTTCTATTCTTTCGTTCAGCTACGCCGTTCTGTTGTGGTATATATGGCGCACTGAATTCGTGAAGTATCCCCTTTTCATTGCAGAATTCGTACATTTTGTTGTTTTTGAACTCAGTTCCATTATCGCTTCGAATTCTTCTGATCGGCAGCTTGTACACTGTTTCCATCTTTTTGAACAAAACCATTAAAGCCTCGAACGTTTCATCCTTCTTCTCCAAACAAACGACCCATGAAAATCTTGTATAATCATCCGTTACCACCAAACAGTAAGAATCTCCACTGATGCTTTTGACGTTGACTGGTCCAAAGAGATCCATATGCAATCTCTCGAGAGGTAACCGGATGGTGTTGAGCATCTTTGGCGGATGAGACTTCCGTACCTGTTTACCTTTCTTACACCCAACACAATCGTCAGGTAAATGAAAATTTTTAACATTCACACCTTCTACCAAATCGTTGTGCACAAGAAAGTTCATTTTACGAATGTGTATATGACCCATTTTTCTGTGCCACATAACCGACTCTTTTTCAGTTGCTTTAGATTTTGTCACAAAACATTGTTTTTGAGGAGTTGTTGATGTTGCAGCGCTCATGTCTAAAATGTAAAGATCATTAACCCTAGGGGCGCGCAACAAAACCAACTCATCAGAGACTTTAAACCCTGGTTTTAAAACCAAACATTCTGTTTTTGTAAAGTGTACGCTAAAGTCTTTATCGCAGATTTGCGAAATACTTAACAAATTGTTCGTCAATTCAACAATATAATTCACTTTGTCAAAAGATATGATGCCGTTCGTGAGCATTCCCTGACCAACAATCCTTCCACCTTGATTACCGGCAAATCCAACGTAACTTCCATTAATCGCTTTGACATCATATAACAGTGCTAAGGATCCCGTCATGTGTCGCGACGCTCCGCTGTCCATTATCCACCTTGAGAGCACAGACTTGGGCAGCTCCTGCAATCAATTCACAAACACATCAGTTAAACAATGATGCCCACAACTTTTTAACTTCCGACACTGTACCAAAAACCACATTGCATTTCTCAGTTGTTTTTGGAAAGTTAAATGTGACATTTGACTCAATTTCCTTTTTATCTTGTTTCACATTGTTATGAAGTTTGGGAAATTCCGACAAAAACTGATCAATTTCAGACTCAAATACAGCAACATCATCTTTCACAGACTGTGACTCATTTTTCAACCCATTTTCCATCTTTTTAATCTCACCAGATGGTTTAGATTTCGCGATCCATGACTGATTTTCAAAAGTTTTTGCTTTAGGGTTAAATTTCGAAGTCTTGGGGAACTTAGAAGACTCGCCAATTTCGAAAATCGATTCTGGCTTATCCTCCGACTTCAACTTTTCACCTCGTTTGAGAATTCGGATCGGCGAAACCATCACCTGTTTATCTTTTGCAACGACCGGTGATTTTGGTCGAGGTTTTTGAATGGTCTGTTTTGACACATTTTTGTTTTTATCCTTAGGTTTTTCAACCTTCGGTTTCTCAACCACTTGTTTGTTAACAGCTTTTACCACAACCGGTTTTTCGATCACTTTCTTACACTGCTTCGCCATGTGGCCGACTTCATTGCAGCGATAGCATACACGTTTGTCATACTCGACAAATGTGCTACTAACAGTTTCTGCTTTCAGCTTCTGCGCTGCATTGAAATTGTCCACGGCCTTTTGACTAAAAATATAATCTTTTTCAGTCTCAGTGCTCGGACCACAAACAAATACATCATCAATTCTATCTTTTGGCTTTACCAACTTCTTAGTCATTTTCTTCTCAAAACCAAGACCTTTATTCTTTAACTGATTTTTCTTGTTTTGGTTTTTACCCATCCCCTCTACCTTTTCTAGACTAGTAGGATGTGACGAACCAACTGACTTATTTAGTTTTGAAAAGAAATCATTTTTCTTTAACTCATTTCTCTCAGCTCAATCAGCTTAAATACTTTCTGAACATTCTCAAATTTAACATTCTGAAGCGGAAACTCGGTGTTGGAGTAAAGTTTGTCAGATCCAACCATAGTGTAAGCCACCATAATTGAATCATCATCCACACTTTTATCCGTTTTTGTCAAATAACGATCTAAAAAGTTTCCGTCCTCCTCAGAATCACTACCGGACTCCACTGATTTTGCCTTCTCAGATTTCTCACTATCATCGTCCAACACCTGATCAATAACATTTTTGATTACCTGGGATTCGTTGTCAGTGTCAGACGCAGTAAACGTGATATCAATGTTATCAGGTAAATCATTCTCAAGTGTTTTCAGTTTGATGTTTAATGCAGCTTCCACCCCATCTGGATATTTCTGTGTATAATGATTCCACATTGGGGGTGGAACACTGTTAAAGGCAGGTGAAGCATGTGGTTGTTGTGGTACTATTTGCTCTAACACATATGATGACGTCACATAACTCATCAATTTCTGATCAATTCTATCATTTTCAATTTTAGTCAACTCAAGCTCTTTTCTTAAAGATGTGATTGTGTCTAAATGAAAGTTTACTTCTCTTTGTTTGTCAAATAAAGTTGATTGTGCCAGCTTGGTTGCTTTATCGTTTTCAAGACTTTCTTTTTGGATCATTTTAATTGACCTAGACAATGTGTCATACGCCTCTTTTACTTGCCCTAAGTCAAACTTCATCAGATCTGCATGTTGTTTCAGTTCCTGATACATGTGTCTTTTTCAAGACACTCCGTGCATGGTTGTGAACAACGTTGACACGGTGTATGAGAGATTGAAACTTTTTCTACTATAATCTCATTCTCACAAACAATTTTACCAACAGGATTTGACTCCAACTCAGACGACTTGACCATGTTGACTTCTAAGACTCCAGATTCCTCTCCTAGACCTGACACTTTATCGACTGACTCCTGAATGTCTGAATCTACCTCTTTTAATTTGCTCATCAGTGCTTTATCTGCAATTTCCTTTAGAGTTTCTTCAGTCATTTCCTTCGACACATCAATCATCTCCTCGACTTCTTCTTTCTCTGCTACGAATCTCGGGCACGTTCCGGTTCTTGGATCTTTAAAATAATCTGCAAAAGAACCAAAAACGTTAGGAGGTAAAATTGATTTCATAGTATAGACAAATTCCTCCCGTCGAGATTGAAAACTAAGAACATCAGATACAGATTCCTCAGTTTTTGCAGAATCTTCCATAGAAACATCTTTAACAACCTCCGGAACCTCCTGATCAACAACTTCAATAACCTCTTCAACCACGATCTCAGAAACAGACTTAACAGCTTCAGTAACTGTTTCCTCAACTTCTTCACTAACATTCTTTGTAACTACCTTCTCGAAAACTTCTGACTCAACACCCGTCTCGGTAATCTCTACAACTTCAGCCATCATCGCTTGATCGTCTTTTCCTGGAATATACTTGTCCCAACTAAAACCAGACGCAACCTTCTCATCATCTTGGTTTACGATCAATGCCTTCTCAGGTTTGTTCTCGATCTGAGGTCTCTGAACTGTAGGCTGTTGGTTCGGGCAATGATATATAGCTTGTCTGTAATAATCATTCGTAAACGGATTCTGATGATTTTTCACCTCACGATTCGGACATTCTCGCTTGAAATGACCTTTCTCTTTGCGTTTAAAACAGGTGACCTTGGTCTTATCGAACCCTAATTTCTGATCTGGACCCGACAAACTGTTTCTACCAGTGATTTCCATAAATCGTTGAGCTCTTCGAACTAAACTTGCCATACACCACTTAACATCTATCAATTCCAGTTCTTCCGGATCGATCTGATCGTAATCCTCTTTAGTCATATCAGGATTTCCGATCCTTCCAGCGACCAAACTTTCATAAGCTTCTAGAACTGATGCCAGTAACGCGATGTGCTGCTTGGCTGCATTCTCGGTGATTTCATTCCCATTCTTGATGTTAACCGCAATGTTACACCGCACACCGGACACAAACGTCTGTTGATTTGACCCTGTAGAACTTTGAGGAGAATTCGGCTCTGAGACTTTGACATTTGGCTCGTAGTTGGCAAATGGAGTCGATTGACTTGACTGATAGGCATTTGGAGCAACAGATGAAGTGTTGTCTGCGCTAAAACCAGTTTGAATTTTTGGACTCTGAACATTCGATACTACCGGACTACTCTTGTAATACAAAGATACATCATGTGGCATATTCGTTGAATTCATCTTCTTGACTTTCACCAATTCCAACTCATGAGCTTCAATTTTCTCTATGAACTCACTCAAACTATAATTCACGAAATCCGAACTGTTTTTCAACATCATTACGTACGTTCCCCATTCCTCATAGGGAAGTGCATCGCACAATTTTTCTATCCACTCTTCATTTGTCTTCTCGATGTCCAACCTTATCATCTCTACCACCAGATGACAGTACCTCTCGATAAGCTGCTTTGTTGATTCACCTTTAATCCCTGTGAAGATGTCAAACTCTTTCTTTAGCAATGCCTTTTTACTTTTAATCATTGACGCGCTGCCTTTGAATTTTTTCTCTAATGCTTGCCATATTGACTGTGAATTATTTTTGTGCTGTAGTAACACTAAAATATCTTCTTTTATCGCTTGTTGTAAGATGCTGACCATCTTTTTCTAAGCTTTGAATTCGACCTGCTCTGCATCTGTCAGACTGGCAATTGTCTTTTTTATATTCAACCCGTCTACTGGAGGAACATACTCTCTTTCGATTTTTATCCAACTCTCTAAGTGATTTGCCTGCACCCAATTTTTGAACCTCTCAGACCATCCTGAATATTCATCCAAACTCATTAGTTTCGGAGGCTTCTGCATCGTTCCAAGTTCATTTTCTAGACTGACATTTTGCATGATACTTGCTTGACTTTGAGTCGCACCCACACCCGAAAACATGTTATAGAAATCCTGGCTTTCCATTTTCAGTTGTGACGGAAAAATCTTTCAAACAGTCTGTATAAGCGATTCACAAAAGCTGATTAAGCGATCCACAGCAGTAGCTATGAGCGAACCAACACAGGACTTTGGAGCGAACCAAAAATTTGCACAAAAAGCGGACCACAAAAGAATTTTGGAGCGGACTAGAACAATTCACTTTTGAGCGATCCTAGACCCTGTCTTTCGAGCCGTCCACAGATGATATTGGAGCGGTTCAGAAGAGCGATCCACTGATGACAAATAAGCGGTTCAGAAGACTGTTGTTCAGGCGGACCAGATGAGCGAACCAGCACCCAAAATAGTCATTTCGAGCGATTCAGCACTGAAAATTACGAGCGATCCAGCATAAACTGTACTTTGGAGCGGTCCACAAAAGCGATTCAGTGATGACGTCAGAGCGATCCTACTTTCACGAGTGTTTTTAGGTCACTTTTAGGCCGTATTTTGATCCGAAACTTTCAAGGGTTTGTTATTACTGTGTTTCACACCTACTGTCCAAATCTCAATCCATTTACACCGCTAAATCAGTCCAGATCTACAAAAGTCCGTGAAAACCACTTCGTATCTAGCAACTAACTCGCAACTGGCTCTGATACCAACTGTAGGATCAGTTTTGACCACACGAATGAGTCAATCAGAGCTAGTGCTTACTGAAAATGTGGCGGAAACACATTTTCAGCATGATACAAAGATAAACGTAACAGAAAGGAGTAGAAACAGATGAATTCACACTTTAAACACTTTTTCTTCACTTGATAACGATTGCCACACGGTCAGGAGTTCAACGTAGAGTACAAGACAACGTTACAAATGAAATGAACTTCAGGGGTATAAATAGAGGTCTTGGTCCGCTCATGTGACATGTCCACAAGAGCGGTCCAGACTACAAACCTGGTCCGCTTTTGTGGACATGTGTCACAAAAGCGGTCCAACATACAAACTTTCATAAAATTACATATAGACCCCCTGAACTTTTACAAAACAACCTATCTAGACCATATACATTAAACTAGCATTACAAAGACGCAGGCTTTAGACATTGTGCACCAACAATAGCTCCACTTCCAGCTTGTGGATGTCATCACGTGTGCAATATTCTCGTTTAATCAGCTATTTGAAATCATTCCAAGGGGTGGCGTTAGCAGCTGCCAGCCCTAGTATCTGAACTTGCGCGTTCCACCAAGTTAGCGCAATCCCTACTAAAGTACCAGTGGCGTATTTCACCCTGCGAGCCTCAGGGCATTCACACATCTCAAATACCGACTCGAGCTTTTCGAACCAATGGAGGAGTCCAACCGCTCCTTCAGTGCCACTAAACGTGCTAGGACGACAGTCCATGAAGTTCTTGAAAGTGCAAACAGGTTGCTGAGCGTGTTGACCTAGTGTGTAAGAATAGGACAAGGTTAAACACAAGAGTTCTCAAGCAATAACGAATAGTAAGCAATGTAATCTAAGCATACCACGAGCAAAGTTCTATGCAATTCTAGCATGTAGGCAATAAACATAAACCATATTACCTAGAATGTTGAGTCTTGCACGTGGAGCGAGGCGTCGTTGTGGATCGTTGAGCACTATACTGGTTATAGTCTAGTTTTAATAAAAACGTTTTTCCCATATTAAAACCAAGTTCTCTATAAACAATGGCTCTAATACCAATCTGTCACACCCCCAAAATCCACACGCGGAGTATCACCGCTTGGAGGCGTGACTGACCAGGATCAAGCCACCAATCATATAGAACAACATAAATAGTAAAAGTAAATGTCATTTAACCAAACCAATCCATATGAAAGGTGTTCAAAACATAAGTGTAATATCATTGTTTAGCGGAAGCAAATGAGTAAAAGCCCAACATAAATAAAGTATGTAATGTCATAATGTTTAATCAAAGCATTCACGATCCTTGTCCACAACGACCGCGCCTCCCTGTGCAAGCTCCATGTATACCTAACGACCTGCAAGGCATGTAACAGAGAGTCAACAACTAGTTGAGCGAATTCACAGTAAGTAAGTTCGTAATAGTAAGTATGTTTCGTAACGTGTGGCTCTACTAGGCCGATAGTATGTTCTATTAGTGGGGGCTTCCCATAGTTGCATATACACTAGACTATTTGTAACCATAAGTGTTCTTCTTAATCCAAGAACAGTAGTACGTACAAGGTTTACGTAGGTTTTACGTAAGTGTCCTTCACAAACGGAGGACAGTGGTACGCGGGGGTTTACGTAGGTTTTACATAAGTGCCTGTCACAATCCGAGGCAGTAGTGAGTATAAGTTTACGTAGGTTTTACGTAAGTGTCCTTCGCAACCTGAGGACAGTGATGAGTAAAGTATACGTAGGTTTTACGTATATATCCTTCGCATCCGAGGACGATGGTAGATAGTCTAGTAATAGTGTAAGTACAATCCCATTCCTTCAATCCCATTCCCAACCCCGGGAATCCCATGCCTTGGTTAGAGTGTGAACTCACCTTGGTTTGCTCGGTATGTTATTGCTTCTAGTGTTAGTTAAGGGTTAGGTCCGTTATACACGACCTAAGGTACATTGCACATAAACTCAATGTAAGTGTTTACGCTCAATTAGGGTTTACAAATCCTTGATGTCCAAACAACTGTGTTCCGTGTGATAATCGTGTACAGCATGACATGACATAGATTGTTCATACATACGGTTTCATCCAGTAACATACAGTGACATACAATACAGTGACATACAGTAATATACAGAAACATACAGTAACACAGTAGGCTCTAACACTGGTGTTTGCAATAAACTCGGATTATACATCACTTTGTAAAGTTCGGATTATATATATCATATGAAATTCGAACCACCATCAAAGCATAAAATCAGACAAGGCATCAAGGCATAAAAGTTCGGACAAGTCATCAAGCATAAGAATTCGGACAAGGCATCAAGCATAAGGTCGACCATATATAACAAGCAAAAGTCGGACCATGGATAACAAGCAAAAGTCGGACCCTACTTAACTTTACAAAAAGTCGGACCCTTCATAACATCACAAAAGTTCGGACCCTTATATTCCTTCAAAAAGTCAAACAACATACAATCACAAAAAGTCGGACCATATGAAACTCATAGTTCGGACCCTAAGCTTTAATAAAATTCAGACCTTGAGTCTTATGTAAAGCTCGGACCCATCATGTATGTTACAAAATTCGGACACTTCATGTATGTTATAAAAATTCGGACACTTCATGTATGTTATAAAAATTCGGACCTTGCATACTTGCAAAACTCAGACTATGTTTCATTCACAAAACTCAGACACTTAAATCCGAGTTACAACATACGTGATTTCCAAAACCAGTTCACAGAATCAATGGAACAGTTACACTTACGATCAAGAAACCCTAATTTCATACATTGGCAAGTGCTGTAATCCAATTAACAATCAACAGTTCTAACATATCATGCATCTCATTGTCAGGCAAGTGATTACACAACTAATCATAATCATTTCACAATAATCAGAATTGATCAATAAACACAGAACTATTGTATGTAGAACGAGGGTTTTGCATGAATCACATAATCAAGGATTAACAACAAACAATCATTAAACGTTTACCTTAGATTGATTCTAGATGAAGAGAGGGATCAAGAGTGATGATTGAGAGCTTGTGCCAATGATGAAGAAGATGATTGTAGGAGAGGATTGTAGAGGAAGAATGAAGGTACGTATGATGATTGTGAGATGATTGTGAGGAAGGTTAGGGTTAAGAGTTATTAAGATTTCACTAACTACTCTACCTACCCCTAAGTATCATCTTTTACATAAAACACACCCATCGCAATATAGTTTACAGTTTCATCACCAAGTTTATGTATCTGACAAATCATTCGTAAAATAACACATAACCATGCAACAATCACAATACACTTTATCAAACCAAAACGTATACCGTTACAAAGCAAACAAATTGTGTAAGTAAGCAACTAAACAAACAGTCACTACTAGAAAATGGGACAATTTTCTACATAAATTTCCTACACTTTTTTTCGTCACAGATTACAACACTTTTATGACGAATTTCCTACAATTTTTTTTTTTCAAGATTTTGTTACAAATTTCCGATGCATCCACGACGAAAAATAAGAAAACCCTAAATAATTGACAGTAGTTGCGTCACAAATCTGTCGGAAATAACCTACAAAAGGTTAATTATTATTCTTTACCGAATAAATATTTATATAAGCCAAAAAAATAAGGGAAAAGCGAGTTTCCTACGAGGTATTTTCCTACATCAGGTGTTTGTTATAAATGCGTAGAAAAGCCAGTTTTATGACGCATTTCCTACAAAAACTGGTGTAAGAAGTTTCAGTTTTTCTCGTAGTGAGTTAACGTGCAATAAATGCGAAAGTGGAATCTCGGAAACTCGAGTTGTCACCTTTGACTGGTTGTTATCTGTAATAATTTTTTTACTATTTAAGGTACGGTATGGGACGTATTATATAAATTGAATAGTGATAATAGTTGTTATGGAAACTTCTGGAAAATCTGTTTCGCTCAGTGGCATGCCTCGATGATTCCGCCATCGGTTGGGGTGAGACAGATTGGTATCAGAGCCATAACTATAGGGAATTAGGCTAGACACGACCTAGTCCGGGTCGCTGTCTTAGAGACCTAGACTATAGTTAAGAACCAACAGACCAAAGCTTATGTGCTATACCCAGCTATTTCTCGCTACCACTGCACTCGAATTTTCAAATAGAGTCAAGCGATTTAGTCAGGATTAGGTGTGAAAACCGCAAACTCCCGACTAAATTACTTGACCAATGCTGATTTTACCAATTTATCAATGATTTCCTCATTAATTT
The DNA here is from genome assembly GCF_002127325.2 of Helianthus annuus. NCBI lineage: Eukaryota > Viridiplantae > Streptophyta > Magnoliopsida > Asterales > Asteraceae > Helianthus > Helianthus annuus. The sequence goes on from NC_035441.2 coordinate 68,108,476, forward strand.
CGTTAACGAACGAGGAGAATTATACCAAATCAGGAGTGAAATCCATATTTTGATGAATAATCTCCTCAATTTTGCTAAAACAAGGAAGTAGTTGCTAAGTGTAGGATCGGTTTCGCGACCTGAATGAGTCGTTCGGAAGAGCTCTCGTACGTTTCAGAGGCGGAATACTAAGAAACGCAGTAGAAAACAGCTTGAATACTGATGCGTGTGTAGTGTAATATATTTTTGATATATAATTAAGCCCTTTTTACACCTTTAGCCAAGTTTTAAATTTATAAAACACGATATTCACTAACACTAAACACACATATGGGCAAGTGCACCCATCGTGGACGTAATATAGTGTTGTTAAGATACCGAGGTCGTCCAAGGACACAAGAGCTTTTAATATCGGTTTATCCTCAACGTCTAATCAAATCAAAAAGTGAGAAAAATATTTTTTTTTAAACTAAGAAAATAAAAACTAACTAAATGCTGAAAAATAAAAATAAAATAAAAACAGATAGACAAGATGAATCACTTGGATCCGACTCGTGTATTAGTATAACCTTTGATTATTTTCGCACTTTTGCACTTGTTTAAGAGATTATCTTAGTTATTGTAGTAGGCCCCTCTTTTGAAGGCGACGTTACCCTCAACCCAGTAGTTTGAGTCAGCAAGGATACAATCCTAAAGGGTTGGATTATTGGAAGATAATGAATTAAGTTATTAATGCAAATTATGGTAGGCCCCGCTTTTGGCGGTGACGTTACCCTCGGCTAAGTAGTCTGAGTCAGCAGGGATACAGTCCTAAATAGCCGGGTTATAGTATTAATAGTAGTTAACTTATGAGGGGGTCAAAGAGTTTGGATCCCCGCCATCCAATACCTATGGGCATTGAAGGAGATCCTACTAAATTTGACCCAGGTCCCAAGCAGGACCTCTAAACGCTGAACAAGGGCAAGACCCTTACCAAATCGTTCCCTTAACCCCCGACCAGGTAGCCAACATACCTCCATATAGACCGTGGAGATATGAATGGTGAAAATCTTTTATTTTATATAGACAGTAAAATAATGCCAAGACACCACGGACAAACGATAAGGAAAGATCACCTTCAACATAAGCAACTAGTTATTAAAGTCATTAATACAAAACCAAATAAAAAGTGCAAAAGATTAAAAATAAAAAGTATTATGCTAAACACTTGTCTTCACCAAGTGATGTAAGAGACTTAGGCAAACATGGCCTTGATTGTCAAGAACTCTTACTATCAATCTTGGATCCCGAGATAACTCACACACTCTACGATGGACAATGGATGATGGTGGTGGATGATGGTGTTATGGTGGTGGTGGGTGGTGGATGAAGTGTGAGAGAGGTGGTGTGCCAAGGGATGAGATGGAATGAAACCAAGCACTCCTATTTATAGGCTGAACAGAAGGCTGGGCACGGCCCCGTGTCCGCTGGACACGCCCCCGTGCCCGTCTGACACTCTCTCTCCTCATTAATTGTAATTCGCAATTACAATTAATGCGCCTGCTGTAATTTCACCACGCCCCCGTGCTCACTGGACATGGCCCCGTGGTGGGCAATGGAAGCTTCCACAAGTTTGTCTTTTCTGCTGCTTCTTGGGCACGGCCCCGTGTTGGCTGAGCACGGGGCGTGTTCAGGCTTCTGTTTTCTCTTCTTTGCTTTGGAGGATGCCGTTGAGGGTTCGGGCAGTTTACTTTTATTCCTTTTCTTGTATTTATGCTAGAATTAGTTGTCTTTTTGCTTCTTTTGTGAATTTGAGCTCATTTCATCCTGAAAATACAAACGGAAGACAAAAACACTCTTTTTCCAACATTAGTACTTAAAAAGGGTTAGTTTTATGCCTTAATTGATGTGATTTATATGTTGCATTTTACACACATCAAATACCCCCACACTTGAACTTTTTCTTGTCCTCAAGCAAAACTCTATAAATGTGGCTTACACTCCCAAATGGAATGGGTAGAAGAGAAAGTTTTTTGGCTTGTCATAGAGTGTCGGGAATCCAAGATCTTTTTAGGTTTTATTTTTATTTAATTACAATCCTATTCGTTATGATTTATTTAGAACGTTTCATAGGATAAATTACTTATTTGGGCATAACATGCCGTTTTAAAATTCCATTTATATACAAGTTCACATACCTCACGGGATAAATCACTCAACGCTCGGCCGAAGGTGTATTTTTAGTGAATCTCTCGAGAGCGGCATGGAACTTACGCCTTCCATAGGCTTGCCAAGCAATCAATCCTCCTCCTTTTTAACTTTATACCTTTGTAAATATCAAGAGGGCTTTTTGGGTGAAGGGTTAGGCTTGGGCTAAAGGTGGGTGGTTGGGTTAGTGGTTAGTGAAAGGGCGAAAAGCGTAAAAAGCGTAGGTTTTCGTAACACACTTTGTTTTTAGTGACTTTTTATTTTGAAGTATTTCTCCAAACAAGCTTTTGTTTGTATAGCTTTGTTTGTTTTTAACTTCATCATCATATAATTTTTTTTTATAGTCACATAAAAGAACGAGCTTGCGAAAAACCGAGCTTGTTACTAAAATAAAGGGTGAAAAATAAAAAGGGTTTTTGGTGGGTAAAAAATGGTTTTAGGGTGATGAAATGAAAGGTTTAGGCTCAAAGGGGTTAACTAGGGGGATTTTGGGTAGGTGGTAAAAAAAATTAAAAATAATGGTGTAGAAAAAAAAAATGGTTAGTCCTAATGCCTCCATCATTTACTTGGGTTTAAGTTGGTAAGGACCGGGAATGAATCGTCGTGGCAAGTTCTAGAGTTGTAAGAACCAAGCGGCTATTCACACAAGAAACGAAAAATGAGCATTTAGACTAAAGATGTAAATTTGAATGCTCAATAAAGGCTCAAAACTCACTTTTGTGGGAATGGGTTTTAAATGTGATCAAATATATATAATCGAATTTTAACTAGACTTGTTATGCTGTTTCATAATTTTCTTATGTTGGTTCTTGTTATCACGACGCTCTCGGTTGTAAATTTCATAAAAATATAACCTTATTAAGCTTGTGATTCCTAACTTAAACTTTAGACAAGAAAAAATAAAAATTTTGAAAAAATTTGGGGTGTTTAGCAGTTCCAATAGAGTTTTGTGTAAGGCTTGTTGTTAGGACTTGCAAAATTTCAAAGTGTTAGCTTCCCCCCCACACTTAAATTACACATTGTCCTCAATGTGTCCCAAAAAATAAATTTTTAGGTTGATTGGATGTGTAATGTGGTGTTAAAAAGCAAAGATTTATGTTACTGGCAGCCTGGACACGGCCCCGTGGTGACCGGGCACGACCCCGTGTTCAGGTGCCAGTAACAGAAATTAAAGAAATGAGACAGAAGGCTGAACACGGGGGCGTGTCTGGTGAACACGGCCCGTGTCCAGTTACCTGAACTGGGCGTTTTTCTGCAGGTGGCTCAGCACGGGGCCGTGTTGGTTGGGCACGACCCGTGTTGAGCCTTCTGTGATGGAGATTTGTGTCGGGTTGCTCCGTTCTTCATGCATGGGGCCATTTTTCTCATTCCCTTTTTCATCCATTACCATCATGAGTGTGTTTTATTCCTGCAAATTAAAACTAAAAGATTAAACTAAACTAAGGATAGTTCCGCGGAATGCCTCCGTGGTGCGCCACGTTTATAAGGGTCCTTGGCTAGACCCAATGCGAGGTTATATGTTTTCTGAGTCGGATGCTTGACGTCCCATGTTACACCGTCGGAGAGCAGCATCCAAGCTTGAATCAATAACCTTCATGTAGTTGACCGGGTCGTCATCCTCTATTCTTTTCCCGACCCCGAATTTTACTTCATCATCCCCATACCTCAAAGTGAGTGTTCCGTCATTCATATCTACCACCGCTTGGGCGGTGGCAAGAAAGGGTCTTTCTAGTATGAGGGGGACCTCGGTGTCTTCTTCCATATCTAGTATGACAAAGTCGGCTGGATAGACGAATCTGCTTACCTTTACCAAGACGTTTTCGATGACACCTTGTGGAAATTTGACGGAGCGATCAGCGAGTTGTATGCTCATTTTTGTGGGACTCGCGGTTCCCAAGCCGAGTCTTTTAAACATAGATGAGGGCATGAGGTTAATGCTAGCCCCAAGGTCGGCTAGAGCATTACGAACGGGGGATTCCCCTATTGAGCAGGGAATCGTGAAGCTTCCGGGATCGATTTTCTTTTGGGGAAGTTTATTGAGTACGAGTGCAGAGCATTCTTCGCCTAAATTGACTAATTGCAAATTTTCAATTTTCTTTTTATGCGTAAGGAAGTCCCTCATGAATTTAGAGTATTTGGGCATTTGGGTTAGGACCTCGATAAAAGGAATATTGACATGCAATTGCTTTAATAGACTTTCGAACTTTGCGAATTGCTCATTGGTCTTTTGACGAATTAACCTACCGGGGTACGGAACGCGAGGAGCTTTGGTAATCTCTGGTGACGGAGGGGAGTTCTTCTCCTGCAGAGGTGTGGGTATTGTTTCTTCTGTTGGCGGCGGTGCTTCTGCAGGCCCTACGGTGCGGTTTCGTAGCGTGATGAGGTGAACTTGTGCTTTTGGGTTTGTTTCGGTATTGCTAGGTAATGCGCCTTGCGGTCTCTCGGCAAAATTCTGAGCTATTTGATTTAATTGTTTTTCTATGTTTTGAATACTAGCTTGTTGATTTCTAAAATTTGATTCTAATTGTAGAAATCTTTCCGAGTTTTTCTTTTCAGCGTCGAAGATGAGGCGAGATACAGTATCTTCAAGCCTTTCTCGTCCACTTTGTTGTTGAGTGAAATTTTGTGACTCATTTCTTGGTTGTTGAAAGTTTGTTCGTTGGGTTTGTTGGTTACTACTATTGCCGGGTTCTCTCCAACCAAGGTTTGGGTGGTTTCGCCATCCTTCGTTGTAAGTTCCCGTTGGGGGACCCGACGGCCTAGGTCTATTATCAATGTAGTTTACCATTTCTTGTTGATCGTCCGTTTCTTTCATACAACTCCAATTTTCATGTGACCCACCACACCCTTCACAAGCCATAACCGAGACCGTTTTTTTCATTTCCAATTTTTTTATTTTTGAAGAAAGGGCCTCGATTTGGGCTTGTAAAGAAGTGCTTTCATCGACCATATGGGCGCCCGGGGCAATAGATTTATTCCCTCGGTGGGTGTGCCATTGAAAATTGGTTTGAGCAATTTCCTCAATTTGATTATATATTTCGTGCGGGCGACGATTACCTAAAAGTCCCCTGGAGCTAGAATCAAGTGTCTGCCTTGTGTGTGGTAACAATCCATTATAGAAAGGGGATACTTGTTGCCACATCGCAAGGCCGTGATGTGGACACTTGCGTAATAACTCCTTGAACCTTTCCCAAGTTTCATATAAGGATTCCCCGTCCTCTTGTGAATATGTATTAATTTCAGTCATTAATTTAGCAGTTTTAGCGGGAGGGAAATACTTATATAGAAATTTTTGGGCTAGTTCATCCCAGGTGTTTACCGATCCAGCTGGGAGGGCGTTGAGCCAAGCTTTCGCTCGGTCTTTCAGTGAGAAAGGAAACATACGGAGGCGGATGGCGTCATTTGATGCTCCGTTGATCCGAAAGGTATCACATATTTCTAAGAAATTAGTGATATGTAGATGGGGATCCTCGTCCGCAAGCCCATGGAAGGTTGCGGAGTTTTGGAGCATTTGTATCAAATGCGGCCGAAGTTCGAAGTTATTAGCTTCAACATTCGGAGCATTGATAGCGGCACCTAGGTTACCTACGGTGGGTCGTAGATAATCCATGAGGGTATGTTGGTCCGCCATTGGAGGTGGATCACCCGAAACTTTCTCTTGGTTTTTAGCTTTTAATCTTTTTCTGAGAAAGCATTCGGGTTCTTCTAGAGGTTCTTTTATGTCCTTATTAGAACTAGAGCTCATACACTATGTAAGGTTGGCGTCGGGTTCCAAGTCCTGCAATAAAAACAGAAAAGAATGCTGGTCAGAAGGTTCACCACGGCCACGTGTTCAGCGAACACGGCCCGTGGTCGGAGTACAATGATTGTTTCCCAGATCCCAGTTACTGGAAGTTGAACACGGCCCCGTGTTGCACCGACACGGCCCCGTGGTCAGCCTTCTGTAACTTGGAAAACTAAAAACTTCCAGTAACGATGCTGGGCACGGCCCGTGTCCGACCAGGCACGGCCCATGCTAAGCTCTGCAGAAGCTGAAAAACTAAGAAAATCTAAAAACTAAAAAGAAAAATAAAAAAATATGATTAGGCCGTTGATTCCTAACTTTCTTAAAATCCTTGTGTCCCCGGCAGCGGCGCCAAAAACTTGATGCGTATGTAGTGTAATATATTTTTGATATATAATTAAGCCCTTTTTACACCTTTAGCCAAGTTTTAAATTTATAAAACACGATATTCACTAACACTAAACACACATATGGGCAAGTGCACCCATCGTGGGCGTAGTATAGTGTTGGTAAGATACCGAGGTCGTCCAAGGACACAAGAGCTTTTAATACCGGTTTATCCTCAACGTCTAATCAAATCAAAAAGTGAGAAAAATATTTTTTTAAACTAAGAAAATAAAAACTAACTAAATGCTGAAAAATAAAAATAAAATAAAAACAGATAGACAAGATGAATCACTTGGTTCCGACTCGTGTATTAGTATAACCTTTGATTATTTTCGCACTTTTGCACTTGTTTAAGAGATTATCTTAGTTATTGTAGTAGGCCCCTCTTTTGAAGGCGACGTTACCCTCAACCCAGTAGTTTGATTCAGCAAGGATACAATCCTAAAGGGTTGGATTATTGGAAGATAATGAATTAAGTTATTAAGGCAAATTATGGTAGGCCCCGCTTTTGGCGGTGACGTTACCCTTGGCTAAGTAGTCTGAGTCAGCAGGGATACAGTCCTAAATAGCCGGGTTATAGTATTAATAGTAGTTAACTTATGAGGGGGTCAAAGAGTTTGGGTCCCCGCCATCCAATACCTTTGGGCATTGAAGGAGATCCTACTAAATTTGACCCAGGTCCCAAGCAGGACCTCTAAATGCTGAACAAGGGCAAGACCCTTACCAAACCGTTCCCTTAACCCCCGACCAGGTAGCCAACATACCTCCATATAGACCGTGGAGATATGAATGGTGAAAATCTTTTATTTTATATAGACAGTAAAATAATGCCAAGACACCACGGACAAACGATAAGGAAAGATCACCTTCAACATAAGCAACTAGTTATTAAAGTCATTAATACAAAACCAAATAAAAAGTGCAAAAGATTAAAAATAAAAAGTATTATACTAAACACTTGTCTTCACCAAGTGATGTAAGAGACTTAGGCAAACATTGTCAAGAACTCTTACTATCAATCTTGGATCCCGAGACGACTCACAAACTCTACGATGGACAATGGATGATGGTGGTGGATGATGGTGTTATGGTGGTGGTGGGTGGTGGATGAAGTGTGAGAGAGGTGGTGTGCCAAGGGATGAGATGGAATGAAACCAAGCACTCCTATTTATAGGCTGAACAGAAGGCTGGGCACGGCCCCGTGTCCGCTGGACACGCCCCCGTGCCCGCCTGACACTCTCACTCCTCATTAATTGTAATTCGCAATTACAATTAATGCGCCTGCTGTACTTTCACCACGCCCCCGTGCTCACTGGACACGGCCCCGTGGTGGGCAATGGAAGCTTCTACAAGTTTGTCTTTTCTGCTGCTTCTTGGGCACGGCCCCGTGCTGGCTGAGCACGGGGCGTGTTCAGGCTTCTGTTTTCTCTTCTTTGCTTTGGAGGATGCCGTTGAGGGTTCGGGCAGTCAACTTTTATTCCTTTTCTTGTATTTATGCTAGAATTAGTTGTCTTTTTGCTACTTTTGTGAATTTGAGCTCATTTCATCCTGAAAATACAAAAGGAAGACAAAAACACTCTTTTTCCAACATTAGTACTTAAAAAGGGTTAGTTTTATGCCTTAATTGATGTGATTTATATGTTGCATTTTACACACATCAAATACACTTTAAACCTCTTTTCTATTGATATAACAGTGATTACAGTACAAAGAAATACCGGCAGCACCTCGGTATCAAATTTCCAAAACGTTACAAATGAAAACCGTTTGAACGGTATATATAGTAGTTCCTGACCGTTTGAAACATGCTTCAAACGGCCAGCCTTCAAATGATAAGCTTCTCAAACGGTCACCACTCAAACGGACACGTCTTCTTCAAACGGAACCCTTCACTTTCAAACGGCCAGCTTTGACTTTCCTTGATTTCTATCCCAATCTGATCAGCAACGAACCCGAGACTCGACATAAGACGAAGACGACAGATGACTGCACCAACAGACTCCCCCTCAGATGTTGACGAGTCTTATGTGTCGAGTCTTCAACGACTTCAGTATTTATCAGTCCTCTGAGCTTCTCTTTCTCTCTGTCTTTAGACTCCCCCTCTCGATTTGCTGGTATTTCTTTGTTCTTCAGCAACATCTTCAGGATCGTTGTCTGGCTTTCCAAAATTTGATTTCCAGGATCGAAACTTGGCTTTCTTCAACAGATATTGTAACCTGGCTTTCTATCTTTAGATCCAAGATTGAAACCTGGCAATTCCTGCACATTCTTAACTCGGAAATAAATTTTCTAAATTTAACAATTTGCATCACTAACTCTCTCTCAAATCATTCACATATGATGAACCATTTGTGGATTTAAAAACATATTTTGACAATAAGCACTCCCCCTCACAACAATGTCATCATGTTTAGCATTCAGAATTTTGATAATCAGCTTTCCAACATCAGTTCGTCGAAAATATTTTTGAATTTTTCAAAATTTATGCTAAAACACACACAAAATCTTTTTGGAATTTTCAATGTAAAGCAATGAAATGCAGACAAAGAAATATTTACAAACATATTTTTGTGGGTTCGTGTAAGAGGATCATATCAGTTTATTGGACATGTCACCAACACCGTTAAGCTGATTTCATTTTCAGTTCTAAACAATTTACCTAGATTGTCAGTATATCGGTCCACTGAAATTTTCAGACAAAGTTCAACTGATCCGAGATACGATATTAATGTTTTAAGAACTTAAACTTATCCGTGTGTCCCACTACTTGAATATACTCCCGTATCCATATCCCAATATTCAGTCTTACAGGTGAATATACCACAGATGATATCTGTATAGGGGTTAGATGCGAAACCGTGAGAGCTCAGGTCAGAACTTCCGTTCAGCAGAGAGATGACGGCTCGACTTTTGGTGTGTCCCCTTTAGAGGATCTTTTTTACAACAGCAATGACTATCAATTTTATTTTTTCATCAGCATGCTGAGGGTGAAGCTATGTTTCAAGCTTTTTGCGGAAAGCATTATCCGGGGACTAGGTCAGTACTTCCATACAGCAGAAGTCCCGGGATAATACCCCAGATATCACTGAGCATAAAGACCTAGTATCTCAGAATAAGGGACCTTTCAAACAAGATTTCAGGGGTTACCTATATATCCAAGATTGTGTTAACCCACAGAACAAGCAAGTTTGAAATTTAGGTTTATATCTCTTCACAATTTACAAAATGTGTAAAAACCTACTGACATATCCACAGTAAGACTGTTTATCACATTTTATCTTTTCATTTCTTTAGCATGTTGGGACAGCCTACTGATGTACTATCATTTCCTCTTTTCACAACGAAACTCATTTTAAATTTTATCATGTTTTTATCTTTTTCAAATTTTCTAATGTTTTTGGATTTTCTGAAATTTTCTACTCCTCCTAAAATGCAAACACATTTCAAAGGAAATTTGAAAACTACTAGACTCTTGACCCACTTTAAAACATAGAAAACAACACAAACTGTACAGAAACTTGACAACTGATATCGAATCACATCAAATCTCCATTCACTCGGCATAAACAATCAGAACTCCCCCTTTCAACAAACCATTTTCTTATTTAGATTTCAAAACACTTAAGTTTGTTTTAATCAAAATTCTTTTTCCGGAAAATGAGTTTGTTTTTACCACTTTTAAGTTTACCACTTGTGAAGCATGGGGATATGGTTCATCATCTTGTCAGTTTTATCAAATGTAGTAAATCAAGTACAACTTAATGTCCTTGATTTATCATTTGCAATCAAGCAACCTCTAAACCAATTGTAAAAATAACCACTTGTAAAAACACACACTACCACTTGTAGGAATATTACGTCTACATCACCATTTTACCAATCAGGATGCCGATTCCTGCTTCGCACTTACCAACCTGGAAGCTCCGGCGTAGTCCTTTCACCTGTAAACATTCAAACACTATTCAACATCTTTCAAACAAACTTTTCAAACACTAGAATTGTCACACCCCCAAAATCCCACCCGCGGAGTACTACCGCTTGGAGGCGTGACTGACCAGGATCCAGCCACCAATCATACTGAACGAGCATATAAATAGTTATAAAAGTTTAACCAATACGATTGGTGTTTCAAACAAACAAAGTTTAAGTCACAAGCGGAAGCATAAGTCTTAAAGTTAAAACATAAGTTCAAATGGTTTCAAGTTTAACATAGTACGCAGCAATCCGTGTCCCACAACGACTCTCCTCCATGCAAGCTCCAGCTGGGTACCTATGGTCCTGCAAAGCATGTAGTGACGAGTCAACAACTAGTTGAGTGAGTTCACAGTTGGGTGTTCGTTTTAGTTGTTTCGAAAACAGTTTCCTTTAACTGGCATCCTGCCGTGGGGGTTACCCCATAGTTTAAAAAACGTGACTTGTTCATTCCCAGTTACTCTGGCATTCCAGCCGTGGGGGCTACCCCGTGTTAGTTATCAGGCATTTCGGCCGTGGGGGCTACCCCATGCGTACACTAGACTTGTTACCATATCGACTGCTGACTATAGTCATGTTTATGTGCCCTGAAAACCGTCAATGTCTATCATCATTGACGTGCCCCAGATCCATTAGTTCACGCCCGTCCTCTGCGGCACGGTGTGAGGTTAGTCAGACCTAAATAGCGCTATCTAACTAATGACCCGCTCGCCATTGGCCCGGCGATTAAGTCGATATAAAAAGGAGGGACTTCGTGATAGAGTTTTAGTCTAGTACGAGTTATCCGTCCATCCGGACGAGGAATCACATTCCTGAACCATAGCTGTCCTACCCAAGGAGGACGAGGAATCCATGTTCCTTAACCCCATTCCCAACCCAGGGAATCCCATGCTTTCTAGAGGGTGTGAACTCACCTTGGTTTGCTCGGCAGTTAAATCACAGAAAGGTCAATCAAGTTGCAAGTGGTCAATTACGTCCTAACATAGATACCACTTATAATCAGATTCAAACCAAGCAGTGCACACACAAGTAGTAGTCATGGCATACAAGTTCTAGTATGGCAGTTCATCGATAGTTCACAACAAGTTTCACAGTTAACAATCAAATACAACCCAAAGTCCAAGTGTGAGGCCCCCAACAGTTGGGCTCGTAATAACAGGCCCAAAACAACGCGTCAACAGTAACACAGAAGTCCATGAGCCCGGCCCACTAACTTAGGCCCATAACTAAGCAAGCCCAATAAGTGTGGTCTCAAGTCGCAACCGGACTCGCAACCCCGGTCTCGGGTTATGCTGCTTTTGGTCGCGAGTCGTGCTGTTGATCATAGGCGGTTGCGAGTCGCAACCTATGTCGCAACTATGGTTTCGGCTTGTCATGTTATGGTTGCGAGTCGTAACCAGGTGTTCTCGACTCGCAACTGGTGTCGCAACATGGAGGTTTTCGAGTCGCAACCAGGGGTCTCAACTCCCCAACAGTTGCTGATCCTTCACAGTTTGTACTATCCAATGAAAATCATGCAGAATTATGTACTATCCACTAAACATGTTTTGTTGTCTAATATTTACCCAAAATGGATCAAACAGTGCAGATTTCAAATATTCAACCACATTCAAAGCATATTCAAGTAGTTCTTCATGTTCTTCAAACATTCAAAACTTATTCATAACATATTCAACCCTTGTTCAAGCAAAATTATGAACTATAACTCACTAATATGCATCCTATTATGACAAGCATATTCATTAGTTAATTCATTTAGTATGAACACCCAAACCCCTCGGATTCAAACCCAAGTAAACCGATAACACCATTCACACTTTAACATATAATGTATTGACTTATTATCATCATAATCCGATTTTTAACACATAACAAGAAGCACTTATGAACCGATTTCTTTGAACATCAAAACATCATGCATAACTCAACAACCAACATATTGTCAAATAGTTTTATCAAGCTTTATCAACCCAAGCACAAACACAACGTGAATCACCAATGTTACTCATTAAACATCAAGAACACTAACCGGTTGAGAGATAGGAAAGGTGAACTCCAATGTCGATTTCCAAGCTTGAATCCAAAAATCCTAGTGTTAGCCGGCTACTAGAGTGTGTTTGTGTTTCTTAGGGTTTTAGTAGGAGAGTGTGTGTGTAGAGGAGTATGTGTGGTGTCAAAAGAAATGGTAAGTGTGGTTATGAGTGTAGCATAAATACTAGTTCTTCATGGTTTACCCTAAAGGGCTTACTAGCCGGTTAAGGAGGTCACGGCCCAAAGGCCCAAATCGGTTATGTTCACTCGAGACCTTATGGTCTCGAGTCGGGTTCTCGGCTCGCATAGAACACGCATATATATATATATATACATACACACAAGCAAAACACATATCACATAAAAGGTTCACATTTATTAGTAACTTCAACCAGTTAACTTAATCACAAAATGTTCAAGCATGTCACATCGAGATACAAGAAAGGTTCTAAATTTCGAGTTGTCACATCATCCCCAAGTTGAAAGAAATTTCGTCCCGAAATTTGATGGCACTCACTGAGGAAGCTAGTTAAGTTGTATGGTTTTCCCGGTTTTCCTGGGGTGTCACATCCTCCCCCCGTTGATCTGGAATTTCGTCCCGAAATTCCGTAGCTTCAGCCTCAGTAGTGGTCGTACCGTTTGCAAACAGTTGGGGATACTTTTATTTCATCCGATCTTCGCGCTCCCAGGTAAACTCTGGGCCGCGACGTGAGTTCCAACGAACTCGAACGAGAGGTATTCTAGTGCTCTTGAGGACCTTAACATCCCGGTCCGTGATTTCGACTGGTTCCTCGACGAATTTCAACTGTTCGTCGATCGTGAGTTCCTTCAGAGGAACTACGTGGGTCTCATCTGACAGACACTTCTTCAGATTCGACACATGGAAAACGTTGTGAACTGCACCGAGTTCTGCTGGTAAGTTCAGTCTGTAGGCCACCTTGCCTATTTTCTCAATGATTTCGAAAGGTCCAACGTATCGTGGGTTGAGTTTGCCTCGTTTACCAAAACGAACCACACCCTTCCAGGGTGAAACTTTGAGTAATACCTGCTCCCCAACTTGGAGTTCAAGTGGTTTCCTGCCCTTATCGGCGTAGGCCTTCTGACGGTCTCGAGCGGCCGCCATGCATTGTCGTATTTGAGCAATCCGCTCAGTAGTGTCTACCACATGTTCTGGACCTGTGATTTGACTATCCCCTACCTCTGCCCAACAAAGAGGTGACCGGCATTTACGTCCGTACAATGCCTCGAACGGAGCAGCTTTAATGCTAGTGTGGTAGCTGTTATTATACGAGAATTCCACGAGTGGCAGATGCCTTTCCCAGCTGGTAGCTGTTATTATACGAGAATTCCACAGTTCCGAAGTAAAACGTGCATCTCGATCAGAGATGATAGAGGTGGGCACCCCGTGTGTGACAACTTGAGTTTTCGACTTACGCTATTGCATTTATTGCGCGTTGACTTTGGCTGCTTAAGTGTTTGACATGTTGACTTGTAACTGTATACATTATGTGATAATGAAACGCGCGTGATTTTTGCATGTATGTGATTGTATTTTAAAATGAGACTTAGTAGAAAACCATTAACGGTTTACACATGTAAAGGCTCGACGAAACACAAGATATGTTTCGCCAATAAATACGCGACGAAATAAAAGCTTGTTTCGCCATTTCACTTTCGACGAAACAGTTACACCGGCCCAGTTCATCGCAAAGCCCAATATGGGCCCAAACTCTTATGCCTAATTATATTAGTTAGGGTTATATATATTAGTTTAGGGGAACGGTTGTGGGAATTCTCAAAACCCTAAACTTCTTTTCTCTCCTCTTGCAAACCGACGGCTACTTCCTGTCTCGAAACCCTTCTTGTTTCATCATCCAAACTCGGTTAGTATCTTATATTTCTTTTGAAGTGTATCGCATGTGATTATATGTAGCCTTCATCAATGTGACTTGTTGGGTTAATGATTATCGATATGATAGTGATCGGCCACCGTATGTCTTGGTCCAATAACATGGTTGCGATATTTTTTTCCTGATGTTATGCTTGCACATGATTGTCAGTTTACATGCGAAAATATATGAGTAAATGTCGGTTGAATGGTTGCGAACCATTGGTTCAATGGTAGGCTAGAACATGTATCGACTAATAGAAAATAATGGTAGATTATGCACACTCAAATACACCCAAAAGTCAATGGTGCCATGTTATATTTCTTAAAGTTGTCGGCCACTGCTTGTTGTTGGTCCAATGATATTGTTTGCAAAACCTTACTCACATTAGGCATGCACATTGAGTTGTCAGTGTATATATGTGATGACTATTGTGAGTTATGTGAATTGAGTGGGTGGATGCCATTGGGGAAATTTTCGGTGGGTATAAAAAGGGGCCAATCATTCGGTTACACTCAATAGGCTATACGAATTGGGATTTAAATGGTTGTGTGTCATTGGTTTCGGTGGCACACTACACAAGAACTAGTGATAATCACATCAAAAGTCTAACAAGCACTGCATGTGATTTTAGCAATTGTCAGCCAACATTTTTTTTTTATTATTTGATTTGCATGTAACTTTATGAAATGTGCATGTGAAATGGAAGGTTAGCAGATTCCCTAGGTTGCAATGTTTGTAGTTTAGGAGGCCATGTGGGTTTTGGGCGGCCATATAATTTGATTGGTGGGATGGACGGCCCATCGATGGCCATTGGTTAGTTTTAACGGCCCACTAAGCCTTGTGTACCAATCCTAGCTTCTGAATAACTTACGTAGTTCTTTTAGTCTGCTTGCTACCCGGGTTTAGGGGGGGGGGACTATATGTCCGAGTTTCATAAGGCTTAAAGCCTATCCGACTTTTAAAGTTTCCATAGGTCCGAGTTTATTAATGTGATGCATGTCCGAGCTTTATTAATGTGATAACGTGACCGAGTTTTGATATCATAACATGGTCCGAGTTTGGTGGGGACTCCCACTTGGTCCGACTCTGTGTCCCTTGATCATTGTCCGACTTTAAACCCCACCCCCCATGATCCGCAGTTTTATAAAATGCCATATCTTGTCCGACTTTAAACACTTCATGTGGTCCGAGCTTCTATTGAGTATAGTCCGACCTATATGATGTATTGTGTTTTGATCCGAGTTTTGTGATGTATTGTGTGAAGGGCACATGTAGCTACTACCCTAAGTTATTAACTGCAGTAAACTCGTTATGCTAAACCTGTCAGCATGAAACTCTGTTAGTTAATGAACTTGTTCGTTATTATCGTTGTTAACTTAATAAACTCTATTAGTTCATTTATCTATTTAGATGTTAACTCGGCAAGGTATGCATGTAACCCTATTCTATATGTTAACCTGGTAGAGGATGTTAACTGCCTGTTTATCCTGTCAAGTATGAGTTTACATGGATTCGACTGACTGCTTAAATACCGCATGTTGAATAATCGCCAAACACACTATGTGACGTTAGATTTGCGTGCAAGATTGTTACAAACGGAAACTGATTATTATACGTGCTTACAATAGGACTTGATTGATTACCTGTGAGCACATACTTAGCATACCGAGCAAACCAAGGTGAGTTCACACAGCCAAGGCATGGGTTCCCAGGGTGGGAATGGGTTGGATGATTGTTTGTGCATGCTTAAATGATACTGGTCGAACTGCCTTCGCACACACCCTGGTCGGTAAAGACTATGGTCGCGAACGAACTACTCAACTGCCTTCGCACACACCCTGGTCGGTAAAGACTATGGTCGCGAACGAACTGATCAATTGCCTTCGCACACACCCTGGTCGGTAAAGACTACGGTCGCGAACTAACGAACCTAATCTTCGCACACATGCCTGTGAGGCCGCGATGGAACTGATACGATATGAAACTTAATTGAACAAACGCACTATTACCCAAACTAAACTATTAACTGTGAACTCGCTCAACTAGTTTGTTGATTATCTGCTGCATGCCTTGCAGGACCTTAGGTACATAGTGGAGCTTGCATCAGGAGGGAGCAGGTCGTTGTGGGAAGTGGATCGCGAACGTTAATTGAACTCATAACTACATTTGAGAATTTTATTACTATGCTTCCGCTACTTAAACAATGTTTAGTTTTGAAACATCAGTCATATCTTTATGGATTGTATTAACTACTTTTGATTATTAAATACTATGTTTGTTATGACTGATGGCTTGATCCTGGTCAGTCACGCTCCCAAGCGGTGGTACTCCGCGGGTGGATTTTGGGGGTGTGACAGATTGGTATCAGAGCCATTGGTTATAGAGAACTTGGTTTTAATATGGGAAAACGTTTTTATTAAAACCAGACTATAACCAGAACAGTGCTCTCAACGATCCACAACGACGCTTCGCTCCACGTGCAAGACTCGACATCCTAGGTAATAAGGTTTATGTTTATTACCTGCTTGCTAGAACTGCATAGAACTTTGCTCGTAGTATGCTTACATTACTCTGCTCACTACTTGATATTGTTTGAGAACACTTACGTGCTTACACTCTTCTGTCATCGCACTATTCGCGAACTTTTCTCACTTATGTTGCCTTTGATGTGAAGATCAATGGCCGCACGAATTAACATGACTCAAGCCCAGCTAGAGGCTCTCATTGCTGCGGCAGTTGCAGCCGCCCAAGCAGGTCAACCCGCTCAGCAACAACCTGGGTGCACCTTCAAGAATTTCATGGATTGTCGTCCTAGCTCGTTCAGTGGCACGGAGGGAGCAGTGGGACTCCTCCATTGGTTTGAAAAGCTAGAGTCGGTATTCGAAATGTGCGAGTGCCCTGAGGCTCGCAAGGTCAAGTACGCCACTGGCACTTTGGAAGGAATCGCGTTGACTTGGTGGAACGCGCAAGTACAGATCTTAGGGTTGGCAGCTGCTAACGCCACACCCTGGAACGATTTTAAGGAACTTATCAAAAGGGAATACTGCACTCGTGAAGACATTCACAAGCTGGAAGACGAGCTGTATAACTTGAAAATGGTTGGATCAGAGATTGAAGCGTATACTAAACGGTCGAATGAGCTGGCTGTGCTGTGTCCAACTATGGTGGACCCTCCATACAAGCGTATTGAGTTGTATCTCAAAGGTTTGGCACCAGAAATACAGAGCCACGTTACCTCGGCTAACCTCAACAATATCCAGGAAATCCAGCGTCTCGCTCATCGCATCACAGATCAGGCAGTGGATCAGAACAGACTGCCAAAGCGTGTCAAGGCTACCACTGCTGCTGTCACCACTTCTGCTACTCCCAGTGACAACAAGAGGAAATGGGAGGGGAATTCCAGCAAGGGATCGGTTTCTGTTCAGTCTCAGCAGCGCAAGACAAATGACTACCAGAACTCGAGTCAGCAATCATCTGGCAGTCAGGGGCATGGTGGATATCGGGGAATTCACCCACTGTGTAATAAGTGCAACAAACACCACAGTGGAAGATGTCGCAGGGAACAATGTCAAAGATGCCTCAAGATGGGTCATGAGGCTAAAGATTGTAGAAGCTCACGGCCAGCAAATCAGAACCAGCAACTCCCATCGCCAGCTCCACAGAACCAGCAGCAGCAACCACAGCGTGGAAACCGGGGATGTTTCCAGTGTGGGGCAGAAGGTCATTACAAACGCGATTGTCCTCAGTTGAACCAGAATCAGAATCACAACAATAACCAGGGCAACGGGAACAACAACAACAACAACAACGGGGGAAACAACAACAACAATGGCAACGAGGCAAGAGGTCGAGTTTTCATGTTAGGACGAGGAGACGCAATGAACGATATCTGAACTTCTATTTATTTTCGGTTTTCATTATTATGTTTCAGCTACTCAAACAAAGTTTGGTTTGAACCTCAATTGTATTGGGTTTCATGAATTATTTTAACTACTATACTATATGTTTGATATGATGGATGGTTTGATATTATTGAGCGCACCTGCCGTATTTATGGACCTTACGCACAGGGTGCGCGAACCCTATCCTGGACAAATTCGTCATTTTCTTCATCGACGACACACTGATATACTCCAAGAGTCAGGAGGAGCACGAGCAGCACTTACTCTTATCTTGGAACTTCTTCGAAAGGAGCAATTGTACGCAAGGTTTTCTAAATGCGACTTCTGGCTACGTGAAGTCCACTTCTTAGGCCATGTGGTGAACAGGGATGCGACCCATCCAAGATAGATTCGATCAGGAACTGGCCTGCACCGCGTACGCCGACGGAAATACGCCAATTCTTGGGCTTGGCGGGGTATTTCAGACGATTCATTAAAGACTTTTCGAAGATCGCGCAACCGCTTACTATGCTGACACAGAAATGGTGTCACCTACTGTTGGGTCTCGGGTGTGTATTGATGCAACAGGATAAAGTTATCGCCTACGCTTCGCGGCAACTCAAGAATTCATGAACGGAACTACTCGACGTACAATTTAGAGCTGGGAGCTGTTGTTTTCGCGCTTAAGATATGGCGACACTACCTGTACGGTACCAGGTGCACGATTTACACCGATCACAGGAGTCTCGAGCATATTCTTAAGCAAAAGGATTTGAATATGCGTCAACGGAGATGGGTTGAACTACTGAACGACTGTGAATGCGCCATTAAGTATCATCCAGGCAAAGCCAATGTTGTGGCCGACGCCCTCAGTCGAAAAGACACTTTGCCTAGGTGTGTATAAGCTCTGTAGCTCACTATTCAGTCTGATCTTCCTGTACGGATACGAAATGCTCAGGTAGAAGAATTGAAACCAGAAAACGTCACAGCTGAAGCCTTACGCGGTTCAAGGCAACAAATGGAACAAAAGGAAGACGGCGCCTACTATGTAACGGGCCGTATTTGGGTCCCACTTTATGGCGGTCTACGAGAACTTGTGATGGACGAAGCGCACAAGTCTCGCTACTCGGTACATCCAGGTGCGGATAAAATGTACCACGATATCAAAACAACATACTGGTGGCCAAGTATGAAAGCCCACATCGCCACCTATGTTGGCAAGTGCTTGACCTGTGCGAGAGTCAAGGTTGAATATCAGAAACCAGCAGGTCTACTGCAACAACCCAAGATACCACAGTGGAAATGGGAAGAAATTTCTATGGATTTCGTTACGGGCTTACCTAGATCCCAGCGTGGGAATGACACTATCTGGGTGATCATTGATCGACTCACAAAGTCTGCTCACTTCTTGGCTATCAAAGAGACGGATAAGTTTTCTACCTTAGCAGACATTTACTTGAAGGAAGTTGTTTCAAGGCACGGGGTGCCCATCTCTATCATTTCAGACCGCGATGCACGATTTACGTCAGAGCTATGGCAAGCGATGCACAAATCCTTCGGCTCACGATTAGACATGAGCACAGCATATCACCCTCAGACGGATGGGCAGTCTGAGCGCACAATTCAAACTCTAGAAGACATGCTTCGAGCGTGTGTTATCGATTTCGGCAACGGCTGGGAAAAGCATCTCCCTTGGTGGAGTTTTCGTATAATAACAGTTATCACACCAGCATACAAGCCGCTCCATTCGAGGCATTGTACGGACGTAAATGCCGGTCACCTCTCGGTTGGGCAGAGGTGGGGGATAGTCAGATCACGGGTCCAGAGATTGTAGCGGACGCCACGGAAAAGATTGCACAGATACGACAACGCATGGCGGCAGCACGCGACCGTCAGGAAGCCTACGCGGTCAAGCGTAGCAAGCCTTTGGAATTCCAGGTCGGGGACCGGGTGTTAATAAAAGTCTCACCCTGGAAGGGTGTGGTTCGATTTGGTAAACGAGGCAAATTCAATCCACGGTATGTTGGACCGTTCGAAACCACTGAAAGAATAGGCCCAGTAGCCTACAGACTGAACCTACCAGCTGAACTCGGTGCGGTTCACAACGCATTCCACGTGTCGAATCTGAAGAAGTGTCTGTCAGATGAGACTCTCATAATTCCTTTTAAGGAACTTACTATCGACGAGCGGTTGCAGTTCGTCGAGGAACCAGTTGAAATCACGGACCGGGATGTTAAGGTCCTCAAACACAAGAGAATCCCTCTTGTTCGAGTTCGTTGGAACTCCCGACGTGGCCCAGAGTACACCTGGGAACGCGAATACCAGATGACAGAAAAGTACCCCCAGTTATTCGAAACCAATGCAACCACTACTGAGGCTGAAGCTACTACTACTGAATTTCGGGACGAAATTCCAAATCAACGGGGGGATGATGTGACACCCCAGGAAAAACCAGTGAACAATACAGCTTACCTAGCTTCCTCAGTGAGTGCGTACCAAATTTCGGGACGAAATTTCTTTTAAGTTGGGGATAATGTGACAACTTGAGTTTTCGACTTACGCTATTGCATTTATTGCGCGTTGACTTTGGCTGCTTAAGTGTTTGACATGTTGACTTGTAACTGTATACATTATATGATAATGAAACGCGCGTGATTTTTGCATGTATGTGATTGTATTTTAAAATGAGACTTAGTAGAAAACCATTAACGGTTTACACATGTAAAGGCTCGACGAAACACAAGATATGTTTCGCCAATAAATACGCGACGAAATAAAAGCTTGTTTCGCCATTTCACTTTCGACGAAACAGTTACACCGGCCCAGTTCATCGCAAAGCCCAATATGGGCCCAAACTCTTATGCCTAATTATATTAGTTAGGGTTATATATATTAGTTTAGGGGAACGGTTGTGGGAATTCTCAAAACCCTAAACTTCTTTTCTCTCCTCTTGCAAACCGACGGCTACTTCCTGTCTCGAAACCCTTCTTGTTTCATCATCCAAACTCGGTTAGTATCTTATATTTCTTTTGAAGTGTATCGCATGTGATTATATGTAGCCTTCATCAATGTGACTTGTTGGGTTAATGATTATCGATATGATAGTGATCGGCCACCGTATGTCTTGGTCCAATAACATGGTTGCGATATTTTTTTCCTGATGTTATGCTTGCACATGATTGTCAGTTTACATGCGAAAATATATGAGTAAATGTCGGTTGAATGGTTGCGAACCATTGGTTCAATGGTAGGCTAGAACATGTATCGACTAATAGAAAATAATGGTAGATTATGCACACTCAAATACACCCAAAAGTCAATGGTGCCATGTTATATTTCTTAAAGTTGTCGGCCACTGCTTGTTGTTGGTCCAATGATATTGTTTGCAAAACCTTACTCACATTAGGCATGCACATTGAGTTGTCAGTGTATATATGTGATGACTATTGTGAGTTATGTGAATTGAGTGGGTGGATGCCATTGGGGAAATTTTCGGTGGGTATAAAAAGGGGCCAATCATTCGGTTACACTCAATAGGCTATACGAATTGGGATTTAAATGGTTGTGTGTCATTGGTTTCGGTGGCACACTACACAAGAACTAGTGATAATCACATCAAAAGTCTAACAAGCACTGCATGTGATTTTAGCAATTGTCAGCCAACATTTTTTTTTTATTATTTGATTTGCATGTAACTTTATGAAATGTGCATGTGAAATGGAAGGTTAGCAGATTCCCTAGGTTGCAATGTTTGTAGTTTAGGAGGCCATGTGGGTTTTGGGCGGCCATATAATTTGATTGGTGGGATGGACGGCCCATCGATGGCCATTGGTTAGTTTTAACGGCCCACTAAGCCTTGTGTACCAATCCTAGCTTCTGAATAACTTACGTAGTTCTTTTAGTCTGCTTGCTACCCGGGTTTAGGGGGGGGGACTATATGTCCGAGTTTCATAAGGCTTAAAGCCTATCCGACTTTTAAAGTTTCCATAGGTCCGAGTTTATTAATGTGATGCATGTCCGAGCTTTATTAATGTGATAACGTGACCGAGTTTTGATATCATAACATGGTCCGAGTTTGGTGGGGACTCCCACTTGGTCCGACTCTGTGTCCCTTGATCATTGTCCGACTTTAAACCCCACCCCCCATGATCCGCAGTTTTATAAAATGCCATATCTTGTCCGACTTTAAACACTTCATGTGGTCCGAGCTTCTATTGAGTATAGTCCGACCTATATGATGTATTGTGTTTTGATCCGAGTTTTGTGATGTATTGTGTGAAGGGCACATGTAGCTACTACCCTAAGTTATTAACTGCAGTAAACTCGTTATGCTAAACCTGTCAGCATGAAACTCTGTTAGTTAATGAACTTGTTCGTTATTATCGTTGTTAACTTAATAAACTCTATTAGTTCATTTATCTATTTAGATGTTAACTCGGCAAGGTATGCATGTAACCCTATTCTATATGTTAACCTGGTAGAGGATGTTAACTGCCTGTTTATCCTGTCAAGTATGAGTTTACATGGATTCGACTGACTGCTTAAATACCGCATGTTGAATAATCGCCAAACACACTATGTGACGTTAGATTTGCGTGCAAGATTGTTACAAACGGAAACTGATTATTATACGTGCTTACAATAGGACTTGATTGATTACCTGTGAGCACATACTTAGCATACCGAGCAAACCAAGGTGAGTTCACACAGCCAAGGCATGGGTTCCCAGGGTGGGAATGGGTTGGATGATTGTTTGTGCATGCTTAAATGATACTGGTCGAACTGCCTTCGCACACACCCTGGTCGGTAAAGACTATGGTCGCGAACGAACTACTCAACTGCCTTCGCACACACCCTGGTCGGTAAAGACTATGGTCGCGAACGAACTGATCAATTGCCTTCGCACACACCCTGGTCGGTAAAGACTACGGTCGCGAACTAACGAACCTAATCTTCGCACACATGCCTGTGAGGCCGCGATGGAACTGATACGATATGAAACTTAATTGAACAAACGCACTATTACCCAAACTAAACTATTAACTGTGAACTCGCTCAACTAGTTTGTTGATTATCTGCTGCATGCCTTGCAGGACCTTAGGTACATAGTGGAGCTTGCATCAGGAGGGAGCAGGTCGTTGTGGGAAGTGGATCGCGAACGTTAATTGAACTCATAACTACATTTGAGAATTTTATTACTATGCTTCCGCTACTTAAACAATGTTTAGTTTTGAAACATCAGTCATATCTTTATGGATTGTATTAACTACTTTTGATTATTAAATACTATGTTTGTTATGACTGATGGCTTGATCCTGGTCAGTCACGCTCCCAAGCGGTGGTACTCCGCGGGTGGATTTTGGGGGTGTGACACCGTGCCTCGAAACAACTTCCTTGAGATATATCTCCGCTAGAGTGGAGAATTTATCCGTTTCCTTAATTGC
Source organism: Helianthus annuus (assembly GCF_002127325.2). Classification (NCBI taxonomy): domain Eukaryota; kingdom Viridiplantae; phylum Streptophyta; class Magnoliopsida; order Asterales; family Asteraceae; genus Helianthus; species Helianthus annuus. The sequence continues at coordinate 68,132,033 of NC_035441.2, forward strand.
CAAGAAGTGTGCGGATTTTGTGAGTCGATCCACGATCACCCAGATAGTATCGTTTCCGCGCTGTGATCTAGGTAAGCCAGTAACGAAATCCATGGAAATTTGCTCCCATTTCCATTGTGGTATCTCTGGTTGTTGGAGTAGGCCTGAGGGTTTCTGATATTCCGTCTTGACTCGTGCACAAGTCAAACACTTGCTGTCGTAAGTTGCTATGTGGGCCTTCATGCTAGGCCACCAATACGTAGTTTTAATATCGTGGTACATCTTGTCCGAACCAGGGTGTACCGAGTAGCGAGATTTGTGTGCTTCATCCATCACAAGTTTTTGTAAGTCGCCATAGAGTGGGACCCAAATGCGTCCTGTTACGTAGTAAGCACCGTCTTCCTTCTGTTCTAAACGTTGTCTTGACCCGCGTAGGGCTTCGGCCCTGACGTTTTCTGGTTTCAGTGCTTCTATCTGAGCAGCTCGTATTTGCGAAGGTAGACTAGAATGGATCGTGAGTTGTAAAGCTCTTACGCGCTTAGGCGCAGTGTCCTTTCGACTTAGGGCGTCGGCCACAACATTGGCCTTGCCCGGGTGATACCTGATGGAGCACTCGTAGTCATTCAGCAGCTCGACCCATCGTCGTTGTCGCATATTCAGTTCTTTCTGCTTGAATATGTGCTCTAGGCTCCTATGGTCGGTGTAGATGGCGCACTTGGTTCCGTACAGGTAATGTCGCCATAGCTTGAGTGCGAAAACAACAGCTCCCAGCTCTAAATCATGCGTAGTGTAGTTCTTTTCATGAACCTTGAGTTGGCGTGAGGCGTAGGCTATGACTTTATCTCGTTGCATCAATACACAACCAAGACCTTGAATTGATGCATCACAGTAAACCACAAAATCGTCTGTGCCCTCTGGCAGTGAAAGGATAGGTGCACTACAAAGTCTATCCTTTAGATGTTGAAAGGCTAATTCTTGTGCATTTCCCCAATGATAAACAACGCCTTTCTGCGTTAGCAGGGTGAGAGGCTGTGCGATCTTAGAAAAATCCCTAATGAATCTCCTGTAGTAACCTGCCAATCCCAAGAATTGGCGAATTTCCTTTGGTGTACGAGGCGCAGGCCAGTTCTTAATAGAGTCCACTTTGGACGGATCAACGTGAATCCCATCCTTGTTCACCACATGCCCTAGGAAATGGACTTCACGAAGCCAGAAGTCGCATTTCGAGAACTTTGCGTAAAGCTGTTCTGTTCGAAGGAGTTCCAGAATAAGTCGTAGATGTTGTTCGTCCTCCTCCTGACTCTTAGAATAGATCAGGATGTCGTCGATGAAGACTATAACGAACTTGTCCAGGTAAGGCTTGCACACTCGGTTCATCAAGTCCATGAAAACTGCGGGTGCGTTTGTCAGCCCAAATGGCATGACCAAAAACTCATAGTGCCCATATCGAGTCCTAAAGGCTGTCTTAGAGACATCCTCTTCTCGAACTCTCAGGTGGTGATATCCCGATCTCAGATCGATCTTTGAATAGTAGCTCGACCCCCGCAACTGGTCGAACAAGTCGTCAATGCGCGGTAGAGGATAACGGTTCTTCACAGTCACCTTGTTGAGTTCACGATAGTCGATACACATTCTGAAGGTACCGTCCTTCTTCTTCACAAATAGTACTGGAGCTCCCCAAGGCGATGAGCTAGGACGAATAAAACCTTTATCCAGGAGTTCTTGTAGTTGTGTGGAGAGTTCTTCCAACTCTGATGGAGCCAAACGATAAGGTGCACGTGCTATAGGCGCAGCTCCAGGAGCTAATTCGATCTGAAACTCGACTTGGCGATGGGGTGGAAGACCAGGTAATTCCTCAGGGAATACCTCGGGATAGTCTCGTACAACTGGAAAATCTTCTAGCTTCTTCTCTTTCTCCATGGTGTCAGTAACTAGAGCCAAAATCGCAGTGTGGCCCTTTCGTAAGCACTTCTGGGCCTTAAGGAGAGAGATGATGTTCTCAACAGCACTTCTCTTGTCGCCACGAATCATAAGTGGTTCACTACCGGAACCCGGAATACGAACGATCTTCTCGTTGCAAAGAATCTCTGCTCGGTGTTGGGACAACCAATCCATCCCAATGACAACGTCGAAGCTACCCAAGACGATAGGAATAAGGTCAATAGAGAAGGTCTGGTTAGCGAGAATAAGTTGGCAACCTTTGACTACGTGCGAGGCCTCCAAACTCTTACCATTAGCTAGCTCTACAGTGTGCTTGGTGTTCAGGGGTGTTGGAATACGCTTAAGCATTTGACTAACTTCTAGGGACACGTAGCTAGTATCGGCACCCGAATCAAATAAAACCGTAACATAAAAGTCGTCGAGAAGGAACTTACCCGTCACCACGTTGGGATCATTCCTTGCTTCACCTTGACCAATCACGAACACTCGCCCCCTGGCACCATTGTTGTTGTTGTGGTTCCCATTGTTGCCATTCCCTTGATTGTTGTTGTGGTTGTTCTGGTTCAGTTGGGGACAATCTTTCTTGAAGTGGCCCTCAGCTCCACACAGAAAGCACCCTTTGTTGTTACCCTATTGCTGCCGCTGATTCTGTTGAGGTTGCTGACGATTCTGATTGGCGGGGTATGCGCTCCTGCAATCCTTAGCAACATGACCAGGCTTGTTGCACCGATGACAGTTGCCCCTGGTGCATGGCCCACTGTGGTGTAGGTTGCAACGATTGCATTTGGGGTGATTCCCCTTGTACCCACCGTGACTTTGACCACCAGACGATTGCTGACTGGGGCTCTTGTGGTCGTCAGTCTTTCTCTGCTGAGACTGAGATTGCACAGAAGTTGAACCCTTGCTTGAAGTTCCATCCCATTTCCGTTTGTTCTCACTAGAGGTACCAGAAGTAGTTGCAGCACCTATGCGCTTTGGTAACTTGTTCTGCTCCACCGCCTGATTAGTAAGACGGTGAGCCAACTGAACAACCTGCTGGATAGTGGCCAAGTTTGCTGAAGTCACATTACTTTGGATCTCTGGCACCAAGCCCTTGAGGTAGAGTTCAATTCGCTTATACGGAGGGTCCACCATAGTAGGACACAACAAGGCAAGCTCATGCGATCTCTTAGTATACGCCTCAATCTCTGACCCCGTCATCTTGAGGTTGTAGAACTCGTCTTCCAACTTATGGATGTCATCGCGACTGCAGTATTCCTCCCTGATCATTTCCTTGAAAGTTTCCCATGGGGTGGCGTTGGCAGCAACCAACCCCAGCATTTGCACTTGAGCATTCCACCACGTGAGGGCCAAACCCTCGAGAGTACCAGTAGCATACTTCACCCTGCGTGCTTCAGGGCATTCACACATTTCGAACACAGACTCTAGTTTCTCAAACCAGTGTAGGAGACCTACTGCTCCTTCAGTTCCGCTAAAAGTAGTGGGTCGGCAGTCCATAAAGGTCTTAAATGTGCACACCGGTGCCTGAGCATGTTGACCTCCTGCGTATGCAGCTGCAAGTGCTGCGGCAACTCGTTCGTTGATCAGTGCGGTCAACTGGGCTTGTGTCATGCTAACGCGTCCAGACATGATTCTTCATATCGAGAGTAACACGAGTGAGAGAGGTTCGCGAAAGTACGATGGTAGGATAGAGTAAGCACGCACACGTTCAAGCAACAGTAATTATACTAATCAAGCATACCATGGGTAATGTACTATGTAACTAACAAGTAGGCAATATACACATATCATATCACCTAGAATGTCGAGCCTTGCATGCGGAGTGAAGTGTCGTTGTGGACCGTTGAGCACTATACCGGTTATAGTCTGGTTTTAACAAAAACGTTTCTCCTTTATCAAAACCAAGTTCACTATAACCAATGGCTCTGATACCAATCTGTCACACCCCCAAAATCCCACCCGCGGAGTACTACCGCTTGGAGGCGTGACTGACCAGGATCCAGCCACCAATCATACTGAACGAGCATATAAATAGTTATAAAAGTTTAACCAATACGATTGGTGTTTCAAACAAACAAAGTTTAAGTCACAAGCGGAAGCATAAGTCTTAAAGTTAAAACATAAGTTCAAATGGTTTCAAGTTTAACATAGTACGCAGCAATCCGTGTCCCACAACGACTCTCCTCCATGCAAGCTCCAGCTGGGTACCTATGGTCCTACAAAGCATGTAGTGACGAGTCAACAACTAGTTGAGTGAGTTCACAGTTGGGTGTTCGTTTTAGTTGTTTCGAAAACAGTTTCCTTTAACTGGCATCCTGCCGTGGGGGTTACCCCATAGTTTAAAAAACGTGACTTGTTCATTCCCAGTTACTCTGGCATTCCAGCCGTGGGGGCTACCCCGTGTTAGTTATCAGGCATTTCGGCCGTGGGGGCTACCCCATGCGTACACTAGACTTGTTACCATATCGACTGCTGACTATAGTCATGTTTATGTGCCCTGAAAACCGTCAATGTCTATCATCATTGACGTGCCCCAGATCCATTAGTTCACGCCCGTCCTCTGCGGCACGGTGTGAGGTTAGTCAGACCTAAATAGCGCTATCTAACTAATGACCCGCTCGCCATTGGCCCGGCGATTAAGTCGATATAAAAAGGAGGGACTTCGTGATAGAGTTTTAGTCTAGTACGAGTTATCCGTCCATCCGGACGAGGAATCACATTCCTGAACCATAGCTGTCCTACCCAAGGAGGACGAGGAATCCATGTTCCTTAACCCCATTCCCAACCCAGGGAATCCCATGCTTTCTAGAGGGTGTGAACTCACCTTGGTTTGCTCGGCAGTTAAATCACAGAAAGGTCAATCAAGTTGCAAGTGGTCAATTACGTCCTAACATAGATACCACTTATAATCAGATTCAAACCAAGCAGTGCACACACAAGTAGTAGTCATGGCATACAAGTTCTAGTATGGCAGTTCATCGATAGTTCACAACAAGTTTCACAGTTAACAATCAAATACAACCCAAAGTCCAAGTGTGAGGCCCCCAACAGTTGGGCTCGTAATAACAGGCCCAAAACAACGCGTCAACAGTAACACAGAAGTCCATGAGCCCGGCCCACTAACTTAGGCCCATAACTAAGCAAGCCCAATAAGTGTGGTCTCGAGTCGCAACCGGACTCGCAACCCCGGTCTCGGGTTATGCTGCTTTTGGTCGCGAGTCGTGCTGTTGATCATAGGCGGTTGCGAGTCGCAACCTATGTCGCAACTATGGTTTCGGCTTGTCATGTTATGGTTGCGAGTCGTAACCAGGTGTTCTCGACTCGCAACTGGTGTCGCAACGTGGAGGTTTTCGAGTCGCAACCAGGGGTCTCGACTCCCCAACAGTTGCTGATCCTTCACAGTTTGTACTATCCAATGAAAATCATGCAAAATTATGTACTATCCACTAAACATGTTTTGTTGTCTAATATTTACCCAAAATGGATCAAACAGTGCAGATTTCAAATATTCAACCACATTCAAAGCATATTCAAGTAGTTCTTCATGTTCTTCAAACATTCAAAACTTATTCATAACATATTCAACCCTTGTTCAAGCAAAATTATGAACTATAACTCACTAATATGCATCCTATTATGACAAGCATATTCATTAGTCAATTCATTTAGTATGAACACCCAAACCCCTCGGATTCAAACCCAAGTAAACCGATAACACCATTCACACTTTAACATATAATGCATTGACTTATTATCATCATAATCCGATTTTTAACACATAACAAGAAGCACTTATGAACCGATTTCTTTGAACATCAAAACATCATGCATAACTCAACAACCAACATATTGTCAAATAGTTTTATCAAGCTTTATCAACCCAAGCACAAACACAACGTGAATCACCAATGTTACTCATTAAACATCAAGAACACTAACCGGTTGAGAGATAGGAAAGGTGAACTCCAATGTCGATTTCCAAGCTTGAATCCAAAAATCCTAGTGTTAGCCGGCTACTAGAGTGTGTTTGTGTTTCTTAGGGTTTTAGTAGGAGAGTGTGTGTGTAGAGGAGTATGTGTGGTGTCAAAAGAAATGGTAAGTGTGGTTATGAGTGTAGCATAAATACTAGTTCTTCATGGTTTACCCTAAAGGGCTTACTAGCCGGTTAAGGAGGTCACGGCCCAAAGGCCCAAATCGGTTATGTTCACTCGAGACCTTATGGTCTCGAGTCGGGTTCTCGGCTCGCATAGAACACGCATATATATATATATATATATATATATATATATATATATATATATATATATATATATATATATATATATATATATATATATATATATATATATATATATATATATATATATATATATATATATATACATACATACACACAAGCAAAACACATATCACATAAAAGGTTCACATTTATTAGTAACTTCAACCAGTTAACTTAATCACAAAATGTTCAAGCATGTCACATCGAGATACAAGAAAGGTTCTAAATTTCGAGTTGTCACAAGAATGATGCCGATTCCTGATCCACGATATAAACTTGGGATCTCCGGCATAGTCCTTCGACTATCATGGGAAGCAGACTTCCATCCAAGTCTTCTCAGACTAAATGGCTTTCAGCTCTTGAGCAGTAGGGTTGTATGTTGCCTTTTTAGTTGCATAAAAATCTTTTACCCCTTAGCTCTCCCACTTAACATTTTCCCAAAAATCTTTTTAACATTCCCGTTCAATGTTTTCTCGACATCAAATTCTTTTTCTTCATTGTAAAATTGATTTGAAATTTCTGTTTTACCAACTTTTTTTTAATCTCCTCAAATTTCAGCGATGGAAAATCATCATCATTTACTGAAATTTTCTCTTCAATCTGTGGCTCTTCTGGCTTTGTGGAACCAGATTCATCGCTGACATTCACATCACCCTTCTTAGCTACCCACATTTGGTTGTCTTTTCCTTTCTTTTCATACCTCTTCTTTGTCGAACATTCACCAACCTCAAAAGTTGAATTTTCAAAAACTTTAAGTTTTTCTGTTGGTGGTTCAGTATCAACAACATTTTCTTTTAGTTTCTGAGAAACTCCCTGTTTTGTTTTGATATTTTTCGGACAATTCCATGCAATATGACCAGCTTCATTGCATTTAAAACAGGTTCGAGTTTCTCTCGGATGAAATACTCCAGTACCATTCCTTCTCCTCTCAGCAAGAAACTCTTGATTCGATTTTTTCCAGAATGGTTTCTGCTGTTCATCTTCCGAGCTTCCACCTGACACAAATTCTGTTTTTGTTTTAGAATTTTTCTCATTTTTATACTTTTCTGGTGGAACAAAACCAAGTCCTTTTGTGACAACTCGACCTTTCGACTTTAAATGCACGTTGACTTTGACTGTTTGATAATTGACTTATTGACTTATAACTGTACATGTTATGTGTTAATGAAACGTATTGTATTTTGCATATATGTGATTACTGTCATGATGTGAGAATTAGTATAAAACACTTAGACTTATGCACCAATCAAACCATCTCGACGAATCAAACTTGTGATTCGCCAAGGACCACTCAACGAAACAGAAGCACTGTTTCGTCAAACCATTCTTAACGAAACAGCCTGTTTCGCCGAGCCCAGATTCGCCGAAGCCCAGTTAGGGCCCAACACGCTGTTTCGAGTATAATCACGTGAAACGGTTTCAGTTTCACATCTTTGGCAAAACCTAAACCCTAGAACTCTCTCCCTTCTCTGTTGACGGCAATCTAGTGTTCCCGAAGCTTCGAACCAATTTAGTTGTTATCTTGTTCATCGCGGTAAGCGTTAAACTCTTGCGTGATTGTTAGTTCGTTTCATTGATTAACTATTTTGCTAGAAATCTATAGGGCTGATGCTGGATAATGATTATGTCATGATTGGTTGATATTTTTAATAATACTAGAATCTATTGTATTTGTTACAAATCTGTGTATCGAAATTGGATTGGTGGTTATTGATAATCGGACTAGGGTATTGGCGAAATTGTGATCTGATGATCTAGGGTTCATGCTAGAAGAAGGTTGTTGTAACATGATTTGATTAACGAACTGATATGCATGGTAGGGGATGAATGATTACGGTAGTGTTTCGTAGTGATTAGACGACGATTCTATGATTACTGAATAATTGTTGTTGATCGATAATGATGTGACGGCAGATTAGGGTTTTCTGTGATAATTCTGTAACTGCTGTGAATGATTGACGTAACTGGCATATTGATGAATTAGAATGTTTGACGAAGGTGAATGTTTGACGAAATAGGAGCTTGGCGAAACTGAGAGTTTGTTTCGCCAAGGAGGAGTTGACGAAATAGAACTTCTGATTCGCCAAGGATGTTAACGAAATAGAAATTTGTTTAGTCAAAGGGTAGTTGACGAAACACAATGTGTTTCGTCAACCTGTGTTTCGCCAAACTCTGTTTCGCCAACTTGGATGACCTGCACAGTAAACTGATGTAATTCTGTTAAGTGTTAACTGAGTTAACTAACTGACGTTAAATACTATGCATGACTTGTGTGATGTTGATTAGTGACGGGTACTACTTGGTGATCATTGATTATGCTTATACGTGAACTGTATGAATTCAAACTGATTGTGTACATGCATACTCTAGGACGTGATTGATTTACTTTGAGCACATACTTAGCATACCGAGCAAACCAAGGTGAGTTCACACAGCCAAGGCATGGGATTCCTGGGTTGGGAATTGGGTTGGATTATTTGAAAAGGGTGATTACTCGTACTTACGCTATTGCTAGACTATAGACCATCGTCCTCAGGATAGTCAGGACACTTACGTAAAACCTACGTAAACTAGTATCTACCATTGTCTCCCGGGTCGGGAGGACACTTACGTAAATCCTGCGTAACTTAATACCCACTACTGTCTTCCGGGTCGGAAGGACACTTACGTAAATCCTGCGTAAACCCTACACGTACCACTGTCCTCGGGGAAGGGCACTCACGTAAATCCTGCGTGACCTAGTACGTATTCCTGTTCTCGGTTTCAGAAGAACCCATGGTTGCAAATAGTCTAGTAAGTACCATAATGGGAAACCCCCATTAGTAAAGATAAAAGTGGGAATCCCCCACTAGTAATATTTATATACAAGGCATTGGGAAACCCCCACCATTAGTACATACATGCATGGGAAGCCCCCAACTAGATGAACATACTCATTACTATTACGAACTTATTTGCTGTGAACTCGCTCAACTAGTTGTTGACTCTCTGCTGCATGCCTTGCAGGACCTTAGGTACTTATGGAGCTTGCACTGGAGAAGCGGGTCGTTGTGGGCAATGGATCATGAACACTATGTTTAACGTTTTGTATATTTGAACTTATGATTTACTTTGGGTTACATACTTATGCTTCCGCTATTGATACTATGTTTGGTTTAGAACATCAATTGTATTGAATTGGGTTTTACGAACTATTTTATTTATATTATGCTATGTTCAATATGATTGATGGCTTGATCCTGGTCATGTCACGCCTCCAAGCGGTGGTACTCCGCGTGTGGGATTTTGGGGGTGTGACAGATTGGTATCAGAGCCATTGGTTATAGAGAACTTGGTTTTAATATGGGGAAAAATGTTTTTATTAAAACCAGACTATAACCAGAACAGTGCTCTCAACGATCCACAACGACGCTTCGCTCCACGTGCAAGACTCGACATCCTAGGTAATAAGGTTTATGTTTATTACCTGCTTGCTAGAACTGCTTAGAACTTTGCTCGTAGTATGCTAGAATACATTGCTTACTATACGCTGTTACATGAGAACCCCTATGTGCTTACACTCTTCTGTCATCGCTCTATTCGCGAACCTCTCTAACTCATGTTGCATTTGCTATGAAGATCATGTCTGGACGAATTAACATGACTCAAGCCCAGCTAGAGGCTCTCGTTCAAGCTCAAGTTGCTGCGGCACTTGCAGCTGCTCAAGCAGGTAGTATACCCTGCAGTATAGACTCACACTAGGATCTTTAGATCCTACGATAACTCTCGTATTTAACTTTCTCCTATTCGTACACAATAGGTCAACACGCGCAGCAACCTGTCTGCACTTTCAAGAACTTCATGGACTGTCGTCCAAGTACTTTCTGTGGCACCGAGGGGGCAGTGGGACTCCTCCATTGGTTTGAGAAGCTAGAGTCAGTGTTTGAAATGTGCGAATGCCCTGAGGCTCGCAGGGTCAAGTATGCCACTGGCACGTTGGAAGGGATTGCGCTCACCTGGTGGAACGCGCAAGTTCAGATTCTCGGGTTGGCAGCTGCTAACGCCACCCCATGGAACGATTTTAAGGAACTCATCAAGCGAGAATACTGCACGCGTGACGACATTCACAAGCTGGAAGATGAGTTTTATCACTTGAAGATGACGGGGTCAGAGATAGAAGCTTACACGAAGCGATCGAACGAACTGGCTATCTTGTGTCCAACCATGGTAGACCCTCCAATCAAGCGCATCGAGTTGTACCTCAAGGGTCTAGCCTCAGAAATTCAGAGCCATGTTACATCGGCTAACCTCGACAACATTCAAGATATTCAGCGTCTTGCCCACCGACTCACCGATCAGGCAGTGGATCAGAACAAGCTGCCAAAACGCATCAGTGCTACTACTACTGCTGTCACTACTCCTGCTACTCCCAGTGACAACAAAAGAAAGTGGGATGGGGATTCTAGCAAAGGTTCAGCAACAGTTCAGTCTCAAGCTCAGCAGCAGAAGACTGACCACTACCAGAGTCCTCGTCAGCAATCCTCTGGTGGTCATAGACAGAGAAAGTATCAAGGATTTCACCCCAAGTGTCACAACTGCAACAGACATCACAGCGGCCAGTGCAACAAGGGTCGTTGTCAAAGATGTCTCAAGATGGGTCACGAGGCCAAAGACTGTAGGAGCCCACGGACTGCAAATCAGAACCAGCAACCGCAACAACCAGCTCCACAGAACCCACAGCAGCAGCAGCCACAACGTGGAAACCGGGGATGTTTCCAGTGTGGAGCAGAAGGTCATTACAAACGCGATTGTCCTCAGTTGAACCAGAATCAGAACCGCAACAACAACAATCAGGGTAATGGCAACAATAACAACGGGGGAAACAACAACAACAACAATGGCAATGAAGCTCGGGGCCGTGCTTTTGTTCTAGGTCGGGGTGACGCAGTGAATGATCCCAATGTGGTTATGGGTAAGTTTCTTCTCGATGATATTTATGTTACTGTTTTGTTTGATTCGGGTGCTGATACAAGTTATATGTCATTGAAAATGAGTAAATTGTTAAAACGTACCCCAACACCCCTAAACACTAAACACGTCGTAGAACTAGCAAATGGTAAAAGTGTAGAAGCGGCACATGTAATCAAGGGTTGTAACATCGTTCTAGCTGGTCAGACTTTCTCGATTGATCTTATACCCATAGTTTTGGGTAGTTTCGACGTCGTTATCGGTATGGATTGGTTATCCCAGCATCACGCAGATATTTTATGCAAGGAAAAGGTCATTCGTATTCCTCGTTCTAGTCAGGAACCTCTTGAAGTTCAAGGCGACAAGAGTGGTGCTGTGGTTGGCATCATCTCTTTCTTAAAAGCGCAGAAATGTTTACGAAAGGGGCACACTGCTATCTTGGCACTCGTTACTGACGCATCAGCGAAGGAAAAGAAACTGGAGGATATTCCAGTTATACGCGACTACCCTCAAATGTTTCCTGAAGATTTACCTGGACTACCGCCTCATCGTCAGGTCGAATTTCTAATCGAGCTCGCTCCTGGAGCAGCACCCATAGCTCGCGCACCATATCGTCTAGCTCCATCAGAATTGGAGGAACTGTCAAAGCAGCTACAAGAGCTCTTGGAAAAGGGCTTTATTCGTCCAAGCTCATCGCCTTGGGGAGCTCCAGTACTTTTCGTGAAAAAGAAGGATGGCACTTTCAGGATGTGCATCGATTACCGTGAACTGAACAAGGTGACGGTGAAGAACCGTTATCCTCTTCCGCGTATAGACGACCTATTCGACCAGTTGCAGGGGTCGAGTTTCTACTCCAAGATAGACTTGAGGTCAGGGTATCATCAGCTGAGAGTCCGGGATGAGGATGTCTCTAAAACCGCTTTCAGAACTCGTTATGGTCACTACGAGTTTCTAGTCATGCCATTCGGGCTAACGAATGCGCCTGCCGTATTAATGGATCTTATGAACAGGGTGTGCAAACCCTATCTAGACAAGTTTGTCATAGTTTTCATCGACGACATTCTGATTTACTCCAAGAGTCAGGAGGAGCACGAACATCATCTACGATTGATCTTGGAACTTCTTCGAAAGGAACAATTGTACGCCAAGTTATCCAAATGCGACTTCTGGCTTCGTGAAGTCCACTTCTTAGGCCATGTGGTGAACAGGGATGGGATTCATGTCGATCCATCCAAAGTAGATTCGATCAAGAACTGGCCTGCACCGCGTACACCAACAGAAATACGCCAATTCTTGGGTTTGGCGGGTTACTACAGGCGATTTATAAAAGACTTCTCCAAGATCGCACAGCCGCTTACGCTACTGACACAGAAGGGTGTCACCTATCGCTGGGGAGAGCCCCAGGAGACCGCTTTTCAGTACTTAAAGGATAGGCTTTGCAGCGCACCTATTCTCTCATTGCCAGAGGGCACGGAAGACTTTGTGGTTTATTGTGACGCATCGATACAGGGTCTTGGGTGTGTATTGATGCAACGGGATAAAGTGATTGCCTATGCTTCGCGACAACTCAAGATTCATGAACGGAATTACACGACGCACGATTTAGAGCTGGGAGCTGTTGTTTTCGCGCTTAAGATATGGCGACACTACCTGTACGGTACCAGGTGCACGATTTACACCGATCACAGGAGTCTCGAGCATATCCTTAAGCAAAAGGATTTGAACATGCGTCAACGAAGATGGGTCGAACTACTGAACGATTACGAATGCGCTATCAAGTACCATCCAGGCAAGGCCAATGTTGTGGCTGACGCCCTCAGTCGGAAAGACACTCTACCTAGACGCGTACGAGTCTTGCAGCTCACTATTCAGTCCAGTCTTCCTGCACAGATACGAACTGCTCAGATAGAAGCTTTAAAACCCGAAAACGTCAAGGCTGAAGCCTTACGCGGCTCAAGGCAATGAATGGAACAAAAGGAAGACGGCGCCTACTATGTAACGGGGCGTATTTGGGTCCCACTTTTTGGCGGATTACGCGAGCTAGTAATGGATGAAGCTCACAAGTCCCGCTACTCGGTACATCCAGGGTCGGATAAAATGTACCACGACATCAGAACTACATACTGGTGGCCTGGTATGAAGGCCCACATCGCTACTTACGTCGGCAAGTGTTTGACATGTGCAAAGGTCAAAGTGGAATATCAGAAACCAGCGGGTCTACTTCAGCAACCCAAGATACCGCAATGGAAATGGGAAGAAATTTCCATGGATTTCGTTACGGGCTTACCTAGATCCCAGCGGGGGAATGATACCATATGGGTGATCGTGGATCGACTCACCAAGTCTGCACATTTTCTGGCTATAAAGGAAACGGATAAGTTCTCCACTCTCGCCGACGTCTATCTTAAAGAAGTTGTTTCGAGGCACGGGGTGCCCACATCCATCATTTCGGATCGGGATGCACGATTCACGTCAGAGCAATGGCAAGCGATGCATAAATCCTTCGGCTCACGATTAGATATGAGCACAGCATATCATCCTCAGACGGATGGGCAGTCTGAGCGAACGATTGAAACTCTTGAAGACATGCTTCGGGCATGTGTTATCGATTTCGGCAACGGCTGGGAAAAGCATCTCCCTTTGGTGGAATTCTCATACAATAACAGTTATCACACCAGCATACAAGCCGCTCCATTCGAGGCATTGTACGGGCGTAAATGCCGGTCACCTCTCTGTTGGGCAGAGGTGGGGGATAGTCAGATTACAGGTCCAGAGATTGTAGTGGACGCTACGGAAAAGATTGCACAAATACGACAACGCATGGCGGCAGCACGCGACCGTCAGAAAGCATACGCGGATAAGCGTAGGAAGCCTTTGGAATTTCAGGTCGGGGACCGGGTTTTACTTAAAGTCTCACCCTGGAAGGGTGTGGTTCGTTTTGGCAAACGGGGCAAATTAAATCCGCGATATGTCAGACCGTTCGAGATCATTGAGAAAATAGGGAAGGTGGCCTACAAGCTAAACCTACCAGCTGAACTCGGTGCAGTTCACAACGTATTTCACGTGTCGAATCTGAAGAAGTGCCTGTCAGATGAGACCCTCATAGTTCCTTTCAAGGAACTCACTATCGATGAGCGGTTGCAGTTCGTCGAGGAGCCAGTTGAAATCACGGACCGGGATGTTAAGGTCCTCAAAAACAAGAGAATCCCTCTTGTTCGAGTTCGTTGGAACTCCCGTCGTGGCCCCGAGTACACCTGGGAACGCGAAGACCAGATGACAGAAAAGTATCCCCAGTTATTCGGAACCTATACAACCACTACTGAGGCTGAAGCTACTACCACGGAATTTCGGGACGAAATTCCAGATCAACGGGGGGAGGATGTGACACCCCAGGAAAACCAGTGAACGATGCAACCTATCTAGCTTCCTTAGTGAGTACGTACCAAATTTCTTTCATGTTGGGGATAATGTGACAACTCGACCTTTCGACTTTAAATGCACGTTGACTTTGACTGTTTGATAGTTTACTTATTGACTTATAACTGTACATGTTATGTGTTAATGATACGTATTGTATTTTGCATATATGTGATTACTGTCATGATGTGAGAATTAGTATAAAACACTTAGACTTATGCACCAATCAAACCATCTCGACGAATCAAACTTGTGATTCGCCAAGGACCACTCAACGAAACAGAAGCACTGTTTCGTCAAACCATTCTTAACGAAACAGCCTGTTTCGCCGAGCCCAGATTCACCGAAGCCCAGTTAGGGCCCAACACGCTGTTTCGAGTATAATCACGTGAAACGGTTTCAGTTTCACATCTTTGGCAAAACCTAAACCCTAGAACTCTCTCCCTTCTCTGTTGACGGCAATCTAGTGTTCCCGAAGCTTCGAACCAATTTAGTTGTTATCTTGTTCATCGCGGTAAGCGTTAAACTCTTGCGTGATTGTTTGTTCGTTTCATTGATTAACTATTTTGCTAGAAATCTATAGGGCTGATGCTGGATAATGATTATGTCATGATTGGTTGATATTTTTAATAATACTAGAATCTATTGTATTTGTTACAAATCTGTGTATCGAAATTGGATTGGTGGTTATTGATAATCGGACTAGGGTATTGGCGATATTGTGATCTGATGATCTAGGGTTCATGCTAGAAGATGGTTGTTGTAACATGATTTGATTAACGAACTGATATGCATGGTAGGGGATGAATGATTACGGTAGTGTTTCGTAGTGATTAGACGACGATTCTATGATTACTGAATAATTGTTGTTGATCGATAATGATGTGACGGCAGATTAGGGTTTTCTGTGATAATTCTGTAACTGCTGTGAATGATTGACGTAACTGGCATATTGATGAATTAGAATGTTTGACGAAGGTGAATGTTTGACGAAATAGGAGCTTGGCGAAACTGAGAGTTTGTTTCGCCAAGGAGGAGTTGACGAAATAGAACTTCTGATTCGCCAAGGATGTTAACGAAATAGAAATTTGTTTAGTCAAAGGGTAGTTGACGAAACACAATGTGTTTCGTCAACCTGTGTTTCGCCAAACTCTGTTTCGCCAACTTGGATGACCTGCACAGTAAACTGATGTAATTATGTTAAGTGTTAACTGAGTTAACTAACTGACGTTAAATACTATGCATGACTTGTGTGATGTGGATTAGTGACGGGTACTACTTGGTGATCATTGATTATGCTTATACGTGAACTGTATGAATTCAAACTGATTGTGTACATGCATACTCTAGGACGTGATTGATTTACTTTGAGCACATACTTAGCATACCGAGCAAACCAAGGTGAGTTCACACAGCCAAGGCATGGGATTCCCGGGTTGGGAATTGGGTTGGATTATTTGAAAAGGGTGATTACTCGTACTTACGCTATCGCTAGACTATAGACCATCGTCCTCAGGATAGTCAGGACACTTACGTAAAACCTACATAAACTAGTATCTACCATTGTCTCCCGGGTCGGGAGGACACTTACGTAAATCCTGCGTAACTTAATACCCACTACTGTCTTCCGGGTCGGAAGGACACTTACGTAAATCCTGCGTAAACCCTACACGTACCACTGTCCTCGGGGAAGGGCACTCACGTAAATCCTGCGTGCCCTAGTACGTATTCCTGTTCTCGGTTTCAGAAGAACCCATGGTTGCAAATAGTCTAGTAAGTACCATAATGGGAAACCCCCATTAGTAAAGATAAAAGTGGGAATCCCCCACTAGTAATATTTATATACAAGGCATTGGGAAACCCCCACTATTAGTACATACATGCATGGGAAGCCCCCAACTAGATGAACATACTCATTACTATTACGAACTTATTTGCTGTGAACTCGCTCAACTAGTTGTTGACTCTCTGCTGCATGCCTTGCAGGACCTTAGGTACTTATAGAGCTTGCACTGGAGAAGCGGGTCGTTGTAGGCAATGGATCATGAACACTATGTTTAACGTTTTGGATATTTGAACTTATGATTTACTTTGGGTTACATACTTATGCTTCCGCTATTGATACTATGTTTGGTTTAGAACATCAATTGTATTGAATTGGGTTTTACGAACTATTTTATTTATATTATGCTATGTTCAATATGATTGATGGCTTGATCCTGGTCATGTCACGCCTCCAAGCGGTGGTACTCCGCGTGTGGGATTTTGGGGGTGTGACACCTTTCTTTTTGTAGGTACGATTTTGGTTAGGTTTCTTTTGAAAACCTGAACCAGAATTGTAACCCTTTTTCTTGTTTAACCGTTGTGGAACTCTTGAAGTATACTTTTTAGATTTTTCAAAATTTTTCAAAACTTTTAATTCAGGAATATTAATCTCTATTAGTTTGAAAGTTTTGTTAATCAATTCGGTTTTAATACTCATAATTGGAAACTCTTTGTTATAATATAATTTGTCAGAACCATTCAAAGTATAAACAACTTCGAATGTTTCATCATTCAAATCTGCCTTCGATAACAAAAATTCTTTAATATATGACCGTTTAACCGATGACTTTTCACTGTTGACTGACGAATTTGACCCTCCAGACCCAGACTTTGACTCGGACTCCTCATCAGTATCCAACACCTGATCGACCACCTTTTTAATTAACTCGGACTCATGATCAGTATCGGACGAGGTGAACGTGACATCAATGTTATCTGGTAAGACGTCAGTTGTGTCGGTTTTAAGCTTTATATTGACTGCCTTTACAAGTTGTTCCTCATTTGGTTTTCTAGGAGAATACCCTTCCCAAATAGGAGGCGGACACTTGTTATAGCTAACAGTCGGTTTCTTACCACAGTCTTTCTTTCCCTTCGGCTTCTCATCTTGAAAAGCTTCCATACCTGCAACAGTCGGGTAAATACGATCAATGAGATAATCAGAACTAGAATAACTTTGTAGTAGACGTCTAATTCTCTCATTCTCAATCTTTTCCGTTTCCAACTCTTGCTTCCATTTGGCACTTTCTTCGATGTAGAAGTTTATCGCCTTCTGCTTTGACATCATAACAGCATTCATCATCGTCAGTGCTTGTTCTCTTTCTGAGTTTGTCTTTTGGAGACCAGTTACTGTTTTGTTCAAGACATCATACGATTCTTTCACGTAGTTGAGATTGAACAGCAACTGCTCCTTCTTCTTCTCGTACTCAGCTATAATGTCGTATTTTGCTGCACATTCCTTGCAAGCTTCCAAACACTTTTCGCAAGGCTTGACGACTTCAACAATCTTCTCAACCTCGATTGTTTTCACAACTTCAATAACCTTTTCAGCTTCAATTACCTTTTCTTCTTCTTTCTCCACTCCGGTAACCTTCTCAGCAGTGCTTTCAACATTTTGAACATCATCATCAGATTTCTTTTGTTGTTCTTTAGCAGCTCTTTTCTCCTTCAGTTTCTCCATGCGATCTGCAAAATAGAAATGAAAAATTTCAGGAGAAAGATGAGATTTTGCAATATTAATATGTTTCTCATCTTCATCATTACTGCTATTGTGATCTGGTGATTGATCAAATTGAACCGATTTTTCAGAATCAGCATCTGAAACATCCGAATCAGACGGTCTTTTGTCAAATACAACTGCTTTTTCTGAAACAACCTCATTCTGTACACTCTCATCAGAACTCGATAAACTCTCATCCGAACCCTCTGAAATTTCTCCAAATCTTTCTGAAAATTCATCGGTACTTTCTGAATTCCCATCAGACGCAACAGACTTTTCATCCTCACTAGACACATTCACCCCAATAGATTTCATCCAGGTAGCAAACAAATTTGGCTCTTTGACAATCTTTGCAATGAATGCTTTGAATTCTCCTTTTTCATCCACAAACATATCCCAGCTAAAACCTTCTGGTAGTTTCTCATCATCTTGATCAATTATGCGTGCTGCTGCTTTATCATCAGATGATATGTAATCTCTCCAGCTGAAATCTACCAAACATGCTCTCTTGGGATCTTCAATCTTCCTCCCATGAGCCGTCTGTGGTTCTTGAAATTGACCAACTTGTTGATAGATAGCTTTGCGGTAGTAATCATCTTTCCCAAAAGGATTCTGTGCTCCACTAGCTTCTTTACCTTTGCACTCCCGTTTGAAATGTCCTTTCTCCCTGTATCGAAAACAAGTAACTTTAGATTTATCAAAACCTAAAGTAGATACATGAGCATCAAGACACCATTTGATATCCATGAGTTCCATCTCTTCGGCATCTATTTGATCGTAATCCTCTTTGGTGAGCATAGGATTTCCGATCCGACCAGCAACCAGACCTTCATAGGATAACAGAACAGAACCCAAAAGTGCCATGTGGTCTTTTGCAGTGTCTTCAGAGAAGCTTTGACCTTCTGGAAGGTTGAGAGCTATGTTGCACTGAATAACATATCCATTTCCCGTCTTTGTTCCCTGAGACTGAAAACTTGTCTTTGACTCTTTGGGATTGACACTCGGAAATGATGAGAACCCACTACTGCTGTTGTTCGAACCCTGATCAACTTTTTCAGATGAATCCCCAGCACCGAACGCAGTTTGAATTTTCAGACTTCTCTCAGCTTCAGGAGCCGGAATACTACCCTTGTATTACATTTTCACATCCTTTTGACCACTCGGACTGTTCATCCTAGCGATCTTCTGCTGTTCCAGATTCTGACTCTCAATCTTTTCGATAAACTGTCCAATTGTTAATCCATCATAAACACCAGTATTCTTTAAAATCATCAAATACGTTCCCCATTCTTTCTGTGGTAACGCATCATCCAGCTTGTCTACCCACTGATCTCTGTCCTTCTTTATACTAAGCATCGACATGGATCGTACTAAGTGACAGTACCACTCAATAAGCTGCTTTGTGTCTTCTCCGGGTAAACTACTAAAAAGATCAAATTCTTTCTTTAGTAATGCTTTCTTGCTCTTAATCATGTTTTCACTGCCTTCAAACTTAATACGAAGAGCATCCCAAATACACTTTGAAGTTTTATCATGCTGAAGCAGTATAAAGACATCTTCTTTGATGGATTGTTGAAGCAAACTAATCATCATCTTTTCAGCCCTGTACATAACACGTTCTTGATCCGTGAATTCTGATAATTCCTTTTCAATATGCATATCAGTACACGGTAACACATATTTCTTAAGTATGCACTCCCACGATCTTAGATGGTTGGCTTAAACCCATTTTCCAAACCGGTCTTTCCATCCATGATATTCTTCGATACTCATTAATTTTGGTGGTTTTTGAGTAGTTCCTGTCTCGTTATCTAAATTCATAGCTTGAACAACTGCAGCTGGACTCGATGGTATTGCAAATGCGTTGTAGAACTCGGTACTCATATTTCACAAGCTAAACAGTTTTCAAACGGAACACAATTTCAAACGGTAGTTGGTTCAAATGGTGGACTTTCAAACGTGACAGTTTCAAACGATGGTGAACTTTTCAAACGACAGGATCTATTTTCAAACGAACAGATATTGTTCAAACGATGGGATCACTTTTCAAACGAACTGTTGTGATTTCAAATGACAGATTCAAACGGAAGGTGCTTTCAAACGATTAGAACCAATTTCAAACGATGGACATCAATTTCAAACGATGGGAACAGTTTTCAAACGATTAGTTCAAACGATGGACCTGGTTTCAAACGGAAAGTCTCATGACGTCATCATTTTGTCAAATGATTTCAAACGGACAGTCAATTTTTATCAGTTTTACTTCGATTTTCAGTCTGAAACTTTCAAGGCTTTGTCAGTTATCAATTCCGAACACAATGTGAAGATTTAAGCTGATTTTGACCGTAAAAAGTATCGGTTTTGAATAGAAAGTGTAGAAAATCAGATTTCCAAGCTGAAAATGGTAAGAACTCCTCGTCCTGAGCTCTGATACCAATTGTAGGATCGGTTTCGCGACCTGAATGAGTCGTTCGGAAGAGCTCTCGTACGTTTCAGAGGCGGAATACTAAGAAACGCACTAGAAAACAGCTTGAATACACTTTAAACCTCTTTTCTATTGATATAACAGTGATTACAGTACAAAGAAATACCGGCAGCACCTCGGTATCAAATTTCCAAAACGTTACAAATGAAAACCGTTTGAACGGTATATATAGTAGTTCCTGACCGTTTGAAACATGCTTCAAACGGCCAGCCTTCAAACGATAAGCTTCTCAAACGGTCACCACTCAAATGGACACGTCTTCTTCAAACGGAACCCTTCACTTTCAAACGGCCAACTTTGACTTTCCTTGATTTCTATCCCAATCTGATCTGCAACGAACCCGAGACTCGACATAAGACGAAGACGACAGATGACTGCACCAACACTAAGCTAGGGGTGAAACCCTAACCTTGACAACTTGTTCTGGATTTCATTTATCTCACCAAAGCCTCGACGGACTCCAACGACCTGAATTGACGAGTATAACCTAGGGAATACGTGTTGAATGCCCAAGAATCGAGGCAGAAACACGATCCCGAAAGTCGAACTGTGACGACAAGTCTATCGTGAATAGTTGAATTGCTTTGGGTAGTCGATGTCTAATAGCCGCAGACAATCTATTCCTCGATTTTATGTGTTTCGATTCTGAGCCCACAACCGCAGACTCTGATAATTCGTCAATTTTAGGTGTTTTATGTGTATTTATCTGTTATGTGTTTAAGATTTTGAAGGTTCCTCGATTTTTGCTATCACTTCGATCGACACACACAACTCGTATTCATATTCTATCTCAAGACGATAACAAGTCGCTGCAATTCTAGACGACATTACGCTACGATATACGATTATACTATACTACTCGACACGCTGTACGACTATACTATACGATGCTACTCGATATACTATACACGACCAAAAAATACGAACGACACACGAGCTCTGAATGATAGGATCCTGAGGTAGTCAGAATGCTCTATGTGCTCATAGGAGAATTACGTGACATTAACTGCCTCTGTGATTAAATATGTATGTGCTTCTGTGTTTATATGTCTCTGTGCTCTACATCTCTACGTGCTTATGTGCTTCTGTGGTTACATGAATCTGTGGTTATGTGCCAATGTGTTTATGTGATACGTGTTTCGACGTGTTCCTAAGCTTTAGTAAGTAGTAGACGTGTGAGGTGAGATTCGAATTGTTGTTTCTGAGACCTACGACAATGCCTATTGCAAACCATGTCGTCAACTGGACACCGAACCCCTCTAACCCGCCAAGAAAAGAGAGACCGTCGTCTTGCTACTATCATCGCCAAGTAAGTGGCAAAAGATGTAAGCGAGGTGTATGAAAACGTTAGCAAATCGTCTGAGGAGTCACGAACTGACGCTCGTAAAGATGCCAACAAGAATGTTTTCAGCTTCAAACAGTTTAAGGCATGCGGACCAAAAGAATTCACCGGAGAAGATGGCCCTACCGCCATGTTTCAATGGTTTGATTCGGTTGAAGTCACTCTACGCCAAAGCGGATGTCCTGAGAATCTCCGTACCCTAAATGCGACCGGCATTTTCCAGTCCCGAGCTCTAGACTGGTGGACGGCCGAACGAAACAAACGCGGGAATGATGCAGCTTATGAGCTGACTTGGGAAGAGCTGAAGGCCATCATGATGGACGAATTCTGCCCTCCCCATGAACGCTAAAAGCTGGAGGACGAGTTTTGGAACATCAAGCAGAAGGACGGAGACAACGCTGGTTTAACTGCTCGCTTCAAGCAGCTTAGTATTATCTGTCCCGATCAAGTCAAGACGCCAGACATGGCCATCAAGAAGTATATTCGAGCTCTGCCTGATTGTGTTGCCGAATTTGTTCACGCCGCCAAGACATCATCAATCGAGGAGACTTACTTGCTTGCCGCTGAGATTAATGACAAGCGGGTAAAGACTTGTTATTCCGCACCTGAAACATAGGAGAACGCCTCTGAACGACTCGTTCGGGTCAAAACACGATCCTACAAATACGATTTCCATAAAAAAGAAGGCTAAAAGATTCCTTGAACATCAACTTCTTAGTCGAGGAACTAGAAGTAACTTAGTGGATCTTGAAGAAGTTCAAGGACCACAAACAACCGTTGAGGAGGTCGGAACGTCCGAATCACAAGAAATTGTTGATACTTAATCAGACATGAACATAGGCCTTCGTAGGAGCATCAGGACTCGTAGAGAACCCGATAGATACCTTTGGCATGTTGAGGGTTCTGAAGTCCTGATAGTAGCCGAGTCTGATGACGAGCCTACTAGTTACAAATCTACTATTTCTAAACCAGATTCCGCAAAATGGCTAGAGGCCATGGAAACCGAGATGCAATCCATGTGTGACAATCAAGTCTGGGACTTGGTTGAGCTACCCCCCGAATCTCGGGCAGTAGGGAGCAAATGGGTTTTCAAGAGAAAAACCGACATGCATGGAAATATACAAACATATAAAGCACGGCTAGTAGTGAAAGGTTTCATTCAAACTCAAGGTGTTGATTATGATGAAACCTTCTCGCCCGTTGCTATAATCAAATCGATCAGGATATTACTTGCCATAGCTACGTACTATGATTACAAAATTTGGCAAATGGATGTTAAAACCGCCTTTCTAAATGGACATCTTTCTGAAGATGTTTATATGGTTCAACCTGACGGTTTTATCAATCCAAAATATCCTAATAGGGTATGTAAGCTAAACAAGTCCATTTATGGACTCAACCAAGCGTCTCGGAGTTGGAATCTTCGTTTTGACTAGAAAGTCAAAGAGTTTGGTTTTGTCAAGAACGAAGATGAACCTTGTGTTTACAGAAAAGCTGGTGGGAGTGCAATATTGTCACACCCCGACCGCATAAAACAACAAACCGTGGCGAAAACGTCGGGGAGTCGAGTAACAGAATTGTTGTTTCATAACACATGTTATTCATAGTTTGGTTTTATTAGTTAAAATGTTTACATTATCTTAGTTCAAACAGAAAACGGAACATAAATTAAACTTGTCTTTCTTGATTTTAGTCACTAAGGCCCAAGTCCGCCTTAAGTGTAGCAAGATCATCATCAAACATTACTCCTGAAACACATGTGAAAATAGGTACATCAGCATAAAAATGCCTGTGAGATACATAGGTTTTGTTGATGAGAATTCATGACTTGTAAGTTAAAAGAAGTGTTTAACAAAAAGTAGTCATGAATCTTGTAAAATGTTTTCTTTTATAAAAACATGTGAAAATCAATCTGAAAATCAGATGATATAAAAGAATGGTGTACGGTTAAAATATTAACCAAATGAATATGAATTGTATAAAATATGTCATTTGTAAAACAATGTCTTGTGAACAATATGTCATGTCTTTGTATTAAATGTATCATGTCTTTGTCTTTGTCTTTGTCTTTGTCTTTGTCTTTGTCTTTGTCTTTGTCGAAGTGGTTTAGATAACGCTACGATATGTAATATCATAAAAACACTTATATATAGGAAGTACCAACGGCGTATCCACCATGCTTTTATCATATTAAACACGCCTCGTTATTTAAATCACTTACCAATAACCACCAAAAATGTCTTGTCAAACGAATGTCAAATGTTATGTATAAACAATGTCTAATGTCACAATGTCAGGTATAAACCATGTCTTGTATAACAATGTCTTGTATGGCAAGTAAAAAGACTTTACCCAAACCACATGTAAATAATGTCATGTATAATCAAATGTCTTGCGTAACCAAATGTCATGTACAAAACAATGTCTTTGAATAAACTAAAAGTTTAAATCAAAAGTTATGTTTTGAAAACCAATGCTTTATTTGATATGAACATTTATGTGGTTTTGTTTATCGCATACATTCAAGTCTTGAGACTGTCGGATAAACCCTTATCAAGTCAAAGGTTTATCAAAAATGTATTCAGATTATGTCATTCCCTACTTCCAAACAAACCTAGGAAACGGGGAACGGGATTTGTCAAGTCCTATAGTACCATTACATACTACCGAGCGGCATGATCAATGTTAATGAATGTATTCTTGTCTCGTTAAACATACCAAATGTCATAACCAATGTAGGCATGCCATGTAAAAACCATGTACTAAGTATGCTAAGTCAATATACGAAGTAGAAATGTTCATGAAATCAATGTGCTAGCATGCTCAGTCAGCATACATAGCAAAATGCAATGTAAATCAATGTGCTCATATGCTTAGTCAACATATGCCACAAAAGTATCTTTGAAAATCAATGTGCTAGCATGCTCAGTTAACATACATAGCAAAACATAATTGAAATCATGTACTATATGTGTACTAGATGAACATAGCAAGTATATGTCATGAAAAGTATGAAAGCATGAAAGTAACAAATAGGCACATGTGTATCACCCCAAAATATTTGCAAAAGTAAAAGAGGGGACTATGTACTCACTTGAGATTGCTTAGTAGTCTTGGAATTAAGACCAAATAAAGCTCGAAGTATCACGGAACCAAACAACACCTAATATAGATAACCATGTTAATAATCGGATCCTAAACTGAAGGATAGGATAGAATGAAGTTCTATAAGTCAAATGAGTATTGGAACTCATATGGCATGATTTAATAGACCCAACATTCTGATTAGAAGGTTATCCTAAGTGCTTTTGACCCAAAAGTTTGATTACATATGCATTAAATGAAGTTATGCGCAAAAAGGGCATTTTGGTCATTTTTAAAGGGCATATAAACGACTTAACAAATAACTAACCAAATGAAGTGACCATAAGGTATAACCTTAGTAGGTTATTCTCTATACAACTATGGTCACAAAATATGTTTGGTCGGATCCTATTGATCGACCAAACGGGTTGGGTTCAAAAGTCTAAGCGGTTGTTAAGACCACTTGACTTACGACCCTAAATAAGCACTAAACTAGTAGCGATGAGTTAAACATGTTCAAACATGTTCAATTAAGTTAGAAAACTGATTTGGTATCAAAACAAAGTGTTTTGATACCCGAAAATAGTGCCGTCGCAAAATGCACATAAACGTGCATTTTGACCGAAACTTTGACTCGTCACTACGACTAGTAACGTGGTAATCAGTAGGTATAATCGCAAGGGATTATAACCATCTTCATTTCGATCATGTTGCAAAGTTCAATTGAACTTTGTCTTGAACAATTCATGGTCAAAGCCGAAAGTCAAACACTGTTTGACTTTTAGCTTAAAATAGCTAAAATAAATAACAAGACTAGGAAGAACACTTACAAGTGTTCAAGGAAGAAGATGAACTCAGGTGGGGGGCCTCCAACAAGTGGTAGCAACTCCTCTTAGAGTGTATGATGAGAAAGAAAAGAGTTGAGCAAGGAATTAAGTGAATGAGCTTGGGTATTTATAGTGTTCTAGGATTAATGAGATCATGACAAGTGTTCTATGTGATGCCCAATGTAACACCCCGACCGCGTAATACAACAAACCGCGATGGAAACGTCTGGGAGTCATGTCACAGAATCATTGTTTCACAACACATAGTGATTGAAGTTTTGTTTTATTCCATTAATGGACTCATTATATTAATACAAACAAGATAAATACAAATAATTGTCTTTCATGTTTTAAAGTTACTAAGGCACGAGTCCATCCTATGTGTAGCATGCGTCAACAATCATCACATAGTAGAACCTGAAACATATGTGAAAATAAAACGTCATCATAAAAATGCATGTGCGTAACATAGGTTTTGTGAATTAGATTCATAGCTTTGGATAACATAAGAAAAATATTTTATGTTTACAAAAATAGCCATGAATCCTTGTAAAAAGTTTTGTATCGAAAATGCTTTGTTTTGATAAAAAGGGTTGTAGTATATATAAAATATACTCTGGTTTTGAAAAAATCGGATAAGTAGTATATCAAAATATACTTTAGTTTCGAAATAATAGATTTAGTTGTCACACCCCCAAAATCCACACGCGGAGTAGCACCGCTTGGAGGCGTGACATGACTAGGATCAAGCCACCAATCATATCGAACATAGCATCTAATATTAAAAGTAGTTAATGTAATTCATCACGACATGATTGATGTTCAACAAAACGTAAATTAAGTAGCGGAAGCATAATATGAAAACCCAAAGTAAAGTTATAAGTTCAATTGTTTATCATAACGTCTACGATCCGTATCCCACAACGACCTGCTCCTCCTTGTGCAAGTTCCATAAGTACCTAAGGTCCTGCAAGGCATGCAGCAGAGAGTCAACAACTAGTTGAGCGAGTTCACAGTTAATAGTTCAGTAATAGTATAGTGTGAGTAGTAGTATGTTCGTTCGTTATGTCATGTATCGTATTAGTTTCCATCGCGGCCTCCCAGGCAGGTATGCGAAGATATTAGGGGATGTTTTTCCCAAGTATTCTAGACTAGGTTTATTTGTATCGCGGCCTCCCAGGCAGGTGTGCGAAGATTAGTACATTTAGTTCGTGGCCTTCCTATGGCAGGTGTGCGAAGTCAGTCATAATATCGCGGCCAACCCTTGGCAGGTGTGCGAAGATCATTTCAATAAGTGTTACTAGTCTAGCCGTATCTTATCGTTAGGTTCTACCATCTGAGTATATACAATAAGTCATCCAATCCCATTCCCACCCGGGAACCCCATGCCTTGGCTGTGTGAACTCACCTTGGATTGCTCGGCAGATACACAAATAGGTTTTCTTGAACTAAGAGTGGTCAACCTCGTCCTAACAGGGTTACCATACAAGTCAGGTTTTGACTTAAATATTGCACGTATGTTTCACACAAGTTAACACGTTACAAACACGTATAGATCATGGCAATACTTAACAGTCAACAATACATACAACTTGTGCGAATAAACTAAGTCCAATAGTAACCGGCCCAATTAGTTAAGCAGTCCAACAGCCTACTCGGCCCAATTAAAAACATGCAAAAGTGACTTGTGCGATCCGTTGGATTTGTGCGATCCGTTGGATTTGTGCGATCGGACTAGCCCAACCCAAAATATACACCCGGCCCAACAGTTAACAAACATAATGCTTGTGCGGTCCATGCATCTTGTGCGACTGGAAATCATGTTGTGCGATCAGATTGGGTTGTGTGCTGTGATTTGGGCTGTCCGGCCCAACAGCTTAACAACTTGTGTGATCCATTACGCCTTGTGCGACTAGAAACGCCTTGTGCAACCAGGTTTTCCTTGTGCGTATGGATCATCTTGTGCGATCAGATGACTTGTGCGACTAGACTTCTTGTACGACCAAGAAGTCTTGTGCGAGTAGTTTAATCATCCGGATTTCTTGCCAATCGGTTACAATCTAAATAACAGTATCCAAACTTATCATATCAATCAACAACTAATCAGTTTCCAAATTTTACAAATCAATTAACAGTTTTCAAACCAAAACAATTATCGATCAAACAAGCACATCTAGCATCCAATTCACATGAACCCTAATCGAAACATAATCATGAACAATAATCTATCAATTCATATGAACATGTAGCCTAGAATATCAACATAACCCGATTCACTTAGCACATTAACAAGCTACGATCCGAATCATATAACATACACGGATTAACATCTATCTCCAACCGATTCATATGAGCATTAAATCAACATACACATGTGGCCGATTAACAAGAACACTACTAATTAGCATCATAGTTCACCATGTTAATAAGAATACTATCATTAAACATCATTAGCTTATCATCACACATACCACCCTAATCGGTTTAGTCTAGCACGGATTCATATCATCATTCAACAAGAAAACAATAACAAGATACTAACCGATATGAAAGAGGGTGAACAAGAATTGATCCAAACGAGTAATCTTGGTGCCGTCGGCTTCGAAGGAGAGAAGAGGGAGCTAGGGTTTTGTGTGTGTAAAGTGTTTTGTAACAAATGAGGTGTATACCCTATACTCTAATTGTTATTCGCATAAAGAGAGTGGGCCGAATCCCCTTAATGGGTTGTCCTTGATCCGGATACAAGAGGTACGGCCCAAAGTGGGCTTGTGCGATTGAGTGATGGTTGTGCGGTTTGGGCTCGATTATATACATACATACATTACATAACACAAAGCACACAATCATAACAATCATACATTAAATCAAATAATAAAGCTCACATAAACACGTACGTTACACAAAGTGGGTTCGAAATACGAGTTGTCACATTATCCCCAACTTAAAAGAAATTTCGTCCCGAAATTTGGTACGCACTTACTGAGGAAGCTAGGTAAGTTATATCGTTCACTGGTTTTCCTGGGGTGTCAGATCCTCCCCCCGTTGATCTGGAATTTCGTCCCGAAATTCCGCAGTAGTAGCTTCAGCCTCAGTAGTGGTTGCATTGGTTTCGAATAACTGGGGGTACTTTTCTGTCATCTGGTCTTCGCGTTCCCAGGTGTACGCTGGGCCACGTCTGGAGTACCAACAAACTCGGACAAGAGGGATTCTCTTGTTTTTGAGGACCTTAACATCCCGGTCCGTGATTTCAACTGGCTCCTCGACGAACTGCAACCGCTCGTCGATAGTGAGTTCCTTAAAAGGAACTATGAGGGTCTCATCTGACAGGCACTTCTTCAGATTCGACACGTGAAATACATTGTGAACTGCACCGAGTTCAGCTAGTAGGTTTAGCTTGTAGGCCACTTTGCCTATTTTCTCAATGATTTCAAATGGTCCGACGTACCGCGGATTTAGTTTGCCCCGTTTGCCATAACGTACCACACCCTTCCAGGGTGAGACTTTAAGTAAAACCCGGTCCCTGACCTGAAATTCCAATGGCTTCCTACGCTTATCCGCATAGGCTTTCTGACGGTCGCGTGCTGCCGCCATGCGTTGCCGTATCTGCGCAATCTTTTCCGTGGCGTCCACTACAATCTCTTGACCCGTGATCTGACTATCCCCCACCTCTGCCCAACAGAGAGGTGACCGGCATTTACGCCCGTACAATGCCTCGAATGGAGCGGCTTGTATGCTGGTGTGATAACTGTTATTGTATGAGAACTCCACCAAAGGGAGATGCTTTTCCCAGCTGTTGCCGAAGTCGATAACGCATGCCCGAAGCATGTCTTCGAGAGTCTGGATCGTTCGCTCAGACTGCCCATCCGTCTGAGGATGATATGCTGTGCTCATGTCTAACCGTGAGCCAAAAGATTTGTGCATCGCTTGCCATAGCTCTGACGTGAATCGTGCATCCCGATCTGAAATGATGGAGGTGGGCACCCCGTGCCTCGAAACGACTTCTTTAAGATAAACGTCTGCAAGAGTAGAGAACTTATCCGTTTCCTTAATAGCCAGGAAGTGTGCAGACTTGGTGAGTCGATCCACGATCACCCATATAGTATCATTCCCGCGCTGGGATCTGGGTAGGCCTGTAACAAAATCCATGGAAATTTCTTCCCATTTCCATTGCGGTATCTTGGGTTGCTAAAGTAGACCCGCTGGTTTCTGATATTCCACTTTGACTTTTGCACATGTCAAACACTTGCCGACGTAAGTAGCGATGTGGGCTTTCATGCTAGGCCACCAGTATGTTGTTTTGAGATCGTGGTACATTTTATCCGACCCTGGATGTACCGAGTAGCGAGACTTGTGTGCTTCGTCCATCACAAGCTCTCGTAAACTGCCATAAAGGGGAACCCAAATACGCCCTGTTACATAGTAGGCGTCGTCTTCCTTTTGTTCCATTCGTTGCCTTGAGCCGGGTAAGGCTTCAGCCTTGACGTTTTCGGGCTTTAGTGCTTCCATCTGAGCAGTTCGTATCTGTGCAGGAAGACTGGACTGAATAGTGGGCTGCAAGGCTCGTACGTGTCTAGGTAGAGTGTCCTTTCGACTGAGAGCGTCAGCCACAACATTGGCCTTGCCTGGATGGTACTTGATGGCGCATTCATAATCGTTGAGTAACTCGACCCATCGTCGTTGACGCATGTTCAAATCCTTCTACTTAAGAATATGCTCGAGACTCCTGTGATCGGTGTAAATTGTGCACTTGTTACCGTACAGGTAGTTTCGCCATATCTTAAGTGCAAAAACAACAGCTCCCAGCTCTAAATCGTGCGTCGTGTAGTTTCGTTCATGAACCTTGAGTTGACGAGAAGCGTAAGCAATAACCTTATCCCGTTGCATCAATACACACCCAAGACCCTGTATCAACGCGTCATAATAAACCACAAAGTCGTCTGTGCCCTCTGGCAATGAGAGGATAGGTGCGCTGCAAAGCCTATCCTTTAGGTACTGAAAAGCATTTTCCTGAGTGTTGCCCCAACGGTAGGTGACACCCTTCTGTGTCAGTAGTGTAAGCGGCTGAGCAATCTTTGAGAAATCCTTGATGAACCGTCTATAATATCCCGCCAAACCCAAGAATTGGCGTATTTCCGTTGGTGTACGTGGTGCAGGCCAATTTCTGATCGAATGTACCTTGGATGGATCGACATGGATCCCATCCTTGTTTACTACGTGGCCTAGAAAGTGGACTTCACGAAGCCAGAAGTCACATTTCGAAAGCTTAGCGTACAGCCGTTCCTTTCGTAGGAGTTCCAAAATAAGTCGTAGATGCTGCTCGTGCTCCTCCTGACTCTTGGAGTAGATCAGGATGTCGTCAATAAACACTATCACAAATCTGTCTAAGTACGGCCTGCACACCCTGTTCATCAGATCCATAAACACGGCAGGCGCATTCGTTAACCCAAATGGCATGACAAGAAACTCGTAGTGACCGTAGCGAGTTCTGAATGCGGTTTTGGAGACGTCCTCATCCCGGACTCTCAGCTGATGATACCCTGACCTCAAGTCTATCTTGGAGTAGTAACTCGACCCCTGCAACTGGTCGAATAAGTCGTCTATACGCAGAAGAGGATAACGGTTCTTCACCGTCACCTTGTTGAGTTCACGGTAGTCGATGCACATCCTGAAAGTGCCATCCTTCTTTTTCACGAAAAGTACTGGAGCTCCCCAAGGAGATAAGCTTGGATGAATAAAGCCCTTTTCCAAGAGCTCTTGTAGCTGCTTCGACAGTTCTTCCAGTTCGGTTGGAGCTAAACGATACGGTGCGCGGGCTATTGGTGCTGCTCCAGGAGCTAACTCAATCTGGAATTCGACTTGGCGGTGAGGCGGTAAACCGGGTAAATCTTCAGGAAACACCTGAGGAAAGTCACGTACAACTAGAATATCCTCCAGCTTCTTTTCCTTTGCTGATGCGTCAGTGACAAGTGCCAGAATTGCAGTGTGCCCCTTTCGTAAACATTTCTGCGCCTTTAAGAAAGTGATGATGCCAACCACAGCACCACTCTTGTCGCCTTGAAATTCGAGCGGTTCCTGACTAGAGCGAGGAATACGAATGATCTTTTCCTTGCATAAAATCTCTGCGTAATGTTGGGATAACCAATCCATACCGATGACGACTTCGAAACTACCCAAAACTATGGGTATAAGATCAATCGTGAAGGTCTGACCAGCTAAGACGATGCTACAACCCTTGATTACATGTGCGGCTTCTACACTTTTACCATTCGCTAATTCTACGACATGTTTGGTGTTTAGGGGTGTTGGTGTACGTTTTAACAATTTACTCATTTTCAAGGACATATAACTTGTATCAGCACCCGAATCAAATAAGACAGTAACATAAATATCGTCGAGAAGAAACTTACCCATAACCACATTGGGATCATTCATTGCGTCGCCCCGACCCAGCACAAAAGCACGACCCCGAGCTTCGTTGCCATTATTGTTGTTGTTTCCCCCGTTGTTGTTGTGCCCGTTGCCCTGGTTATTGTTGTTGTTGCGATTCTGGTTCTGGTTCAATTGAGGGCAATCACGTTTGTAGTGGCCTTCAGCCCCACACTGGAAACATCCCCGGTTTCCACGCTGTGGCTGCTGCTGCTGGTTCTGTGGAGCTGGCGGTGGGAGTTGCTGGTTCTGATTTGCTGGCCGTGAGCTTCTACAATCCTTAGCCTCATGACCCATCTTCCACTCTGGTGTTTGCTACACCATGGGTGAATTCCCCGATATCCACCCTGTCCCTGACTGCCTGATGATTGCTGATTCGGACTCTGGTAGTCATTTGTCTTGCGCTGCTGTGCTTGGGACTGAACAGAAACTGATCCCTTGCTGGAATCCCCCTCCCATTTTCTCTTGTTGTCACTGGGAGTAGTAGGAATAGTGACAGCAGTAGTGGTAGCATTGATGCGTTTTGGCAGCTTGTTCTGTTCCACTGCCTGATCGGTGAGTCGATGGGCAAGACGCTGAATGTCTTGGATGTTATTGAGGTTAGCCGACGTCACGTGGCTCTGAATCTCTGGCGCAAGCCCCTTAAGATACAACTCAGTGCGCTTAACTGGAGGGTCCACCATCGTTGGACACAAGATGGCCAGTTCGTTTGACCGTTTCGTATAAGCTTCGATTTCTGACCCCGCCATTTTCAGATGATACAGCTCCACCTCCAACTTGTGGATGTCATCTCGCGTGCAGTATTCTCGTTTGATCAGTTCTTTGAAATCTTCCCATGGGGTGGCGTTAGCAGCTGCCAACCCGAGAATCTGAACTTGCGCGTTCCACCAGGTTAGCGCGATTCCTTCCAAATTACCAGTGGCGTACTTGACCATGCGAGCCTCAGGGCATTCACACATCTCGAACACTGACTCGAGCTTCTCAAACCAATGGAGTAGTCCCACTGCTCCTTCTGTGCCATTGAATGTGCTTGGACGACAGTCCATGAAGTTCTTGAATGTGCAGACTGGTTGCTGTGCGGGTTGACCTATTATGTACGAATAGGACAAAGTTTAAATACGAGAGTTGGTTTAGGAGTGTAGGATCTAAAGACCCTAGTGTGTGCTAAGACTACAGGATATACCTCCTGCTTGTGCGGCTACAAGTGCCGCAGCAACTTGTTCGTTAATGAGAGCCGTCAACTGGGCTTGAGTCATGTTAATTCGTCTAGACATGTTTCTTCAAAGTAAAAGTAGCGTAAGTGAGAATGGTTCGCGAGTAGTGCGATGACAGAAAAGTGTAAGCACGTAGGTGTTCTCAGGCAATAGTGTCATGTGTATCTAACGTAATACGAGCAAGTTCTATGCATTTCTAGCAAGCAGGTAATAAACATAAACCATATTACCTAGAATGTCGAGTCTTGCACGTGGAGCGAAGCGTCGTTGTGGATCGTTGAGAGCACTGTTCTGGTTATAGTCCGGTTTTAATAAAAACGTTTTTCCCATATTAAAACCGAGTTCTCTATAACCAATGGCTCTGATACCAATCTGTCACACCCCCAAAATCCACACGCGGAGTACCACCGCTTGGAGGCGTGACATGACCAGGATCAAGCCACCAATCATATCGAACATAGCATCTAATATTAAAAGTAGTTAATGTAATTCATCACGACATGATTGATGTTCAACAAAACGTAAATTAAGTAGCGGAAGCATAATATGAAAACCCAAAGTAAAGTTATAAGTTCAATTTTTTATCATAACGTCTACGATTCGTATCCCACAACGACCTGCTCCTCCTTGTGCAAGCTCCATAAGTACCTAAGGTCCTGCAAGGCATGCAGCAGAGAGTCAACAACTAGTTGAGCGAGTTCACAGTTAATAGTTCAGTAACAGTATAGTGTGAGTAGTAGTATGTTCGTTCATTATGTCATGTATCGTATTAGTTTCCATCGCGGCCTCCCAGGCAGGTATGCGAAGATATTAGGGGATGTTTTTCCCAAGTATTCTAGACTAGGTTTATTTGTATCGCGGCCTCCCAGGCAGGTGTGCGAAGATTAGTACATTTAGTTCGCGGCCTTCCTATGGCAGGTGTGCGAAGTCAGTCATAATATCACGGCCAACCCTTGGCAGGTGTGCGAAGATCAGTTCAATAAGTGTTACTAGTCTAGCCGTATCTTATCGTTAGGTTCTACCATCTGAGTATATACAATAAGTCATCCAATCCCATTCCCACCCGGGAACCCCAAGCCTTGGCTGTGTGAACTCACCTTGGATTGCTCGGCAGATACACAAATAGGTTTTCTTGAACTAAGAGTGGTCAACCTCGTCCTAACAGGGTTACCATATAAGTCAGGTTTTGACTTAAATAATGCACGTATGTTTCACACAAGTTAACACGTTACAAACACGTATAGATCATGGCAATACTTAACAGTCAACAACACATACAACTTGTGCGAATAAACTAAGTCCAATAGTAACCGGCCCAATTAGTTAAGCAGTCCAACAGCCTACTCGGCCCAATTAAAAACATGCAAAAGTGACTTGTGCGATCCGTTGGATTTGTGCGATCGGACTAGCCCAGCCCAAAATATACACCCGGCCCAACAGTTAACAAACATAACGCTTGTGCGGTCCATGCATCTTGTGCGACTGGAAATCATGTTGTGCGATCAGATTGGGTTGTGTGCTGTGATTTGGGCTGTCCGGCCCAACAGCTTAACAACTTGTGTGATCCATTACGCCTTGTGCGACTAGAAACACCTTGTGCGACCAAGTTTTCCTTGTGCGTATGGATCATCTTGTGCGATCAGATGACTTGTGCGACTAGACTTCTTGTACGACCAAGAAGTCTTGTGCGAGTAGTTTAATCATCCGGATTTCTTGCCAATCGGTTACAATCTAATTAACAGTTTCCAAACTTATCATATCAATCAACAACTAATCAGTTTCCAAATTTTACAAATCAATTAACAGTTTTCAAACCAAAACAATTATCGATCAAACAAGCACATCTAGCATCCAATTCACATGAACCCTAATCGAAACATAATCATGAACAATAATCTATCAATTCATATGAACATGTAGCCGAGAATATCAACATAACCCGATTCACTTAGCACATTAACAAGCTATGATCCGAATCATATAACATACACGGATTAACATCTATCTCCAACCGATTCATATGAGCATTAAATCAACATACACATGTGTCCGATTAACAAGAACACTACTAATTAGCATCATAGTTCACCATGTTAATAAGAATACTATCATTAAACATCATTAGCTTATCATCACACATACCACCCTAATCGGTTTAGTCTAGCACGGATTCATATCATCATTCAACAAGAAAACAATAACAAGATACTAACCGATATGAAAGAGGGTGAACAAGAATTGATCCAAACGAGTAATCTTGGTGCCGTCGGCTTCGAAGGAGAGAAGAGGGACCTAGGGTTTTGTGTGTGTAGAGTGTTTTGTAACAAATGAGGTGTATACCCTATACTCTAATTGTTATTCGCATAAAGGGAGTGGGCCGAATCCCCTTAATGGGTTGTCCTTGATCCGGATACAAGAGGTACGGCCCAAAGTGGGCTTGTGCGATTGAGTGATGGTTGTGCGGTTTGGGCTCGATTATATACATACATACATTACATAACATAAAGCACACAATCATAACAATCATACATTAAATCAAATAATAAAGCTCACATAGACACGTACGTTACACAAAGTGGGTTCGCAATACGAGTTGTCACATTATCCCCAACTTAAAAGAAATTTCGTCCCGAAATTTGGTACGCACTTACTGAGGAAGCTAGGTAAGTTATATCGTTCACTGGTTTTCCTGGGGTGTCACATTAGTAGTATATCAAAAGTATACTTTGATTTAGGATTGAAAGCTCCGGTAGTATGTCAAACTATACTTTGTATTGGAAATAGCATATCAAACTATACTTTGGTAGTATATCGAAATATACTTTGGTTTAGGAAATACTAGAGTCGTAGTATATCAAACTATACTTTGGTTTTGTAAATAGCATATCAAACTATGCTTTGGTATACAATATCACATTGGGAGCATATCAAACTATGCTTTAGTAAAACAGTATTACGTTGGAAGCATATCAAAATATGCTTTGATAGTATATCGAAATATACCTTAATCGTGATTTGGCAGTATATCAAACTATATATTAGTAGACAATAGCATATCAAGCTATGGTTTGGATTTGGAAATAACTTATTTTTTTATGGCTTAATTGGAAAACATTTGCAGTCTATACATTGGTTAATATAATATCACGTTGGCAGCATATCGAAATATGCCTTAGTAGTATATCGAAATATACCATAGATCGTGATTTGACAATATATTCAAACCTTAGTGTATCAAACTACACTTTGGTGACTATAGATTTACCACGAAGGCAAAATCTATTTGGTTTAAACTTTGGTTTCTGACATTTCATACGACAGGAATGGGGTGTCAACCTATAGCGCTATATCGTACTACCAATCGGCTTGATCATAGTTAATGAATGTATAAGTAAAAATATGAACCAACAAATAGTCTTACAAACTTTGAAAATCAGTATTTAAGCCATAGATAACAGTTTCAATTCTTCATAAGATAAGTACTATTCATGTGAAATCATATAGCTTGAAATCATGAAAATAGTGAATAGGAACATATGAATCACCCCAAAACAATTGAAAGCATAAAATAGGGGAACTATGTACTCACTTGAGATTTCAAGGTATCCTTGATTAAGTGAACTAACAAAGCTCGGGCAATCAAGGAATCAAGTGGCACCTAGTATCGGATCACTATGTTAATAAATCGAGACCTAAATCGGGAGATCGGGTAGAACGAGGTCTCGTAAACCAAATGAGTGTTGGAACTCATATAATATGGTTTAAACAAGCCTACATTCTGATTTGATACCTATCCTCAGTGCTTTTGACCCGTTAAGGTAGTTTACGCTACTTTAACGCGTCATTTGTGCAAATGCGCGTTCGGATGGTCTAACTAGCCCTATGATAAGTATTATATGCCCTAACATGTTTAATAATGTTGCATAATCAGTTTAAGTGTTAAAATTTTGGTTACATATGCTTAAATTGAAAAAATGCGCAAAAAGGGGTCATATAAACTACTTATCATACAACCAACTAAAGGAAGTGACCATAAGGTATAACCACGGAAGGTTATTCCATATACAACTATGGTCACAAAATATGTTTGGTCGGATCCTAATGATTGACAAAACGGGTCGGGTTCGAAAGTCTAAGTGGTTGTCGAGACCGCTTGACTTATGTGACAACCATGACAAAACCCGGTACACCCTAAACGGTCCAAAACTGTAAAGCATACTTAACACTTTAATTGCGCGAAAACCCTAACAACATGTGTGACTTATGTGCTTGCTTGAACGATATCTGTTATGTCTCGGAGGAATCCGAAAACACGTTATGAATGACATGACACTAATAAGGACCCATGATGTGAAATTAGTATCCTTAGACTTTAAACACGTGTTAAACCGGAGCTTTCCGTTTAACAGCGCACTAAACCTTTGACATTGATTGTTAGGTTATCGGTAGCATCATTTAGGATTTTGAGTTCCAGGAACAACTTAATTTTGTGCTGCAGACTGTGACATAAGGTTTGAAGCCAATCAGAGATCGGGCACGCAAAACGAAGCAGCTTCCCGGTTAGGGAAATGCTTTCGTTTCAGGAATAACATAAGGCAATCAAACTTGCAAGGAACGATCGATCAAGCTTAAAAACACTTAGACCACCCTAATACGAGTCTTTTACGATTAAAACATAACTGGGTTCAGATTTCAAGACGGTTATGCATGATTTTTAAAACCGAGTCTTTTGACACTAATTACGCGCGAAACGGAGTACGTCACGCAAATCGAGAACGCGTCCGGGACCCGTAAACGAACCTAAACACTCAACGGAAGATAAACATCATCTTTTAGCGCACTATACGAAGCACGAGGTGGCCCTAGGGACCCGCCACCACCCCCATATATATATATAGAGAAAGTATAATGTACATTACAGCTTAACCTACAAAACGTACGCGACCAAATTACGCAAGTGCATTTGAAAATCACGCAAGTTGTAAATGGAAACCTAATCACGCATGGGACCAAAATTCTGCATTATTACGCATACATGTATGGTAATCACGCATGGCTTTTTTGTTCAATGTATAATCACGCATGTTATAAAGTTAATTACGCCTGTTGTGATGCCGTCGCGTACGTTTTGTAGGTTAAGCAGTTTTGTACGTTAACCTTTCCCTATGTATATATATATATATATATATATATATATATATATATACTAGTCTTTTACCCGCGTGATGCGGCGGGAAACATATCACTTAGGTTGGTGATTTAGGGCTATGTACGGGGCGGTTCGGTTTTGAGCCATAACCAAAACCAAATTCGCAATGCAACGGAAAACACAACACATGTTAGTAATTCTAAGGGTGTGCTTGAGAATGTTCAGTTCAGTTGAGTCATAACGGAAATTTAAATTTTTGGTTAAGGTACTTCAAAACCAGCGGGGTTACAATTCATGACACGGTACTCGTTTTCTGTTAGTTTATCAATCCTCTTGTGATATATTGCTTACTATTTCTATTGGTTTTTTTTTTTAATTCGTAGCATTGGTGTGTCAAGAGCTTTATAGATAATAATTAAATAATTAAAAAAATCATACATTCGCAACGGTACAAGGAATCAGGTTTCATTAGACCCACTAAATAATTAAATAATTAAAAAAATTCATGCGGCCACTCCTTTCCACACCATTGTCTCTGAAAAGTGAATAAAAAGTCACGTTATATTACAAATATGATACCATGTAATAAGAAAAGATATATACACATCTGTCACCTTTGGATTCACGTATGCAATTTAAGAAAATTAATTGAAAAAGGAAACATAACGTACGATCTGAAGCCTATTCTGTAGGTATTTCCGACAAAATAAAAGTCACAAACTTCTGATTTATGATCGGACAAAAGTGAAAGCACAAACGATACACATCAACGGCTTCTAATTGCGACCCAACCTGCAAAGAGTCGTTATTTGTATTCTTCTTCAACCGAAAGTGTCAAGATGACCATTCTTCCCTTCCAGTATAACAAGTCTACACTTCTAATATGACCATTCTACACTTTTATATTGCCTCGGCTCAGTGTGTCTTTTGCTCGGATCTTTTTCATTAAAAAGAGATTCTTCCAATTAAAAGAGTTTACAGCATGATTGATATCTACAAAGGAAACAATTCTTGTATAGTATTTTTTGTTTTTTTTATTGAGCACAACCATGGCTACAGCAATCAAATCCTTTTTCTAGTAAGAAACTCGCGTGATGCGGCGGGGAGCCATTCGATATAGATAATTTATTTTGTTGTTTTCGTCAATCAAGCAAGAGGGTTTGTTAGTTCAACATTTATTTTTTATTTTAAACCCCGGTAATACGTTAAGTCGGCCATATAATGTCGTATGACATTTAAACTATGAATGACAAATGTTTAAAGTCACAAACTATAGTCAAAATTAAACGTACAGAATGTAAAAACAAAAAACCATAATTCTTTATATAATGAATCATTATTGCTAGTATTGACAGCGAATTTCATCTATGCTCGGAACAAATCTTTATCCACAATATCCAACCAAATCAAGTCAAATTCATCATATACAAAGAAAATCCAACAAACTGTGAATGAATATTACATCTCATAATAATAGGCTTTTGCATCTACATACAAAACAGTTCCCCAGAATCCCAAGTTGTCTATTAAAAACACAAATAATACTTAAGTTTGTTGCCCATTTTTAGTACCTTAAAAGCATTAAACTTGCTGCTTTCTTCAACATTTACAGCAAATGACTCATCAAGACTCCCATTTGCCTCTTTTTAATTTGAATAATTTCACAATTGTACTTGAGAATTTTGGGTATTGTTTCCATAGAGTCATCTTCCTCGCTTAATTAAAACACTATTCTTGAATAGCATCATGAGCAGGCCCGTTACCGAAACAACATCCGCCATAGCTAAAAGTTGAAATTTTTTTCACTAATTAAGTTATAAGATAGAAATAAAATAATATGTTCTAATAATTTTCTTGTGCAGCTATGATCATTTAACAAATTTAAGGTTATATTGTTCTCTACCCCAATAAACAGTGTGAGTTGGCAATGTCGCTTCAGTTTAACTAATCTTTATGCAGAATTTATACGAGCGCCTTGATAACTGACCCATTATTAAAACTGTGAAGCAACCAACCAACTGGGAAAATAAATGATGCGTTATCAAACGTCTTAATAAAACTGACCCATTTGAAAAGTTAAAAAAACTGACCCGTTTAAATAAACTGACCGTTGGCTTTTATAAAACTGACTCGCTTGACCTGTTTTTGTTCATTTTGAAAGTGTTGACTCAATATTTAACCTTTCCCAAAACTGAGTCGGATGTATGAGCTCCGAATTGAGACGTGGCTGGTAAAGAGGTTTTTAGAAAGGCTTTTAGGTATGAGTATAAACGTTGCACGTACAAAAAGTTGGCTTTTAGAAAGGCTTTTAGGCTTTCATCCAAAGGTTGGTTTTTTGCATCTGTATCCAAAAAGTTTGAAATCTTGCCATTTTCATCCAGCTCGTTAACCCCATCCAATTTTCTCTGTCATGTCAGGTGTATGAAAATGGCAAATTTTCAAACCTTTTGGATCCAAATGTGAAAAAACTAACATTTGGTTGAAAGTCGCAAAACTGGCCAAATCCGAGGGACGAAAATGGCATTTTACTCTAAAGATAAATAAAAGTTGTATGGTAAAACAAAATCTAAATCGAGAAATTCTTAAAAAAATAAAAATTAAAAAATGTACCAGCTGGGAAGGGATCTGTAGATGAGAGGAGTATCAGATCTCCAGCAAAACGGATATGAATGAGTAAAGCTTCCAGACTTCACCAGCCTGTTTTGCCACTTTTAGTTATTTGATTTGTAGAATCTGAGAGAGCTGAGAAAGCATAAAAATTTTACCTTGTATGCACCTTGGTATTCTCCTACCTGCACATTATAATAAGATGAGCATCAATTAAATAAAAAAAGAGCTCTGAACACCCTTTTATTAAAATAATTTTACCTCTTCGTCCATAACAAAAACATTGGGATCAGCAGCCATTTCCTCATTAAGAGCAGAGTTCAGAGCATCTCGCACTGTCATCTGTAAAACTTGAAAAGTAAATCTAAAATCCAAATTTCTTAAGATATATTTGTAAGTCACCAAAATAAAAAAATTTAAAAAAAATACTCTGCTTGACGTAAACAAAGAATTTGGAAGTCCCTTGGCTCGACCCATATACAAAGAATTTGGAAGCCCCTTGTCCTTCTCTTCCATTTCAGCGAACAGACCGCCAACAATGCCCACATCAGTCAGGTCTACCCTCTTGGCTGTAGTGATAAATCTCTTCCACTTCAGCGAACAGACCGCCACTACCCCTTTGAATTCCAGCTTTATTGTGAGTTGTGACCAAATATATTTTTGAACCTAAAGAAATCAATCGAAGCGGATGTAAACACATCACATAACAACTTTTTTTTGCATAAAATTACAAAAAAAAAAAAAATACAATAAACATATAGCAAAAGTAAGTCAACCGTACCTTCCATACGGTACACGCCGTCAAGGGACTACAGATCTCAGATGTTGATAACCAAATCCACGCCAAACAATCCAGTTACCAAATGTATGTGCCGAGAGGGAAGGATGGAGTACACTGAATCGGAAGTTCTAAATTAGTTAAAAAGTAACAAATATCATAATCCATATCATTAAACATTATTTGAAACAATACAAAGCAGAAAACCAAATGTCGAAAAAGCAATCCGTTATTTAAACACTTAAGTGCATAGAAGCTGTTAAATTAGATAATTAATCCTACAAAGCAATATCATACTTTGAGTGGGTGTAAAAGTAAATTGGCTTACATTTTATAGAACTTGCTGGGAGCATTACCGGCGACTTTAGCGAGACGGAGAGGTGTGAGTTCGACCTTTAAATCATTCAGCTAAGCAAGCAAATTAGTCCTTCATTCGATTTAAATAAAATATAATATACAGCAAAATAGACTTACCAAAGACCAAATTTTTTTTTCACAAAATCAATGGACTGGTCAACTTTGAAAAGTCAACTGACTTGAGCTTTGGTCGTGTTTTTATTTTGGATATAATGTTGTTGTGCTTGGGTTTAAGCTTAGTAGGATGTTTTTTAATGGAATCACCAGTTATTCGTGATGGATGAGAATTCCAGAAGAAAGTTGCTTGTGTTGGTTAATGGAAACTTTGACATACCGATTATCCTCTTGTAATCTACAAAAGCACTAAAAAAATTCAACATCACCATTTGCAATGGTTTTTTGAGTTTGTCTCAAAGCAATAAAAAACTTACTATTGGCCATGGATCGACTATGAGGCTGCTCGGAGCACCGCTGCCATCCACCATTGCAGCCATCGCAGCACGTTGCCATCCACCATCCCATCTTTAGCTGTAAAAGTAATAAAGGAACACTTGCAGTATCCACAAATCTGTAATGTTATGTCTCTCACTGAGAACAAAACAAACTGCTGAATCAAATTTTGTTATTGACCTTCATCCATTTCATCAGTTTGATTACAAGTCTGAGATCTTGCATCACCAGCATCTTGCATTGGATCATCAGTATCCGATGTTTTTGCAACAGAATCTTTAAGAGCCTCAA
The DNA here is from genome assembly GCF_002127325.2 of Helianthus annuus. Classification (NCBI taxonomy): domain Eukaryota; kingdom Viridiplantae; phylum Streptophyta; class Magnoliopsida; order Asterales; family Asteraceae; genus Helianthus; species Helianthus annuus. The sequence goes on from NC_035441.2 coordinate 68,175,147, forward strand.
GAAAATATAGGCCCATGTATTTGTTTGTAAACATAAACCATTCATATTTTATAACACAGTTAGCAGTAAAACCAAAAAAAAAAATACCTCAACACCTAAAAAGGTAAAATAGATGCAAAAAACCACTAAAAGAGAAATCGTTGAAGTTTATTATTCATTACATAAAACAACTAAATCGTTTGTTATACAAGATATTACGGAAACCATGTTTTTTTTATAATTATGAACAACAGAATGTAAATTGTAGTGCTTACATTTACTTGGGTCAACTCCAAATTGAGTCAGATCTATTTGACCAGTCTTCAGACCTGCACAGATCACGGTTCACAAACAACTTAAAATACCAATTGTAAAAAAATTGCAGAAAAAAAGCAGCAAGGAGATGACGTGTGGATCCTCACATAGGTAAAAGAGTCAACTTGTTGACGAAAAGGAGGACTTTGCAGCAACTCCATTAATTGGACACTCGTGTCCATTCACCCTGCAGTAACCTGACAAGTTTTATTACAGGTTAGAATGGACGGGTCGGGTTGACCCACAAACATTCTTTTCATTTTCTATAAATAGTTGATGCATTAATTATGGTTGAAAAAGAATATTTTACTGAGCCGAGTTCCAACCCATTTGACTCATTCCTGTTCTTGCTAAAAGAAAATTTTTACTTGACCCATTTGAGATGTAACACGGCCCAGTTATATGTAAACGGGTCAAGATTGTGTTACCTCAGGTAAATGAGATGCTACGTTCTCGAGTGACAATGTCTCCATCAATGGCAATAGAAGTTCAGGCTTCAGGATATCACCCAATCCTAAACCTATAAACAAAATTTCACAATAACTAAATCAGAATTAAGGCAGATCATTGAGAAGGTAAACATTAATCAATTGTAACAAATTATAGATGTTTAAATTTCATTTCCACATGCAAAAGTAATTATATAACAATTACGTAAGAACTTTAATCAACACTACCTCCATCGGGATCTGCTGCCTCCCCTGAACATCATTCAAGTAAAGATATCCGTTCAGAATGATAAGCAAAAAAAAAAAAAACAAAACAAAACAAAAAGAGTTACATTAACAACTTTATGACATACCTGAGGGTCCAATATTGCTTAGAATTCTTTGAAGATCTGCCAATTTAACTGGTCTGGAAGAGGACACGCCACTGATTACTTCTGCTCCGGTACTTGATCCAACCAAATTCCCAGCCCTGTACGCAAATCATGTAGAGATTTTAGTGTTTAGGGCCTCACTTTTAATCCTTTGATTATATATATAAAAAAAGATAGTTGATAGTTGATTATATATATATAAAAAATTTGTAATTGTCTGAACTTTAGATGTAATCGGTAAAGAAACAATAATTAAACATCAAAGAGTAAAGAAATAGATAGTTGATTCAGAGTTACCAGTTGACCTCGAGTTTGCAGATTGAATGAGAGACGGTACAATGCATATCAGCATCGGTACCACATGATCCAATCGGCTTAAATTGCCATTGCCCTAAAAACTTCAAGAATTTGCTCTCCTAAACACACCTTCATCATAAATTCATCAAATAACAACCAAAAAGAATAACTTGGATCGCGAGAGAGATAGCAGAGAAACCCTAGATCCAGATCTGGATCTGGAATCGCCAGAGAAAGAGAGAGAGACGGGTGAGATGTGAGTTGTGAGAGAGATGAGAGATAAGGAAGGGGAAAGGTGGATCCGTGTGAAAACAACATCATCCGTTAGATCATGATCCGTGTGAAGACATGAAAGAAAATGGACGGCTGAAGATGAACCAGTGGAAGGGTAATTTATTTGTGTTTCTTGGTGCCTTAAGACTTGTACATTGTGCATTGAGGGTGTTTTCAACACCTTGTCGAATTACCATTCTGTCCTTCCTATATCCTTATTAAAGTAGTATAGATATTTCATTTTTTTCTTTTAATTTTCACACAAAAATCCTCCCAAAATTCTGCTTCATTCTCATAAAACCCAGCTGATCTTACAAGAAAAAGCCTCAAATTAAAGGTATCAACCTTATTTTTTATGGTTTTAAGCTTGGTTTCTTGATTAAACATGGTTTAGGCCATGAAAACCCTTTTTAATCCATGATTTTTGGAAGTTCAAACATGTTTATGCGCTGAATATGAACACCATATGGATTCCCTGGTGTTATATGGCCGCCATGGTTACAAATCTTTGGGGTTTGATACCCTAATCAACACCTATTCGACAGAAATCGTTTAACTAGTCGATTAACCGAAAAACAATGAAATAAGGCTTGATTGATCTAAGTTCTAGCATATTTGGATTGTACTTGATGTGTAGGTACTGAATATAGCCCACACATACTTCTGGACTCACAAGGAACGCTTGGAATCAAAGCTTGCGCTAGGTATAACATCCGAAAACCGAATCTAGGATAGGCAGAATTTTGTTTTGGCTATAACTTGGTCGGTGATACTTGGATTAAGCTTAAATTTGGTGTGATGATGAAGGGTATTGTCAGGCAGGTCCACGTAAAATTGTAGAATTTTTGGAAATTTTTACGATTTTTGATAAAATTTTGACTGTTTTACTAAAAAGAATTCTGGAAAAAATACCAAACGGATTCAATACATCCCAAATTTTACAGAGACACTAAGAAACATATGTGGAATGTTCTGGGAAAATTTGGAGTCCATTGGTTGAGTTTTGATTTGGGTTAAAAATCCACGTTTTTGCGAATTTTCGGTAGCCGGAAACACCCCGAAACAAAATCGGAAAAATCTTAAAATTTTTGGAGATGTTTATGGAAACATAAGGGATGTCCAGGAAATGTTTGGGAATTTTCGGATCATTGATGGTAATTAATGTTATTTCTGTGGTTAAATATGGTTTTATAAATAATTTATTTAGACAAGTAAAATGCCAAAATAAATTCCCAGAAACTTTTCCCATATTCTACAGATTTTTACTGAGATATATAAAAATTTTCAAAATTTTATTCAAATTATAGATAGAATGGAATTTTTGGGATTAAAAATGGGTTATTTTAAATCAATTTCGGCAGTTTACCGTGTAACGAACCTGCCGGAACTGGGAACTGACCCAACCCGACAAATACTATAATGGGAACATGGGGAATATTCTGGGAGCTTCCAGGGCGGAGTGGACACTTGGGGTGTGTCAAATACCAGTTCTGGAAAATCCCCGACGGTGGAAACGGAAACTCAAAATTCGGCAACCTGGACTCCCCAAACACCCAAACTCCCTTAATGAGAAGTTAATAATTCTTAAATAACAATGTGTTGGTACTATTGGTATTTATGTACCATTATCCGGACACGTTAAACTACTGACATTGGCTGACACGCGAACCGGTGCCCGAAAGCCAAACTGAAAACTAATACTACCCTGACCTCCATCAACATACCCGTGTCCTATAGACTCAATCCGGGGGTGAAAACTCCTGACCAAATCCAAGTTATAACCATTACCGACTTAGATACTGATTTGAGTCCTTACTTGCATGTGTGCTATTAAAGCTGATTTCGTTGATTAAACACTCTTTAGCCGACACTGCTATTTGCGCTGTGAGTTTCACTCCCCCACTTTTAATTTGTTTTACTGTTTTCTGGGTTGATTTGCATGTTACAAACTGTGTTAATTGCACCAACTTGCTATGATGTGAATTATCTAACACACGATATTAGCCCCGATACAAGTGATTAACGTAAGCTGTGGGCATTGGATGGTAATATTGGTCTGACAAACCTAGTTGCCCGCTGGACAGGTGCGGCCGGCAGCCAGGCAACTGCACACATCCTAACTAGGCTATGTTGTTAGACATAACTACCCGAGGGCATTAAACTGCATGTGATACAGGTGGTGCGATTAAGTGTCTGTGTGACACAGTACGATTAAAACAGTCTAGGTTTCACTTGTGACACTCATGTAATTCCATCTATGAACCGTGATATGTGCAATTAAACATGTTGATACATTTTGAAACGAAACAACCAAACCAGTGGAACTCACCTGCGTCGTTTAGCTAATCATTTTAAAAACTAACATGCATTTCAGGTAAAACAAAACAGGAGTGAACGTGTGCGTATGGAAGGATCTAGTAGGCGGACGTAGCATAATAAAAGCTATAATGGCTTGTAGTACCACTTTTAATATATGGTTTGTAATGTGATAGTTCGAAGACGTTGTAACCGATGCTCCTGTTCTATGTAATGTAATGTTTTTAAATTATGAGGAGTGCCATGTGTCTGCCGCACCCCGAGATTGTCTTCCGCTGTGAGTCGGGGTGTGACAGAAGATGGTATCAGAGCTATCGGTTATAGCGATTTAGGTATCTTAACTCCTCACCCTGAGAACCTCTAGAATGTGACAACTCGAATTTCCAAGATTCTATTTCGCATTTATTGCACGTTCATTGTTTGTGTAGTTAATTATTTGCACAATTAATTGCTATGGAAATTGTATACGTTTTGATACAATGAGGTGTATTGTGTGATTATACATGGTTATGTGTTAATTGTGATAAATTTGTTAAATGTATGAACTTGGTGGTGAAACTGTGAAATTGATGTGAGATGGTGTGCTTGTGTAAGATATAGTAATTAAGGGTGTGTAGAGTTATTAGTGAAACTTATATGATACATAACCCTAATCCTTCACTAAACCTCACACAATAAACAAGGCACGTACTTTCATTCTTTGGTTTTCTCTGGCAATCATCACATCATCATTGGCAAGCTATTCATCACTTTCGATTCCACATTTTCTCTAGAATCAACACAAGGTAAATGATTACTGTTTATTGATTGTTTGATGGTATCAATTCTTGATTATTACAATACTTGTAAACCCTAGCTTTGATTTGATGGTTCTGTGTTTAATTTGAATCTTGATTATTGTGTTATGATGATGATTAGTCGTGAAATCGTTCGTTTGATGACAAGATATGCATGATATGATGAAGTTGTTAATTGTTAAATTGATTCCTGTTGTGCAATGAACGAATTAGGGTTTTCTAGATCGTATGAATTGTAGAACGTAACTGTTGAATGTGTAAAGTGTAACTGTTGCAATCACAAAGAACGTGTGATTGAATGTTTGTCTGAGGTTTGTGAGTGAATGTAATTGTCTGAGTTTCATGACTCATATAATAGTCCGAACGTTAAAACAAACACAAGGGATCCGAGTTTTAATACAAGAAAGCATCTGTCCGAGTTTTATGTTGCATAAGGATCCGAGTTTCCTTGTCACTTGTGCCATCCGAATTTTAAACCCCCTCTAGTCCGACTTTCTTAACAGGGAAGCCCCCCCCCACACCTTTAGTCCGAGTTTTTAATATATAAAACATCTTGGTCTGAGTTTTGTGTATTGGAGATGAGTGGTCCGACTTTTAACCCTTGGAAGGGTGGTCCGACCTTTCATATGTGCTTATGTCCGAGTTTTGTGGACACACATGTAGTCCGAGTTTCTTGTCACCTTGTATTGTCCGAGTTTCTAAACCCCCATGGTCCGACTTTCATGACTTGATCCCTTGTCCGACCTTTAAAGCCCCCACCATTTTCTTATCCGACCTTTAAACAGGGGGAAACCCCCACACACACTTGTCTGAGTTTTACAAAGGGCAAGGCCCTGTCCGAAGTTGTGTAATGATTCTGTGGATCAATGAGCTGTATGATTAGTGATGTGAATCTGTTAAGGTGTATGATTTAATTGAAGCCGTAACTCTGTTAAACCTGTTAAGCTTATTAACGATGTAACATGTTAAGTATGTTAACAGTGGCAATTAGATTAACATCCACGTTAGATTAAACTGTGTAATTAACTGTGTAATCAAGACGCGACGCATGAATTATATGAATACGATGAACTGATTACGTGACGTATGATTCTGTATATAATCGTATGATACTGAATGCAACTGTATGATCTTGCATGCATGAACAGTCTATGTGATATCATCCTGTACACAATAAGCACACAAAACACAGTTAATTGATTATCAATGACTTGCAAACCCTAATCTGATGCAAACACTTACATCGTATCATGTGCAACATATCCTAGGTCGTGTGTAACAGACTTAGACATTTGATAAACCATAGAAGCAATAACATACCGAGCAAACCAAGGTGAGTTCACACAGCCAAGGCATGGGGTTCCCAGGGTGGGAATGGGATTGATTTATTTATTTATACTTCTCTGGATAATGGAACGTAGTGATATGATCCTCGGGTGAGGAAGGTGATTGGTTAAGATACTGCTAGACTAGTGATGCATATAGAACTGATCTTCGCACACACGCCAGGGTTGGCTGCGATAATATGACTGATCTTCGCACACATGCCAGGGTTGGCTGAGATAATATGACTGATCTTCGCACACATGCCAGGGTTGGCTGCGATAATATGACTCATCTTCGCACACATGCCTAGGAAGGCTGCGAACTATGCGCTAAAATCTTCGCACAGGTGCCGGGTGGCCGCGATACAAACAGACCTAGTCTAGAATACTTGAGAACTTTCCCTAATCTTCGCATACATGCCTAGGTGGGCTGCGATACGAACTATTACGATACATGACTTAATGAACGAATACAAGGTTTATTACACTATTACAATTACGGAACTATAGACTGTGAACTCGCTCAACTAGTTGTTGATCCTCTGTTACATGCCTTGCAGGTCGTTAGATACATGGAGCTTGCACAGGGAGGAGCAGGTCGTTGTGGAGCATGGATCGTGGATGCCATGTTAAAACATTTAAACATTTGAACTATGATATATATTGGGTTTTCGTACTTATGCTTCCGCTACACTTGATACTATAATTATGTTTTGAACACCTATCGTATTGAATGATTGGTTTGCATTTATTTTACTTGATATTAATTACATGTTCAATATGATTGGTGGCTTGATCCTGGTCAGTCACGCGCCCAAGCGGTGATATTCCGTAGGTGGATTTTGGGGGTGTGACAGATTGGTATCAGAGCCATTGGTTATAGAGAACTTGGTTTTAATATGGGAAAACGTTTTTATTAAAACCGGACTATAACCAGAACAGTGCTCTCAACGATCCACAACGACGCTTCGCTCCACATGCAAGACTCAACATCCTAGGTAATAAGGTTTATGTTTATTGCCTACTTGCTAGAATTACATAGAACTTTGCTCGTGGTATGCTTAGATTACATTGCTCACTATTTGTTATTGCTTGAGAACACCTGTGTGCTTACACTCTTCTATCATCGCACTATTCGCGAACATCTCTCACTCATGTTCTCCTTGATATCAAGATCATGAGTGGACGCGTTAACCTAACTCAAGCCCAGTTGGCAGCTTCGATCATTGAACAAGTTACCGCAGCACTCGCAGCTGCCCAGGCAGGAGGTGTAACCTGCCATCACCACTTACTCTAGGATCTTTAGATCCTACTCGTGCTCAAGTATGTTTACTCTTACGCACACGAGAGGTCAACACGCTCAGCCACCTGTCTGCACATTCAAGAACTTCATGGACTGTCGACCAAGCACGTTCAGTGGCACGGAAGGAGCAGTGGGACTACTCCATTGGTTTGAGAAGCTCGAGTCAGTATTCGAAATGTGTGAATCCCCTGAGGCTCGCCGGGTGAAGTACACCATTGCCACTCTCGAAGGAATAGCGCTAACTTGGTGGAACGCGCAAGTACAGATCCTAGGGTTGGCAGCTGCTAACGCCACACCTTGGGAAGATTTCAAGGAACTGATCAAACGAGAATACTGCACACGCGATGACATCCACAAGTTGGAAGTGGAACTTTATCATTTGAAGATGACGGGGTCAGATATTGAAGCTTATACGAAACGGTCGAACGAACTGGCCATCTTGTGTCCAACCATGGTGGACCCTCCGATCAAGCGTATCGAATTGTACCTCAAGGGTCTAGCCTCAGAGATTCAAAGTTATGTGACATCGGCCAACCTTGCTACTATCCATGATGTTACTCATCTTGCTCATCGCCTCACAGATCAGGCAGTGGAACAGAACAAGCTGCCTAGACGCATTGGTGCTACTACTACTACTTCTGCTATTCCCAGTGACAACAAGAGAAGGTGGGATGGAACTTTCAGCAAGGGTTCAACTTCAGTTCAGTCTCAGGCACGGCAGCGAAAGATTGATGACTATCAGAGCACTGGTCAGCAATCTTCTGGTAGTTAAGGGTTGTAACCTCGTCTTAGTTGGTCAGACATTCTCCATCAACCTCATTCCCTAGTCTTGGGTAGTTTTGACATCGTCATTGGGATGGATTGGTTATCCCAACAGCAAGCGGAGATCCTATGCAAAGAGAAGATTGTTTGTATTCCCCGTGCTGGTCAAGAACCTCTCGAAGTTCAAGGCGACAAGAGTGGTGTTGTAGTGGGCATCATCTCCTTCCTTAAGGCCCAGAAGTGTTTGCGAAAGGGCCACACTGCTATGTTAGCACTTATTACTGACGCATCATTGAGACAGAAAAGAATAGAGGATATTCCAGTTGTACGCGAATTTCCTCAAGTGTTTCCTGAAGATTTACCTGGTCTACCGCCTCATCGTCAGGTCGAGTTTCAAATCGAGCTAGCTCCAGGAGCAGCACCTATAGCTCGCGCGCCGTATCGTTTAGCCCCAACTGAACTGGAGGAACCGTCAAAGCAACTACAAGAGCTCTTGGATAAGGGCTTCATTCGTCCAAGCTCTTCGCCTTGGGGAGCTCCGGTATTATTCGTGAAAAAGACGGATGGCACTTTCAGGATGTGCATCGATTACCGCGAACTGAACAAGGTCACAGTGAAGAACCGCTATCCTCTTCCACGCATTGACGACTTATTTGACCAGTTGCAAGGGTCGAGTTACTATTCCAAGATTGATCTAAGGTTAGGGTATCATCAGCTGAGAGTCCGGGATGAGGACGTCTCCAAGACAGCATTCAGAACTCGCTACGGTCATTACGAGTTCCTAGTCATGCCATTTGGGCTTACGAACACGCCTGCAGTTTTCATGGATCTTATGAACAGGGTGTGCAAACCCTATCTTAACAAGTTCATCATTGTCTTCATCGACGACATCCTGATCTACTCCAAGAGTCAGGAGGAACACGAGCAGCACTTACGACTTATCTTGGAACTTCTTCGAAAGGAGCAATTGTACGCCAAGTTTTCAAAATGCGACTTCTGGCTTCGAGAAGTCCACTTCTTAGGCCATGTAGTGAACAGGGATAGGATCCATGTCGATCCATCCAAGGTAGATTCGATCAGGAACTGGCCTGCACCGCGTACACCAACGGAAATACGCCAATTCTTGAGTCTGGCGGGTTACTACAGGCGATTTATTAAAGACTTTTCAAAGATCGCACAGCCGCTTACTATGCTGACACAGAAGGGTGTCACCTACTGTTGGGGCAACACTCAGGAAACTGCTTTTCAGCACTTAAAGGATAGGCTTTGCAGCGCACCTATTCTCTCATTGCCAGAGGGCACGGACGATTTTGTAGTATATTGTGACTCATCGATACAGGGGCTTGGTTGTGTATTGATGCAGCGTGATAAAGTTATTGCCTACGCTTCGCGGCAACTCAAAATTCATGAACGAAACTACACGACGCACGATTTAGAGCTGGGAGCTGTTGTTTTCGCGCTTAAGATATGGCGACACTACTTATACGGTACCAAGTGCACTATTTACACCGATCACAGGAGTCTCGAGCATATCTTCAAGCAGAAGGAATTGAACATGCGTCAACGACGATGGGTCGAGTTAGTTAATGATTATGAATGCGCTATCAAGTACCATCCAGGCAAAGCCAATGTTGTGGCTGACGCTCTTAGTCGAAAAGACACTCTACCTAGGCGTGTACGAGCTTTGCAGCTCACTATTCAGTCTGATCTTCCTGCACAGATACGAAATGCTCAGGTTGAAGCATTGAAACTAGAAAACGTCAGGGCTGAAGCCTTGCGCGGATCAAGGCAACGATTAGAACAAAAGGAAGATGGCGCCTATTATGTAATAGGACGTATTTGGGTTCCACTATATGGCGGTTTACGAGAACTTGTAATGGATGAAGCACACAAGTCTCGCCACTCGGTACATCCAGGGTCGGATAAAATGTACCACGATATTAGAACAACCTATTGGTGGCCTAGCATGAAGGCCCACATTGCAACTTACGTCGGCAATTGTTTGACTTGTGCGAGAGTCAAGACAGAGTACCAGAAACCCTCAGGCCTACTTCAGCAACCCAGGATACCGCAGTGGAAATGGGAAGAAATTTCCATGGATTTTGTTACTGGCCTGCCTAGATCCCAGCGTGGGAATGATACTATTTGGGTGATCGTTGATCGACTCACAAAGTCTGCTCATTTCTTGGCTATCAAAGAAACAGATAAGTTCTCTACGTTAGCAGACATCTACTTGAAAGAAGTTGTTTCGAGGCACGGGGTGCCCACCTCTATTATTTCGGATCGGGATGCGTGATTCACTTCAGAACTATGGCAAGCAATGCACAAAGCTTTTGGCTCTTGATTAGACATGAGCACAGCTTATCACCCTCAGACGGATGGGCAGTCTGAGCGCACGATCCAAACTCTAGAAGACATGCTTCGGGCGTGTGTTATTGATTTCGGCAACAACTGGGAAAAGCACCTCCCGTTAGTGGAGTTTTCGTACAATAACAGTTACCACACCAGCATACAAGCCGCTCCATTCAAGGCATTGTACGGGCGTAAATGCCGGTCACCTCTCTGTTGGGCAGAGGTGGGGGATAGTCAGATTACAGGTCCAGAAATGGTAATTGATGCTACTGAACGAATTGCACAAATACGACAACGCATGGCTGCAGCTCGTGATCGCCAGAAAAGCTACGCAGATAAGCGTAGGAAGCCATTGGAATTTCAGGTCGGGGACCGGGTTTTACTCAAAGTCTCACCCTGGAAGGGTGTGGTTAGATTTGGTAAACGAGGCAAGCTCAATCCACGGTATGTTGGACCGTTAGAAATCACTGAAAGAATAGGCAAAGTAGCCTACCGACTAAACCTACCAGCTGAACTCGGTGCAGTTCACAATGTATTCCATGTGTCGAATCTAAAGAAGTGCCTGTCAGATGAGACCCTCATAGTTCCTTTCAAGGAACTCACTATCGACGAGCGGTTGCAGTTCGTCGAGGAACCAGTTGAGATCACAGTCCGGGATGTTAAGGTCCTCAAACACAAGAGAATCCCTCTGTCCGAGTTCGTTGGAACTCCAAACGTGGCCCAGAGTACACCTGGGAACGCGAAGACCAGATGACAGAAAAGTACCCCCAGTTATTCGGAACCAATGCAACCACTACTGAGATTGAAGCTACTACTGCGGAATTTCGGGACGAAATTCCAAATCAACGGGGGGATGATGTGACACCCCAGGAAAACTAGTAAACGATACAACTTACCTAGCTTCCTCAGTAACCGCATGCTAAATTTCGGGACGAAATTTCTTTCAAGATGGGGATAATGTGACAACTCGAATTTCCAAGATTCTATTTCGCATTTATTGCACGTTCATTGTTTGTGTAGTTGATTATTTGCACAATTAATTGCTATGGAAATTGTATACGTTTTGATACAATGAGGTGTATTGTGTGATTATACCTGGTTATGTGTTAATTGTGATAAATTTGTTAAATGTATGAACTTGGTGGTGAAACTGTGAAATTGATGTGAGATGGTGTGCTTGTGTAAGATATAGTAATTAAGGGTGTGTAGAGTTATTAGTGAAACTTATATGATACTTAACCCTAATCCTTCACTAAACCTCACACAAGAAACAAGGCACGTACTTTCATTCTTTGGTTTTCTCTGGCAATCAAACATCATCATTGGCAAGCTATTCATCACTTTCGATTCCACATTTTCTCTAGAATCAACACAAGGTAAATGATTAGTGTTTATTGATTGTTTGATGGTATCAATTCTTGATTATTACAATACTTGTAAACCCTAGCTTTGATTTGATGGTTTTGTATTTAATTTGAATCTTGATTATTGTGTTATGATGATGATTAGTCGTGAAATCGTTCGTTTGATGACAAGATATGCATGATATGATGAAGTTGTTAATTGTTAAATTGATTCCTGTTGTGCAATGAACGAATTAGGGTTTTCCAGATCGTATGAATTGTAGAACGTAACTGTTGAATGTGTAAAGTGTAACTGTGACAACTCGAGTTTCTGACTTTCACTTTCGCATTTAATGCGCGTTGACTTTGACTGTTTAGTTGTTTGGATTGTGGACTTGAAATTGTACGCGTTGTGTTTTAATGAAACGTATTGTCATTTTGCCTACATGTGATTACTTGCTGTGGTAGAAAATAATATTAGAATTTATTATTAAAACACTTAGTCTAAATCACGAAACATGGCATATAGTTCGAAGGATCTCGAAACATATCCTTCGATTCGAAGGATCAACTTTCGGTCCGAAGGATCTCGAAACATATCCTTCGACCAAGGACCCTATCCTTCGACATCTTTCGGCCCAGCCTTTCTAATGGGCTTGGCCCATTCCTGTGAAACGATTTATATACGTGATGCATGTAAACCGGCAGTAGTTTCAAAAAAAAAAACCCTAGTTCCCTTGCGTGTGTGTGACGGCATATAGCAAACCTACTCTCTGTTCGAAGGATTTCCTTCCATAATCCAGATTTCCGGTTAGTATGTGATGTTGTTTATGATGCTTTGATTTCGTGATTAATAAATTGTCTTGCAATATATTGTTAGTATGTTAGTCGGATCTGTTCTGATGATGTTCAATGATAATGTTTTGTGGGTCGGCTATGATAACTGGATATGTATGTTAGTATTGCAATATGTTGGTATGTTGTTATGAATCGGATATGGTAGGCTTAGCAAATGTAATTGGATTGAATTGTCATGGTTGTTAAGATGTTTATGTTAATCAGGTTTATAATCGGCCGAATATTGCAATCGGACATGTTTATGTAATCGGCACCTATGTGTAAATTGGATAGTTTGGATGATCTTGTTATTCAGATTAGGGTTCTTGATAAACATGGGAATCATGCTTGTTTGATCTTGTTGATGTTGGCTGATTTGCGAAATTTGTGTTAATTGATAATCGGATAAACTTGGAAACTTTGTGTAAACGTAACTGTTACTTGTCGAAGGATGGTAGTTACTCGAAACATAGTTGTGACCGAAAGATACTTGTTAGTCGAAACATAGTTGAGACCGAAAGATATATGTCCTTCGAAGGATAGCTTTGACCGAAGGATAGCTTTGACCGAACCATAACTTTGACCGAAAGATAGTTTGGACCGAAAGATAGCTTTGACCGAAAGATGACATTGGTCCGAAACATAACATTCGGTCCGAAGGATAATTGTGATAACTGTTGTCGAAAGATAATAGCTGGATTCGAAAGATACTAGGGACTTATGAACCTACTTTGAAAGATGGAATTATATGCTTGATTTATTTGGCATGCCATGCTTGATGAACGTTAACATTTGTATACGTGCAATATTACGTGTTGAGCCGATATGCAAACTGACTGCTATGTGAACATTAAATTGCATGCGTATCATTGCGAACATGAACTGATTTGTTATACGTGCATACAATAGGACGTGATTAATTACTTGTGAGTGCATAACCTAGCATACCGAGCAAACCAAGGTGAGTTCACACGAGCCAAGGCATGGGTTCCCAGGGTGGGAATGGGTTGGATGATTACTTGTGCATACTTTGATATTATAACGAACGATTAAACTGTTGATGCTTACGAACTGCCTTCGCACACACCCTGGTCGGTAAAGACTATGGTCGCGAACGAACTACTCAACTGCCTTCGCACACACCCTGGTCGGTAAAGACTATGGTCGCGAATTGATTAACCGCCTTCGCACACACCCTGGTCGGTAAAGACTATGGTCGCGAACTATACGAACCCAATCTTCGCACACCTGCCTGGGAGGCCGCGATGGAACTATTCATATGGAACGTAACGATTAAACCATTACTCACCCTATACGGTATTGAACTTTAAACTGTGAACTCGCTCAACTAGTTTGTTGATTATCTGCTGCATGCCTTGCAGGACCTTAGGTACTTATGGAGCTTGCACTGGAGGAGCGGGACGTTGTGGGCAGTGGATTATGAACGCTATGTTTAAACATTTCGAATAATTGAACTTATGGTTTACTTGGGTTAATTACTTATGCTTCCGCTACTGATACTATGATTGTTTTGAAACATCAATTGTATTGAATAAGGTTTTACGAACTACTTTATTTTTGTTATGTTATGTTCAATATGATTGATGGCTTGATCCTGGTCAGTCACGCTCCCAAGCGGTGATACTCCGCGTGTGGATTTTGGGGGTGTGACAGATTGGTATCAGAGCCATTGGTTATAGAGAACTCGGTTTTAATATGGAAAAACGTTTTTATTAAAACCAGACTATAACCAGAACAGTGCTCTCAACGATCCACAACGACGCTTCGCTCCACGTGCAAGACTCAACTTCCTAGGTAATAAGGTTTATGTTTATTGCCTACATTGCTAGAATTTGCATAGAACTTTGCTCGTAGTATGCTTACATTACCTTGCTCACAACTTGACATTGCATGAGAATACTTATGTGCTTACACTCTTCTGTCATCGCACTATTCGCGAACCTTTCTCACTTATGTTGCCTTTGATGTGAAGATCAATGGCCGCACGAATTACCATGACTCAAGCCCAGCTAGAGGCTCTCGTTGCTGCGGCAGTTGCAGCCGCCCAAGCAGGTAGTATACCCTGCAGTATAGACACTAGGATCTTTAGATCCTACATTAATTCTCGTACTTAACTTTGCCCTATTCGTACACAATAGGTCAACCCGCTCAGCAACAGCCTGGGTGCACCTTCAAGAATTTCATGGATTGTCGTCCTAGCTCGTTCAGTGGCACGGAGGGAGCAGTTGGACTCCTCCATTGGTTTGAAAAGCTCGAGTCGGTTTTCGAAATGTGTGAATGCCCTGAGGCTCGCAGGGTGAAGTTCGCCACTGGCACACTTGAAGGGATTGCGCTCACTTGGTGGAACGCACAAGTGCAGATCTTAGGGTTGGCAGCTGCTAACGCCACACCCTGGAATGATTTCAAAGAATTGATCAAGAGGGAATACTGCACTAGAGAAGACATTCACAAGTTGGAGGACGAGTTGTATAACTTGAAAATGGTTGGTTCGGAAATCGAAGCTTACACCAAGAGATCGAATGAGTTGGCTGTGTTATGTCCAACTATGGTGGACCCTCCATACAAGCGTATTGAGTTGTATCTCAAGGGTTTGGCGCCAGAAATACAGAGCCACGTTACCTCGGCTAACCTCAACAATATCCAGGAAATACAGCGTCTCGCTCATCGCATCACTGATCAGGCAGTGGATCAGAATAAACTGCCAAAGCGTGTCGGCGCTACTGCTACAGCTGCTGCTTCAGTCACTCCAACTGCTGCTACTTCTGCCACACCCAGCGAGAATAAAAGAAAGTGGGACGGGGATTCCAGCAGGGGATCAACGTCTGTTCAGTCCCAAACTCAGCAACGTCGCACCAACGATTACCAGAGTCCGAGTCAGCAATCATCGGGCAGTCAGGGACATAGTGGTTATAAGGGAAATCACCCGTGGTGTAACAGGTGCAACAAACACCACAGTGGAAGATGTCGCAGGAGTCAATGTCAAAGATGTCACAAGCCGGGTCATGAGGCTAAAGATTGTAGAAGCTCGCGTCCAGCAAACCAGCACCAGCAACTTCCACCGCCAGCTCCACAGAATCAGCAGCAGCAGCCACAGCGTGGAAACCGGGGGTGTTTCCAGTGTGGGGCTGAAGGTCACTACAAACGCGATTGTCCTCAGTTGAACCAGAATCGCAATAACAACAACAACCAGGGCAACGGGAATAACAACAATAATCAGAACAACGGGGGAAACAACAACAACAACGGCAATGAAGCTCGTGGTCGTGCTTTTGTGTTGGGTCGAGGAGATGCAGTGAATGATCCCAATGTGGTTATGGGTAAGTTTCTTCTTGACGATATTTATGTTACTGTCTTATTTGATTCGGGTGCTGATACAAGCTATATGTCATTGAAAATGGGTAAATTATTAAAACGTACACCAACACCTCTAGACACCAAACACGTCGTAGAACTGGCCAATGGTAAAAGTGTAGAAGCCACGCAGGTAGTCAAGGGTTGTAGTATTGTTCTAGCGGGTCAGACTTTCTCGATTGATCTCATACCCATAGTTTTGGGTAGTTTCGACGTCGTCATCGGTATGGATTGGTTATCCCAACATCATGCGGAGATCTTATGCAAAGAAAAAGTTATTCGTATTCCTCGCTCCAGTCAAGAACCTCTCGAAGTACAAGGTGACAAGAGTGGTGCTGTGGTTGGCATCATCTCTTTCTTAAAGGCGCAGAAATGTTTACGAAAGGGACATACTGCCATTCTGGCACTTGTCACTGACGCATCAGCAAAGGAAAGGAAGCTGGAGGATATACCAGTTGTGCGTGATTTTCCTCAAGTGTTTCCTGAAGATTTACCTGGTTTACCTCCTCATCGTCAAGTCGAGTTTCAGATTGAGTTAGCTCCTGGAGCAGCACCAATAGCCCGCGCACCGTATCGTTTAGCTCCAACCGAACTGGAAGAACTGTCGAAGCAGCTGCAAGAGCTCTTGGAAAAGGGCTTTATTCGTCCAAGCTCTTCGCCTTGGGGAGCTCCAGTGTTATTTGTGAAGAAGAAAGACGGTACGTTCAGAATGTGTATAGACTACCGTGAACTCAACAAGGTGACGGTGAAGAACCGTTATCCTCTTCCGCGCATCGACGACTTATTCGACCAGTTGCAAGGGTCGTGTTACTATTCCAAGATTGATCTAAGGTCAGGGTATCATCAGCTGAGAGTCCGGGATGAGGACGTCTCCAAAACCGCTTTCAGAACTCGCTACGGTCATTACGAGTTTCTTGTCATGCCATTCGGGCTTACGAACGCGCCTGCAGTCTTCATGGACCTTATGAACAGGGTGTGCAAACCCTATCTCGATAAGTTTGTTATCGTCTTCATCGACGACATTTTGATTTACTCCAAGAGTCAGGAGGAGCACGAGCAGCACTTACGTCTGATCTTGGAACTTCTTCGAAAGGAGCAACTGTACGCAAAGTTCTCCAAATGCGACTTCTGGCTTCGTGAAGTCCACTTCTTAGGCCATGTGGTAAACAAGGATGGGATTCATGTCGATCCATCCAAGGTTGATTCGATCAGAAACTGGCCAGCACCACGTACACCGACAGAAATACGCCAATTTTTGGGTTTGGCGGGTTACTACAGGCGATTTATTAAAGACTTCTCAAAGATCGCGCAACCACTTACTATGCTAACACAGAAAGGTGTCGTTTACAGATGGGGTAATATGCAAGAGACCGCTTTTCAGTACTTAAAAGATAGGCTTTGCAGCGCACCTATTCTCTCATTGCCAGAGGGCACGGATGACTTCGTGGTTTATTGTGACGCATCGATACAGGGGCTTGGATGTGTATTGATGCAACGTGATAAAGTGATAGCCTACGCTTCTCGGCAACTCAAGGTTCATGAACGGAACTACACGACGCACGATTTAGAGCTGGGAGCTGTTGTTTTCGCGCTTAAGATATGGCGACACTACCTGTACGGTACCAGGTGCACGATTTACACCGATCACAGGAGTCTCGAGCATATTCTTAAGCAAAAGGATTTGAATATGCGTCAACGGAGATGGGTTGAACTTCTAAACGACTATGAATGCGCCATCAAGTATCATCCAGGCAAGGCCAATGTTGTGGCTGATGCCCTCAGTCGGAAAGACACTCTACCTAAGCGCGTGCGAGCGCTACAGCTTACTATTCAGTCCAGTCTTCCTGCACAGATACGAGCTGCTCAGTTAGAAGCACTGAAACCCGAAAACGTCAAAGCTGAAGCCTTACGCGGTTCAAGGCAACAAATGGAACAAAAGGAAGACGGCGCCTACTATGTAACGGGGCGTATTTGGGTCCCACTTTATGGCGGTCTACGAGAGCTTGTGATGGATGAAGCGCACAAGTCTCGCTACTCGGTACATCCAGGGTCGGATAAGATGTACCACGATATCAGAACAACTTATTGGTGGCCAAACATGAAAGCTCTTATCGCAACTTACGTCGGCAAGTGTTTAACTTGTGCAAGGGTTAAAATCGAGTACCAGAAACCATCAGGCCTACTGCAGCAACCAGAAATACCACAATGGAAATGGGAGCAAATTTCCATGGATTTTGTTACTGGCCTACCTAGATCCCAGCGTGGGAATGACACTATCTGGGTGGTCGTTGATCGGCTCACAAAGTCTGCTCACTTCTTGGCTATCAAAGAAACGGATAAGTTTTCTACCCTAGCAGACATCTACATGAAAGAAGTTGTTTCGAGGCACGGAGTGCCCACTTCTATCATTTCGGATCGCGATGCACGATTCACGTCAGAGCTTTGGCAAGCGATGCACAAATCTTTCGGCTCACGATTAGACATGAGCACAGCATATCATCCTCAGACGGATGGGCAGTCTGAGCGAACTATCCAAACTCTAGAAGACATGCTTCGAGCGTGTGTCATAGACTTCGGCAACGGCTGGGAAAAACACCTCCCTTTGGTGGAGTTCTCGTACAATAACAGTTACCATACCAGCATTCAAGCCGCTCCATTCGAGGCATTGTACGGACGTAAATGCCGGTCACCTCTCTGTTGGGCAGAGGTGGGGGATAGTCAAATTACGGGTCCAGAGATTGTAGTGGACGCCACAGAAAAGATAGCACAGATACGACAACGCATGGCGGCAGCACGCGACCGTCAGAAAGCCTACGCGGACAAGCGTAGAAAACCATTGGAATTTGAGGTCGGGGACCGGGTTTTATTGAAAGTTTCACCCTGGAAGGGTGTGGTTCGATTTGGTAAACGAGGCAAACTGAATCCGCGGTACGTCGGACCATTCGAAATCTTAGAAAAGATTGGCAAAGTAGCCTACAGATTAAACCTACCTCCTGAACTCGGTGCAGTTCACAATGTATTTCACGTGTCGAATCTGAAGAAATGCCTATCAGATGAGACCCTTATAGTTCCTTTTAAGGAACTCACTATCGACGAGCGGTTGCAGTTCGTCGAGGAACCAGTTGAAATCACGGACCGGGATGTTAAGGTCCTCAAACACAAGAGAATCCCTCTTGTTCGAGTTCGTTGGAACTCCCAGCGTGGCCCAGAGTATACCTGGGAACGCGAAGATCAGATGAAAGAAAAGTATCCCCAGTTATTCGAAACCAATGCATCCACTTCTGAGGCTGAAGCTACTACTACTGAATTTCGGGACGAAATTCCAAATCAACGGGGGAATGATGTGACACCCCAGGAAAACCAGTGAACGATGTAACTTACCTAGCTTCCTCAGTGAGTGCGTACCAAATTTCGGGACGAAATTTCTTTTAAGTTGGGGATAATGTGACAACTCGAGTTTCTGACTTTCACTTTCGCATTTAATGCGCGTTGACTTTGACTGTTTAGTTGTTTGGATTGTGGACTTGAAATTGTACGCGTTGTGTTTTAATGAAACGTATTGTCATTTTGCCTACATGTGATTACTTGCTGTGGTAGAAAATAATATTAGAATTTATTATTAAAACACTTAGTCTAAATCACGAAACATGGCATACAGTTCGAAGGATCTCGAAACATATCCTTCGATTCGAAGGATCAACTTTCGGTCCGAAGGATCTCGAAACATATCCTTCGACCAAGGACCCTATCCTTCGACATCTTTCGGCCCAGCCTTTCTAATGGGCTTGGCCCATTCCTGTGAAACGATTTATATACGTGATGCATGTAAACCGGCAGTAGTTTCAAAAAAAAAAAACCCTAGTTCCCTTGCGTGTGTGTGACGGCATATAGCAAACCTACTCTCTGTTCGAAGGATTTCCTTCCATAATCCAGATTTCCGGTTAGTATGTGATGTTGTTTATGATGCTTTGATTTCGTGATTAATAAATTGTCTTGCAATATATAGTTAGTATGTTAGTCGGATCTGTTCTGATGATGTTCAATGATAATGTTTTGTGGGTCGGCTATGATAACTGGATATGTATGTTAGTATTGCAATATGTTGGTATGTTGTTATGAATCGGATATGGTAGGCTTAGCAAATGTAATTGGATTGAATTGTCATGGTTGTTAAGATGTTTATGTTAATCAGGTTTATAATCGGCCGAATATTGCAATCGGACATGTTTATGTAATCGGCACCTATGTGTAAATTGGATAGTTTGGATGATCTTGTTATTCAGATTAGGGTTCTTGATAAACATGGGAATCATGCTTGTTTGATCTTGTTGATGTTGGCTGATTTGCGAAATTTGTGTTAATTGATAATCGGATAAACTTGGAAACTTTGTGTAAACGTAACTGTTACTTGTCGAAGGATGGTAGTTACTCGAAACATAGTTGTGACCGAAAGATACTTGTTAGTCGAAACATAGTTGAGACCGAAAGATATATGTCCTTCGAAGGATAGCTTTGACCGAAGGATAGCTTTGACCGAACCATAACTTTGACCGAAAGATAGTTTGGACCGAAAGATAGCTTTGACCGAAAGATGACATTGGTCCGAAACATAACATTCGGTCCGAAGGATAATTGTGATAACTGTTGTCGAAAGATAATAGCTGGATTCGAAAGATACTAGGGACTTATGAACCTACTTTGAAAGATGGAATTATATGCTTGATTTATTTGGCATGCCATGCTTGATGAACGTTAACATTTGTATACGTGCAATATTACGTGTTGAGCCGATATGCAAACTGACTGCTATGTGAACATTAAATTGCATGCGTATCATTGCGAACATGAACTGATTTGTTATACGTGCATACAATAGGACGTGATTAATTACTTGTGAGTGCATAACCTAGCATACCGAGCAAACCAAGGTGAGTTCACACGAGCCAAGGCATGGGTTCCCAGGGTGGGAATGGGTTGGATGATTACTTGTGCATACTTTGATATTATAACGAACGATTAAACTGTTGATGCTTACGAACTGCCTTCGCACACACCCTGGTCGGTAAAGACTATGGTCGCGAACGAACTACTCAACTGCCTTCGCACACACCCTGGTCGGTAAAGACTATGGTCGCGAATTGATTAACCGCCTTCGCACACACCCTGGTCGGTAAAGACTATGGTCGCGAACTATACGAACCCAATCTTCGCACACCTGCCTGGGAGGCCGCGATGGAACTATTCATAT
Source organism: Helianthus annuus (assembly GCF_002127325.2). Classification (NCBI taxonomy): domain Eukaryota; kingdom Viridiplantae; phylum Streptophyta; class Magnoliopsida; order Asterales; family Asteraceae; genus Helianthus; species Helianthus annuus. The sequence goes on from NC_035441.2 coordinate 68,196,486, forward strand.
GGAACGTAACGATTAAACCGTTACTCACCCTATACGATATTGAACTTTAAACTGTGAACTCGCTCAACTAGTTTGTTGATTATCTGCTGCATGCCTTGCAGGACCTTAGGTACTTATGGAGCTTGCACTGGAGGAGCGGGACGTTGTGGGCAGTGGATTATGAACGCTATGTTTAAACATTTCGAATAATTGAACTTATGGTTTACTTGGGTTAATTACTTATGCTTCCGCTACTGATACTATGATTGTTTTGAAACATCAATTGTATTGAATAAGGTTTTACGAACTACTTTATTTTTGTTATGTTATGTTCAATATGATTGATGGCTTGATCCTGGTCAGTCACGCTCCCAAGCGGTGATACTCCGCGTGTGGATTTTGGGGGTGTGACAGTAACTGTTGCAATCACAAAGAACGCGTGATTGAATGTTTGTCTGAGGTTTGTGAGTGAATGTAATTGTCTGAGTTTCATGACTCATATAATAGTCCGAACATTAAAACAAACACAAGGGAGCCGAGTTTTAATACAAGAAAGCATCTGTCCGAGTTTTATGTTGCATAAGGATCCGAGTTTCCTTGTCACTTGTGCCATCCGAGTTTTATACCCCCTCTAGTCCGACTTTCTTAACAGGGAAGCCCCCCCCACACCTTTAGTCCGAGTTTTTAATATATAAAACATGTTGGTCCGAGTTTTGTGTATTGGAGATGAGTGGTCCGACTTTTAACCCTTGGAAGGGTGGTCCGACCTTTCATATGTGCTTATTTCCGAGTTTTGTGGACACACATGTAGTCCGAGTTTCTTGTCACCTTGTATTGTCCGAGTTTCTAAACCCCCATGGTCCGACTTTCATGACTTGATCCCTTGTCCGACCTTTAAAGCCCCCACCATTTTCTTATCCGACCTTTAAACAGGGGGAAACCCCCACACACACTTGTCTGAGTTTTACAAAGGGCAAGGCCCTGTCCGAAGTTGTGTAATGATTCTGTGGATCAATGAGCTATATGATTAGTGATGTGAATCTGTTAAGGTGTATGATTTAATTGAAGCCGCAACTCTGTTAAACCTGTTAAACTTATTAACGATGTAAGATGTTAAGTATGTTAACAGTGGCAATTAGATTAACATCCACGTTAGATTAAACTGTGTAATCAACTGTGTAATCAAGACGCGACGCATGAATTATGTGAATACGATGAACTGATTACATGACGTATGATTCTGTATATAATCGTATGATACTGAATGCAACTGTATGATCTTGCATGCATGAACAGTCTATGTGATATCATCCTGTACACAATAAGCACACAAAACACAGTTAATTGATTATCAATGACTTGCAAACCCTAATCTGATGCAAACACTTACATCGTATCATGTGCAACATATCCTAGGTCGTGTGTAACAGACTTAGACATTTGATAAACCATAGAAGCAATAACATACCGAGCAAACCAAGGTGAGTTCACATAGCCAAGGCATTGGGTTCCCAGGGTGGGAATGGGATTGATTTATTTATTTGTACTTCTCTAGATAATGGAACGTAGTGATATGATCCTCGGGTGAGGAAGGTGATTGGTTAAGATACTGCTAGACTAGTGATGCATATAGAACTGATCTTCGCACACACGCCAGGGTTGGCTGCGATAATATGACTGATCTTCGCACACATGCCAGGGTTGGCTGCGATAATATGACTGATCTTCGCACACATGCCAGGATTGGTTGCGATAATATGACTAATCTTCGCACACATGCCTAGGAAGGCTGCGAACTATGCGCTAAAATCTTCGCACAGGTGGCGGGTGGCCGCGATACAAACATACCTAGTCTAGAATACTTGAGAACTTTCCCTAATCTTCGCATACATGCCTAGGTGGGCTGCGATACGAACTATTACGATACATGACTTAATGAACGAATAAAAGGTTTATTACACTATTACAATTACTGAACTATAAACTGTGAACTCGCTCAACTAGTTGTTGATCCTCTGTTACATGCCTTGCAGGTCGTTAGATACATGGAGCTTGCACAGGGAGGAGCAGGTCGTTGTGGAGCATGGATCGTGGATGCCATGTTAAAACATTTAAACATTTGAACTATGATATATATTGGGTTTTCGTACTTATGCTTCCGCTACACTTGATGCTATAATTATGTTTTGAACACCTATCGTATTGAATGATTGGTTTGCATTTATTTTACTTGATATTAATTACATGTTCAATATGATTGGTGGCTTGATCCTGGTCAGTCACGTGCCCAAGCGGTGATATTCCGTAGGTGGATTTTGGGGGTGTGACATAGAGACCGAGTGGCGTGGCTAGTACCGGGATGTCCTTGTTAGGGAATTAAATTATTGTGGTCCGGAACACAATAATTTATCTGTTGGTACTTGGGCATTCCGTAAATGTCACGGAGAGAGAGGAGAGAATGGGAATGTAAACGCTAACTTAATAGTTGTGGAAAAGTTTTTAAAATTAAAAATCAAGGTTGTGTGCAATACGTGCTTATGTGTACCTCCGTGGACTGCTTATTTTCGGTTATGTCAGTCGATAGAAGTGGTGTTAGATGTTGTTTTCCTTTACAGGTACTATGTCGAGTCATTGAAGTTGCCAGACGACTTCTCATATGGAGACCGATCCTGAGGATGATCCACAAATGCCTCTGTTGTCCCCTGGCTACTCGCCGGATGAGTCCGGGTACTGTTGTGCTGGTTATCCCCCTAGACCCCCTACTAGGGGCGTGGGGGAGGCCTCGAGCTCCTACCGTTCCCCATCTCACCACCTGAGTAGCTCCTCGGAGCATAGTTGTACATCGGATGTCGTTATCCCAGTAGGACCTATTCCTAGGAGCCCTACTCCCGCCACGGGGCATTGGGAGTGGGAGCCGGTAGCCCTAGGTTACCTACACCCGAGACTCCCCCCGACCCTTATACCCCTTCCACTCCTAGTACTTACACCCCCTCCTCACCTAGTTCTTCGGAGGTACCCCTTGTCCGCCTCCGACAGACGGCTCGTCGGAGGGTACCTGTCCCTGGGCCTGTTTTACCCCACCTATTTCCCTGTTCGCTTGATACCTACACCCATAGGGACCCAGCAACACTTTACTGCTCGTTTTCTTACCCCACCTAGGGAGGACCCTTCCCCTTTCCACACTTATGAGCATGGTGGCCCTTCCCAGCCATTCATGGAGCCTTCCCCACCTGTTTGGGGCATACCAGCTTCTCCTCAGGAGGTGGCTGCTCCCATCACTATGAGCAGCCTGATGGGGTTCCTGTTTGAGCAGATTTCGTTATTGAGGATGGCACGCAATGAGGATGAGCAGCAACGGAGGTCTATGGGAGATTACTTGACCGTCTTTCAGCCGGCAATCATTGCCTTACAGCAGGGTATGGGATACGTCCATCATGAGCAGGATCATTTTCGAGCTTTAGTGTACGGATGCACTGGCGCTATTGTAGGTTTGGTAGCAGGTTTTGCAGGGTTGACGTGGTGGATGTGGCATTCCTAGTATGGTTTTCTTTCTAGTATAGATAGAGATAGGGATGTAGTCGTTGTATTTTCGACTCTCGTAGTTGGTGTTGTGTGGTATGATGCATGTATGTCACTTTAGTGACTAATTTTGATCGCACATTTAAGCACTGACCCTTTTGGGTTAAGTCTATGAGCAAATTTTGATGATAGTATGACGATGATATTATATATATACATGACGATGCTTTTGACTATATGTGTCGTGGATCTGTGGGTGTGATGAAATTATGTGATGTGTAATGGAATTGTGTGGTATGTGGTAACTGAAAATGTAATAAGTGATGATTAACTATGTGACATTGATACATACATATCTATTGTTTATAATAGAATGGCCCCGAAACGTGTACCTCAAATGACAGAGGCATAAATTGCCCAACTGATAGCACAACAACTTCAAGCCGTTATCCCCACTATGGTGGCGCAGGTTAACGCCGACATCAATGCGAACCCGCAACCAACCCGCAACCAGGGCCGGGAGATCAGAACAATAATCAAAACAATGTTAGGCCAGTTTGCACGTATAAACACTTTATGGAGTCAAACCAATGGAGTTTAATGGGACTGAAGGACCGAACGGGCTGGTGAAATGGATCGAGAAGTCGGAATCGGTCCTTAACATAAGTAATTGTGCGGGTGACTGTGTGGTAAAGTGTACAACTTGCACTTTTACCGACCACGCTTTGAACTGGTGGAATGCTATCGTGCAATCTCGCGGGCAGGATCCGATTAATGCTATGACTTGGGATGATCTTAAGATACTAATGAGAGAAAGGTTCTACCCAATCCACGAAATTCAGAAACTCGAGCATGAGTTTTGGAACCTGAAGATGCAAGGTGCGGATCATGTAGGTTAAAAAAATCGCTTCAATGAACTGGCACGCATCTTGCCAGATATAGTTCGACTAGAGTCCAAGAGGATCGAAAGGTATATCTGGGGACTGGCTCTGGAAGTAAGGAGTATCATTAATTCGGTGGAGCACCTGATCATGCACGGAGTGGTAGCTAGGTCACACACGGTTACGTACGACGTGGTTAGACGCAAAATTTTGACAATGTCGGGAGAGCTGGTAGGAAATAAGCGAGAGGCCCCGGAAAGTAATCGAGCGGGGGCGGCCATACCGAAGAGGGGGAGAGCCACTAGTCAAAGCTACGCCATGACTACACCAACGGGAAACTCTGGTGGCTATAAAGGAACAACCCCAAAATCCAACAAGTGCACTTTGCACCACTATGGTGCATGTCGAGCAGGGAATTTCGGGGATGAAATTTCTAAACCAGGGGAGACTATGACAACCATGACGAAACCCGGTACACCCTAAACGGTCCAAAACTGTAAAGCACACTTAACACTTTAATTGCGCGAAAACCCTAACAACATGTGTGAATTATGTGCTTGCTTGAACGATATCTGTTATGTCTCGGAGGAATCTGAGAACACGTTATGAATGACATGACACTGATAAGGACCCATGATGTGAAATTGGTATCCTTAGACTTTAAACACGTGTTAAACCGGAGCTTTGCGTGTTGGTCCCTCGTATAGGATATGTTCGTCAGGAATTTAGATGAATCGACTTTATAGGATCTGTTCGTTAGGAATTTAGATGAATCAACTTTATAGGATCTGTTCGTCAGGAATTTAGATGAATCGACTTTGACTAATGTGCGGAATCCATTTGATCAAATCATAGATGTATGACAAAGTATTCAACGCTTAAATGTTGTCTGATCTTTCTATTCAACTGTTATGAAAGTACAAAAGCGCCTGTAGAAGTCAGACTGACAGAGTTCTCTCTAGAGTCAAAAGTCCTAAATGTCATACCCTGATGGGGTATTTATAGGCAAACTCAGGTATGAGATAGATGTTGTCCGACCGAGTGGAAGACCGCTCGGATGGCTATCCGGTCGGATGGCATCCGACCGGGTGACACATGTCAATCGATGGACATCATCTTTACAATACAAACCATTCCCTGAGATGTCATTCATTCTATACACATAATAACATTCAAGTACATAAAACATACAAAATATGACTAAATGCTGACGGAAGCTGCAGACGTATGAACTAACAGACTCCCCCTCAGATGTAGCTGCAGTTCCTTCCAGCATAGTCTTCAATTCTTCCTGTTGCACCTTCATTCTCGCGCTCTCTGTCTTCTCAATTCAGCCTTTTCTTTTAACATTCTTTGCCTAATATGCCTTCCTTCATCGATCCACCATTTTCTGTAAATCGGATCACCATCACTCTTTCGATCCCATTTGGGAATCTTGTTTTCCTCTGATTCAATTGGCGTTTGATTCGTTGGTATCGGTTTTCCTAACTTGCGCTTGCCCAACTCAGCTGTTGTTTCAGCAATCTTCTTAAACTTCTGGTTGCGCTTGTATCATTTCAGGAATTCATCAATGTCAATATCTCTCCATTTTGACTTCCAATATCTTCCTGAGTTGATGTCTTGGGCAAAACACACATCCATGATTGTAGAATAAGCAATCTATGTCCTTCTTTGAATAGTTAACAAGCCACATAGGATCTAACACACATATCCTTCTTGCTTCTCCAGTGGACTTGTTATGTAACGAGATTATTGCTTCGGCCGTAGTCTGATTATATAACCACCCTTCAAACTCTTCGTGGAAATCTTGCTGCATTGCTCGTAAAGGCATATTATTTAAACAACGAGGAGGCTTGATATCCAGAGTAATGTCTTTCTCACCATTCTCTAAGTATGTAACAATTTGCTCTTTGAAGTGAGGTTTCCAATCAGGATACCTTGCTTTTGCTTGCAGCTTCACATAATTCCATAAATGCTGATCGTGCTGCTTCACATCCAAACCATGATAAAATTCCTTAATGTTTTTCGTTTTCACCAACTCATCTATATCCCACCACGGGAGGGTCTTGATGTCCGACAAAAACCCAAAATACTCTACCCCCTGTTCCCTTCTGATGGTGTAGACCTAAAGATCTTCCAGATAACCCCATGACAGAATGTCACCCCATGAGATCTCTTTGCTGTGAGTGAAAAACTGAAGTGCTCTGAGAGTCTTTCTTTCTTTCGGCATCACTCTAAACCATTTCTTCCTCTCTACGACTAGATTTTCTCTTGGAATTGTTGATGGAATACCTTCAGTAGAAACCTTCTCAACGATCTTTCTTCTTATCTCATCTACATTTCAATCTTTGAACATTTCCACCAAAGAGGGAAATGTCTCATCAACTCCAGAATAGTGGAAATCAGTTTCTTCATCTGATGAATCTGAAGCATCTTCAACAATAACATCATTATAATGAACAGCTTCATGAGCATACCTAGGCTCAAATACATCTTCAGATGTTTGGGGTATCTCATCTTCAATATCGAACTTAAATTTCCCATCATTCAAACCCAGTTCCTCCAACGTCTCTTCTCTTGACCTCTAAACCTCAATTTCCCCCTCATGTTGAGTATTCAGATAGATAACAGTAGGATTAGTAAGGAATACCTGATCTGCATGTTGTTTTCCAGATGTTGAGGCTTCATGATGTGGATCATCCTCCTGTTCATTGATTTCATCATTTAGCAACTCTTCAATCTTTTCTTGAACAATAGGATTCTCAACCAATAACCCAGAAGCACCCTGATCATCGTCATCATCACACTTGTCATTTTTATTATCCTTGTCATCTTTCTTATCAGACTTGTTACCATCGTCATTATTATCATCTTCATCTTCTTCTTCGTCTCCAAACAATTCAATATCAGAATCTTAATCGACAATTTCTCCATGAGCTATCTTAGCTTCTCTTCGCCTTTCTTTGACCTTGATTTGGCAAGCAATTTCTTTGATGCTATAAGGAACTAAGTATGGTCTTCTGATAAGAACATAATTTGGTGTCTCTTCCTCTTCGTCTTTCCACTTCAACATTAACATTTCTTTTGCTTTTCTTTTCCTTTGAATAACATTCACTCTCCGAAGAACATCATTAATATCAAAAACTTCAGAAGACTCACCAACCAGCATGAAGTCTTGGCCTTGCTCATCAATAACATCTTCAATATTTTGTTCTTGAACATTTTCAACATCAACCATTTCAATGTCTTCTTGAGTTGACGATCCTCCAGCTTCAGGTTGACTTGACAAACCAAGAACTTCCTCAGCCACGCCCTTTCTTCTTTCACTTACCTCTTGAGCTAGTAATCTTTCTCTTTCAATTCTTCGCTCTTCAGCTCGTTTTACCTCAACTTCATTGAAAGCAGCATGAATATCAACTTTTAAGTGACTTTCGGTGATAGCAGTTAACATGCTGAGCTGATTGTCTTTCATCACTTTATCGGCCTTCATGGCTTCCATCTCTAGCTTTATTGCTCGTATTTCATTCGTTGATGCTTCCGAAATTTCACTAATCAGCTGGTTCAATGTCTGATTGATGTCGTTCACCTTTGCTAGCTCTTTATTCAATTTTGAAATTTCTTCTTGCATAACATCAAAGAGCTTTGAGTTATCTACCAACTTTTCTTCTTGATCTATCAACACCATTCTAATTTGATCATTCACCATCATCAGCTCTTCAATCTGTTTCTTCAAAGCATTACGCTCTGTTTCAGCTTTAGCTTTCTCCTTTTCGAGTTCAGCAACCTTCTTCATCAATTCTTTCACTGCTTCGTTGTCGAACATATCATAGTCATCTTCTGGAATATCTTCTCTGAACACTCCAGTAGCAGGTGGAAGATTTTCGAACAGATAATCAAAAGTTGTATCTTTTGGTTGTGAGGATTCTGGTTGATCTTGTGGAGGTGGTAGTGGAGGAGTAGCAGCTTTATACGCAGTGATTTCAACATAATCATCATCACTCGTCTTCTTTTGAACTTCCACTACAGGTACTTCAACATTCTGCACCTCTGGTTCTTTTGGAATCTCCACACTTTGAACTCTTTTTGTTTCTTGAACCCTTGACTTTTCAAGATGTTTTTCTTTCTTTCCACCTTTGTCTTTTGGTAAAACAGCACTAGATTTCTTTGCTTGAACTCTTCTCGGAATGACTCCAGTTTGAACAGCCTTACGCTTTCCTTTTTGCTTCTTTGGGTCCTCAGGTTCATAAGTGGAGTCTTCTTCATCTTATTCGTTCTGCTTCTTTGTAGGCTTTTTCTTTAGCTGAGCTTTGCCTCTCCCAAGAGTTGTTGGATCTAATTATGATTCTGACTGAGTTGCTTCAGAATCATCTTCACTCGAATCATCTTGAACCTCTCCTTCAGGTTCTATGGCTTTGACACCTTCAGCTGGAACACTTGATCCTTGATCCTTTTCAGCTGTAACTTCTTCATTTCTTTTTAGATAGCTTTCAAGTGATTGTTTCAGAAGACCAGCTCCTTGTTCAATAACTTCAGATGGCTCTAACACAGTCTCATCCGCCAACCTTTGCTGTGGCTATACAGAAGGCCCTGCAAGACAAGTATTAACAACATTTTAGAGATGTTTAACAGTTTTAAAATACTAACTGGCTTATGACTCCCCTTCTCACTGTACCCTTAATCACAATCTTAGGAACTGGTTCCTTTGGAATAGAAAATGCAGGGGATGTCTTGGGAGTTCTCTTCCTTTTCCCATCTCTTACGAACCACCATCTGGTTTTCTTCTCAATCATCTCACTCATCTTCCCATCTTCATTATCATAATCACTGTTTCGATGTCTCCAAGCATCGTTCTCCAGAGCAATATATGCTGGGTTGTTAATCCTGCATATCATTCCTTTCGCTCCTGGATTAGGACCCTTAATAAGTCTGCTTATGGTTTCTGCTGTCATGTGCCTCAGACCTAAAATATCATCATTACTTTTTTCAAGGTCCTTGAACTGATCATCAATCACCATTTGTACAAAGCGAGGATACATGATGTACTTCTTGTTTCCAGCTTTTGCATTCTCAACCATGTAGTCAAATATCACTTGAGAAACATTATATGGCCTATTCAAAATCAGGCAAGTGATAATGTTCATGATGTAGTCAGATGTTTCATCATATGCACCCTTCCTGTGTGATAACGCATGAACAACACAATGTACCAAAAACTTGTAAGCATGACTGAAACTTGTTTTTAAGATTTTTCCATTTATGTGTCCTATGAATCCCATTCTATACCATAATCCTTTAGCTAGACGTTCGGGAATAATAGTTGGATCAATATCAAAATCACCTAAATCTAATACACGTCTCACAACACCAACATTTATCTTAATCTCCAGATCAACATTCTGACAATTCTCATCTCTCTTTGTTACTGCAGAGTAGATTGTCTTATCCTTCTCTTCATATCTTGTAGAGTTCCAAAATCGTCTAACATGCGATTCATAAACTATAGTTTTATCAGTTAGCGCCTTAGCAATCCTGCTTTCCCTTAAGAATTTTGCAATATCTTCAACTACAGTTTTGTCAGTGTATTGTGTTTCCAACAAACAGTAGATATTATGCGTTTTCTCCCAGTCCTGCAGAAAAATTTGACTGATAAGAAAAGTCTTGAAATTTCTCAAAATTTTGTAACTCTGAAGATCTCATCAGACATAGTTTAGTGACTCGGATGGTTATTCGACCGGATTGTCATCCGACCGGATTGCCTTTTGAAATGTTAAGACCACACAAGTCAAGCTGTGTGTGAAACTGGTGACCACTCGGTCGAGTTGCTATCCGACCCAGTTGCTATTCGAGTCAATGTCATGAATGCACAAATTTCAAGAATATAGTAATGTGAATGAATTGGTTGTCCGGTCGGATTGCCATCCGACCGGATGATCACTCGAGTTATGAAAAAAGATGAACAGTTGAAAGAGTGTATTTGAAACGAGTTGCCACTCGGTCGGATTGTCATCCGACCGGGTTGCCAAACTTTCCAAAAACATTGTAATAGATAAGCACACAGATTCCAAGGTTTTATTGACAAAAACATTTAGCACGAATCTCAATGCATCAAATACTTAACAAATTCATCAAGTAAACATACTATGCATTGGGTGGTAACTCGGTCGGATTGCCATCCGACCGGGTTGCCACTCGAGTCAAATACATATGAAGAACAATCATGAACACATTATAAACATCAAAATTTTCTAAGACTAAACTTCAAATTGAACACAGATCTTAGTAGAAAATTTCAGCGCGATCAAAACCCTATGTTCATTATTGTCTAACGCCTCTTAAACAGGGTTTAATTTGAGAAAAAACCTACTGAATGCCGACTCGACTAAGATCTTAGATCTATAAATTCTAACAAGATTTGGCACAAATTGAATCGGTAGACTCATAGATCTGATCATTGTGAACAAAACCCTATCCTTGTTTTTCATCAAAACAACCTAAATTTTGCTAGATCTAACAATATATTGTTCGAACAGTGATATCATCAAGAACACATAATAAAAACATCAATTCTAACAGTTTAGATCTTGAAATACTTACCTTTGCCATTGTAAAAGTTGTGCTAACCAACGATCCAACAATTTGTGCAAAAAGGTATGAAGAAAACAAGATTAGAAGATCAAAAGTGTGAGAGAATAGGATGACAGTACGAGCGAGAAACCCTTTGACTGAACCATTGACCCTCTATATATAGTAACACTTGAGCAGGATGGCTGTCCGACCGGATTGCCACCCGGTCAGATTGTCATACGAGCGAGGCACACAATTGACTTTCAAGCTTTTGACAATTGACCTTTTGACATTTTCTCAGTTTTTATCAGATCTTAGAAATCCACTTAAGTATCTAGGTCAAAGTTAATGACCCTAGGCACTTAATTTGCCGACCAAGTCCAAATTAATGACCTTGGTTGACCCGAAGCAAAGCACACTGACGTTTTGTTCAAATCTTTTTCAAACATTTTTCTGAAAATTACAAGTTTCAACTTAATCAACTTGCATTGACTTTGCATATTCAAAGGTTTAATCATGATGAGCTCCCAACTCGTCTTCCAGTTTAGAAACTTCCTGCATCTGATTCAAACTGTGAATCTGAAGATCAGCTTTCCACTTTGGTTTGTCGATAAAACAAAACAGAAATGTAAAATCTTTTTGGAGTTAAGAAAGTTTCTAGACTAGAAAGCTATGAAATCTTTTTGGGTTTTGAATGTTAAACAAGAAAGAAATGAAGTAAATGTAAACTATTTACAAACATATTTTTGGTGAGCGTGTCAGGGAATCATATCAGCTACCGACAGACTACAAGTACCGTTAAGCTTTGATTTCATACTCAGAATTAAACAATTCACTTAGATTGCCGATATATTGATCCGCTTAAATTTTCACACAAATTTCAATCTGTTCAGGATACGAATTTAGTGTTTTAAAATCTTAACTTATACACGTGTACCACCTCAGAATATACTCCTGTATCCAGACTTCCTATATTCAGTCTTACAAGTGAACATGTAATAATGATATCTGTAAACGGGTGATGCGAGGCCATGGGAGCTCAGGCTAGAACTTCCGTTCGTACAGAGAGATGATGGCTCGACTTTTGGTGTGTCCCGTTTGGGGATCTTTTCTGTCAACAGCACATGATTAGCATTTTTTAATGTTTCATCATTTTTTATCTGAGGGTTGGCTTTAAGAGTTAAAGCAAGTGCATAGTATTATACGAGAACTAGGCTATTGTTTCCGCAAAATCAGAACTCCTGGTATAATACCCCAGATATCATTACACACATAGACCTAGTATGTCAGAAATAGAGCCTTTCAAACAGGATTTCAGGGGTTACCTATATATCCGAGAGATGTTCCCCACGTACAAGCAATTAATGATTTATGTTTATATCCCGAACAAACTTACTAAATGTGTAAAAACCTATCGGCACATCATCAGCGAGACTGCTTAATGTAACATTTGTGCTCGAAATCATTATGAACAGTTCAATTATCAATAAAACAATGTTATTTGATCCCAATGTTTGTTTGGTTGTGTTTTACATTTTTCATGTTTTGACTTTTGTTCGATTTTAAACTCTACATCGCTTTCTGGAGAATTATACGCAAACTGGTGCGTAAACGTACTCAGTTTAATGCGTCAAATACTACGGAACATCAACATATACTCAACATACCTTAAATAACCTTTACATAACTTAGAAATAAGTTTTGAAGGCTTTGGTATGGCAAAAACAAGTTAATTCGCTTAGAGGGACTAAACTTGACAAACTGCGAAAGTATGCCAATTTGAACTGTAACAAACATTCCGGAACATGTCCATAAGTTAAACATACCATAAATATCCTTTACATAGCTTAGAAATAGGCTTTGAGGGGTTTGGTATGCTAAAACAAACTTTTGGATTATTCAGGGGCTAAAAGTGTCACAAAGTGCACAAGTTTGCACTTTCGCGCATAACTTACGTTCTGAATACATCCGGACATCCAAAAATTTATGTAAGCATCCTTGTATTATGCCTTAGTGTTTGGCATGAGAAAAATCCATTCGTCGCGTCATTTGGATCGTTTTTCACGCTTATGCGCATTCCGTCGTAATTAAGCGAACATCGCGTTCGTACAACCAAACGAACCAACATCCGGCATATTTTTGAGCATGTTTCATGTTCACAATGTTTAGGCATCATTTTAGGGCCTTAAAGTTGGCTTTACGGGCCTTAGAAGTGTTGGAAATAGCTTAAATATGCAACAGGGACTAAAACTGTCATTTCTGAAAGTTTGTGCAGATCAGACAAGGCCAGGCGGCCCGCCTGAGTTTTGTCTGTATCCTGATGCGGGCCGCGTGAACCCTGCAGATGCAGAAACTCGTTTTTTTGTTGATTTTGGCCTTTCAATCACTCCAAAGGGCAATGCCCTTTCACAATCTCTTGAGTTAGGGTCATTATATGATACCACAACATCTTGACAAGTGTACGCATGAGATCGTGGCACGATATTCAAGAAACGATCATAACGTGAGCGTGATCACGATGGTTATAGTCCGTAGTTACTACACCTACTGATTACCATGTTATCTAGGCTCAGTGACGAGTCGTAGTTTCGGACAAAATGCACATTCTTGCGTATTTTGTAACCAAACTACTCGTGGGTATCAAAACCGTTTGTTTTGATACCAAACCTGTTTTTCTAAACTTAGTTAAGCATGTGTTAACATGCTTAGCTCGTCACTTTTAGTATAGTGCTTATATAGGGTCGTAAGGTAAGCGATCTAAACAATCGCTTATACTTTCGAACCCGACCCATTGGGTCGATCATTAGGATCCGACCAAACACATTAGGTGACCATAGCTGTAACCTTCCAAGGTTATACCTTTGGGTCACGATGTTAGGCGTTCCAAACGCGTTCTACGCGAACGACGTGTTAAGGTAGCATAAACTACCTATACGGGTCGTAATGGGTCGTAAGCACTTAGGTTAGGTTTCATTTTAGTATAAAGGCTTTGTTAAACCATATTACACGAGTCTCCATACTCGTTTGGTTTACGAACCCGCATACTATCCGATCATTCCGATTTTGGTCCGGTATATTAATATAGCTACCTATTAGGTGTCGTTTGATATCCGTGATCTCTAGCATTATTTGCTTGTTATACAAGAACTTCAAAGCAATCTCAGGTGAGTACATAGAACCCCATCTTTCAAATTCTTTCAAGGTGTCTATGTGAGTACATAGACCCCTCTTTTACTGTTTTCCAAACATTTTGGGGTGAAACACATGTGCCTACTTGTTACTTTCATGCTTCCCATGTTTTCACATCATATACCTGCTATGTTCGTTAGTACATTATAGTACATGATTTCATTACATTTCATGCTATGTATGCCCATTGTGTGCGTACTTAGTACATTGTTTTACATTACATTTCATGCTATGTATGCCCATTGTGTGCGTACTTAGTACATTGTTTTACATTACATTTCATGCTATGTATGCCCATTGTGTGCGTACTTAGTACATTCTTTCACATTACATTTCACACTATTTATGCCCATTGTGTGCATACTTAGTACAATTGTTTACATCATATGCCTTCATTTTGGTATGACATTTGGTTTGTTTAACATGGAACAGTACATTCATTAACATTAGCTACACCATTCGTTAGTAGGTAGTGGTACCATAGGAATTGACAACTCCCGTTCCGGACATCCTAGGTTGGTTTGGATGAAAGGAATGACCGAATTCGATACACATAACTTAGATAAACCTTTAATTTGTTTAAGGGTTTATCGCCATAGTCTCAAGGCTTGGATGTATGCATTTTCACAATATCGCATAAATGTTTATATCAGTATAGCATGCATTAGTTCCACAAAACATAACTTTGACTTAAACCATGTTTTACTTCAATACCTTGTTTTTGTGCATTTTACATATGGTTTAGTTGATATATTTCACTTACCATACGTGATATATTTTGGGTACACATTACATGATCTACAGTATACATAAACATTTTGACATTGATATACACATTTGGTGGTTTACATTGAACATAGACATTTCGATATGGTTTACACAATAACACTTGACAATTGATTTATACATGAACAATTTACATGGTGGTTGGTTTGGGTAAATGATTTGAGTAACGTGGCATATGTAATATGATACAAATATGGTGGATACGCCGCTGGTACTTCCTATATATAAATGTTTGTATAATATTACCTATCGTACCATTATTTAATTCATTTCAGTATAGACATGTTTCCTTTTTCACAAATAACATATTCTTCCCAAGACATTGTTTTACAAACAAACTTATCTTATACAAACTCATTTTTACTCTCCTTTAACCTTACATTTTATTTTTACATATCATCTGATCTTATCGTTTCTCACATGATTTACAAGACTAAACAATTTACAAGGTTCATGACTGACTGTTATTAAACATTTTCTTTAAACTCAAGTCATGAATCCCATTTTCACAAAACCTATGTATCTCACAGGCATTTTTATGCTGACGTACCTACTTTCACATGTGTTTTCAGGAGCTGTTGCTTAGGATGATGATTGTGATACTAGGGCGGACCTGTGCCTTAGAGACATAAAACGAAGATAGACTAGTTTAATTTTGTTATAAACTCCTTATTTCCTGTTTAAGGACAATGTAATATGCTTGTTTGATAAATAAAATGTAACTTTAATTTCCATGGTTATGAAACAATTAATTCTGTCCCAACACTCCCCGACATTTCCGCCGTGGTTGCGTGTTATACGCGGTCGTGGTGTGACACTTAACACATTTAAACTTTGCATATCCTTAGCATACTGCAACTGTCTAGCTGATGTACTATCATTTTCCCTTTTTACACATGCTCTTTTTTCAGTTTTCTATTGTTTTTGGATTTTTGAATTTTCCCATTTTTTTGGCTTTTTGAATTTTTATTGTTTTTGTATTTTCTGAAAAAGTAACCTATCTCCCCCTAAATACCAAAACAACTAAAAAATCGACAAACCATTGCAGATTGCTTTTCAACATCATCTACAGTGGTACCTTCATCAACGCCAATGATCCCATCTGTAACCGATAATAACTTCATACCATTAAGTTTCAAAAGATATTGAAAACAAGTTTTGTCAAATGCTTTGCTCATCGGTGTGGTTTTTTTCTATTCATATCAACTTCTTTTCGAAACAGTCTCGAATGAAGTGATGACGAATTTAAATGTGTTTGGTTTTAGTGTGATGAACAGGATTTTTTTTTATGTTTATAGCAGCCTCATTATCAACAAAGATAGGGGTGGTAAGAAATTGCAAACCGTAGTCGCGCATCTTTTGTTGGATCCACAAGATCTGGGAGCAGCAGCTGCTAGCAGATACGTACTCTGCTTCACATGTAGACAAAGCAACAGAGGTTTGCTTCTTACATTGCCTCGTGGTCCAAAAACTGACATCCTGAAGTTGTTGATTTGGCATTCACTTTGCAGCATCCGAAATCTGAATCCGAGTAGCCCTCAAGCGTGAAATCGCCATCCTTTGGACACCACAACCCCAAGCTAGGGGTTCCTTTCAGGTAGCGCATATCTGTTTAATGATCATCATATGCGAAGCTCTGGGGCTTGATTGAAATCAGGCTGCGAGGCAGGTAGGATACATAATGTCCGGTCTCGATACCGTCAAATACATCAGCGATCCGGTCAAGGAGCGATACAACGTTTCATTTACCCTCTCTCTGGTGAGATCAGGGTTTATTCCATGATTCGTCGCTAACGGGGTGGAATTTGGTGACATTCCTGACATCCCAAATTTCTCCAGGACATCATGAACATATTTCGTCTGATGTATGAACGTTCCCTCGGGCAGTTGATCGACTTGAAGCCCTATGAAGAACTTCATCTCACCCATTGATGATATTTCAAATTTCTGCTTCATCACTTTTTCAAAGTCTTTGCAGAGATCTTCATTTGTTGACCCGAAAATTATGTCGTCCACGTAGATTTGTACTATCAGAAGATGGCCGTCGACTTCTTTTGTGAAGAGGGTGGCGTCTATCTTGCCTCGGATGAAGTTGTTGGCTAGCAGATGTTGAGACAGGGTTTCGTACCAGGCTCTCGGGGCCTGGTGTAAGCCGTATAACGCCTTATGCAAGAGATAAACCTTGTCTTTATGGATTGGGTCGGTGAAGCCCGGTGGCTGTCCGACATAGATCTCCTCCTTCACTTTACCATAGAGAAATGCTGACTTTACATCTAGCTGGTACACTTTAAATCCTTTCCATGATGCAAATGCTAGGAAGATTCTAATCGCTTCAAGTCGAGCAACCGGAGCATATACTTCGGTGAAATCTATAGCCTTCTGCTGACTAAAACCCTGGACTACTAGTCGAGCTTTATTGCGAATAATAACCCCTCGATCATCCCTCTTGCACTTAAACTCCCACTTGGTGTTGATCTTCCTATGACCATCAGGTAAATCTACCAGTTTCCAGACACCCAACTTTTCAAACTGGTTTAGCTCCTCTTGCATGGCATTGACCCAGGAATCTTAAATTAATGCTTCCTTGTACGTTCGCGGCTCAATCTGCGAAATGAAACAACTAAGTGAAAACTCTGTTTGTAAATGAGCAACTGTAGAATAAAAACAAGTAAGGTCTTGGTCAATTTGTCGTCTGGTGCGGACGCCTGACTACAATTCTACGATAATCAATTCTTCTGGATGATATGAAAGAGTTCTCGGCATCACTTCGCTTGGAACATCTACATCACCATCCAAGTTTGTAACATTCTGATTTGTTGCTTGTTCACTGACTGGAATTGTTTGATTTGAATTCTGGATTTGCTCCCCCTCAGATTCTGAATCACCACGATCGAATATTGGCCTATCATCAGATTCGAGATTATCGTTGACCGCTGTCTGATTGTCATGAGCATGTTCACGTTCTGAAGATGATGGAGTTTGCTGAATATCATCATGTTCTCCAGCATTGCTTGGACCAGCTTCAATGTCATTAGAAGTTTGATATTTACGTCTAGAAGACTCAGCTGGAAACCTTTCTTGTGATGATTCATATTCTCTTAGAATATCCAACTCGTCAAAGAACTCTGGTTCTTCCTCCATGTCGAATGAGTCCCACAGAGTGTCATAATTGAAGCGCCACGAGTCACCAGGATTCTGATGTGGCATTGTATAACCTTGGCATTAAACATTATGTGCTTCAATGATCCGCTTTAAGGTTGGCATTGTATAACCCACGAATATTCTTTCGATGCTCTTTGGTCCAAATTTTCCAAACGGCTCTAGAACAATGCAGGGAGACCCAAACGGTTCCAGATACTTTAGGTTAGGTTTGCGGTTGTTGATCAACTCGAAACACGTCTTGTAGAATTTCTTCACTGTAAGAACCCGGTTGAGTGTATAGCAAGCGGCTGAGACTGCTTTTGCCCAAAAGTTGACTGGTAATTTCGAATAAGCAAGCATCGTCCTGGCCGTTTCAATCAGTGTCCAATTCTTTGTTTCTGCTACTCCATTTTGTTGTGGAGTATAAGGAGCACTAAATTCATGCAGTATACCTCTTTCATCACAATATACTTCCATTTTGGTGTTCTTAAATTCTGTACCGTTGTCACTTCTTATTCTTCTAATACGAGCTTGGTACAAGTTTTCAATCTTTCTGAACAACGTTATCAAACTCCCAAATGTCTCATCTTTTGTCTGCAGAAATGTTACCCACGAAAATCTCGAGTAATCGTCTATTACTACTACACAGTAAAGATCACCAGTTATGCTTTTGACGTTCACTGGACCAAAAAGATCCATATGAAGTCTCTCTAACAGTCAACTTTCTTTTGAGGGTGTGATTTCTTCTTTTGCTTGCCTTTGATGCAACTAATGCACTCCCCTTCCAGATGGAAACCTTTCAGATGAACACTGTTTACTAAGTCATTGTGTACCAAGTAGTTCATCTTTCGCAAGTGAATATGCCCCATATGTCGATGCCATAATTGTGACTCTTTTTCGGTCGCTCGTGACATGAAGCAGTGAGTCTGACCCGTGGTAGTAGTGGCTACGCTCATGTCCAACACATACAGATCATCGACTCTTGGTGCTCTCATGATAAGCCACTCTTCAGGGACAACAAACCCCGGTTTCAGAATCAAACATTCCTTATCCGTGAAGTGCGTTGAATACATACGATCACAGATCTGAGAGATGCTCAGAAGATTGTGTAGGACCGATTTGACGATCTAGTGAGTCAATCATAGTCAAAATACCATTGTTTGAGTGGCGGAAACAAACAAACAATGTTGAATCAGAGAGAAATGAGTAGAAATAGACAAAATATCACTTTTAACACTTGTTTCTCATTAAAATTCACTTGAAAATCCGGCAGCAGTTCGGTTACAACTTCGTGATTCCGTGCCAAATGAGAAACAACTACACATATATATACTACTCTAATTCCACTTGAAATGACATGCTGTCATTTCGAGCGGAATCACATCCTGCTGATTTCGCTTGAAATGACAACATGTCATTTCAAGCGGAATCACATGCCAAAACATGATCTTTTACTAATTTACACTTTAGACCCCTGAACTATACATATTTGACACATAAGACCCTATACAAGCATAACCTAGACTAAGACATAGGCTTTAGAGATCGTGCACTAACAAACTCCCGCTTGGATACAGCCGGAGTCTTCAGTCTTGGTCTTCGGGTCTTAAGGCCTTCACATCGACTTAAAACTTTCTTCTCTTGGCTTTGGCTTTCTCCTCAGCAAGTTCCTCAGCCTTTCGTTCTCTTTCTTCGCTTTCTTAGCTTCTTCAGCTTGCATTTTCATCCACTTTCCTTTGTTTTCTTCCAGGTTCTTTCTTTCCTTTTCAGCTTTCTTCTTTTCTTTTTCTTCAAGCGACCACCATTTCGAATTCCATTTACTTTCAGAATTTATGCCTTTCTGAAAGTAAATAGTTACGACTTTCTGGAATTGCATGGCTTGCTCTCTATCTTCAGCCTGGAAGTGGATCTTGTTGATAAACAAGCATTCAATATCTTTTGCTGAACAATTTACCAACCACATCGGGTCGTAAATAAAAATCTCTCTAATCTCCTTCCCAGCTCGATAAGTGATCACTGCCTCAGTAGAGATACAACTGTACACCTAGCCCATGAAACCTTTGTAAAATTCCCGTTCCATCTTTGGCACTGGAATGTTCTTCATCACTTTTGGCTTTTTCACATTCAAGATAATCTCTTCATTTCCTGTTTCAGGATTAATTCTTCTAACTCTCTTTGGATAATGAGGCTTCCAATGCTTGAAGTTTTTCAGAGCTTCAAACTTTATCAGACCCCACATAGCAATATCATTCTTCCTGACTGGATACCCCAACGTTCTTACTTTCGATAACTCATCTACGTCCCACCATGGTAGGGACATAACATCATGTAAACGTTCAAAGTATTGAACACCACATTCTCTTCTAATCGCATACACAGTAACTTGAGGTAGAAAACCCCAGCTAATGATATCCCCCAAAGAAATACCCCTATCTCTCTGATAAAACTTTAAAGGACGCTTGAATTTACGTTCATTGCTTTCCTTGAACCACTTTTTACGTTCTTCTTTCAGAGGATCTTTTGTGGTACCATCGAAGTTCTTATCTTTAAGAATCTCAGCAACTTTCCTCCTGAGTTCATCCCTGTTTTCTTCACTAAAGAACGCCATCAGAGTTGGAAATTCATAAGTGTGTTTAGTAACACCCTCTTCATCAGTACAATCTTCAACCTCAACCCTGTTATATACATCTGCATCTTGCACATACTTATATTCATATTCTGGTTGATGGTTGATATCGAACGCATTCAGTTCATCTTCAAAATCGAACTTAAACTCATCTTCATTCACATTGAACATTTTTAGAACTTCATCCAATGTGTAAGTGTGCCTGATCTCTCCCTCTTCTACGTCAGGCTCTATTCGAAGAATCAATTTTACAACTTGATCAACGTTTTGATCATCAACATGCTCCCCCTCTCCATCAGCTCCCTCTGAAACGTCATTCGTATCATCATTCATGTAATCATCAACATTCTTTTCATTTGAAGCTTCAGTCACTTTAACTCCAGTACCACCTTGATTATCATAATCATCATTGTCATCATCAGAACCATGACTACTTGCAGAAAACACTTTTTCCTCATCATCATCCTCTTCATCATCACCCTCTTCATCTTCATCCTCTTCATCCTCTTCTTCATCGTCATTCCCAGCAATATCTTCAAGTGATACATCTTCTTCAAAAATAGCTGAGACAGAAGATATAGGAACAGGATTTTCATCAACTAATGATGGAACAATTGATCTTTCAGACACTGCAACACTGCCTTCAGCACTCTTGCCTTTATCTCTCAACTGAGCATCAATTTCTGCTTGGCGTTTAGCCCTTACTTCCACTACTTGAATTTCCTCAATCCTTTGTTCTATCGACTTTCCGAGCATACTCTCTATCACTTTGTTCATCATATAGAATTCATGCTCTTTCAACGCCTTCGCAGCTTCAAGTTCTTTGTTTTTCAATTCAAAATACTTGTTCTGCTCATCTCTGCGTGTCTTTTCTTCTTCTAATTCTGCCACTCTCACCTTCAAAATATCAATCTCTGTCTGATCTACGTTTATTTTATTCAGCAAAGGCTTGTTTTCAGACTCTAACTTCTTTACACGCATCTCGAGAATCTTTTCACGATCTGCTAATCTTTTGTTTTCAACTGCCAATCTTTTGTTTTCAGCCACAACATCATCAACTTTCTTTTCTACATTCTTAACTTGTGCAATATTTTCAAAATCAAAGTCTCCAATATCTTCAAGACCAATACTCAAGTTCGGAGGAACTGTTGGAAAACCTTTGTACCCCGAAGAACCCGGTGTTGTTTGAACAATAGGTTGTGAAGGTGGTGGTGTTTGGAATATTTGTTGAGATGTGAGAAAAGTTTGTTGTTGTGGTGGTGTAGTAGTATGAATTTGTTGTGGTGAATGAGGTGGTGAAAGATGTAATGGTGATGGTTGTCTTGGTGGTGTAGGTTGTTTAGGAGGTGATTGATGAAGTGGTGAATGTATAGGTGATTGATGTGGAGTAGGTTTAGGTGGTGGTGATGGTGGTTTACTCGATTCTTGGGAAGGTTTCTTCTTAAGAATGATCCTCGTTGTCTTTTTGATCTTTGGAGTAACTTTCTTTATCTTTGGAGAAACAATCCTTTTTCTAGCACCAGCTTTCTTCCTTCCACCTGAAGGAATTGATTGAGATTCAGATACATGTTCAGGAGATGGAACATATGCAGCATCATCCTTCTCCTGTCTATTTCTCTTTCTCAGCTGGTTTTCTTTTTCAACCTCAGCTAGAATTCTCTTTTCACGCTCTATCTCATCAATCTTATCATCAGAAGAACTAGAAGAACTTGTAGTACTTTTGTTCACGTCATCACCTTCTATATCATCAGCAGCTTTTTTTTCTGAGCAATATCAGCTGCTTTATCTTTCTTAGCATTAAACGCCTTAAGTTTCTTCAGCAAACTCTGAGAATTAGGCGATAGACGAACATCAACTTCAATATTAGCTTCAGCTTCCGTTTCAAATTCAGCTTCAACATCAGGTTCTGCTTCATCCTCAGCTTCTGGTACTGGTTCTTCCACATCAGGTTCATCAAGAAGTAAAGTCTTTGCAACTTTCTTTTGACGTTTCTTGGGCTGTGACGACGAACCCTCTCTCTTTTGTGCTTTGGGAGTAGCTTTCTTGCCTCTCTTCCTCTGTTCTTTCACAAACTGTCACACCCGCTCCTAGCGGAAACGCAAGGTGTGATCTGTATGGTTTTCATTGCATAAATATCGATGTACATGAACAAACTATATGAATAAAACATACTCCATTGCCATTACATAAGTTTTTCAAAAGATTACAACATAAGTTTAGTGTGTCGGTTACAAACCATTAACATAAAAGTAAAGTGTTATTGTTCATACATTAACATGAAATAAACTACTAAGGTTTAAACCATCATACTTCCGCAAAGAGGCGGAATATAACAGTTAAACCCTCCAAAAGATGGCATGGAGTTCTGGTACTTGTTATCTTGACTGAGAATCCCTACATGGTCCTTTAATTCCCTGAAATACATGTTAAGTTTGGAAAACATCAACAAAAGTTGGCGAATTCATGCAGTTTAGTTGTAAAAGATGTATTTAAAATGTAAGTTGTAGTATGTAAAGCGTCAATGAAATCGTTGATCATTAATGTTTTGCAAGGACATTAATATGTGTGACGAAAAAGGAAGCAATCCAACCCTAGACGATTTTATGCCGATTCCTATCGACTCGGACACAAAAGCACTCTTCCGTATGGGTCCACGACCAAGAGTGGGGCTCGCCAAAACCCATTAGATCTAACCACTTGTACCTAGGTCCAAACTGGATTAATGGTGCTTAGATGTATAACCCTAATTCGCACATGATCTAAGGTGTTTCATTCCCTAACTTTAACATACGTTGAACATGTATTTTCCCCGATAGTTGTAAAGTTGTAAAACATTTAAATGAATAGGGGACATGAACTCACAGTATCGCGTCCTGTGAATAGATGAAAATAAGATCTCACGTGCGGTCGTCCTGAATAGCGTTGCGACCTACAAATGTTCTTATTTTTGTTAGACACTTCGGTCTTTGTAAATAACTTGAGTACAAGTCTTGTGTCTTATTTGTGTGTAAGACTTGTATGTCTATACTGTTCATTGAACGGTGTATTTAGATGAATGAGTTGTTAATCTGTTATATATATATATATATATATATATATATTTCACCAAATATATATATATATATATGTCATCTTGTATCTTGTGAGTTGTATAGTCGGATTTAGTCCTCTTAGTCTCGTGTCTTATATGTATCAATTGTACGATTGTGTTTACAATAATGGTATCATTGGGCCGAGCCCATGTTTTCATGTTTTTGGGCCCCAAATAGTGTTGGGCCTAAATAGTGTTGGGCCTCAAATAGTGTTGGGCTTGAATAGTGTTGGGCCTCAAATAGTGTTGGGCTTAAATAGTGTTGGGCTTGAATAGTGTTGGGCTTGAATAGTGTTGGGCTTGAATAGTGTTGGGCTTAAATAGTGTTGGGCCTTGGCCCATATGTTTGGTATTGGGCTTGGCCCATGTGTTTTTGATATTGGGATTAGCCCATGTCTTTATGTTAAGCCCATTAAGTATAATAAGCCCATTTGTTATAAAAATAGCCCACTAGTATAATAAGCCTTTCATTTTTATAAAACCTTTTTTTTTATAAAAATTTACTAAGTACATTTGTTAGTAAATAAAAACATACTAGTTTTTGTAAGTTTATAAACATCCGAAAATTTGTTATCGATAGCATATTTATATTTCGTGTCGAAAAATCGTCTAAACATCGTAGTAACTCTTCGGATTGGCAATTCACTTATGTAGTCGTCCGTCGTTCATTTTGACCATAAATGGTGTCCGATTATTTGAATCGTCCGTAACTCGTTTTAAGGCGTAAATATGTGAAGTCTTGTAAGACTTTAGTCGAAATGTTTATTGTGTTCATTTGTATCATTGTATTCAAGTTCCTAGTTATAATACATATAACTAATACAAACATGTAACACATAGCACTTAAGTTGTTAAGTTAACTAAATATATATTTTCTCAAAAATATATATTTATATCAAACTTTGATTTTATAAAAACTATTTTTAAAAATCTTTTAATCTAATAAAGATTTTGTCAAAAATAATAGTTTTTATAACTTATGATTTTTAAGAAAACTTGGCCATATTTTATTAGAAATATGGACTTTGCCATGTTTAATAAAAACACATCTTTTCTTATAAAATCACCACCAATCTTCTCATATTTTTCTTAATAAAAACATAAGAGATTTATAACATAATTTATCAAGATGAACTCATAATCATGTAGGGTTTTGGTATGATCTTTACATATGTTTACTAGTCCAAAAATCATATTTTACTTCTAGTTTTAACAAGCTTTTTATAAAAAACCATCTTGTATGTTTTCTTTTTATAACTTGTAAAAGCATTATCTTTAGTTAACCACTTTATATACTTTAACAAAAACAAAGATCATGATCATCCATCTAATCTTTCATGCTTAACAAAACCCTTAAACACTTTCATGAACACTTGTTAGATTATGTTTTTAAACATCATCTAACAAGTTATTTGTATGCTAATCATCAAAACTATCTCAAATATGCAAGTAATCATCAATAAATCACAACATAAACACACTTTTATATTATGATTATTATTTTGCTTCTTTATATTTTCATCTTATTTTGTATTGTTCTTTTAGTTATAAGTTGTTCTTTAACAATAAATACATAAACAAGTATGAAAATAAAGGATTTAGAATGCTCACTTCTAGCTCTTGGCTAGGGATGATCTAGGTGAAAATGAAAAGCAAAGAATATGAAGATTTGATGGTTGAAAGCCCTTAGATGGATGGAAATGCTTGCTTCTACTTGTGGTTGCCTTAGATCCTCCTAAGTTCCATGAAAATGCATCTTGATCATCATGAAAGTGGCTTGAAAATGAAGATGGGTGATGGTGTATATGGACCGAAAATGGGGTATGTTTGGGAGCTTTTGGTGTTGTGAAAATGGAAGGTGAAAGTATGAGTGAAAAGCTTAGAAGTGAAGTAACTAGTTACTAGTAATGATCACACTTTCACCACTTGCATCAACTTGCAAGACTTTAGTAACCATCTAGGATATTTGTGGTAACAAGTTGAAAAAAATGGGGCCCACAATTGGTGTTGTAACCGTGAATGGGGGGGGGGGGTTCCCTTTGCTTTTGCTTCTTGAATTACTTAGTAAATATGTTAGAACTTTTAGTTAGATGTTTTAGGAAGTTTATAAGTATAAGTGTTTAAGTGTTTAAAGGGTGTTAAATGATCATTACTAGACCAAAATGATCCAATTAACACTAGATGACCATAAAAAAAAGATTTGATATTGTTCGGACATTCGTTTCGAATTGTTTCGGTTAGATGTTATTTGAACGCTAAGTTGCGTAACTTGTGTGAATTGATGTAGTTATTGACTCGGATGATACCCGAATGTATCCTCACATGAATTATATGTCAAATAATATTTTTACATGTCGTAAAAATATTAGAAAGCTGGTTTCAGCAGAATTTCTGCGGAAAAGTGTTGAAATCGTCGCTTTTAGTGCTTTTCGGGCAATTTTTAGTGTTATCGGACTTCGGAAAGGATCTAAATCAAACCCTTGTATTCCTAGTTAGGGTTTAATATATATAAGATGTTGGACTTTCGTCTAAGTCCTAAAGATGTCGTTTAGATGATTTTCTGCGGATTCTGCTTTTTCGTCAGAATACTAGTTTAGTAGGTTCTTTTCTAGTAGTTTCGATGCATTGTTTAAACTGTTCCAAATGTACTTAATAAAAATGAGTCATATGCATCCTAAGTAAGTATTCCTTGAGTATTCTATGTGTATGTCACGAAATAAGCAGTTCGGATGTTCAAAATGAATAAAAATGTAGCTAAAAATGTAGCTAAAATGAGTATTTTAAGTGTGAAAAGTTACCGTAAAGTGGCAGTTGTCACATTCTCCCCTTGTTATTGAGAATTTCGTCTCGAAATTCTAGCTTTGTTATTCTTTTCAGGAGTCTTCGGAAATAGGTGGGGATATTTTGCCTTCATTTGGTCTTCACGTTCCCAAGTATACTCGGGCCCGTGACGAGAGTTCCAACGAACCTTTACTAACTTGATACGACTTCTCCGTGTTTTATTGACCTTCCAGTCCGTGACCTCAACAGGTTCCTCCGTGTATTGGAGTTTGTCGTCAATGTGAATTTCATCCGTAGGAATGGTAACGGTTACTTGTATTGGACTCTTTTTAAGATTCGACACATGAAACGTGTGGTGTACACTGCTAAGTTCATCTGGTAACTTCAACTTGTAGGCAACAGTGCCAATCTTTTCTAAGATTTCAAATGGTCCAATGTAACGCGGGTTAAGCTTTCCACGTTTACCGAACCTCGCTACGCCTTTCCAAGGTGAGACTTTCAACAAAACTTTCTCTCCAACTTCGAAAGATGTTTGTTTTCGTTTTCCATCTGCGTAAAGCTTTTGTCGATCGCGAGCCGCCTTGATACGGTCTCGTATCTGAAAAATTTTATCAGTAGTATCTTGGACTAGTTCCGGACCAATTAATTGACTATCGCCTGTTTCCGCCCAACATAGCGGAGAGCGACACTTTCGACCATAAAGAGCTTCAAACGGTGCAGCTCGTATACTTGTATGGTAGCTGTTATTGTAGGAAAACTCAACTAGAGGTAGATGATTATCCCAATTGCCGCCTAAATCCATAACACATGCACGAAGCATATCTTCGAGTGTTTGGATTGTCCGTTCGCTCTGGCCGTCAGTTTGTGAATGAAAGGTTGTACTTAGATTCAATTGAGATCCAAAGGCCTGTTGAAATGATTTCCATATTCTTGAAACAAGAAGACCGTCTCGGTCCGAAATGATTGAAATAGGCACTCCATGACGAGCCACTATTTCTTTGAGATAGATTCCCGCTAGTTTCTTAGTACTATCCTTCTCCCGAATCGGTAAGAAGTGGGCGGACTTTGTCAATCTATCGACGATTACCCATATCATGTCATGGCCTTTCGAGGTCCTGGGTAACTTTGTAATGAAGTCCATCGATATTTGTTCCCATTTCCAAGCGGGAATCTCGGGTTGTTGTAATAAACCCGACGGTTTTTATACTCTGCCTTGACCTTCGCGCAGGTCAAGCATTTTCCAACATAGATAGCAATATCCTTTTTGAGGTTAGGCCACCAATAGTACTCCTTTAAGTCATGGTACATCTTATCTGATCCAGGATGGATCGAGTACTTTGACCTATGTGCTTCCTCAAAAATGAGATCTCGGAGACCTCCAAAGAATGGAACCCAAATTCTACCTGCAAAGTACAATGTTCCATCTTCCTTCGGCACTAACTGTTTTTCCATGCCTCGAAGTGATTCTTCTAGAATATGCTCTTCCTTGAGCACTTCTTGTTGTGCATTTTGAATTCGTGCGGTAAGATCTGTGTGAATCGTCATCTCTAGTGCTCGCACTCTTAGTGTTTTAACTCGTTCCTTGCGGCTCAAGGCGTCTGCTACAACGTTTGCCTTGCCCGGAAGGTACTTGATCTCACAATCATAGTCGTTCAATAATTCAACCCAGCGTCGCTGACGCATATTTAATTCTTTTTGGTTGAATATGTGTTGTAGACTCCTATGATCTGTGAAAATAGTGCACTGTGTACCATATAAGTAATGCCGCCAAATTTTCAAAGCAAATACCACCGCGCCTAACTCTAGGTCGTGAGTGGTATAGTTCTTCTCGTGAACTTTCAATTGGCGGGACGCGTACGCGATAACCTTTTCACGTTGCATGAGAACACAACCCAAACCTTGGTGCGAAGCATCACAGTATACTACAAAGTCATCGGTACCGTCAGGTAATGATAAGATTGGTGCGGTGCACAACTTGTCTTTAAGAAGTTGAAATGCTGCTTCTTGTTTCTCTCCCCAATCGAATTTCCTGTCTTTCTGTGTAAGAGAAGTTAGCGGTTGAGCAATCTTTGAAAAATTCTCAATAAACCTCCGATAATATCCCGCTAAGCCCAAAAATTGTCGCACTTCCGTAGGAGTCTTGGGCTCTTCCCAATTTTTAATCGAATCAATTTTCGACGGGTCTACTTGAATACCTTTCTCGTTCACTATATGCCCGAGAAATTGTACTTCACGAATCCATAAATCACATTTGGAAAACTTCGCGTATAGTTTCTCCTTCTTGAGTAGTTCTAAAATGGTTCTCAAATGTTGTTCATGCTCGTCTGCCGATTGTGAGTATATCAAGATGTCGTCAATGAACACTATGACGAATTTGTCGAGATACGGCTTGCACACGCGGTTCATTAAATCCATGAAGACCGCCGGTGCGTTCGTTAAACCAAAAGGCATAACGAGAAACTCGTAATGACTGTAACGAGTTCGAAAAGCCGTTTTCGGTACGCTTTCTTCTTGAATCCGTAACTGATGATACCCAGATCGTAAGTCTATTTTTGAATAAAAACTCGACCCTTGAAGTTGATCAAAAAAGTCGTCAATCCTCGGTAGTGGATACCGATTCTTGATGGTGAGTTTATTCAACTCTCTGTAGTCGATACACATTCTGAATGTCCCGTCCTTCTTTTTCACAAAAAGAACTGGAGCTCCCCAAGGCGAGAAACTCGGTCTGATGAATCCCTTATTCAACAACTCTTGAAGTTGTGTGGACAATTCCTGCATTTTCAGAAGGTGCTAATCGATACGGAGATTTAGCTACGGGTGCGGCTCCTGGTACCAAGTCGATGTGAAATTCGACTTGTCGATTAGGTGGTAGTCCTGGCAAGTCTTCAGGAAAGACTTCAGGAAATTCTTTTACTACCGGAATATCCGTCAACTTCGGCCCATCGGCCTTCTTGTCTACAACATGCGCTAGAAAGGCAATATAACCTTTCCGTAAGTATTTCTGTGCTTTCATGCAATTGATGATCCGTAATGGGGTGTCACGCTTCTCTCCATGTATAGCAAGTGTCTCTTCGTTCGGTAGTGGTAGTCGAATTATCTTCTCGTGGCAAACGACTTCGGCTCGATTGTTGGATAGCCAATCCATGCCAACCACTACGTCGAAACTACCCAATTCAATGGGTAAGAGATCGATATTGAATTTTTGTTCGCCAAGTTCTAAGGTATACTCCTTAACAACTTCTCCCGTCTCTATTAGTCTACCGTTAGCCAATTCTATAGAATATGGAACATCTAGCTTACTAGGTTCCAAGCCCAGAATATTTTTAAATTCTATAGAGATAAAACTAAAATCGGCTCCGGTATCAAATAATATGGATGCGAAATGATCATTGAGGAGAAACGTACCAGTGACCACATTAGGGTCTTGGCGCGTATCCTTGGCTCCAATCACAAAAGACTGACCACGAGCTTGGTTTTCTTTAGGACAATCTTTCTTGTAGTGATCTTTGCTTCCGCATCCAAAGCATCCTTGACCACGACCATTCCCGTTCCCATTCTTGTTATCAAATCCACTTCCCGATCGAGTATTATTTCCCGTTCCCCAACATGATTCAGCACGGTGGCCATTCTTGCCACACTTGTCACACTTGACAACCCGACAATCACCCAAGTGATGATATTTGCATCGCTCACACTTAGGTAAAGTACCAGCGTACTTCTTAGGACCAGTGTCGTTTGTGGCTACAAACACCCTTGCATCCTTTTGCGGGTTATTCTGTCGCCTGTTGTTGTTGGGGTTATTGTTATTGTTGTTGTGGTTGTTGTTACTGTTGTTGTTGTTGTTATTATTATTACCGCGGGTTCCCTTCTTGAAATTCGAGTAATTTCTCTTCCCACGGTTGGAAGACTCGGCATGTGTTTCCTTTTTATCATCACCTTTCTCACCGAATATTTTCATCCTAACCCCGTCTTCAGTAAGACTCACGGCTATAGTCACAGCCCGAGTAATAGTCGTGAGTTTAGCTGCAGTAACCAAACTTCGAATCTTGTCAGAAAGTCCCCAGATGTAGCGTTCGATACGCTTGTATTCTGGTGTCACAAGATAAGGAATCACGCGGGACAGATCGTGAAACCTTTGCGTATATCCCGTGATATCAGCTTCGACCATGGTAAGGTTCCAAAACTCGTTCTCCAACTTCTGGAGTTCAGCACGAGAACAGTACTTATCCCTCATACGTTCCTTCAGTTCCTCCCAAGTTAACGCATAAGCAGCGTTATCACCCAAAGTTTGCACTTGTAAGTTCCACCATGTAAGGGCCTCGTTAAGAAACAAGCCAGTAACGAAAGTGACTTGCTGATTAGCGGAACATCTGCTCATTCTGATTGTAGAATCCGTTTTCTCAGTCCATCTCACGTAAGCCACAGCACCGCCTGTGCCATCGTAGTTGAGTGGCTTGCAGTCCAGAAACTGCTTGAATGTGCACCCTGTAATTGGACAACGGATTCTGAATGAGCAAATAGTGAATCGTACGAATAGATTTAGAAAGAAATTTGATGAGTTGTAATTAAAACAACTAAACGCTACCCGTATTATTTGTTCCACCTGAATTACCGCCTTGACCCTGGCCTCCCGATCCGTCGGTGCCACCACTTTGTTCGACACGGGATGCCTCATACAGTGCGATAGCTTGGGCGATCCTCTGTTCTATTAGTGCATTTAATTCAGCCTCGTTTGTAGGCATCGGTGGAGGTGGGGGTGGATTAACTGTCCGTGTCCGTAAGACTCTACTTGGTGGCATGATTCTTCCAAAGGAGAAATAGGATAAAGATTAGACGTTGATTTGATTTCTTAAATAATTTTACTAAGCATAACAAAAAATACATCTTTAACATTAATAGCAATATCACCAAGAAACATACAATGTGAGTAAATAAGTTAACATAAACAATAAGATATGTCCAACCAGACCACTCAGATGCATTTAATAGATAACACCAAGTTTTTCCTATATATAGTCAACCGGTTACATTATCGTTTGAAAGGAAACAAAAAAATAGACTCGGGCTACATAACCCGGTCATACTAGTCTAGTACAACAAAAGAGATAACAAGGTCTTCCTTCCAACTGTGTGATCCGCTGTATGTCGGTTGTACTAAAAACTTGGTGGAGCATCAATATGTACACAAAACGGATATAGATACCCGTCCCAAAAGCACGATACCTGCAAACATAGTCTATGGTGGGGGGAATACTAGCGGTGGAATCGGGAATAATAGCCTGTGAACATCACAAACCCTACCCTCCAAATCGAGCACCAAACGATGAAGGAACACACTCTGCTGCTCGAGCGCCAGAACACGGGCAGGTAGATCGACTGGTGGTATATCCACTGGTGGCATCTGGGGCGGTAGTGGGGGTAATGGTGGTGACCCTGGTGGTGGTGGTGGAGCATGAGGTGGTGAATGGGCTGCTGGTGCTGGAGCCTGAAGTACCAAACCAATGAGATGAGTAAGTTCATCCTCGAGTTCACTAAGTCGACGGATAACAAAATCTATCTGATGCTCGAGTGTCAGCACACGGGCACGTAACTCGGTAGTAGCAGCGGGGAAATGCAGTGGGTGATATGGATCCACCAGAGGCATAACATGAGGGGGTGAGTATGGCGCAGTGAGAGGCTCGACACTGGGTGGTATGTGTGCATGTCCGGATGGTCCGGCCTCATCAGTATGGTCAGTCGGTGGTATGATAGGTGCGAAGTGTATGAGGCGAACATGCTCGGGAGGTGCATCTGGTGCAGGGACTGGAATAGGTACAGGGATGGCTGGCTCTGCTGGCATCATGTTATCTTGACTGAGAATCCCTACATGGTCCTGGTACTTGTTATCTTGACTGAGAATCCCTACATGGTCCTTTAATTCCCTGAAATACATGTTAAGTTTGGAAAACATCAACAAAAGTTGGCGAATTCATGCAGTTTAGTTGTAAAAGATGTATTTAAAATGTAAGTTGTAGTATGTAAAGCGTCAATGAAATCGTTGATCATTAATGTTTTGCAAGGACATTAATATGTGTGACGAAAAAGGAAGCAATCCAACCCTAGACGATTTTATGCCGATTCCTATCGACTGGGACACAAAAGCACTCTTCCGTATGGGTCCACGACCAAAAGTGGGGCTCGCCAAAACCCATTAGATCTAACCACTTGTACCTAGGTCCAAACTGGATTAATGGTGCTTAGATGTATAACCCTAATTCGCACATGATCTAAGGTGTTTCATTCCCTAACTTTAACATACGTTGAACATGTATTTTCCCCGATAGTTGTAAAGTTGTAAAACATTTAACTGAATAGGGGACATGAACTCACAGTATCGCGTCCTGTGAATAGATGAAAATAAGATCTCACGTGCGGTCGTCCTGAATAGCGTTGCGACCTACAAATGTTCTTATTTTTGTTAGACACTTCGGTCTTTGTAAATAACTTGAGTACAAGTCTTGTGTCTTATTTGTGTGTAAGACTTGTATGTCTATACTGTTCGTTGAACGGTGTATTTAGATGAATGAGTTGTTAATCTGTTATATATATATATATATATATATATATATTTCACCAAATATATATATATATGTCATCTTGTATCTTGTGAGTTGTATAGTCGGATTTAGTCCTCTTAGTCTCGTGTCTTATATGTATCAATTGTACGATTGTGTTTACAATAATGGTATCATTGGGCCGAGCCCATGTTTTCATGTTTTTGGGCCCCAAATAGTGTTGGGCCTAAATAGTGTTGGGACTCAAATAGTGTTGGGCTTGAATAGTGTTGGGCCTCAAATAGTGTTGGGCTTAAATAGTGTTGGGCTTGAATAGTGTTGGGCTTGAATAGTGTTGGGCTTGAATAGTGTTGGGCTTAAATAGTGTTGGGCTTAAATAGTGTTGGGCCTTGGCCCATATGTTTGGTATTGGGCTTGGCCCATGTGTTTTTGATATTGGGCTTAGCCCATGTCTTTATGTTAAGCCCATTAAGTATAATAAGCCCATTTGTTAGAAAAATAGCCCACTAGTATAATAAGCCTTTCATTTTTATAAAACCTTTTTTTTTATAAAAATTTACTAAGTACATTTGTTAGTAAATAAAAACATACTAGTTTTTGTAAGTTTATAAACATCCGAAAATTTGTTATCGATAGCATATTTATATTTGGTGTCGAAAAATCGTCTAAACATCGTAGTAACTCTTCGGATTGGCAATTCACTTATGTAGTCGTCCGTCGTTCATTTTGACCATAAATGGTGTCCGATTATTTGAATCGTCCGTAACTCGTTTTAAGGCGTAAATATGTGAAGTCTTGTAAGACTTTAGTCGAAATGTTTATTGTGTTCATTTGTATCATTGTATTCAAGTTCCTAGTTATAATACATATAACTAATACAAACATGTAACACATAGCACTTAAGTTGTTAAGTTAACTAAATATATATTTTCTCAAAAATATATATTTATATCAAACTTTGATTTTATAAAAACTATTTTTAAAAATCTTTTAATCTAATAAAGATTTTGTCAAAAATAATAGTTTTTATAACTTATGATTTTTAAGAAAACTTGGCCATATTTTATTAGAAATATGGACTTTGCCATGTTTAATAAAAACACATCTTTTCTTATAAAATCACCACCAATCTTCTCATATTTTTCTTAATAAAAACATAAGAGATTTATAACATAACTTATCAAGATGAACTCATAATCATGTAGGGTTTTGGTATGATCTTTACATATGTTTACTAGTCCAAAAATCATATTTTACTTCTAGTTTTAACAAGCTTTTTATAAAAACCATCTTGTATGTTTTCTTTTTATAACTTGTAAAAGCATTATCTTTAGTTAACCACTTTATATACTTTAACAAAAACAAAGATCATGATCATCCATCTAATCTTTCATGCTTAACAAAACCCTTAAACACTTTCATGAACACTTGTTAGATTATGTTTTTAAACATCATCTAACAAGTTATTTGTATGCTAATCATCAAAACTATCTCAAATATGCAAGTAATCATCAATAAATCACAACATAAACACACTTTTATATTATGATTATTATTTTGCTTCTTTATATTTTCATCTTATTTTGTATTGTTCTTTTAGTTATAAGTTGTTCTTTAACAATAAATACATAAACAAGTATGAAAATAAAGGATTTAGAATGCTCACTTCTAGCTCTTGGCTAGGGATGATCTAGGTGAAAATGAAAAGCAAAGAATATGAAGATTTGATGGTTGAAAGCCCTTAGATGGATGGAAATGCTTGCTTCTACTTGTGGTTGCCTTAGATCCTCCTAAGTTCCATGAAAATGCATCTTGATCATCATGAAAGTGGCTTGAAAATGAAGATGGGTGATGGTGTATATGGACCGAAAATGGGGTATGTTTGGGAGCTTTTGGTGTTGTGAAAATGGAAGGTGAAAGTATGAGTGAAAAGCTTAGAAGTGAAGTAACTAGTTACTAGTAATGATCACACTTTCACCACTTGCATCAACTTGCAAGACTTTAGTAACCATCTAGGATATTTGTGGTAACAAGTTGAAAAAAATGGGGCCCACAATTGGTGTTGTAACCGTGAATGGGGGGGGGGGGTTCCCTTTGCTTTTGCTTCTTGAATTACTTAGTAAATATGTTAGAACTTTTAGTTAGATGTTTTAGGAAGTTTATAAGTATAAGTGTTTAAGTGTTTAAAGGGTGTTAAATGATCATTACTAGACCAAAATGATCCAATTAACACTAGATGACCATAAAAAAAAGATTTGATATTGTTCGGACATTCGTTTCGAATTGTTTCGGTTAGATGTTATTTGAACGCTAAGTTGCGTAACTTGTGTGAATTGATGTAGTTATTGACTCGGATGATACCCGAATGTATCCTCACATGAATTATATGTCAAATAATATTTTTACATGTCGTAAAAATATTAGAAAGCTGGTTTCAGCATAATTTCTGCGGAAAAGTGTTGAAATCGTCGCTTTTAGTGCTTTTCGGGCAATTTTTAGTGTTATCGGACGGACTTCGGAAAGGATTTAAATCAAACCCTTGTATTCCTAGTTAGGGTTTAATATATATAAGATGTTGGACTTTCGTCTAAGTCCTAAAGATGTCGTTTAGATGATTTTCTGCGGATTCTGCTTTTTCATCAGAATACTAGTTTATTAGGTGCTTTTCTAGTAGTTTCGATGCATTGTTTAAACTGTTCCAAATGTACTTAATAAAAATGAGTCATATGCATCCTAAGTAAGTATTCCTTGAGTATTCTATGTGTATGTCACGAAATAAGCAGTTCGGATGTTCAAAATGAATAAAAATGTAGCTAAAAATGTAGCTAAAATGAGTATTTTAAGTGTGAAAAGTTATCGTAAAGTGGCAGTTGTCACACAAACCAATCATTACGAGTACTTTTGAATTCTACAAGATCCTTTAACTCATCAGCATAACCAGCTTCCTTCATTCCTCCAGTTTTGGTGATTCACTGGATCTGGATCAACATAGTTCACATCCTTGATGAATCCGAAAAATTCAGCTATCTTCTTCGGCTCAGGATGATTTGGATGATATCTGGCTAGCTGCTTCAACGAATCATTACTCATGTGAGAAAGAACTAACAGATCGTTGTTTACATCTCTTTCAATATCAGGATAAGCATGATCTATCAATATTTGCACAAATCTTGGATAAATCAAGTCCTACTCTTTGTTGTAATGTTCTTAGCCATGTAATGAAACACAATGTGAGAGAAGTTGTACTTCTTGTTCAAAACCAGAGCGGTAACCATATTCATCTGATAATCCCTCACGGCATCATATCCTCCTTTGCAATGGCTTAAAGCTTGCAGTACTGAATGAACAATGAACTTGTATGGTTGTCGAAACTTTGATTTCAAATAATTAGCGTTGTTCAATGCACCATCATATCCCATCTGTAGCATACACCCTTTGACCATCCTTTTAGGAAATTTCGTTGGTGAATTTGCATCATCTGGAAAATTCAACACTTCACAAACAAGCGCCTCTATAACAATAATTAACTTCTTCTCATCATACTGCTTCACAACTGAATGGATCAATTTGTTTGCTTCGTCATAAGTTGCATGCTTCCAGAAACGTTTCACATGTGATCTATACACCAAATGTTGATCCATCAACGCTTTTTGAATAGGTACTCTCCTCATAAACTCTAGAACTCCATTGAATTCAGACAGCTTTCTATTCTTATCCTCGTCAAAATCACAGCAACTATTGTGCAACGGATCAAAGATCACATTCGAAGCCTGCAAGTAAACACAGTGCACACAAATCAAAAACTTTGAAAATTTTCAACATCAAACTATGTTCAAACGAAATCACATGAAATGCAATAACATTTCAAGCGAAATCACAAGTGAGTTTGAAGCGGAATAACATGTTATGTTTTGAAGCGAAATCACATGAGACAAGTTGAAGCGAAATTAGATAACACACTCAGAAGCGGAATCATAAACCATCAGTGAACATAATTTGAAGCGGAATCTCATAACACATTTTGAAGCGAAATCATGAGATTCAAGCGGGATTATGATCAAACTCTCAAACACTTTCTGATGATCAAATTAAACATTGTGGTTTGTTAATTAATGAATTCCGAACAAGGGGTTATGATTTAATTTCATTTTGACCCTCAAAAACCATCTAGATCTAAGTTTGTGAAATCGGTTCATCGTTAAACATACAAAACCCTAGATCTGTTTTAATCAAACTCACACGCATGATCTACAACATAATCCGACAACACTATGAGGATTTTTGTTCGTTTTAAACAACATTTAAATCCTAAATCTATGTTTTCAGAACTGTTCACCGCCAACAAACACAATCAGACGTGATTTGGGTCAGATATGACCGATTTGTCACCTTTCCCATGTTCCTAGTTGTGTAAACCAACTAAAAACAACAAATCGGGCAACAAATTGGCAGTATAACAACTTGAAATTCGAATGATTAGGGTTTTGCTTGAAATCTCCGGGAGCAAAAACACTTGAAGCGGAAACAGAATAATGATGTTCAAGCGGAATCAGATGGCTATTTATAGGCCACCTGATTTCGCTTGAAATGGACTTTGAGCTGTTCAAGCGGAATCACTTGTGAAGCAGGTTCAAGCGAAATCAGCCAACAAATGGTGAAAACTGTGTTTTCAAGCGGAATCAGAATAGAAGTTTCAAAATTTTTAACATTTTAACTTTTTCTGATTTTTACCGACGCACCCAGTTAACCAAGTCCAAGTTAATGACCTTGGTCAACTGTTCAGCCTACCAAATCCAAATTAATGACCTTGGTTGACCAGATTATGAAGTATGCTGACTTTCTGAAACTGAATACAGTTCAAATTAATGAACTTTTGAACTTTTCAAACTTTCAAACATGTACCAGTCACTATCCAGAATCTCCTGCTTACCCAAACCTCATGAATCAGACATGTTCTGCACAAGACTTTGATCATCTGATCCCCAACGTCCGTTGTCGAAACAAAGATGAAAAATAAAATCTTTTTGGATTTCAGAATGAGATAAGTAGAAATCTATACACACAATATTTTTGTGAGCGTGTTAGGGGATCATATCAGCTACCAACAAAACACAAGTACCGTTAAGCTTATATTTCATACTCAGCTTCAAACAGTTCGCTTAGATTGTCGATACACTGATCCACTTAAATTTTCACTTAAATTTTTACATGTGTCCCACCTCAGTATATACTCCCGTATCCAGATCCCAATATTCAGTCTTACAGGTGAGTATACCTAGATGATATCTGTAATGGGGTGAATTGCGAGGCCATGAGAGCTCAGGTTAGAACTTTCGTTCAGCAGAGAGATGACGGCTCGACTTTCGGTGGGTTCCCTTTAGGGAAACTTTTTTACAACAGCACATGATTAACATTTTGCAATGTGTTATCATTTTTTATGCTGAGGGGAGGCTTTACAAGTAAAGCATTTCGTAAAGTATTATACGGGGACTAGGTCAGAATTTCCGTTCAGCAGAAGTCCCGGGATAATACCCCAGATATCACTAAGTATAAAGACCTAGTATTGTCACACCCCGAAATTATCAGAGCATTGGCGTGACTGGACTGGTATCTTCATTGCACAGCGGAAGCAAATAAACTAAGTCTTTTAGAAATTGAACGCCCACTAAGTACATCGACTCTTCATGGTCCTCCTATTCCAACCGTGCCTTGTCTTAGAAATGCAACCTGAGAAAGAAACATGCGAAAAAGTCAACATAAAGTTGAGCGAGTTCATATTTTGTTCATAAAAGATTTGAGATAAATCTTTTGAGTTGTGAAAGGTTTGAAATAAATCTTTGGTAACCGGTTTTTGAAATAGTATTGAGAAAATGAATTTAAAAATCATTTTCTTGCCAAGTTATATGGAAACGTTGTGTTTGTAACACGTTATGTTCATAAAACCATGTATTTGTAAAGTCTTGTATTTGTAATGTTCGCATAACCGTCAATGCCCACCCTGACTTTGACTCCATACCCCCATAATTCTTTGAATTTGTATAAAACATGGTAGTTAATTTGTATGAACAAGAAGTTTCCGTAAGTTTAAAATCCCTGGTATGTAGCAGATAAGGAAAAAGAGATCACCAATGGTTTGCAAGGCCATTGATATGTGTGAAGTGCAAGTAGGAAGACTCAAACCTAGCGGATTTTGCGTTGGGCACAAAGTCACCCCAAGGTCCTTTCTGCTGGGCCTGGAGTTGGGCTCGCTACACCCAGATAGATCTACCGCTTACGTCCCTCGGTCCTACAATGAGGATTAATGGCCTCCAGTTCCCGCCTACCCACTCACATGATCTAAGTAGTAACCCTCCTTACGCTAACCATACCATGTAAAAAGTATTCATAATTACTGTAACATATATTCCACCCCAGCCACCCTGGCTGAACCTCCCCAGCCACCCTGACTGAACCTCCCAGCCACCCTGGCTGAACCTTCCCAGCCCTGACTGAACCTTTCCAGCCACCCTGACTGAACCTTCCCAGCCACCCTGACTGACTCCTTAGTTATGAAAAATCATCCATATTTCGAAAATAAGCATTTGTTTTGTAAAAACCGGTATGTTTAGTATAAACCTTTCGTAAATCATTTGAATTCCTCGAAATCCATTTGTGATATGATTTAGAAATACGAGTTTTGCGTTTGTTCAAAACTTTGTATGTTTCTGAAAATCGTGCATGTCTTTCCACCCCGAAAACATTTACAAAAAGAATGTAAAACAGTAAAAAGTGGGGGTTATGAACTCGCCTGAATATTCCTGTGCAAGGCTAGCTATATACGACTTTGCGATGTCGTTTCCAAGGCTTGACTTGCTAGCGTGCATTCTACAATATTCCTAACATGGAATATCTAATAAGTTTCTAAATAATGTGGTAACAAATCTACGCGTTACCGAGCTCTACCGAATCGTTGATCGAACGATTTGACGGTAATTTGTCAACTTAAAAGAAGCGAAGGAGTTATACTCGTTAGCTCGTTTTTGAGAGGTCGTATGCAACTAATATATAATAATTTGTATTATATATATCACATCTTGTGTATATTTGCCAAAAATATACGTATATGCCGTTTAGGCGTTTTCAATAATGTAAAAAGTTATATTTATTCTGCGAAAGTATCATCGCGTTGTTTGAATTTTGAAATAAATATACAAACTATATTTATTTTATAAAAGGATTCGTGTCGTATATAACTTCAAATAAATATATAAACTATATTTATTTAGCAAAACAATCGTCGTGTCGATAAATATAAACTATATTTATTTTGATGAAACGACTCCGTGTTATGCGATGCTTGAAATAAATTTATATACTATATTTGTTTATAAAAGATTCGAGTTTGTTTCAAATAAATATAATAATAACTATATTTATTTTTGTTGTCAAAATAATCTTCGTATCGTTGTTCTCGTAGGTTGTAAGTTGTTAATAAAGAAACTTTATATTTGTATCTCGTTTTATAAAAGTCGCTTTATAACAATAATCGTCGTTTTACAACAAGACGCGTTTTGTTTTATAAAAACTCGTTTTGTTTTACGGGTTTTCTCGAAAAACGGACAGAGTTTCCTCTGTTTTTGGACGCCCCGGACAACCAAGTTGTCGTTATATTTTCAAGATTCAATTATAATATATCAACTTTGCTAAATATTTCCGCAAATGCAAACTATAATCAGTATGAATCAGTTCGAGCTCGTTATCACGTAATAAAAAAATAACGTAATAAATCGCGCCGTTTACCAAATCCTCATGTCGAAACGATAAGTCAGTTGACCGAGTTGACCAGGTCAACTGAGTTGACCGCGTCAACTCGGGTTGACCGAGTTGAGTTGGCCCGATAGCTGAGTTGAACCACTTTGACCCGAAGAACCCGAACCGAGTTCCGTTGACTGTCTTGGACCCCAAGCCCGACCGAGTTAACTCGGTTTAACCGAGTTGACTGAGTTGAGCCGAGTCAACTGAAGCTTTGACCCGAACATGAATCCCGAGACCACCTCCACTGTCACGAACCCACACCATAGCAAATTGAGACCCGAACCCTGATCCGGCTGCGTCTGACCCGAAACCTGAAGCAGTGAACATCATCAGCAATGGCAGCCTCCAACCAGCAAAATACCGCCATCAAACTTCAGGAAAGAAGGAAGAAAATGAGGGGAAACCGTGAGAAGTATTACCGGTGATGCATCTCGAACCCGCTGCTTACCGCACTGTCCGTTGTCGCCTCCACCGCCTGCATCTCGTTGCTCCGATGGTCGATCGGAGAGCGCCGCCGTCGGAGTTCCATCGCCGGTCAGCCGCTCCCTTTTTTGCCGCTCATTCTCTCTCTCTCATCGCTTCTCTCTCTCTCTCTCTCTCTATCTCGCCTCTCTCTCTCTCCCCGTCTCCCTCTCTCAGCTGTGTTAAGCCGCCGCACACCACCACCGGTTGGTGGTGGCCGGCCGGTGACCTCCGGTTGTCGGTAATCATGAAGATCGGAGGGGGTGTCTCGCCAGAAATGGAGATCGAGAGGGGAAAATGTAGGTGTTGGGGGTTTGCTGTGATGAACTCGAGAGAGGGGGGGTATTTGAGTTGTGAGCTTGAGAGAGGAGATGAGGGAGTGGATTTCCTGTTTCTCCATTTTGTTTTGCGTGTTTTGGTTGCAGACAAACAAAAGGGAGGGTTCCTTATATAGAGATTTGAGGACCAAGGGTTTCTATGTGCATTTATCTTACATTCAGGTCGGAACTTTTATCCTTGGAGTCAAGATTTTATGTAGAGATTTTGTGTTCAAAATCTTTGAGGCAAATCTTTTGTATAGATTTGATGAGATTTTAGTAGGATTGTGTAAATCTTCTATAGATTTTATAAATCTGTTATAGATTCTAATATATTATGTGCAGTTTTAGGCTTGGGCCCAGGGCCCACAAGCCCATCTCATGTGCAAGTGGCCCGTAATCCCTACGAGACCCGTTGTCAAAACCCGAACTTCATTTTAACGTCAAGTGATAAAATTTTAGTATATAAAATACGGTCGGTAATCGCGTAACATCCATATTTGTCGGTGTTGTCAGCATTTTGTACGGTATCACTCCGTTGTCATTTGGTGTTCCGCAGATTCCACGCGAATCTTCATACGCGAACTGTAGAGTCGGATAAGCGTTCCTAGGCACTCCAAAGGCCTAATTAAGTTAATTTGCGCTGTAAACACTATTTATTATCGCGTTAATCACCTGTTAATTACGTAATTAAGATCCGTAAATTATCGGTTGTCACAAGTATCTCAGAAAGAGGGACCTTTCAAACAAGATTTCGGGGGTTACCCATATA
Organism: Helianthus annuus; assembly: GCF_002127325.2. Lineage (NCBI taxonomy): Eukaryota > Viridiplantae > Streptophyta > Magnoliopsida > Asterales > Asteraceae > Helianthus > Helianthus annuus. The sequence goes on from NC_035441.2 coordinate 68,238,942, forward strand.
TCCTGGAGATGTTCCCCACGTAAAAGTAAGTAATTTTTATGTTTATATCCCAAACAAATCTACTAATTTTGCAAAAACCCATCGGCACATCATCAGCGAGACTGCTTAACGCATATTAAACATTACATTTTTAGCGTATCGTGTCTGTCTAGCTGATGTACTATCATTTCTCCTATTATACACAAACTCTTTTTCAGTTTTTCAATGTTTTTGGATTTTTCAAGTTTTCTATTGTTTTTGGCTTTTTGAAGTTTTATCATGTTTTTGTATTTTTCTGCAAACTTTCCCCCCCACCCCCCTAAAAATAAAAACATATTTTTGTGTTTTTGTCGGAAAGCAGAAAATAAACTGTACAAACAAAGTTGACAACACGACGTACTTCACATCAGATCGCCGCCCTCCTCGGCTTCACATTCTTCAACCCTCTCAGAACGCAGATTTTTCATCCCATTTAATTTTAAAAGATAATAAAATCTCTTTTTATCAAACGGTTTTGTGTAGAAATCAGCTTTCTGATCATCGGTGTGTATATGATCAATCCGTATCAACTTCTTCTCGTGACAATCACGGATGAAGTGATGACGGATCTCTATATGTTTCGTGTTCGAATGATGAACCGGGTTTTTAGTGATATTGATTGCCACTTCATTGTCCACGAAAATCGGTGTATCTAAGAATTGCAAACCAAAGTCACACATTTGCTGTTGGATCCAAAGGATCTGAGAGCAACAGCTGGAGGCTGAAACGTATTCAGCCTCATAAGTAGAAAGCGCCACAGAGGTTTGTTTCTTGCACTTCCAGGTAACAAGTCGAGTTCCGAAGAACTGACACCCAGCAGTGGTGGACTTAGCGTTCTGCTTGCAGCTTCCAAAGTCAAAATCAGGAAAACCTGTTAAAGAGAAGTCACCCGGTCGAGGATACCATGTCACACCCTGCTAGTAGCGGAAGAGTATTGTGTGTGACGTAAGAAAGGTAATCATCGCATCCAAATGTATTAACAACATGAACCAACAACGATGCCATAGATATATAGTTTTCAAGAAAACATTACAAGTTTTCAAAAATATTTGACATAGCATAGTTCTAAGTTATTTACACATAACAAAAGATACTTTTTGACATAAAGCATAGTGAGGTTTTGTCCCCTATATACCCATACGAAGTTGGGATATAAAAGACAAACCCTCCAAAAGTGGCCATCGTTGTCATTTGTTTTCCCGAATCCCATAGTGAATCACCGGCTCAAGACCTGTTTCCTGAAATACATGTAGTTTTAAAAAAAGTCAACAAAAAGTTGAGCGAGTTCATGCAGTATTTGTTATCATGTGAAATCTCATAAATGTTATCTTGTAATCATGGTATGTTCTGATTCATTCATGGACTCTGTTAAGGATCTATCAGTGGGTAGCGAGCCCCCTGACATAATGTACCATAAGCAAATAACCAAACCGAGAAAACTTTGTCATCATTGGGATCACAAAAGCACTCCATGGTATACCAACCAGGAGTGGGGCGTGCCTCAAGCCCAACAGATCTACACCTTTTGCACCTTGATCACTAAGTGATTAATGGTTACTAATGTTACCTCCCTACTTATGCACATTGATCATGTTATCTACTACTCCGTAACTAACATACCAATAGTTTTAGCATGTATTTCCCCTCGATGTTTTTGAAAACAAAACATTGAAATCAGTGAAAGGAGGGACATGAACTCACAAATTTGCCTTCCGTGTAATATGATATCGAAGTGAGCGTCCGTACGTGTCAATAACCTACATGTGTACTAATCTCGTTAGACACTAGGTCTTTCGGACCTCGTACAAGTTGTTCATCTTGAATTCTTTATTATGTTCTCGTTTGTCATCTTTGGAACAACTTTGTACTTTAGAGTGTTGATAGTTTACTCGCTCAATTGTTATGTGTATTCATGTATTCTATACGTATCGAATTATATGCGAACGACTTCGAACCTATGTCATTGGGCTTATCCCACGTTTCATTGTTATTGGGCCTAGCCCTAGTTTTCTTGTTATTGGGCCTAGCCCTAGTTTTTAATGTCATTGGGCCTAGCCCTAGTTTTACTATCATTGGGTCTAGCCCTGGTTTTTAATGTCATTGGGCCTAGCCCTAGTTTTACTGTCATTGGGCCTAGCCCTAGTTTTACTATCATTGGGCCTCGCCCTAGTTTTAGTAATTTGGGTCTAGCCCAAATCTAATCCTAGTGAGTCCATTAAATATACTCTTGCACTTTTTACCAAAAATTCACCAAGCATGTAACTTAATAAGTTCGTTTTCCACATGAAAAATACTTGGTAATTTTTATAGTTTTCGACTTTCCGGATTCTTGTTTTTGACCACTTAGTTACGCGTTTGCTTTAGTGTCTAAAAATATGTTATTTTTAGACTCGACATTGTAGAATCTTGTTTATGATGTCGATACGCCCAAATTGTCGTCATCAAGGGTTATGTATTTCCATTTCGACCATTTTATTTAATTGTCCGATTTGATTTTAGTAGCATTTCTTGGACCATGTAGGAACATGTACGTGTATTTATTTTGATCACCCTATAGGTATCTAATACATACACATACATAGCACACATTGCAAGCACTTAGCAAGTTTTCGAAAATATATAGTTTTTCTTACCAGAAATTATATTTACACATTGTTATATTTTCACCCATTTATTTTTGTAAAAATAAGTTTAAGTTCATAAGAACTTCTCGAATATTTAAACATTAAATATTCCCATCAAAGTTTCCATAATGACGTTTAAGACTACTAATCGCATTTAACATTGTTAATCACCCTTTAATCCCTTCTTTAACCGCGATTAGATTTTTAGAAAAATTCGCCATTGTTTCCCCTAAACCATGACGTTTCCCACGTTACAAAAACGCGTTTAAACCATGTTTAAACCCATAATCATAATCAATTTCCAAATCAAGTTTTCCCACTTTAACCCCTTTGATTACTAGACTTTTTATGGTGATATTTCATAAAAATCAAGTTATTAAACTTAACTTGTAAGTACAAATTTTAATAAACTCCCAAAATTAAGTGCTAAATACATTTAAACACTTGCTTCTTTATGAAATCTAAAAATTATATAATTAGTTCATGAAAGTGAGTATGATGATCTTCCAAGATTTTAACATATCCATGTTTAAATCATATATTTATGTTCATCATGGTAAGATAAACACTAATCTTGAACACTACATTAATCTACAAGAAAGATCATCATAAACATGGACATTGAATCACTAATATTAACAAGATCAACATAAATAACAAGATCACACAAACTAACTACACTAATCAACACATAATAACGCATAATATAGTTAGATTTAGTGTTTATTAGTTTTGAGATTAGGGTTTTTGTTCATGTTTAACTTTAAATTCAAGATCATCAACTTGTACTTTTGAGATTAACTAGTAGTAAGAAGCATAAAATGGTGATTAGAAGACTCACAATATTGCACAAGCTAAATAAGAAAATTAGAAGATGATTAAGCTTCAAGTATGCTCCTAATAATGCTCCATGTTTACTCCATATGTGGATGATCTTGTAAGGCTTATATTATGTGAAAAATAAGTAGAAAATGAAGATTTGAAAGTGGTTTAATGGGGTGGGGGGTGTATGGCTGCCGAGTTCAAGGGGGAGAAGGAAAGGATTCTTGTGTTTTTCAAAGTGTTGAAAATGATAGAAATGAAGTATGGTGTAAAGATTATTTAGCATACTCTTTTACATCAACAATTAAATCAAAGCCATAATTCAAATCTTCCATTTTCAAACAAGATCAAGTGGTGTGGGGTCCCCCATGGTTTACGTAAATAACATGGGGGGAAAGATGTTTATTTTTTTTAAGTTATAAAAATCTAGATATTTTGGTACTTAAGTAAAGTATGGTGATTAGGGGTAATCTTTCACCATTATGGGGAAATTAGGGATTAGGACTATAATTATCATTAACTAGTTCACTAGACTAGTTAAAATAGTGTTTAACTAGTTTAGACGGTTTCTGGTTAAGCGCTGGTTCACCCACGATGCTTTTATGTCGTACCGACAAGAAATTTCGTAAGTTGTTTTCTTGCATCAGAAGTTTGTATGAAGTGATTCCGAGTCCCAAATTTAGCTTAACTAGCTTGCTAGATTATTCGTTTGCTTGTTTCGTGACCAAAAATGTCGCCTACTTGTTCGTCGAGTCGCTAACATACTAGTTTAGTGCATAGCGACGTAACGTCGGAAACTTGTGATTATGAACATTCCGTTGATATCACCTTATTGTTTTAGTATGTTTTTCATCAATTGATATTATTCCGAAGTCCCGGAAATGCTTTGTTATAGGTTCGAACGCGTTAAAAATGCTATATTTTAAGCCGAAACGGACGTTTTTTAGGTTAGGGCGTTATACCGGAAAATCTTGTTTCTTTGCAAGATGTGTTTTTTCTTAATAATGTTTTCTTATATAAATGGACTCAGTTATGTTATCCGAGTGTCGTTTTTAGTGTTTCGGTCTGATTTCACGGTTTGCTGGCATGAATAGTGTAACCGTGAATAGTGCACACATCACTTTCTACCAACACTTTTAGGACATTGTTTGTTTGGTTTCGCCTTACGACTAAAACCAACATATGTTTTGTTGGGATTGAACCCCACCAGAGGAACAGATAATGAAAGCCAAAACCGGATCACAACAGTGGACTCAAAATAAGCAGCTGTTTACACTAGGCTTTCCCCTTGACAGTGGTAATCTAACAGCTGATGGATCTTAAGTACTGCTCACTATAACAACTGATGAACCAAACACTGATGAAACTCTAAAGACTGCTGAAGACAAACACTGTTGCTCTATCTACTATTGTTTCCTAAGTACTGCTGAAGACACAAGCACTGCTCATTCAAGGACTGATCACCTTTGAAGAAAGCACTGATGCTCAACATTAGTGCTCAGGTTACAACAGCGGAACGTGAAGCAGTAGTTTTATCTTGTTTTGTACTGTACTTACAATTAGTTGTTTTAACATCAGTAGTTTGTATAGAACAATGTTTATAGGTTGTTAGGTTGTTAGATGTCACTATCATGGTGACGTCAGCTGAGATGCTTCAGTGGTTTGGTTTGCCTATAAATGGAGCAGTACTGTGTACTATTACATCTGATCGTTTTGGGTGAGTTCTTCTCCTCAATTCAATCCTTTCATCTTGTGCAACCAACCTTGGGTATCAGGCTGAGGGGGAGTTTAGTTATGTAAGCATGCTTGTAATCTTTTGATTTTCATTGTAATCATTCGACTTAATGAGAAAGTATGTGTTTATCAAACTATTCTCTTCTTTGATTGTGTTTACAAAGTTTGTATCTATTTCCGCTGCACTTTACATTGTTTAATATTCATTGATTTGTCAAATTCTTACAAACAAGCACAATCATGACAGCCTCCGATCCTAACAATTGGTATTATTGCTCGGACAGTCAAATTCGATCTAACAATCAATTTGACATAACAGTTCAGCTCAAAATTCATTGATACTAAGGTTGATTGTATTTAGTTGAAAAACAGAGTAATGAGAAATCATGTTCAAAGTGATTATTCAAAAGCTCTGTAAAACAACCAAGATGTCATAAAACACACAAACTTCACATAACAAATGATATCATGCATAAATCACCTATAGTTTTCAGATCTGAAAATGTGTCTGATAACTATGGTATAATCTCTTTATTTTACAAAATTGATTTCAATTGTTGTTATGAAGGTTGTGATGTTTTTATCATGACTGCTGCTAAGGTGTTTACCTCATGTCAACGAAAATCTATGTTCGGATGATAACATTAGTGTTTTTGTTTGCATAAAAAGAGGGAAATTAAAACTTTAGTTATTTGAATCTTATGTATTAAAAACAGGTTGAGGTTTCTCTAAAAGGACCAAAATCAATTATGTTAAGGATACATTAAGAAAATCAGCAGTCAAAATAATCCAGATCATGAGTAATGTGAAATTTTTGGCATAAGCATGTGCAAAAATGTCCAAATATCTCAAAACATTGCTGAAAATGATTTTGGATTGAGTATTCTTTCATTAAAAACATCCCAGTAAGTATTTTATTACTTATGAATGGGAAGGGTAAAAAGGGAAGAAGAAAAAGTACAAAAACTCAAAAGTGTGTTTATCTCAAAACTTTTGAAGCCAAAAGAAGAGAGTATAAATCCAAAACACTTAAGAGTCCAAAGTTGAGAAACAATGGTCATCATGCAACTGTGTGCATTCATTAATTCAGGAAAAGTTCAGGTAAAACTAGTATCCCAGTGATTGAACTAAGAAGAGGATTTTGTAATCAATTGATAAGAAAATGATCCCAAACAATGATCATAAAATTTGAAGATGATATTATTGTGAACTTACTTGAAAAGCTATCAGATCCTTTTAATGTTATTTCCAAAACATCCTTTAATTTTTTTAAAGGTGTTTTTCTCAAATAAAACCGGATATGTTATTTCATCTTTTTTTCTGAATAATATATTCTGTACTTTTACTCATTTTTTATAGTAAGAGTTTTCTCACCGGTCAGGATGTAATTTCCAAATTTTTCTGTGAAGTTACTATCCCTAATAATAAAATCAAAAGGAAATAGTACATATGTCAAGGTCATATCAAACTCAAGTTTGTTTTTCACAGATCAAAAAATTGATTGCAAATTGATTTTGAACTACTGAGATACTCATGTTCTAGTTTAAATAATTAGACACAAAATGAGTAACCTAAGTAGAAAAGTCTTCATCATCTGGGATGCTAAACCACTGTCAGGAAATAGTGAACATGTGGCAAACCTAGAACATAATTTTCTAAGAAAAACTGTTGACAATATAAACTTGATAATCTAAATCTAAAATGTATTTTGTTAAGCTTAGCATCTCTGAAGCTCAGCAGATGGTGGACATGATATTGTGTTTTACACAAGACAAAATCAATCTCCACATCTGAACAAGCAGAGGCTTAAATTAATTGTCAAAAGTTCAACTACTGTTGCACTAACAGTTGTTATGCTAAATGGTTTCTCATTAGGTGATCAACCACTGCCTTTCCTTAAAAAAAACTGCTGTTGTGTCTCAAACATCTGATCTCTAAAGTCTGTCCACTGCTGAAAGTCAACCCTTGTTCTCTCAGTTTCTTGATACCATCATTGACACCTTATCTGCATCAAAGTATAAAACTTTGTTAACAGCAGATGCTCCCATCTATCTACAAACCCAGAGAGAGTTCTGGAACAATGCCATCCATGAAAAACAAGGAGACACTGTCACAACCATCAACTCCTCGATAAAGGGTAAAAAGATTCAAATCTCTCCACAATCTATTTCTGAAGTCTTTAAACTCAATGATCTGGAAGATAAAACCTCTTTTTCTAAAACTGAGTTGAAAGAGGATTTCATGAATAGGGGTTATGCAGAGCAACCAAAAAGAGACACCTTACAAAAAGGGTATTTCCCTTCTGCACCCAGATTTTTGTTTCACACTCTATTAATGTGTGTTTCAAATAAAACAACGTCTTTTAATGAAATACCATCAAAAACTCAATACCTGGGGTATGCAATTTTAAACAATGAAAATTTTAATTATTCCCATGAAATATTTGATGATTTGGTGAAAAACGTTGATAGTAAAGCATTTCTGCTCTTTCCAAGATTTTTAAGCTACTATTTTGAACAAAAATTTGTAAAGGAAGTTGCAGAATTGCCCAAACGAGGTGCTTCTTTTAAAATAAACTGTTTAACACCTGAAACATTCTCTAGAATGTTGGCACCAATAAAAACAAAAGCAGAGGTGCCTGAGCAGAATTTAGTAGATGAAACTGCTCCTCAGGCATCTGCTGCTGAGCCCACTGCTCCAAATGATCAAAGCAGCACACCCACTGTTTTGAAACCCACACCTTCCACCACTAAAAAGACCAAAAAGAAAACATCCAGAAAGCCCACCAAACCCAAAACAAAGGCACCTCTGGAAGATGAGATCCCAGAGTCAATGCCAGTGACAACACAAAAGTCACCAATAACCACTGCTGCTACTTCCTCACAGCAGATGGAAGAAAGATCTCAACCCTTGCCTCAAGCTCCTCTTGCATCCTCACAAAAGGATCAGGTTGTAAACACAAGGACCCCATAATATGAATCTCTAGACCCACTCGGATCCATCTTCCACAGTCCTAATCCCAAGGACATGTCTCTTTCAACCCCTTCACCCTCACCCTCCACATTACCACAATCCATGATACCCTTGTTGCATATAGTTGGTATTACTCAGACACAAACCAGTTCTTCTCAAACACCTATCACTGAGAATATACTCCCACAAGTGACTGGGTCTGATGTTGATATCTCTGTTATCCCAGCAACAACTGAGGAGGTTACACTACAGGAATTACAAGTAATTCCTGTCAGTACTTCAAGTGGAGCAGCCACTACAAATGTTGAACCCACTGGTTTGCATTTGGACAGTGGTTACATTCATAAGACTCCCTTGAAGGAAATTTCTTCAATAGCACCACTGAGAACCACCAGTGAGTTTGTTTTAATTACTGGCAACATCAAAAGGTTATCAAGTGCTGAAGAAAGAAGTCCCCAGTACCAAGAACAAGGGGCATCAATGGCTGACTTTTGGGACTCTGTTCCTAAGTCTCACATTGGTACAACCACTACTAGTGGGGATTCAGATGATCCTGTTAATTCGGGTGATGATTCAAAGTATCAGGAATTGACGGGCAGGGTTGAAAACCTGGAAACCTCAGGTGCTGAAATAAAGGATATGGTGCAGTAGCTGTTAAAAGCTCAGAAAGCCCAATCCACTGATGCTCCAGCTCAAGCACCTGCACAACAGGCACCTGCTGCAAATGAGTTATGGAACATGTTCCAACCACTGCTGGAAAGACAAAATCAGATGGCCGATCAGCAGCATGCTATACATGTTCAAAAGCTGACAAATATGGTGGAATCAAGGTTCAAAGATACTCAGGCTGATATCAAAGCTATCAAGGCTCACATTCAAAGTGCCTTTGGAAAAGTTCCCTCCACTATTCTCTTCATGAATGAACCCTTCCCAGATAATGCCAAAAGGGGGGAGAAGATCAAGTGGAAGAAAAAGGGAATTGATGATGGTATATATATTGAGCCAGAAAATAGCCAAACCAAAACTGTAGTATCAACACACACCACATCACTACACACCACCACAACTACTGCTCCACCATCATCTGTGTCTACAGCACCAAAACCATCATCACCATCAAAAACTGCTACCCCATCATCACCTCCTGCCAAAAAGCAGAAGACAGCAGATGTTACAACATCTGTTGTAATGACAACAGTGGTTGAAACACCAGTTGTTCCAACTACTGTTGGTCAGCCACTCATCACTACTCAAACCACCGCCATCACAACCCCTGCTCAAAAGCAGAAGACATATGCTGATACATCAGTAGTTATAATGACAACAGCGGTTGAAACACCAGTTGTTTCAACAGCTGTTAGTCAACCATCCACCACTGCTCTCACCTTTCCTACATCACAACCAAAGCTCTTCACCAGAAAAAGAAGCCAATCTCTGCCGATGAGGACATACACGATCCTAATGCTGCAAAATATCCACTGGAACTAGAAGCTATCAAAAATGAGATGACGCAATTCTATACTGAGGAAGATCCTTCAAAAAGAAGATTCCCCTCACTCATAGGCTTTATGGCACCAGAGGATATGGATGATTATCTCAAGCTCAAGGCAAAGCAAGCTAAAATAAGAGCTAAAGTTGAAAGTGAAGGTCTAAGTGACGAGGCCTTTGCTGAAAAACTGGAATTCTTCCTCTCAAAAGTGAAGCAGATGGAAGAGTTTGCACAAGAACTGAACAAAGAAAAGGCTGATCAACGAAATAAGTTAAGAAAAGAATATCTAGCCTATATCATGAAAGAGAAATTCTATCCTGCTGAAGAAAAACAGTTTGAAGAATGGCCAATAATTGCTCTAAAGCATGAGTCTGACAGGATTGACAGAATCAAGAATGATCCTAAAAAGAAGAAGAATGCTCCAAATTGGAGCAAATACAAAAAGCTCATCGCTGACCTCACTACTGAGTACAAAAGAAAGAAAAAGGAGCTGGTGGATGCAAAAATGGATACTGCCGAAGCCATATCAAAATGGTCAAAGCAGCAGACTAATGAAGCCTATGAAAGGTTGAAGAAAAGGAAGATAACTGTTTCAGGCACTTCAAAGAAGCATGAACAAATGATGAAGCTTGAACAGCAGATAGAAAACCTCATAACACTGTTCAAATCAGTGGATAATCCTATTCTTGTGTCAAACCAAGAAGAAGGTAAACAGCTGTCTGAAGAAGAGGTAAAGAAAAAGGAAGCTGAGTACTTCAAAGAAACCATCATGAAAATGGGTCTAAAAGAAGAGAGCTCAACAAAGCTTCAAAACCTTTTTAATAAGGTATTAACCAAGCCTGCGTCACCAAACACTTCAACAGACATGACAAACATTGAGAGGCAAGAGCAAATTGAAAAAGAAACTGCAGAAGACATTAGGATGTCTGAAAGTCTGCAAGTGTTCATAAGGCCAACATCTCCAAACTCATCAAAGAATAAATCTCTCCCAAAAAATCCGTTAGGATTAAAAGTACTAAAGTGGATGTCTGATCAAAAGACCCACGTATTGACCTTAGTCAGATCCAATGGCGAAATGAAGTATATATCAAGGAAAGAAGCACTAGGCCATAGTGTTGAAGATTTGCAGGATCTCCTTGAACTTACATTGTGTAGGGATGAAGATGACCTGAGTTCCAAAGAATTTGAAGAAGAATTTAAAAGGCAAGCTAAGGAACTTCTGATGAGGAATAAAGGTCCAGAATAAAGAAGGGTTTTGGCATTATCTGTTCGAGGGGGAGATTGTTGGGATTGAACCCTACCAGAGGAATAGATAATGAAAGCCAAAACTGGATCACAACTGTGGACTCAAAATAAGCAGTTGTTTACACTAGGCTTTCCCCTTGACAGTGGTAATCTAACAGCTGATGGATCTTAAGTACTGCTCACTATAACAACTGATGAACCAAACACTGATGAAACTCTAAAGACTGCTGAAGACAAACACTGTTGCTCTATCTACTGTTGTTTTCTAAGTACTGCTGAAGACACAAGCACTGCTCATTCAAGGACTGATCACCTTTGAAGAAAGCACTGAAGCTCAACATCAGTGCTCAGGTTACAACAGCGGAACGTGAAGCAGTAGTTTTATCTTGTTTTGTACTGTACTTACAATCCGTTGTTTTAACATCAGTAGTTTGTATAGAACAGTGTTTATAGGTTGTTAGTGTCACATCCCGACCACGTAGAACAACTAGACGTGGCGGAAACGTCGGGGGGTGTTGTAACAGAATCATTGTTTCATAACCATGGAATAAATAAATTCTGTTTTATTGTATAAATGAACTCATTGTTTTAATACGAACGAATAAGTACAACTATGATCTTCCAAGTTTTAAAGTTGCTAAGGCACGAGTCCATCCTAAATGTAGCATGTATCAACAATCATCTCACGACAGCACCTGAAACATGTGTAAAAATAGGGACGTCAGCATAAAAATGCCTGTGAGATACATAGGTTTTGTGAATATAGGATTCATGACTTATAAGTTTAGAAAGAGTTGTTCAACAAAAGTCAGTCATGATCCTTGTAAAATGTTTTGTTTTGTAAATCATTCGAAAAGTGATGTAAAGTAGATAATACCGAAAAGAGTAATGTAAGGTTAATTGAATAACCAAGTAAAAATGAATTTGTATAAGATAAGTTGTTGTAAAACAATGTCTTATGAAAAGTATGTTACTTGTATAAAATGTTATATGACTTAAATTGAAATGATTCAAATAACGCTACGATATGTAATACCATACAATCATTTATATATAGGAAGTACCAGCGGCGTATCCACCATGCTTGTATCATATTACACATGCCTCGTTACTTAAGTCACTTACGCAAACCAAACCACCAATATAGAATGTTCATGTTTAAACCAATAGTCCAATGTTATTGTATAACTCAAGTTAAATGTAAACCATGTAATGTATAAACAAAAGTTATGTATGGTAAGTAAAATGAGATTTCTTAAACCACAAGTAAAAATGTACAAAACAAAGTGTTTGAATAAATCAAAAGTTATGCTTTGTAAAATAATGTAAGGTTAAACGAATAACCTTATAGTAGCATATTAAAAGTATACTTTGGATTTGTAAATAACATATTAAAAATATGTTTTGGTTTGTTGATAAAATATATATATTGGTCCTGTACAATACCACACATGAGAGTATATCAAACTATACTTTTGGGAGTATATCAAAATATACTTTAAAGGTGTGATTTAAGAATTCATTCAGACCTAGTGCATCAAACTACACCTTTGAGACTATAAGGATACCACAAAGGCAATCCCTATTTGGATGGAGAAACAAATTGGTTTCAGACATTCCATGACAACAGGAATGGGGTGTCTAGTCCTATAGCGCTATATCATACTACCAATCGGTCTGGTGAACGTATAAAACAAGTACAATCCAACATTTAATTTCATAATCTTTGAAAAATTAGTGTTTAAACCATAGACAATTATTCAGTTTATCAAAAGATAAGTACTAACATGTATAAACAATTATACATTGAAATCATGAACATAACAATTAGGTACACATGTTTCACCCTAAAACATTGGAAACAATAAAAGAGGGGACTATGTACTCACTTGAGATTGCTTTGAAGTCCTTGTATAACAACCAAATAATGCTAGAGATCACGGATATCAAACGGCACCTAATATAGGTAACTATTTTAATATACCGGACCTAAATCGGAGGACTGGATAGGATGCGGGTTCGTAAACCAAACGAGTATGGAGACTCGTGTAATATGGTTTAACAAACCCCACATACTAAAATGAAACTTAACCTAAGTGCTTACGACCCGTTTAGGTAGCTTCCGCTACCTTAACGCGTCGTTCGCGTAAAACACGTTTGGAAAGCCTAACGTCGTGACCATAAGGTATAACCTCAGAAGGTTATTCCCTATACAACTATGGTCACCTAATGTGTTTGGTCGGATCTTAATGATTGACCAAATGGGTCGGGTTCGAAAGTATAAGTGATTGTTTAGATCGCTTACCTTACGACCCTATATAAGCACTATACTAAAAGTGACGAGCTAAGCATATTAGAACATGCTTAACTAAGTTTAGAAAACAGGTTTGGTATCAAAACAAACGGTTTTGATACCTATAAGTAGTTTGGTTACAAAATACGCAAGAATGCGCATTTTGGCCGAAACTACGACTCGTCACTGAGCCTAGATAACGTGGTAATCAGTAGGTGTAGTCACTATGGACTATAAAAGAACGAAAGAACACTTACGAAGGGTCCCCGAAAGCTAATCTTGATCCAGGAGCTCAGGTATGAAACAATGGCATCAACTTAGAGCTTTTTGATCAGATTTGTGGGTTTAAACAAGAATAGGGGGGGTATTTATAGGATATGCAAGACCGTTAGGATCGTTTCTTGAATATCGTGCCTTGATCTCATTCGTACACTTGTCAAAATGTTGTGGTATCAAAATGTGACCCCAACCCCAGAGATTGTGAAGAGGCATTGCCCCTTGGATGCTTGAAAGGCCATTTTCAGAAAGAAAAATGAGTTTCTGCATCTGCAGGGCTGACGCGGCCCGCGTAAAGGTTGCCCCTAGGCTTACGCGCCTCACCTGGAGGTTCTGATCAGAAGCCAAGTTTCAAAAATGACAGTTTAGGTCCCTGTTGTGGTTTAAGGCCATTTCCGACATGTTTAAGGCCTGTTAAGCCATCTTTAAGGCCCTAAAATGATGCTTAAACATTGAGGACATGAAACATGCTCAAAAATATGCCGGATGTCGGTTCGTTTGGCCATACGATCGCGATGTTCGCTTAATTACGACGGAATGCGCTTATGCGCGAAAAACGATCCAAATTGCGTGACGAATGGATTTTTCTTATGCCAAACACTAAAATAAAATATTTTAGTGCTTACATAAATTTTTGGATGTCCGGATGTATTCAGAACGTAAGTTATGCGCGAAAGTGCAAACTTGTGCACTTTTTGACGCTTTTAGTCCCTGAATGACCCAAAAGTTTATTTTAGCACACCGAACCCCTCAAAGCCTATTTCTAAGCTATGTGAAGGATATTTATGGTATGTTTAACTCATGGTCATGTTTCGGAATGTCTGTTACAGTTCAAATCGGCATACTTTCGCAGTTTATCGAATTTAGTCCCTGTAAGCGATTTAACTTGATTTTGTCATACCAAAGCCTTCAAAACTTATTTCTAAGTTATGTAAAGGTTATTTAAGGTATGTTAAACCTATGTCACTGTTCCGGAGTGTTTGTTGCATTAAACTGGTTATATTTATGCATCGGTGCGCGTATAACATTCAAGAAAGCGATATAGAGTTTGAAATCGAACAAGAATTGATATGTGCAAATGATACACACATTTGTACAAATCCCAAGTATGAAATACCATATTTCATTGGTTTGGCATTTGTTTGATGGTTGAAGTGACACAGGTGTCACAGTCTCCCCTACTTTAGGAAATTTCGTCCCGAAATTTAATTCTAGAGGATACTTGTGAAGACAGCTGTGACGGTTTCGCCTTCTAATAGATCCATTGAACCCTTAAGTAAAACTCTGGGCCATGTTAGGACTCTTAGCGAATTTGTTAACTTTCAAAGTGAATTCCTTGTAATAGTAAAACATGGAATTTTGAACTACGGACAGAAGAACGTTTCTTATGAAGACTTATCATAGGAAACTTGGTGTGTGATTGAGATCAGAATTGGGGAGTGTGAGAATAAATGACATTGGTCGAGGTCCAAGACTTCTCCCATATCATTATTCTTGTCACTATAGGTCTTAACACATGACAAAGCTTCCTGTGGTTTCTGTGCACTGAATTCCATAATTATGTAGGCCTCCAAAATTACGTAATCCCTTGCACAGTCCGCACAGTTCATTTCATAATGCGTAGGAAAAAAATCACTTGAATAAACATGAAGCAACTCGACTAGACCACCAAAGGATCCTTTTAGTTAGATCAACAAACGATCTTTTTAATTAGATCAACACATGATCTTCTTAACTAGACCGTCGTATGATCTCCTTAAATAGACCACTTAAGGGATCTTTTTAGTCACCTCATCACATGATATTTCTAATCAGATTTTCAAAATCAATCTGTTTAACCAGACCATTCAAGAGGTCCAATTATAGAATAATACTTTATAACCCGAGGGACTTAACTACAATGTTGAAGTCCATTAAGGATATAAGATAGTATCCTTGGATATCCTATTATGAATCTCTCGTATGAGATATGGAAGATTCTATGAGGATTTGGATGGATCATATACAACCACAAAACATGTAAGAAAACACATAAGCACAAATTTAGTTAACTTGATTCTTTTATTTGTTATCTTTAGGTATGGATATTTAAAGCACACTAGGAATCCAATCCATGGATTTCATTTGGTACTTTAATGATTTTTAAGGATCTATCTATAAAGATAGAGGGATTCTCAATAAGAGTTTGGCTTTGTTTCTTAAAAGATACGAGTGTTTAAGGTTCATGGGGAGATCACAAGTGATCATAAAATGACAGAACCACACGAGTAGTTTGTCTTTGGGTTGACATCATAAGGTTGCATCAAGCATTCACACAAACGCATAAATTTGGATACAACAAATCTTTATTTATGTAACAACCGAATTGTCTTGAAGTGTCAAAAGATAACAACCAAGGAAATACAAAACACTAATTGTTCACTGCTGCATCATTGTTCATGTTTGCCTCATTGATGTTAAACACTCGTCCACACGCTGGGGGTATGTTGACAAGTCTTGGACAATTGTTCCTGTAGTGGGTAAGGTCACCATAGTTATAACATGACCCCGGAGGGAACCGTGCTTGAATAGCAGCAGGGTTTGCAGCAGCTTGATTTGCATAACGACAAACATTGATCAAATGTCCCAACCGCCCACAGTGGGTACATTTGTGACACTGCTCTTGCTCTAGATGATGACGGTTGCACTTGTTGCACAAAGGTGCGGTACCAACATAGTTTTGTCTTTTGCGAGGTTGTGCTGGCTGGTTTGGTGCAACCTGTTTGTCTTGAGCAGTTACAGCCTAGTTTTGAGAGGCTTTGCATTTCTTCTTCTTGGACACCTCAGCATTTTCTTCCTTTAGTTCCACATGAGCAGTCTTGTCAGATGGTCTTAAGTCGCCCTTCCGAAACCGCTTGCGCTTACTGATATGGGATTCAGTCAGAGTGGCAGCCAATTCAATGGCTTGTCTGACAGTATTAGGGTTGCTGCCAGTAACGATATCCTGAACTATGTCAGGAAGACCATCAATGTATTTTTCAATCGCCTTATCCAGAGGCGTAACCATAGCAGGGCATAACAAGCTCAATTCCTCATAGCGGTCAGTATAGGCTCGATGTTCCCCACTGTCTTGCTTCAAATCATCAAATTCCCTTTCTAGAGCCCTTAGCTCATGACGAGGACAGAATTCCTTCATCATAAGAGCCCTAAGCTCGGCCCAAGTCTGTGCTAATGCAACCTCAGCACCGCGGTCTCTCATAACCCCGTTCCACCACGTAAGAGCCCTCTTCTGAAACACACTCGAAGAAAACTCGACCTTGTGATTTTCAGGACACTAAACGTGACGGAAAGTATTATCAATGCTCTCGAACCATTGAAGAAGCCCAGTTGCTCCCTCAGAACCACTAAACTTGAGCGGTTTAGCCGAGTTAAAATTCTTGAAATTGCATGGAGCATTGTTGTTGTTGATGGCTTGAATCATTTGAGCATAAAGATTTGGGAAGGCAGCAGCCATTTGCTGCGCGATGATTTCCGCCAGTTCGGCATTCGCTATCTGATTGTCGCGTCGAGGAGGCATTCTAAAAGAGGAAACATGAGAGGAAACGAGTGAGAGAATTAGACGAAAAGAATGAGATGAAACAAATCTGATGAAAGCAAGGATAGTGGTCATTTGTTTGTTACTACAAAGCAACAAACGACCCCGGTGATTAATCAAAGTAAATAGGTCAAAAATAATGTATCGGGAAGACATGCTCGCCTATAAGTGGACACTCACCCTAAGAGTTCCCAGGTAAGAGTGACTGGTCCGATTATGTGGATTTGTACGAACACTCTAGCCTTAGACAGAAAACTCAGGGTACAGGCACCCACCCTTCCAGTTTGCACGTGTTCACATTATTTAGACCAACTTTGACGGGATTTTGAAAACTTAAAGGGTTCAAAACCATATAATAAATCATCCTAGAACAGATGATTAGCTTTCAAAGCGGGATAGAAATTTAAGTTCTTATTGTGGTTGTCACCTAAGAATAAGTGATGGTATTGTTTTAAAACTAAACACAAGAAAACTTGTGTTAGGGTCCTAGGAAGGTTATAGTCTAGGTCAAAGCATTACTAATAACCTAATTCCCTATAACCATTGGCTCTGATACCAACTTTTCTGTCACACCCCGACCACGTAGAACAACCAGACGTGGCGGAAACGTCGGGGAGTGTTGTAACAGAATCATTGTTTCATAACCATGGAATAAATAAATTCTGTTTTATTGTATAAATGAACTCATTGTTTTAATACGAACGAATAAGTACAACTATGATCTTCCAAGTTTTAAAGTTGCTAAGGCACGAGACCATCCTAAATGTAGCATGTATCAACAATCATCTCACGACAGCACCTGAAACATGTGTAAAAATAGGTACGTCAGCATAAAAATGCCTGTGAGATACATAGGTTTTGTGAATATAGGATACATGACTTATAAGTTTAGAAAGAGTTGTTCAACAAAAGTCAGTCATGATCCTTGTAAAATGTTTTGTTTTATAAATCATTCGAAAAGTGATGTAAAGTAGATAATACCGAAAAGAGTAATGTAAGGTTAATTGAATAACCAAGTAAAAATGAATTTGTATAAGATAAGTTGTTGCAAAACAATGTCTTATGAAAAGTATGTTACTTGTATAAAATGTTATATGACTTAAATTGAAATGATTCAAATAACGCTACGATATGTAATACCATACAATCACTTATATATAGGAAGTACCAGCGGCGTATCCACCATGCTTGTATCATATTACACATGCCTCGTTACTTAAGTCACTTACGCAAACCAAACCACCAATATAGAATGTTCATGTTTAAACCAATAGTCCAATGTTATTGTATAACTCAAGATAAATGTAAACCATGTAATGTATAAACAAAAGTTATGTATGGTAAGTAAAATGAGATTTCTTAAACCACAAGTAAAAATGTACAAAAATAAATCAAAAGTTATGCTTTGTAAAATAATGTAAGGTTAAACGAATAACCTTATAGTAGCATATTAAAAGTATACTTTGGATTTGTAAATAACATATCAAAAATATGTTTTGGTTTGTTGATAAATATATATATTGGTCCTGTACAATACCACACATGAGAGTATATCAAACTATACTTTTGGGAGTATATCAAAATATACTTTAAAGGTGTGATTTAAGAATTCATTCAGACCTAGTGCATCAAACTACACCTTTGAGACTATAAGGATACCACAAAGGCAATCCCTATTTGGATGGAGAAACAAATTGGTTTCAGACATTCCATGACAACTGGAATGGGGTGTCTAGTCCTATAGCGCTATATCATACTACCAATCAGTCTGGTGAACGTATAAAACAAGTACAATCCAACATTTAATTTCATAATCTTTGAAAAATTCGTGTTTAAACCATAGACAATTATTCAGTTTATCAAAAGATAAGTACTAACATGTATAATCAATTATACATTGAAATCATGAACATAACAATTAGGTACACATGTTTCACCCCAAAACATTGAAAACAATAAAAGAGGGGACTATGTACTCACTTGAGATTGCTTTGAAGTCCTTGTATAACAACCAAATAATGCTAGAGATCACGGATATCAAACGGCACCTAATATAGGTAACTATGTTAATATACCAGAGCTAAATCGGAGGATTGGATAGGATGCAGGTTCGTAAACCAAACGAGTATGGAGACTCGTGTAATATGGTTTAACAAAGCCCACATACTAAAATGAAACTTAACCTAAGTGCTTACGACCCATTACGACCCGTTTAGGTAGCTTATGCTACCTTAACGCGTCGTTCGCGTAAAACGCGTTTGGAATGCCTAACGTCGTGACCATAAGGTATAACCTCGGAAGGTTATTCCCTATACAACTATGGTCACCTAATATGTTTGGTCGGATCTTAATGATTGACCAAATGGGTCGGGTTCGAAAGTATAAGCGATTGTTTAGATCGCTTACCTTACGACCCTATATAAGCACTATACTAAAAGTGACGAGCTAAGCATGTCAGAACATGCTTAACTAAGTTTAGAAAACAGGTTTGGTATCAAAACAAACGGTTTTGATACCTATGAGTAGTTTGGTTACAAAATACGCAAGAATGCGCATTTTGGCCGAAACAACGACTCGTCACTGAGCCTAGATAACGTGGTAATCAGTAGGTGTAGTCACTATGGACTATAACCATCGTGATCACGCTCACGTTATGATGTTCAAACGAACTTCGTGTTGACCATAAACTGGTCAACTCAGAAAGTCAAACAAAGCTTGACTTTCGGACTCGAAAAGCGAATAAAAGAACGAAAGAACACTTACGAAGGGTCCCCGAAAGCTAATCTTGATCCAGGAGCTCAGGTATGAAACAATGGCATCAACTTAGAGCTCTTTGATCAGATTTGTGGGTTTAAACAAGAATGGGGGGGGGGTATTTATAGGATATGCAAGACCGTTAGGACCGTTAGGATATGCAAGCTCTTTGATCAGATTTGTGGGTTTGAATATCGTGCCTTGATCTCATTCGTACACTTGTCAAAATATTGTGGTATCAAAATGTGACCCCAACCCCAGAGATTGTGAAGAGGCATTGCCCCTGGGCTTATGCGGGGCTGACGCAGCCCGCGTAAAGGTTGCCCCTAGGCTTACACGGGTCGCCTGGAGGTTCTGATCAGAAGCCAAGTTTCAAAAATGACAGTTTAGGTCCCTGTTGTGGTTTAAGGCCATTTCCGACGTGTTTAAGGCATGTTAAGCCATCTTTAAGGCCCTAAAATGATGCTTAAACATTTAGGACATGAAACATGCCAAAAATATGCCGGATGTCGGTTCGTTTGGCCGTACGATCGCGATGTTCGCTTAATTACGACGGAATGCGCATAAGCGCGAAAAACGATCCAAATTGTGTGACGAATGGATTTTTCTTATGCCAAACACTAAAATAAAATAAAATATTTTAGTGCTTACATAAATTTTTGGATGTCCGGATGTATTCAGAACGTAAGTTATGCGCGAAAGTGCAAACTTGTGCACTTTTTGACGCTTTTAGTCCCTAAATGACCCAAAAGTTTATTTTTGCACACCGAACCCCTCAAAGCCTATTTCTAAGATATGTGAAGGATATTTATGGTATGTTTAACTCATGGTCATGTTCTGGAATGTCTGTTACAGTTCAAATCGGCATACTTTCGCAGTTTGTCGAATTTAGTCCCTGTAAGCGAATTAACTTGATTTTGTCATACCAAAGCCTTCAAAACTTATTTCTTAGTTATGTAAAGGTTATTTAAGGTATGTTAAGCCTATGTCACTGTTCCAGAGTGTTTTTTGCATTACACTGGTTATATTTATGCATAGGTGCGCGTATAACCTTCCAGAAAGCGATATAGAGTTTGAAATCAAACAAGAATTGATATGTGCAAATGATACACACATTTGTACAAATCCCAAGTATGAAATACAATATTTCATTGGTTTGGAATTTGTTTGATGGTTGAAGTGACACAGGTGTCACAGTTAGGTTGTTAGATGTCACTATCATGGTGACGTCATCTGAGATGCTTCAGTGGTTTGGTTTGCCTATAAATGGAGCAGTACTGTGTACTGTTACATCTAATCGTTTTGGGTGAGTTCTTCTCCTCAATTCAATCGTTTCATCTTGTGCAACCAACCTTGGGGTATCAGCCTGAGGGGGAGTTTAGTTATGTAAGCATGCTTGTAATCTTTTGATTTTCATTGTAATCATTCGACTTAATGAGAAAGCATGTGTTTATCAAACTATTCTCTTCTTTGATTGTGTTTACAAAGTTTGTATCCATTTCCGCTGCACTTTACATTGTTTTATATTCATTGATTTGTCAAATTCTTACAAACAAGCACAATCATGACAGCCTCCGATCCTAACATGTTTTAGCTTTGTTTTCTTGTCCTAACACTGTTATCCAGTATACGACACTGTTACGTAATTAAATTACGCTAAATGCATGAGATTTAGAAATATAAATATTGATTAGATTGTACGGAATTACCTGTTATTTGCCAGTTGTTACATTCTCCCTCTCCTAAAAAGAATTTCGTCCTGAAATTCAAGTTGAGCCATCGTTTGCAGGAGTCTTCTTAAACAGGTGGGGATATTTTGCCTTAATCTGATCTTCACGTTCCCATGTGTACTCGGGTCCGTGACGTGAATTCCAGCGTACCTTGACTAGTTCGATATTACTTCTCCTTGTCTTGTGGACCTTCCGGTCCATAACCTCTACGGGTTCTTCGGTAAACTGGAGCGTGTCTTCTACATGAATTTCATCCGCTGGGATGATAACTGTGTCAACGGTCGGATTTTTCTTGAGGTTCGACACATGAAATGTGTCATGTATGTTGCTGAGTTCCTCTGGCAGTTTCAACTTGTACGCAACGGTACCAATCTTTTCCAGAATCTCAAATGGCCCAATGTATCTCGGGTTTAGTTTTCCGCGTTTCCCGAATCTAGCTACGCCTTTCCAAGGTGAGACTTTCAGTAAGACTTTGTCTCCGACCTCGAAGGATAATGGTTTACATCTTCTGTCCGCGTAGCTCTTTTGTCTGTCGCGAGCCGCTTTGATACGGTCTCGTATCTTTGCTATCTTATCAGTAGTCTCTTGGACTAGTTCAGGGCCAACGAGTTGTTTGTCTCCGACTTCCGCCCAAGAAAGCGGTGATCGGCACTTCCGTCCGTATAGTGCTTCGAACGGGGCGGATTTAATGCTTGTGTGATAACTGTTATTATATGAGAACTCTACCAGCGGTAATTTTTTATCCCAGTTTCCGCCCAAATCCATCACACAGGCGCGAAGCATGTCTTCCAACGTTTGGATGGTTTGTTCGCTTTGTCCATCGGTTTGCGGATGAAATGCTGTGCTCAGATCCAGACGAGATCCAAGTGATTCTTGAAATGATTGCCATATTCTTGACACAAAGCGACCATCACGATCCGAGATTGTGACAACTCGAACTTTAGACTTGCTTTGATGTAACGTTACGTGCTTATGTGACATTTTGAACTAATGGATGTTATGTGATTTATTGAATGTCGTTATGTGCTTGGTATTTTACGTGTTTGCATGTTAATCGAGCCAAACCCGATTGCACATTATAACCGGTCACACAAGCCCTTTGGGCCACACCTTGTTCACGGACCCATTAGGCAACCGAGTGGGCTCGGCCCACTCCCACTATGCGCAAACAACAAAACATTTAGGGACTTGGTTCCTTTCTCAATTGTTACAATTCACATCACACACACAAGAACCCTAAGAGCTCTCATTCTCTCTCCCTCGTCTCCTCTTAGAACCGGCCGAGACCTTTTCATCCTACAATCCGGTAAGTATCTCACTAATGGCTAGTATCATACTTGATGTTGTTAGTAATCGGACTGTATGATCGGTTAGGATTATGATAGTATTCGGTTGATATGTGTATGATATGCGTGTACATGATAAACGGATTTATGTTACTATCCTTGTTATTGATCTTGTTGAAATTCAGATTGTATGACTAGAACTGAATGTATATGTTCTCGGCTGGGATGATTTAGACTAGATGATTTGTACCGAATAGATGTTAATCGGCTAATATGCTTCTGTCACATGAATTAGATATGATGTTTGATTGTGGTGATGTTTTAAACCGGCTCCATGTTGTTAAATCAGGATAATTATTCAAGGTTTTGATATGTTGTTCATGTGGTCGTGAGTTAGGGTTCATACGGATTCAGTGTTAAAACCCTGTTTGATCGATGATTGCTTGTATGGTAAACTGTTAGTTGTTAATTGATTTTTGGAAACTGACAACGATAATTGAATTGCATAAATGTTGTAACTGAATTGCATGAAATCAGGAAAGCTGTTACACGCTTGGTTGCGACTCAGATTGCGAGTCGGGAACCCACAATCACGACTCGAGACCACAACAGCACAAGCCGAGACCATGGTTGCGAGTCCCGTAGCGACTCGTAACCGGACCATGACAAGCCGTAACCACCCGTTGCGACTCGTAACCAGCGGTTGCGACTCGTAATCCCCTGCTGTGACTCGTAACCCCCGGTTGCGACTCGAGATCCCCGTTGCGACTCGAGACCGGCTATGCACAAACATTGTTTTGGGCCTACACTGTCACGGGCCCAATTTTATGACTGTTATGTTATTGGACTGCTTATCTGTTTGGGCTGATATGTTATTCGGGCGGATTACCTTTCGGGCTTAGACATTGGATCGCACAAGGTTAATATGTGGTATATATTAGGGCCGGGTTTTGTTGGGCCGAGATTAGAACGCACGAGTTATGCTCTTGACTGCTAAGTGCTACCATGAAACATGTTAACTTGTATGTTTTATACGTGCATTATCATAGTCAAAACCTGACTTGCATAATAACCATGATAGGACGTGGTTGACCATTTACTTGCTACCTGTACTCTTTGTGTATCTGCCGAGCAAACCAAGGTGAGTTCACACAGCCAAGGCATGGGATTCCCGGGTTGGGAATTGGGTTGGATATGAATTGTTATGGAATGATTACTCGTACTTACGCATACTCTAGACTATAGACCATCGTCCTCAGGTAGTCAGGACACGTTACGTAAAGCCTACGTAACCCAGTATATTTGCCATTTGTCTCCCGGGTCGGGAGGACACGTTACGTAAAGCCTACGTAACCCAATACCATCTACTGGCTTCCGGGTCGGAAGGCCACGCTGCGTAAAGCCTACGTAGCCCCCACGCGTACCATGTCCTCGGGGAAGGGCACGTCACGTAAAGCCTACGTGACCCTGTACGTTTTCCTGTTCTCGGTAAAGAAGAACACATGGTTGGAAGTAGTCTAGTAAGTACCACTAATGAGAAGCCCTCATTAGTAAGGATAAACGTGGGAAGCCCCCACCAGTAGTATGAACACAAGGTTTGGGAAGCCCCCACCTTTAGTACACAATAGTCTGGGAAACCCCCACTAGTTAAACATGCACACTATACTATGAACTTACTGTGAACTCGCTCAACTAGTTTGTTGATTTTTTGCTGCATGCCTTGCAGGACCTTAGGTACATTATGGAGCTTGCACAGGGAGGAGCAGGTCGTTGTGGGATACGGATCATGAACTTTATCTGAACTTATAACTATTTTGAGATTACATACTATGTGTGACACCTGTGTCACTCCAACCATCAAACAAATGCCAAACCAAGGAAATATTGTATTTCATACTTGGGATTTGTATAAATATGTGTATGCTTTGCACATATCAATTCTTGTTCAATTTCATACTCTACAACGCTTTCTGGAGAATTATACGCAAACTGGTGCATAAACGTACTCAGTTTAATGCGACAAATACTCCGGGAGACCATCATACACTTAACATACCTTAAATAACCTTTACATAACTTAGAAATAAGTTTTGAAGGCATTGGTATGGCAAAAACAAGTTAATTCGCTTACAGGGACTAAACTTGACAAACTGCGAAAGTATGCCAATTTGAACTGTAACGAACATTCCGGAACATGTCCATAAGTTAAACATACCATATATATCCTTTACATAGCTTAGAAATAGGCTTTGAGGGGTTTGGTATGCTAAAACAAACTTTTGGATCATTCAGGGGCTAAAAGTGTCAAAAAGTGCACAAGTTTGCACTTTCGCGCATAACCTACGTTCTGAATACATCCGGACATCCGAAAATTTATGTAAGCATTATAATATTATGCCTTAGTGTTTGGCATGAGAAAAATCCATTTGTCGCGTCATTTGGATCATCTTTCGCGCTTATGCGCATTCCGTCGTAATTAAGCGAACATCGCGATCGTACGGCCAAACGAACCGACATCCGGAATATTTTTGAGCATATTTCAAGTCCCCTACACTTTAACTTCATCTTAGAGCCTTGAAATGAGGTTAACGGGGCTTAAACGTGCCAAAAATGGGCCAAAATACGTGTTTCTGAAGTGCAGGGACCAAAATTGAAAATTCTGGTCTGGGAACCTTAGGCGGGGCGCGTAAGGATTTGCCAAATCCTTAGGCGGGCCGCGTGAACATGTCTGACAGAAAGATTTTGCATTTAATGCAGAATCTGGCCTTTTGTTCGATCAAGGGGCGATGCCTTTTCACCCAACGAAGAGCCAAGGGTCAAGTTCACTGAACTTATCCACTTGGACACATGTACGCACGAGATCAAGGCACGATATTCGATAAAACGATCCTAACGGTTCCACTTTTCCTATAAATACCCCCCCCTTTAGTGTAAAATTCACAAAATCAGATCTTAGAGCTCTAAGTTGAAACCATTGTTTCATACCTGAGCTATTTGGTCTTGATTAGCACTCGGGGACCCTCCGTAAGTCTTCTTTCGCTCTTTTATTCGCTTTTCGAGTCCGAAAGTCAACGTTTTGTTGACTTTCTGCATTGACCAGCTTATGGTCGATGCGAAGTTCATGGAACTTCATAACGTGAGCGTGATCACGATGGTTATAGTCCGTAGTGACTATACCTACTGATCACCACGTTAACTAGGCCCAGTGACGAGTCGTAGTTTCGGCCAAAATGCGCATTCTTGCGTATTTTGTAACCAAACTACTCGTGGGCATCAAAGCCGTTTGTTTTGATGCCAAACCTGTTTCTAAACTTAGTTAAGCATGTTCTAACATGCTTAGCTCGTCACTTTTAGTTTAGTGCTTATATAGGGTCGTAAGGTAAGCGATTTAAACCATCGCTTATACTTTCGAACCCGACCCATTTGGTCGGTCATTAGGACCCGACCAAACACATTAGGTGACCATAGCTATAACCTTCCGAGGTTATACCGTGTGGTCGCAATGTTAGGCGTTCCGAACGCGTTCTACGCGAACGACGCGTGAGGTAGCATAAGCTACCTAAACAGGTCGTAATGGACCGTAAGCACTTAGGATTAGTTTCATTTTAGTATGTAGGCTTTGTTAAACCATATTACACGAGTCTCCATACTCGTTTGGTTTTCAAACCCGCGTACTGTCCGATCCTTCCGATTTGGTCCGGTATATTAACATAGCTACCTATTAGGTGCCGTTTGATATCCCGTGATCTTTAGCATTATCTGGTTGTTATACAAGGAACTCCAAAGCAATCTCAGGTGAGTACATAGTTCCCCTCTTTTACTGTTTTCCAAACTGTTTTGGGGTGAAGCATGTGTACCTATCTGTTATTTTCATGATTTCAAAGTATAATTGATTATACATGTTAGTATTTATCTTTTGACAAACTAAATGACTATCTATGGTTTAAACACTGATTTCTCAAAAAATTACAAAAGTAATTGTTGGAATAGTACCTATTTTGTTCACCAGACCGATTGGTAGTATGATATAGCGCTATAGGACTAGACACCCCATTCCTGTTGTCATGGAATGTCTGAAACCAATTTGTTTCTCCATCCAAATAGGGATTTCCTTTGTGGTATCCTTATAGTCTCAAAGGTGTAGTTTGATGCACCAGGTCTGAATGAATTCTTAAATCGCACCTTTAAGGTATATTTTGATATACTCCCAAAAAGTATAGTTTGATATACTCTCATGTGTGGTGTTGTACAAAACCAACATATATTTTGTAATCATCCAAAGCATATTGTGATATGTTACTTACATAACTAAAACATAGTTTAATATGTTATTTATCACATCCAAAGCATATACTGATATGTTAGTTACAAAACTAAAACATGGTTTAATATGTTATTTATAAATCCAAGGTATACTTGTAATATACTACTGAAAACTATTATTTTGAACAACTAAAGTATATTTAATATGCTATCTATCAAACGATTTGGTTTTGGTTAGTGTTTAGATAACGGAACGAGTGTAATGTGATGAAAACATGGTAGATACGCCGCTGGTACTTCTTATATATAAGTGTTTTCATTGCATTACATACCGTGGCGTTATTTAGCACACTTGAGTTAACAATATTGGAACTGAAATATATTTTAATATATTACTTATTCAACTTTCTTACAACCAAGGTATATTTTATATATACCATAAACGTTTTATTAAAACATTGTTTTTCAAACAACTTAACTTATACAAACTCATTTTACATGGTTATTCAGTTAACCCTACATTATTCTCTTATTTATACATATCATCTGATCCTATCGTTTTTCAAATGATTTACAAGACAAAGCAAATTTACAAAGTTCATGACTAAACATTTCCTCAAACATAAGTCATGAACTCCGTTTTCACAAAACCTATGTATCTCACAGGCATTTTTATGCTGACGTACCTATTTTTACACATGTTTCAGGTGCTGTCTTGAGATGATTGTTGATGCATGCTACATTTAGGATGGACTCGTGCCTTAGCAACTTTAAAACTTGGAAGATCATAGTTGTACTTATGTGATTGTAATAGAACAACGAGTTCATTTAATCAATAAAACAATATTTAAATTTCCATGTGTTATGAAACAATGATTCTGTTACAACACTCCCCGACGTTTCCGCCATGTTTTGTATGTTCTACTTGGTCGGGGTGTGACAGAAAAGTTGGTATCAGAGCCATGGTTATAGGGAATTAGGTTATTAGTAATGCTTTGACCTAGTCTATAACCTTCCTAGGACCCTAACGCGAGTTTACTTGCGTTTAGTCATAAAACAACACCGTCACCTATCCTTAGGCGACGACCCCAACAAGAACATAAATTTCAAAACCGCTTTGAAAACTAATCATCTGTTCAAGGATGATTGATTACTAGGTTTTGAACCCTCTGTTATAAGGTTTTGAACCCCTTTGAATTTTCAAAACTCTCGTCAAAGTTGGTCTAGATAATGTGAACACGTGCAATCTGGAAGAGTGGATGCCTGTACCCTGAGTTTTCTGTCTAAGGCTAGAGTGTTCGTACAAATCCACATAATCGGACCAGTCACTCTTACCTGGGAACTCTTGGGGTGAGTGTCCACTTATAGGCAAGCATGTCTTCGCGATACATTATTTTTGACCTATTTGCTTTGATTAATCACCAGGTCGTTTGTTGCTTTGTAGTAACAGACAGACGGCCACTATCCTTGCTTTCATCAGATTTGTTTCATCTCATTCTTTTCGTCTAATTCTCTCACTCGTTTCCTCTCATGTTTCCTCTTTTAGAATGCCTCCTCGACGCGACAATCAAATGGCGAATGCCGAACTGGCGGAAATTATCGCGCAGCAGATGGCTGCTGCCTTCCCAAATCTTTATGCTCAAATAACCCAAGCCATCAACAACAACAACAACAATGCTCCATGCAATTTCAAGATTTTTAACTCGGCTAAACCACTCAAGTTTAGCGGTTCTGAGGGAGCAACTGGGCTTCTTCAATGGTTCGAGAGCATTGAGAATACTTTCCGTCACGTTCAGTGTCCTAAAAATCGCAAGGTCGAATTTTCTTCGAGTGTGTTTCAGAAGAGGGCGCTTACGTGGTGGAACGGGGTTATGAGAGACCGCGGTGCAGAGGTTGCATTAGCACAGACTTGGGCCGAGCTTAGGGCTCTTATGATGAAGGAGTTCTATCCTCGTCATGAGCTTAGGGCTCTAGAAAGGGAATTTGATGATTTAAAGCAAGACAGTGGGGAACATCGAGCCTATACTGATCGCTATGAGGAATTGAGCTTGTTATGCCCTACTATGGTTACGCCTCTGGATAAGGCGATTGAGAAATACATTGATGGGCTTCCTGACGTAGTTCAGGACATCGTTACTGGCAGCAACCCTACTACTGTCAGACAAGCCATTGAATTGGCTGCCACTCTGACTGAATCCCAAATCAGGAAGCGCAAGCTGTTTCGGAAGGGCGACCTAAGACCATCTGACAAGACTGCTCATGTGGAACCAAAGGAAGAAAGTGCTGAGGTGTCCAAGAAGAAAAAGCGCAAAGCCTCTCAAAGCTACGCTGTAACTGCTCAAGACAAACAAGTTGCACCAAACCAGCCAACACAACCTCGTAAAAGACAAAACTATGTTGGTACTGCACCGTTGTGCAACAAATGCAACCGTCATCATCTAGAGCAAGAGCAGTGTCACAAATGTACCCACTGTGGGCGGTTGGGACATTTGATCAATGTTTGTCATTATGCAAATCAAACTGCTGCAAACCCTGCTGCTGTTCAAGCACGGTTCCCTCCAGGGTCATGTTATAACTGTGGTGACCTTACCCACTACAGAAACAATTGCCCAAGGCTTGTTAACATACCTCCGGCGCGTGGACGAGTGTTCAACATCAATGAGGCAAACATGAACAATGAGGCAGCAGTGAACAATTAGTGTTTTGTATTTCCTTAGTTGCTATCTTTTGACACTTCAAGACAAATCCGTTGCTACATAAATAAAGATTTGTTGTTTTTATTTATGCAAAATTTATGCGATTGTGTGAATGCTTGATGCAACTTTATGATGTCAACCCAAAAACAAACTACTCGTATGGTTCTGTCATATTATGATCACTTGTGATCTCCCCAAGAACCTTAAACTCTCGTTTCTTTTAAGAAACAAAGTCAAACACTTATTGAGAATCCCTCTATCTTTATAGATAGATCTTCATAAATCGTTAAAGTGCCAAATGAAATCCATAGGTTGGATTCCTAGTGTGCCTTAATATCCATACCTAAGGATAGCAAAATAAAGAATCAAGTTAACTAAATTTGTGCTTATGTATTTTCTTACATGTTTTGTGGTTGTATGTGATCCATCCAAATCCTCATAGAATCTTTCATATCTTCATACGAGAGATTCATAATGGGATATCCAAATATACTATCTTAAACCCTTAATGGATTTCAACAGTATAGTTAAGTCCCTCGGGTTATAAAGTATTATTCTATAATTGGACCTCTTGAAAGGTCTGCTTAAACAGATTGATTTTGAAAATCTGATTAGAAATATCATGTGATGATATAAAAATGATCCCTTAAACGGTCTATTTAAAGAGATCGTACGACGGTCTAGTTAAGAAGATCATGTGTTGATCTAGTTAAAAGATCGTTCGTTGATCGAATTAAAAGGATCCTTTGGTGGTCTAGTCAAATCGCTTCATATTTATTCAAGTAATTTTCCTACGGATTATGAAATGGACTGTGCGGACTGTGCAAGGAATTACGTAATTATGGAGGCCTACATAATTATGGAATTCAGTGCACAGGAACCACAGGAAGTTTCATCATGTGTTAAGACCTAGTGACAAGAATAATGATACGGGAGAAGTCTCGGACCTCGACCAATGTCATTTATTCTCACACTCCCCCAATTCTGATCTCAATCACACATCAAGTTTTCCTATGATAAGCCTTCATAAGAAACGTTCGTCAATCAGTAGTTCAAAATTTCATGTTTTACTATTTCAAGGAATTCACTCTGAGGGTTAACAAATTCGCTAAGAATCCTAACATGGCCCAGGGTTTTACCTAAGGGTTCAATGGATCTATTATAAGGCGAAACCTTCACAGCTGTCCTCACGAGTTTCCTCTAGAATTAAATTTCGGGACGAAATTTCCTAAAGTAGGGGAGACTGTGACACCTGTGTCACTCCAACCATCAAACAAATGCCAAACCAAGGAAATATTGTATTTCATACTTGGTATTTGTATAAATATGTGTATGCTTTGCACATATCAATTCTTGTTCAATTTCATACTCTACAACGCTTTCTGGAGAATTATACGCAAACTGGTGCATAAACGTACTCAGTTTAATGCGACAAATACTCCGGGAGACCATCATACACTTAACATACCTTAAATAACCTTTACATAACTTAGAAATAAGTTTTGAAGGCATTGGTATGGCAAAAACAAGTTAATTCGCTTACAGGGACTAAACTTGACAAACTGCGAAAGTATGCCAATTTGAACTGTAACGAACATTCCGGAACATGTCCATAAGTTAAACATACCATATATATCCTTTACATAGCTTAGAAATAGGCTTTGAGGGGTTTGGTATGCTAAAACAAACTTTTGGATCATTCAGGGGCTAAAAGTGTCAAAAAGTGCACAAGTTTGCACTTTCGCGCATAACCTACGTTCTGAATACATCCGGACATCCGAAAATTTATGTAAGCATTATAATATTATGCCTTAGTGTTTGGCATGAGAAAAATCCATTCGTCGCGTCATTTGGATCATCTTTCGCGCTTATGCGCATTCCGTCGTAATTAAGCGAACATCGCGATCGTACGGCCAAACGAACCGACATCCGGAATATTTTTGAGCATATTTCAAGTCCCCTACACTTTAACTTCATCTTAGAGCCTTGAAATGAGGTTAACGGGGCTTAAACGTGCCAAAAATGGGCCAAAATACGTGTTTCTGAAGTGCAGGGACCAAAATTGAAAATTCTGGTCTGGGAACCTTAGGCGGGGCGCGTAAGGATTTGCCAAATCCTTAGGCGGGCCGCGTGAACATGTCTGACAGAAAGATTTTGCATTTAATGCAGAATCTGGCCTTTTGTTCGATCAAGGGGCGATGCCTTTTCACCCAACGAAGAGCCAAGGGTCAAGTTCACTAAACTTATCCACTTGGACACATGTACGCACGAGATCAAGGCACGATATTCGATAAAACGATCCTAACGGTTCCACTTTTCCTATAAATACCCCCCCCCTTTAGTGTAAAATTCACAAAATCAGATCTTAGAGCTCTAAGTTGAAACCATTGTTTCATACCTGAGCTATTTGGTCTTGATTAGCACTCGGGGACCCTCCGTAAGTCTTCTTTCGCTCTTTTATTCGCTTTTCGAGTCCGAAAGTCAACGTTTTGTTGACTTTCTGCATTGACCAGCTTATGGTCGATGCGAAGTTCATGGAACTTCATAACGTGAGCGTGATCACGATGGTTATAGTCCGTAGTGACTATACCTACTGATCACCACGTTAACTAGGCCCAGTGACGAGTCGTAGTTTCGGCCAAAATGCGCATTCTTGCGTATTTTGTAACCAAACTACTCGTGGGCATCAAAGCCGTTTGTTTTGATGCCAAACCTGTTTCTAAACTTAGTTAAGCATGTTCTAACATGCTTAGCTCGTCACTTTTAGTTTAGTGCTTATATAGGGTCGTAAGGTAAGCGATTTAAACCATCGCTTATACTTTCGAACCCGACCCATTTGGTCGGTCATTAGGACCCGACCAAACACATTAGGTGACCATAGCTATAACCTTCCGAGGTTATACCGTGTGGTCGCAATGTTAGGCGTTCCGAACGCGTTCTACGCGAACGACGCGTGAGGTAGCATAAGCTACCTAAACAGGTCGTAATGGACCGTAAGCACTTAGGATTAGTTTCATTTTAGTATGTAGGCTTTGTTAAACCATATTACACGAGTCTCCATACTCGTTTGGTTTTCAAACCCGCGTACTGTCCGATCCTTCCGATTTGGTCCGGTATATTAACATAGCTACCTATTAGGTGTCGTTTGATATCCCGTGATCTTTAGCATTATCTGGTTGTTATACAAGGAACTCCAAAGCAATCTCAGGTGAGTACATAGTTCCCCTCTTTTACTGTTTTCCAAACTGTTTTGGGGTGAAGCATGTGTACCTATCTGTTATTTTCATGATTTCAAAGTATAATTGATTATACATGTTAGTATTTATCTTTTGACAAACTAAATGACTATCTATGGTTTAAACACTGATTTCTCAAAAAATTACAAAAGTAATTGTTGGAATAGTACCTATTTTGTTCACCAGACCGATTGGTAGTATGATATAGCGCTATAGGACTAGACACCCCATTCCTGTTGTCATGGAATGTCTGAAACCAATTTGTTTCTCCATCCAAATAGGGATTTCCTTTGTGGTATCCTTATAGTCTCAAAGGTGTAGTTTGATGCACCAGGTCTGAATGAATTCTTAAATCGCACCTTTAAGGTATATTTTGATATACTCCCAAAAAGTATAGTTTGATATACTCTCATGTGTGGTGTTGTACAAAACCAACATATATTTTGTAATCATCCAAAGCATATTGTGATATGTTACTTACATAACTAAAACATAGTTTAATATGTTATTTATCACATCCAAAGCATATACTGATATGTTAGTTACAAAACTAAAACATGGTTTAATATGTTATTTATAAATCCAAGGTATACTTGTAATATACTACTGAAAACTATTATTTTGAACAACTAAAGTATATTTAATATGCTATCTATCAAACGATTTGGTTTTGGTTAGTGTTTAGATAACGGAACGAGTGTAATGTGATGAAAACATGGTAGATACGCCGCTGGTACTTCTTATATATAAGTGTTTTCATTGCATTACATACCGTGGCGTTATTTAGCACACTTGAGTTAACAATATTGGAACTGAAATATATTTTAATATATTACTTATTCAACTTTCTTACAACCAAGTATATTTTATATATACCATAAACGTTTTATTAAAACATTGTTTTCAAACAACTTAACTTATACAAACTCATTTTACATGGTTATTCAGTTAACCCTACATTATTCTCTTATTTATACATATCATCTGATCCTATCGTTTTTCAAATGATTTACAAGACAAAGCAAATTTACAAAGTTCATGACTAAACATTTCCTCAAACATAAGTCATGAACTCCGTTTTCACAAAACCTATGTATCTCACAGGCATTTTTATGCTGACGTACCTATTTTTACACATGTTTCAGGTGCTGTCTTGAGATGATTGTTGATGCATGCTACATTTAGGATGGACTCGTGCCTTAGCAACTTTAAAACTTGGAAGATCATAGTTGTACTTATGTGATTGTAATAGAACAACGAGTTCATTTAATCAATAAAACAATATTTAAATTTCCATGTGTTATGAAAGTTGTTAAAACATACTCCGGGGCGCGTGACGAGTGTTCAACATCAATGAGTTCAAACATGAACAATGACGCTAGCATCGTGAACAATTAGTGTTTTGTATTTCCTTAGTTGCTATCTTTTGACACTTCAAGACAAATCCGTTGCTACATAAATAAAAGATTGTTGTTTTTATTATGCAAAATTTATGCGATGTCGTGAATGCTCCCCACATGATGCAACTTTATGATGTCAACCAAAAACAAACTACTCGTATGGTTCTGTCATATTATGATCACTTGTGATCTCCCAAGAACCTTAAACTCTCGTTTCTTTTAAGAAACAAAGTCAAACACTTATTGAGAATCCCTCTATCTTATAGATAGATCTTCATAAATCGTTAAAGTGCCAAATGAAATCCATAGGTTGGATTCCTAGTGTGCCTTAATATCCATACCTAAGGATAGCAAAATAAAGAATCAAGTTAACTAAATTTGTGCTTATGTATTTTCTTACATGTTTTGTGGTTGTATGTGATCCATCCAAATCCTCATAGAATCTTTCATATCTTCATACGAGAGATTCATAATGGGATATCCAAATATACTATCTTAAACCCTTAATGGATTTCAACAGTATAGTTAAGTCCCTCGGGTTATAAAGTATTATTCTATAATTGGACCTCTTGAAAGGTCTGCTTAAACAGATTGATTTTGAAAATCTGATTAGAAATATCATGTGATGATATAAAAATGATCCCTTAAACGGTCTATTTAAAGAGATCGTACGACGTCTAGTTAAGAAGATCATGTGTTGATCTAGTTAAAAGATCGTTCGTTGATCGAATTAAAAGGATCCTTTGGTGGTCTAGTCAAATCGCTTCATATTTATTCAAGTAATTTTCCTACGGATTATGAAATGGACTGTGCGGACTGTGCAAGGAATTACGTAATTATGGAGGCCTACATAATTATGGAATTCAGTGCACAGGAACCACAGGAAGTTTCATCATGTGTTAAGACCTAGTGACAAGAATAATGATACGGGAGAAGTCTCGGACCTCGACCAATGTCATTTATTCTCACACTCCCCCAATTCTGATCTCAATCACACATCAAGTTTTCCTATGATAAGCCTTCATAAGAAACGTTCGTCAATCAGTAGTTCAAAATTTCATGTTTTACTATTTCAAGGAATTCACTCTGAGGGTTAACAAATTCGCTAAGAATCCTAACATGGCCCAGGGTTTTACCTAAGGGTTCAATGGATCTATTATAAGGCGAAACCTTCACAGCTGTCCTCACGAGTTTCCTCTAGAATTAAATTTCGGGACGAAATTTCCTAAAGTAGGGGAGACTGTGACACCTGTGTCACTCCAACCATCAAACAAATGCCAAACCAAGGAAATATTGTATTTCATACTTGGTATTTGTATAAATATTGTGTATGCTTTGCACATATCAATTCTTGTTCAATTTCATACTCTACAACGCTTTCTGGAGAATTATACGCAAACTGGTGCATAAACGTACTCAGTTTAATGCGACAAATACTCCGGGAGACCATCATACACTTAACATACCTTAAATAACCTTTACATAACTTAGAAATAAGTTTGAAGGCATTGGTATGGCAAAAACAAGTTAATTCGCTTACAGGGACTAAACTTGACAAACTGCGAAAGTATGCCAATTTGAACTGTAACGAACATTCCGGAACATGTCCATAAGTTAAACATACCATATATATCCTTTACATAGCTTAGAAATAGGCTTTGAGGGGTTTGGTATGCTAAAACAAACTTTTGGATCATTCAGGGGCTAAAAGTGTCAAAAAGTGCACAAGTTTGCACTTTCGCGCATAACCTACGTTCTGAATACATCCGGACATCCGAAAATTTATGTAAGCATTATAATATTATGCCTTAGTGTTTGGCATGAGAAAAATCCATTCGTCGCGTCATTTGGATCATCTTTCGCGCTTATGCGCATTCCGTCGTAATTAAGCGAACATCGCGATCGTACGGCCAAACGAACCGACATCCGGAATATTTTTGAGCATATTTCAAGTCCCCTACACTTTAACTTCATCTTAGAGCCTTGAAATGAGGTTAACGGGGCTTAAACGTGCCAAAAATGGGCCAAAATACGTGTTTCTGAAGTGCAGGGACCAAAATTGAAAATTCTGGTCTGGGAACCTTAGGCGGGGCGCGTAAGGATTTGCCAAATCCTTAGGCGGGCCGCGTGAACATGTCTGACAGAAAGATTTTGCATTTAATGCAGAATCTGGCCTTTTGTTCGATCAAGGGGCGATGCCTTTTCACCCAACGAAGAGCCAAGGGTCAAGTTCACTAAACTTATCCACTTGGACACATGTACGCACGAGATCAAGGCACGATATTCGATAAAACGATCCTAACGGTTCCACTTTTCCTATAAATACCCCCCCCCTTTAGTGTAAAATTCACAAAATCAGATCTTAGAGCTCTAAGTTGAAACCATTGTTTCATACCTGAGCTATTTGGTCTTGATTAGCACTCGGGGA
This sequence comes from Helianthus annuus, assembly GCF_002127325.2. Taxonomy (NCBI): domain Eukaryota; kingdom Viridiplantae; phylum Streptophyta; class Magnoliopsida; order Asterales; family Asteraceae; genus Helianthus; species Helianthus annuus. Next base: position 68,275,783 of record NC_035441.2, read on the forward strand.
CCCTCCGTAAGTCTTCTTTCGCTCTTTTATTCGCTTTTCGAGTCCGAAAGTCAACGTTTTGTTGACTTTCTGCATTGACCAGCTTATGGTCGATGCGAAGTTCATGGAACTTCATAACGTGAGCGTGATCACGATGGTTATAGTCCGTAGTGACTATACCTACTGATCACCACGTTAACTAGGCCCAGTGACGAGTCGTAGTTTCGGCCAAAATGCGCATTCTTGCGTATTTTGTAACCAAACTACTCGTGGGCATCAAAGCCGTTTGTTTTGATGCCAAACCTGTTTCTAAACTTAGTTAAGCATGTTCTAACATGCTTAGCTCGTCACTTTTAGTTTAGTGCTTATATAGGGTCGTAAGGTAAGCGATTTAAACCATCGCTTATACTTTCGAACCCGACCCATTTGGTCGGTCATTAGGACCCGACCAAACACATTAGGTGACCATAGCTATAACCTTCGAGGTTATACCGTGTGGTCGCAATGTTAGGCGTTCCGAACGCGTTCTACGCGAACGACGCGTGAGGTAGCATAAGCTACCTAAACAGGTCGTAATGGACCGTAAGCACTTAGGATTAGTTTCATTTTAGTATGTAGGCTTTGTTAAACCATATTACACGAGTCTCCATACTCGTTTGGTTTTCAAACCCGCGTACTGTCCGATCCTTCCGATTTGGTCCGGTATATTAACATAGCTACCTATTAGGTGTCGTTTGATATCCCGTGATCTTTAGCATTATCTGGTTGTTATACAAGGAACTCCAAAGCAATCTCAGGTGAGTACATAGTTCCCCTCTTTTACTGTTTTCCAAACTGTTTTGGGGTGAAGCATGTGTACCTATCTGTTATTTTCATGATTTCAAAGTATAATTGATTATACATGTTAGTATTTATCTTTTGACAAACTAAATGACTATCTATGGTTTAAACACTGATTTCTCAAAAAATTACAAAAGTAATTGTTGGAATAGTACCTATTTTGTTCACCAGACCGATTGGTAGTATGATATAGCGCTATAGGACTAGACACCCCATTCCTGTTGTCATGGAATGTCTGAAACCAATTTGTTTCTCCATCCAAATAGGGATTTCCTTTGTGGTATCCTTATAGTCTCAAAGGTGTAGTTTGATGCACCAGGTCTGAATGAATTCTTAAATCGCACCTTTAAGGTATATTTTGATATACTCCCAAAAAGTATAGTTTGATATACTCTCATGTGTGGTGTTGTACAAAACCAACATATATTTTGTAATCATCCAAAGCATATTGTGATATGTTACTTACATAACTAAAACATAGTTTAATATGTTATTTATCACATCCAAAGCATATACTGATATGTTAGTTACAAAACTAAAACATGGTTTAATATGTTATTTATAAATCCAAGGTATACTTGTAATATACTACTGAAAACTATTATTTTGAACAACTAAAGTATATTTAATATGCTATCTATCAAACGATTTGGTTTTGGTTAGTGTTTAGATAACGGAACGAGTGTAATGTGATGAAAACATGGTAGATACGCCGCTGGTACTTCTTATATATAAGTGTTTTCATTGCATTACATACCGTGGCGTTATTTAGCACACTTGAGTTAACAATATTGGAACTGAAATATATTTTAATATATTACTTATTCAACTTTCTTACAACCAAGGTATATTTTATATATACCATAAACGTTTTATTAAAACATTGTTTTTCAAACAACTTAACTTATACAAACTCATTTTACATGGTTATTCAGTTAACCCTACATTATTCTCTTATTTATACATATCATCTGATCCTATCGTTTTTCAAATGATTTACAAGACAAAGCAAATTTACAAAGTTCATGACTAAACATTTCCTCAAACATAAGTCATGAACTCCGTTTTCACAAAACCTATGTATCTCACAGGCATTTTTATGCTGACGTACCTATTTTTACACATGTTTCAGGTGCTGTCTTGAGATGATTGTTGATGCATGCTACATTTAGGATGGACTCGTGCCTTAGCAACTTTAAAACTTGGAAGATCATAGTTGTACTTATGTGATTGTAATAGAACAACGAGTTCATTTAATCAATAAAACAATATTTAAATTTCCATGTGTTATGAAACAATGATTCTGTTACAACACTCCCCGACGTTTCCGCCATGTTTTGTATGTTCTACTTGGTCGGGGTGTGACACTATGCTTCCGCTATTTATACGATGTTTGGTTTTGAAACATCAATCATGTCATGATGATTTACATTAATTACTTTTATATTAAATGCTATGTTTGATATGATTGATGGCTTGATCCTGGTCAGTCACGCTCCCAAGCGGTGGTACTCCGCGGGTGGGATTTTGGGGTGTGACAGATTGGTATCAGAGCCATTGGTTATAGAGAACTTGGTTTTAATATGGGAAAACGTTTTTATTAAAACCAGACTATAACCAGAACAGTGCTCTCAACGATCCACAACGACGCTTCGCTCCACGTGCAAGACTCGATATCCTAGGTAATAAGGTTATGTTTATTGCCTGTTTGCTAGAACTGTTTAGAACTTTGCTCGCATTACGCTTAGATACACATGATACTATTGCATGAGAATCCCTACGTGCTTACACTTTTCTGTCATCGCCCTATTCGCGAACCATTCTTACCTATGCTACTTGTTACAATGAAGATCATGTCTGGACGAATCAACATGACTCAAGCCCAGCTAGAGGCTCTCGTTCAAGCTCAAGTTGCTGCGGCAGTTGCAGCAGCTCAAGCAGGTAGTATATCCTGCAGTATAGGCACACACTAGGATCTTTAGATCCTACATTAACTCTCGTATTTAACTTCGTCCTATTCGTACACAATAGGTCAACACGCGCAGCAGCCTGTCTGCACATTCAAGAACTTCATGGACTGTCGTCCAAACTCTTTCAGCGGCACCGAGGGGGCAGTGGGACTCCTCCATTGGTTTGAAAAGCTAGAATCAGTATTCGAAATGTGCGAGTGCCCTGAGGCTCGCAAGGTCAAGTTTGCCACCGGCACCTTGGAAGGAATAGCGTTAACTTGGTGGAACGCCCAAGTTCAGATCTTAGGGTTGGCAGCTGCTAACGCCACCCCATGGAACGATTTTAAGGAACTCATCAAGCGTGAGTATTGCACGCGTGAAGATATTCACAAGCTGGAAGACGAGCTGTATAACCTGAAAATGGTTGGATCAGAAATCGAAGCGTATACTAAACGGTCGAATGAGCTGGCCGTGTTATGTCCAACTATGGTGGACCCTCCCTACAAGCGCATTGAGATGTATCTCAAGGGTTTGGCGCCAGAAATTCAGAGCCACGTGACGTCGGCTAATCTCGATAACATCCAGGAAATTCAGCGCCTCGCTCATCGCATCACCGATCAGGCAGTGGACCAGAATAAACTGCCCAAGCGTGTTAATGCTACTGCTAACGTCACCACCTCAGTTACTAGTAAAAGAAAGTGGGATGGAGATTCCAGCAGAGGCTCAGCAACCGTTCAGTCTCAAGCTCAGCAACAGAAGACTGACCATTACCAGAGTCCCAGTCAGCAATCCTCTGGTAGTCACAGACAGAGGAGATATCAGGGTAGTCAACCTAGGTGCCACAACTGCAACAGGCATCACCACGGCCCGTGTAACAAGGGTCGTTGTCAAAGGTGTCTTAAGATGGGTCACGAGGCCAAAGACTGTAGGAGTCCACGGCCTGCGAATCAGAATCAGCAGCCTCAGCAACCCGCTCCACAGAACCAGCAGCAGCAGCAGCCACAGCGTGGAAACCGGGGATGTTTCCAGTGTGGGGCTGAAGGTCATTTCAAACGCGATTGCCCTCAGCTGAACCAGAACCAGAACCGCAACAACAACAACAACCAGGGCAATGGGCATAACAACGGGGGAAACAACAACAACGGCAATGAAGCTCGTGGTCGTGCATTCGTACTAGGTCGAGGCGACGCAGTGAACGATCCCAATGTGGTTATGGGTAAGTTTCTCCTCGACAATATTTACGTTACTGTTTTGTTTGATTCGGGTGCGGATACAAGCTATATGTCTGTGAAAATGTGTCAACTGCTAAAACGTGCACCAACACTTTTACGCACCAAACATGTAGTAGAGTTAGCTAACGGTAAAAGTCTAGAAGCCACGCACGTAGTTCAGGGTTGTAATCTTATCCTAGCTGGTCAAGCCTTCTCTATCGATCTCATTCCCATAGTATTGGGTAGCTTCGACGTCGTGATTGGGATGGATTGGTTGTCCCAACACCAGGCAGAAATCTTATGCAGCGAGAAGATAATTCGCATTCCTCGTTCTGGTCAAGAACCTCTCGAAGTCCAAGGCGACAAGAGTGGTGCAGTGGTTGGCATCATCTCTTTCTTAAAGGCGCAGAAATGTTTACGAAAGGGGCACACTGCCATTCTGGCACTCGTTACAGACGCATCAACAAAAGAAAAGAAATTGGAGGATATTCCAATTGTACGTGATTACCCTCAGGTGTTTCCTGAAGACTTACCTGGCTTACCGCCTCATCGTCAGGTCGAATTTCAAATTGAGCTCGCTCCAGGAGCAGCACCCATAGCTCGCGCACCATATCGTCTAGCTCCATCAGAATTGGAGGAACTGTCAAAGCAGCTACAAGAGCTCTTGGAAAAGGGTTTCATTCGTCCAAGCTCTTCGCCTTGGGGAGCTCCAGTACTTTTTGTGAAAAAGAAAGACGGTACGTTCAGGATGTGCATCGACTACCGTGAACTCAACAAGGTGACGGTGAAGAACCGTTATCCTCTTCCGCGCATCGACGACTTATTCGACCAGTTGCAAGGGTCGTGCTACTATTCGAAGATAGATTTGAGGTCGGGGTACCATCAGCTGAGAGTCCGGGATGAGGACGTCTCCAAGACAGCCTTCAGAACTCGTTACGGTCACTACGAGTTTCTTGTTATGCCGTTCGGGTTAACGAACGCGCCTGCCGTATTTATGGACCTTATGAACAGGGTGTGCAAACCCTATCTTGACAAGTTTGTCATAGTATTCATCGACGACATCTGATTTACTCCAAGAGTCAGGAGGAACACGAACAGCATCTTCGCCTGATATTGGAACTCCTTTGAAAGGAACAGTTGTACGCCAAGCTTTCTAAATGCGACTTCTGGCTTCGTGAAGTCCATTTTCTAGGCCACGTAGTGAACAAGGATGGGATCCATGTTAATCCATCCAAGGTAGACTCGATCAGAAACTGGCCTGCACCGCGTACGCCGACGGAAATACGCCAATTTTTGGGTTTGGCGGGTTACTACAGACGGTTTATCAAGGATTTCTCAAAGATTGCTCAGCGGCTTACGCTACTGACACAGAAGGGTGTCACCTATTGCTGGGGAGAGCCCCAGGAGACTGCTTTTCAGTATCTAAAGGATAGGCTTTGCAGCGCACCTATTCTTTCATTGCCAGAGGGCACAGATGACTTCGTAGTATATTGTGACGCATCAAGACAGGGTCTGGGATGCGTATTGATGCAGCGGGATAAAGTGATTGCCTACGCCTCTCGTCAGCTAAAGATTCATGAACGGAACTACACGATGCACGATTTAGAGCTGGGAGCCGTTGTTTTCGCACTTAAGATATGGCGACACTACCTGTACGGTACCAGGTGCACGATTTACACCGATCACAGGAGTCTCGAGCATATCCTCAAGCAGAAGGATTTGAACATGCGTCAACGACGATGGGTCGAGTTACTAAACGATTATGAATGCGCTATTAAGTACCATCCAGGCAAAGCCAATGTTGTGGCTGATGCCCTCAGTCGGAAAGACACTCTACCACGGCGCGTGCGAGCGCTACAGCTTACGATTCAGTCTAGCCTTCCTGCACAGATACGAGCTGCTCAGACAGAAGCACTGAAGCCCGAAAACGTCAAGGCTGAAGCCTTACGCGGCTCACGACAGCAAATGGAACAGAAGGCAGACGGCGCCTACTATGTAACGGGGCGTATTTGGGTTCCACTTTATGGCGGTCTACGCAAACTTGTAATGGATGAAGCTCACAAGTCCCGCTACTCGGTACATCCAGGGTCGGATAAAATGTACCACGACATCAGCACTACTTATTGGTGGCCTAGCATGAAGGCCCACATCGCTACGTACGTTGGAAAATGCTTGACCTGTGCGAGAGTCAAGGTTGAATATCAGAAACCAGCTGGTCTACTTCAGCAGCCTAAGATACCTCAATGGAAATGGGAAGAAATTTCCATGGATTTCGTCACAGGCCTACCTAGATCCCAGCGGGGAAATGATACCATATGGGTGATCGTGGATCGACTCACCAAGTCTGCACACTTCCTACCTATAAAGGAAACGGATAAGTTCTCCACTCTCGCAGACGTCTACCTTAAGGAAGTTGTTTCGAGGCACGGGGTGCCCACATCTATCATTTCGGATCGCGATGCACGTTTCACGTCAGAACTATGGCAAGCGATGCATAAATCATTCGGCTCAAGATTAGACATGAGCACAGCGTACCATCCTCAGACCGATGGGCAGTCTGAGCGAACGATTCAAACACTTGAAGACATGCTTCGGGCATGTGTTATTGATTTCGGCAACGGCTGGGAAAAGCACCTCCCTTTGGTGGAGTTCTCGTATAATAATAGTTATCACACCAGCATACAAGCCGCTCCATTCGAGGCATTGTACGGGCGTAAATGCCGGTCACCCCTCTGCTGGGCAGAGGTGGGGGATAGTCAGATCACGGGTCCAGAGATTGTAGTGGACGCCACAGAAAAGATTGCACAAATAAGACAACGCATGGCGGCAGCACGCGACCGTCAGAAAGCCTACGCGGACAAGTGTAGAAAGCCTTTGGAATATCAGGTCGGGGACCGGGTTTTATTGAAAGTCTCACCCTGGAAGGGTGTGGTTCGTTTTGGCAAACGGGGCAAACTAAATCCGCGGTACGTCGGACCATTCGAAATCATAGAAAAGATTGGCAAAGTAGCATACAAGCTAAACCTACCAGCTGAACTCGGGGCAGTTCACAACGTCTTTCATGTGTCGAACTTAAAGAAGTGCCTATCAGATGAAAACCTCATCATTCCTTTTAAGGAACTCACTATCGACGAGCGGTTGCAGTTCGTCGAGGAACCAGTAGAAATCACGGACCGGGATGTGAAGGTCCTCAAACACAAGAGAATCCCTCTTGTTCGAGTTCGTTGGAACTCCAAACGTGGCCCAGAGTACACCTGGGAACGCGAAGACAGGATGACAGAAAAGTACCCCCAGTTATTCGAAACCCATGCTACCACTACAGAGGCTGAAGCTACTACTTCGGAATTTCGGGACGAAATTCCAGATCAACGGGGGGAGGATGTGACACCCCAGGAAAACCAGTGAACAATACAGTTTACCTAGCTTCCTCAGTGAGTGCATACCAAATTTCGGGACGAAATTTCCAATTAGTTGGGGATAATGTGACAACTCGAACTTTAGACTTGCTTTGATGTAACGTTACGTGCTTATGTGACATTTTGAACTAATGGATGTTATGTGATTTATTGAATGTCGTTATGTGCTTGGTATTTTACGTGTTTGCATGTTAATCGAGCCAAACCCGATTGCACATTATAACCGGTCACACAAGCCCTTTGGGCCACACCTTGTTCACGGACCCATTAGGCAACCGAGTGGGCTCGGCCCACTCCCACTATGCGCAAACAACAAAACATTTAGGGACTTGGTTCCTTTCTCAATTGTTACAATTCACATCACACACACAAGAACCCTAAGAGCTCTCATTCTCTCTCCCTCGTCTCCTCTTAGAACCGGCCGAGACCTTTTCATCCTACAATCTGGTAAGTATCTCACTAATGGCTAGTATCATACTTGATGTTGTTAGTAATCGGACTGTATGATCGGTTAGGATTATGATAGTATTCGGTTGATATGTGTATGATATGCGTGTACATGATAAACGGATTTATGTTACTATCCTTGTTATTGATCTTGTTGAAATTCAGATTGTATGACTAGAACTGAATGTATATGTTCTCGGCTGGGATGATTTAGACTAGATGATTTGTACCGAATAGATGTTAATCGGCTAATATGCTTCTGTCACGTGAATTAGATATGATGTTTGATTGTGGTGATGTTTTAAACCGGCTCCATGTTGTTAAATCAGGATAATTATTCAAGGTTTTGATATGTTGTTCATGTGGTCGTGAGTTAGGGTTCATACGGATTCAGTGTTAAAACCCTGTTTGATCGATGATTGCTTGTATGGTAAACTGTTAGTTGTTAATTGATTTTTGGAAACTGACAACGATAATTGAATTGCATAAATGTTGTAACTGAATTGCATGAAATCAGGAAAGTTGTTACACGCTTGGTTGCGACTCAGATTGCGAGTCGGGAACCCACAATCACGACTCGAGACCACAACAGCACAAGCCGAGACCATGGTTGCGAGTCCCGTTGCGACTCGTAACCGGACCATGACAAGCCGTAACCACCCGTTGCGACTCGTAACCAGCGGTTGCGACTCGTAATCCCCTGCTGTGACTCGTAACCCCCGGTTGCGACTCGAGATCCCCGTTGCGACTCGAGACCGGCTATGCACAAACATTGTTTTGGGCCTACACTGTCACGGGCCCAATTTTATGACTGTTATGTTATTGGACTGCTTATCTGTTTGGGCTGATATGTTATTCGGGCGGATTACCTTTCGGGCTTAGACATTGGATCGCACAAGGTTAATATGTGGTATATATTAGGGCCGGGTTTTGTTGGGCCGAGATTAGAACGCACGAGTTATGCTCTTGACTGCTAAGTGCTACCATGAAACATGTTAACTTGTATGTTTTATACGTGCATTATCATAGTCAAAACCTGACTTGCATAATAACCATGATAGGACGTGGTTGGCCATTTACTTGCTACCTGTACTCTTTGTGTATCTGCCGAGCAAACCAAGGTGAGTTCACACAGCCAAGGCATGGGATTCCCGGGTTGGGAATTGGGTTGGATATGAATTGTTATGGAATGATTACTCGTACTTACGCATACTCTAGACTATAGACCATCGTCCTCAGGTAGTCAGGACACGTTACGTAAAGCCTACGTAACCCAGTATATTTGCCATTTGTCTCCCGGGTCGGGAGGACACGTTACGTAAAGCCTACGTAACCCAATACCATCTACTGGCTTCCGGGTCGGAAGGCCACGCTGCGTAAAGCCTACGTAGCCCCCACGCGTACCATGTCCTCGGGGAAGGGCACGTCACGTAAAGCCTACGTGACCCTGTACGTTTTCCTGTTCTCGGTAAAGAAGAACACATGGTTGGAAGTAGTCTAGTAAGTACCACTAATGAGAAGCCCTCATTAGTAAGGATAAACGTGGGAAGCCCCCACCAGTAGTATGAACACAAGGTTTGGGAAGCCCCCACCTTTAGTACACAATAGTCTGGGAAACCCCCACTAGTTAAACATGCACACTATACTATGAACTTACTGTGAACTCGCTCAACTAGTTTGTTGATTTTTTGCTGCATGCCTTGCAGGACCTTAGGTACATTATGGAGCTTGCACAGGGAGGAGCAGGTCGTTGTGGGATACGGATCATGAACTTTATCTGAACTTATAACTATTTTGAGATTACATACTATGCTTCCGCTATTTATACGATGTTTGGTTTTGAAACATCAATCATGTCATGATGATTTACATTAATTACTTTTATATTAAATGCTATGTTTGATATGATTGATGGCTTGATCCTGGTCAGTCACGCTCCCAAGCGGTGGTACTCCGCGGGTGGGATTTTGGGGGTGTGACAGAGATTATCTAAGTAGGCACTCCATGACGTGCCACAATCTCGTTGAGGTAGATTTTGGCTAACTTCGCGGTACTGTCTTTTTCACGAATAGGTAGGAAGTGAGTCGACTTGGTTAATCGATCAACGATAACCCATATCATGTCATGACCTCGAGAGGTCCGTGGGAGTCCTGTAATGAAATCCATTGATATCTGCTCCCATTTCCAAACAGGAATCTTGGGTTGTTGTAATAATCCAGATGGCTTTTGATATTCGGCCTTGACCTTTGCACAAGTTAGGCAATTCCTAACGTAGATCGCAATATCTTTCTTGAGTTTAGGCCACCAATAGTATTCTTTCAAATCCTGATACATCTTATCAGATCCTGGGTGTATTGAATATGTGGACTTGTGTGCTTCATCCAGCACTAAGTCTCGTAAGCCACCAAAATAGGGAATCCAGATCTTTCCTCTGAAATATAAAGTGTCATCCTTATTTGTTTCCATGTGTTTCCTTGCTCCTCGCAAGTATTCTACTCGTATATTTTCTTGCTTTAGGGCTTCCCGTTGTGCGTCGCGCACTCGAGTAGTGAAGTTTGTCTGGATTGTCAACTCTAAAGCCCGTACTCGTAATGTTCTAACTCGTTCTTTCCGGATCAAAGCATCCGCTACAACGTTTGCTTTCCCCGGATGGTATCTGATTTCGCATTCATAATCGTTCAACAATTCTACCCATCGTCGTTGGTGCATGTTTAATTCCTTTTGGTTGAATATGTGTTGAAGACTTCTATGATCAGTGAATATGGTACACTTGGTACCATAGAGATAGTGACGCCAAATTTTTAAAGCGAATACCACTGCACCTAATTCCAGGTCATGAGTGGTATAGTTCCTTTCATGAACTTTTAACTTCCGCGACGCATACGCGATGACTTTTTCATGTTGCATTAACATGCAACCCAAGCCTTGACGCGATGCATCGCTGTACACGACGAAGTCATCGGTGCCGTCAGGGAGTGATAAGAATGGCGCTTGGCATAGTTTATCTTTGAGCGTTTGGAATGCCATTTCTTGTTTTTCACCCCAATCGAACTTTCTATCCTTTTGAGTGAGTGAGGTCAGCAATTGAGAAATTTTTGAAAAATTCTCTATGAATCTTTGATAGTATCCCGCTAAACCTAGAAATTGTCTTACTTCCGTTGGGGTCTTGGGAGCGTTTCAGTTCTTTATGGCTTCTATCTTAGCTGGGTCCACATGTATTCCATTCTTATTCACAATGTGACCAAGAAATTGGACCTCGCGAATCCAAAATTCGCATTTTGAGAATTTTTCATACAATTATTCTTTCTTAAGTAGCTCCAGAATAGTTCTCAAGTGTTGTTCATGTTCCGCCTTGGTTCGTGAGTATATTAAATTGTCATCAATGAATACGATCATGAACTTATCGAGATATGGCTTACATACGTGATTCATTAAATCCATAAATACGGCGGGAGTGTTTGTTAGGCCGAAAGGCATAACAAGGAACTCGTAATGCCCATAGTGAGTCCTGAACGTTGTCATAGGAATGCTTTCCTCTTGGATCCTAAGCTGATGGTGTCCGGATCTTAGATCAATTTTGGAATAGAAGCTAGAACCTTGTAACTGATCGAACAAGTCGTCAATCCTTGGTAAAGGATACCGGTTCTTTATGGTTAACTTGTTCAGTTCTCGGTAATCTATACACATCCGAAAGGTTCCGTCTTTCTTCTTGACAAATAGCACCGGAGCTCCCCAAGGAGAGAAACTTGGTCTATTGAATCTTTTGTCAAACAATTCCTGAAGCTGATTAGATAATTCATGCATCTCCGAGGGTGCGAGTCTATATGAAGCTTTCACCACCGGTGCAGCTCCTGTCACAAGATCGATACTAAGTTTGACTTGTCGATGCGGAGGTAGTCCCGGAAAGTCTTCTGGAAAGACTTCAGGGTATTCCCTTACCACATGGATGTCCTCCACCTTGTGCTACTCGGCCTTCTTGTCGACCACATGGACAAGAAAGGCGATGCATCCTGTTCCCAGACTCTTCCGAGCCTTCATACAGTTGTTGGTCACCAGCCGTGTGTCATGTTTCTCTTCGTGCACCAAAAGATGTTCTCTCGTCAGATAGGGGGAAAAAGAATAATCGTTTTCACAGCACAACTACTTCTGCTCGGTTGTCGGCCAACCAGTCTATGCCAGAAGTTAAGTCATAACAACCTAATTGAATGAATGAAAAGTCGTTACTGGATTTTTTTTGTGCTCCAAGTTCGAGTGTGCATCCTTTGATGTCTTTCCTGACTTGACTAATTTACCATTGGTCAATCCTATTGAATGGGAGGACGTCTTATTTACTTGACTCGGCCAAGCATACTTTGAATTTTATGGGGATGAAGCTAATACCGACACCGGTATTAAACAACACGGATGCAACGGTCGGTTGGTAGGAACGTATCGGTGACCCTTAATGACTTCACATGACTTCGCTAATTCCTCATTAGCTAACTTGATAGAGCAAGACATGTTTAACCTACATGACTCTAGTTCGTGTATATGCTTAGTAGCTAAAGACACTAAGTTAAGCCGACGTTGGTATTCAAAGAATTGATACATACTGGTTGTAGAGTAGAACGTACCCATGGCAACAATGGAATTTTGGGGAGTATTCATAGTTCTATCCATACACTTACTTATTCACTTGCTTGATTCGTAATTAAACATCCATGCTTGTAGTGATCTCTTTGCCACCGTTAAGATCTCCTGGTTCTTTCTTGAGTATGTCTAACTCATTAGTTTCCGTTTTGTGCTCAGTCTCACCACACGGTTACTCTTGGAACTTTTGCAAGTGCCCTCATGGTGAGAGTTTCACCTATCTCACTAAGAATTTTTGGCAAGTTATTAGCGTACTCCTTGATGTCAGATCCGTATCTCAGGCTAAGCCCCAAATGTAGCGCTCCGTGCGTTTGGATTCGGGTGTTATCTAGCATACAACAATCTTTTAGAGATCGTAGAGGCGTCGGGGGTAACCAGCTATGTTCGCTCTAATCATAATCGAGTTCTAGAGTTTGGTTCCCAACCTTGGAATTTACAACTAGCGAGCAATATTATTCTCGCGTAAGATCCTTGAGTTCTTCCCACAATAACCTCTTTGTTGTCTTACTCCATATAACTTGCACTTGGAGACTCCAACAAGTTACCGTCTCCCTCAACAGATGACTATTCGTATACCAAATCGTTTACTTAGGAGTACATTTACTAGCACGGTTAACTAGCTTCGTTGTCTTTATTTAGTGGACATAACTTACCGCACCTCTCATATCAATGAGGCCTCGCGGCCTATAATCCGTGAAAGCCTTAGAATTAAAACCTAGTGTGATTGCATTTCCAAGTGTGGCATTGCCACTCGTTCTCGTCCCATCGGGATTTGAACCACTTGAACTACCGGTACTATCAGTACCATCACTAGTGTCGACCCAACAACCTCATGTTGTGCAATTCCCGCAACCTCACGTTGTTCCATAAAGACTCTAGTTCGACTTTAATAGTAGGGTGCTGATTAACTGCCCCTTTTTGGGCGTAAATTTTCTTTTTGACACCATGTTATTTCTGATACATAGTATCAAAGGATCTAGACTTGTATTTGAACAGATTTAGCCTACTATGCGCCTAAGAATTAAGAATATAATTGGTCAGGGAAACCTCAAGACCGCATTGTTTATGCATGTTTGAACAATGATAACATGAATAAACGCAACCCAAAATGTGCAGTACCTCCTGCATGTATTGACCATATGACTAAGTGGGAAAAGAGGTAATTCGGTGAGGAGGAGAAACCAAACGCTCGTCACCAATTTTTACAACGTGTATCCCATACTTCCTGGATCTCGATCACCCAAAGTAGGAAAAATCCTTCGCCGCACTAGTTCGTGTGACGAATATGTTGATACTCCTTGAGCTCCACGTGCTTCGACAAAATAGTTATAATTTCCATAGATGTCGAATAATACAATGAAGGGGTTGTAGCTTGTGTCACACCCCGACCACGTAAAACAACAAAACGTGGCGGAAACGTCGGGGAGTGTTGTAACAGAATCATTGTTTCACAACCATGGATTAAATAGTTTTGTTTTATTGAATTATTGAATTCAATGTTTTGGTACAATTTAAAATAAAACAAATAATTGTTTCTCAGTTTTAAGTCGCTAAGGCACAAGTCCATCCTATATGTAGCGTGCATCAACAATCATCACATAGCAGTACCTGAAACATATATGAAAATATGGTACGTCAGCATAAAAATACCTGTGAGTAACATAGGATTTTGTGTATTAGATTCATGGCTTTAGATAATATGAGAAAAGGTTTTATGTTTTTCAAAATAGCCATGAATCTAATGTAAAAGTTTTGTTTCTGAAAATGTGTCGTTTTGGAAAACGGGTTTATAGTATAGACAAAAATATACTTTGGTTTTGAAAAGTTTGTACAAATAGTATATCATAGTATACTTTAGTTTTGAAATAGTTAAATGGATAGTATATCAAAATATACTTTAGTAATTAAAATAATAGTTTCGGTAGTATATCTCAAGTATACTTTGGTTTAAGAATAAAAGTATTGGTAGTATATCAAATTATACTTTGGTTTGTAAATAGCATATCAACTATGCTTTGGTTAAAAGTAGCATATCAACTATGCTTTAGATAGTATATCAAAATATACTTTAGTTTAAAATAACAAAGTTGGTAGTATATCAAACTATACTTTGGTAAACAGTAGCATATCAAACTATGCTTTGGTAAATAATAAGGTAGTATGTTAAAACATATGTTGGATTTTGTACTTAGTATATCAAAATATACTTTGGTAGATCACATTTGAGAGCACATCAAACTGTACTTTTGTAGTATATCAACATATACAAAGAGAGTGTGATTTGGTATTCAACAAAGCCTTAGTGTATCAAACTACACTTTGGAGACTATAGAAATACCACGAAGGCAATTTCTATTTGGTTTAAATTTGGTTTCTGACATTCCATACAACATGAATGGGGTGTCTAGTCCTATAGCGCTATATCATACTACCAATCGGCTGGGTGAATGTATAAAAATGGTACAATCCAACAATTTGTTTATTAAGTTTTGGAAAATCAGTGTTTAAACCATAGGTAATTGTTTAATTTGTCAAAAGAATATGTATTAAGCATGTGTAATCATATAGTTTAAAATCAGGAAAATAACAGATAGGCATATATGTTTCACCCCAAAACAATTGAAAACAGTAAAAGAGGGGACTATGTACTCACTTGAGATTGCAAGTATCCTTGATTAAGTGTCCTAACAAAGCTCGGGAAATCAAGGAATCAAGTGGCACCTAGTATGGATCACTATATTAAACAATCGGATCCTAAATCGGAAGATAGGATAGAATGAGGTTCTATAAATCAAATGAGTATTTGAACTCATATGGTATGATTTAATAGTCCCAACATTCTGATTGAAAGGCCTACCTAAGTGCTTTTGACCCGTTTCGACCCATTATGGTAACATAAGCCACTATAATGCGTCGTTAGCGTAAAACTATGTTCGGATGGTAATCTATGTGCTATGTCAAGTCTTACATGCCCAATTATCCCTAAACATGTTACTAAATCAGATTACTTGTCAAAAATATGTTCACATAATCAAAATACGGATTTTAGCTTCAAAAGGGCATTTTGGTCATTTCCTATGGGCATACAAGCTAACTAGCATACGACTAACCAATCCTATGTGATCATAAGGTATAACCTTAGTGGTTATTCCCTATGCAATTATGATTACTAACTAAGCTTGGTCGGATCTTAAAGATCGACCAAATGGGTCGGGTTCGAAAGGCTAAGCGGTTGTTTAGACCGCTTACCTTACGACCCTAAACAAGCACTAAACTAATAGTGTCGAGTTAAACATGTCAAAACATGTCTAACCTACTGATTTGGTATCAAAACAAAGTGTTTTGATACCCTAAAGTAGTTCCGAGGCAAAATGCGTGCTAAAACGCATTTTGACCAAAACTTTGACTCGACACTACAACTAGCTAACGTGGTAATCAGCGGTTATAATCACGAAGGATTATAACTATCGTGATTACAATCACGTGTCAAAGTTCAATTGAACTTTGACTTGACCAATTGATGGTCAAAACCGAAAGTCAAACTGTTGGCCAAACTGTTTGACTTTCTGCACTACATAAGGAAAAAGCAAGAAAAAGAATGAAAGAAGGCTCACAATAGTCCTTGCTATCTTTTCTACAAAGAAGACAAGTCCCAATTCAGATTGAGAGAGCTCCAAAGCAGAAGTAGAGAGGAATGAGATAGGAATGAGCAAATGAAACAATGAAAGTGTTGGCTATTTATACTTGAGGGAAGTTCATAGGATCACAACAAGTGTTTTGTTTAGCCATTAAGGAATAAATCCTAGCCACACAAGTGTAATAAGCAGGTACAAAGCCTTGGAGAGGTGGTAACTTGGTTACCACACAAAGAAATTGCAAGATTGGCCCCTGAATTTACAAACAGATGCTGAAAACACACTTTCTGCCCAGATGTGGCGCTCGCGTAGCGCGACGGCATAGGCAGGAGGGCTCGCGCTACGCTACGGTGTGTCTGATTCAGCAAAGTTTCAAAAATGGCAGAAATGGTCCCTGCACGCGTTTAAAGCCTTTTTCGATGCGTTTAAACCTCGTTAACCTCATTTCAAGGCTCTAAAATGAAGTTAAAGTATAGGGGACTCAAAACATGCTCAAAAATATCTCGGATGTCGGTTCGTTTGGTCGTACGATCGCGTTGTTCGGTTAATTACGACGGAAGTCGTAACGAACGCAAAATCGATCCAAATTAAGCGACGAATGGAATTTTTGCATGGCGATCACTAAAATAAAAATATTTTAGTGTGTACAAAAATTTTGGATGTCCAGATGTGGTCAAAACGTAAGATATGCGCGAAAATGCAAACTTACGCCGTTTTTGACACTTTTAGTCCCTGAAAGATCACATAAGCATGTTTTTGCACACCGAACCACTTAAAGCTTGTTTCTAAGCTATGATTAGGTTATATATGGTATGTTTAACTTATGATCAAGTTCCGGACTATTCGTTACCTTACGAATCGGTATAGTTTCGTAGTTTGACGCAAATAGTCCCTGCGATCGAATAAACTTGTTTTTGCCATACCAAACCTTTCAAAACTTATTTCTAAGTTATGTAAAGGTCATTTAAGGTATGTTAAGCCTATTTCACTATTCCGGAGTGTTTGTCGCGCTAAACTGATTACGTTTACGCACCAGTGCGCATATAACTTTCCAGAAAGCGATTTAAAGCTCGGAATTGAACAAGAATTGATATGTGCAAAGGATACACATATTTATACAAATCCCAGGTATGAAACACAATGTTTCATAGGTTTGGCATTTGTTTGATGTTCGTGGTGACACAGGTGTCACAGTCTCCCCTACTTTAGGAAATTTCGTCCCGAAATTTAATTCTAGAAGAAACTTGTGAAGACAACTGTGATCGTTTCGCTTTCAAATGAATCCTTCGTTTCCCAAGTAGAATTCTAGGTCACGTTTGGATTCTTAGCGAATCTGTTAACTGCCAAAATGTCCTTGTTGCAGTAATAAAAACATGGGGTTTCGAACAACGGATAGGAGAATGTTTCCTATGAAGACTATTATAGGAAACTTGTGTGTGCTCGAGATCAGAGTCGGAGAATGCAAAATAAGATTGACATTGGTCAAGGTCCAGGACTTCTAGTAATTTAAATAACGCTACTTTCGCAATGTAATAAGGAACACTTATATATAGGAAGTACCAGCGGCGTATCCACCATGCCCTTTTTACATTGTTCCCGTCTCGTTATTCTTATCACTATAGGTCTTAACACATGACAAAACTTGCTGTGGTTTCTGTGCACTGAATTCCATAATTACGTATGCATCCATAATTACGTAATTCCTTGCACAGTCCGCACAGTTCATTTCATAATGTGTGGGGTAAAATCAATCAAATAAACATGAAATGATTTGACTAGACCACCAAAGGATCTTTTTAACTAGATCAATGAACGATCCTTTTAATCAGATCAACACATGATCTTCCTTAACTAGACCGTTGTATGATCTCTTTAAATAGACCACTTAAGGGATCTTTATAACTCGGAACCAAATAATCGTTTTGAATCAGCACTTTGGAATCCAAGGTTCTTACTATTTGCATAGAAGCCCCTTAAGGATTTAAGACAGTACTTTGAGTATCCTTCTGAGAATCTAACATATGAAAATACGGAAGATTCCACCAGGACTTAGATAACGAGCTTTGGAGTTACACATAAACATAAAATCACCAAATTGTGTATTCGTTAATTTAGTTATTAGCTCGTTTGTGAATTTGAAGTACACTAGAAATCCAATCACGGACTTCAATTAGTACTTTAAAATATCCTCAAGAATCTAACTATGAAGATAGGAAGATCTTATAAGGATTTGGAATTTGTTTCTGTCGTGTTATAACATTCGTATTAGGATAAATAAAGAATCCAATTAAGGACTTACGATAGCACCTTTATCAAATCAAAGATTTGAAATGGTACTTCAAGTATCTGATTAAGGATTGCACCTGTACTTTGTTTCTTAAAAGAAACTAGTACTTAGGATTTTTGGGGAGATCACAAATGATCATAGAATGAAGGAACCATACGAGTAGTTTGTTCTGGAAAGAACATGGTTCATTGGTGTTGATATTGTAGGGGTATGTCAACACACACACAATCGTATCAGTTTTAGAAATAAAATTGGAATAACCATTTTATTTATAATAACTGAATTGTCTCAAATGTCAAAAGATAACAACAAAGGAAATACAAAAGACTAATTGTTCACTGCTGCGTTGTCATTCGCGTTTGCCTCGTTTATGTTAAATACTCGTCCGCGTGCTGGATTTGTATTAACAAGTCTTGGGCAATTGTTCCTGTAGTGAGTAAGATCACCACAGTTATAGCACGATCCAGGAGGAAACTGTGCTCGAACAACAGCAGGATTTGCTACATTTTGGTTTTGGATAACATGGCGACATGTATTGACCAAATGTCCCAATCGCCCGCAGTGGGTACACTTCTGACACGGTGTCTGATTCACATGATGACGGTTGCATTTGTTGCACAAGGGTGCACTACCAATATAGTTCTTCCTAGCACGAGGGTGTGCTGGCTGATTTGGTGCAACCTGATCATTCTGAGCAACCACTGCGAAGTTTTGTGAAGCCTTACGCTTCTTCGACTTCTTAGAGGACTCGGTCTGTTTATCCTTTGGTTTTTTCTTGTGCCAACTTGTCAGAGGGTTTCAGATCGCCTTTTCGGAAAAGCTTACCCTTCCTGATTTGAGATTCAGTCAAGGTGGCAGATAGTTCAATGGCTTGTCTGACGGTAGTAGGGTTGCTACCAGTAACAATATCCTGAACTGGATCAGGAAGGCCATCGATGTATCTTTCAATTGCCTTATCCAAAGGCGTAACCATGGTAGGACATAACAGACTCAATTCCTCGTAACGATCAGTGTATGCTCGATGTTCACCGCTGTCTTCTTCCACGGAATCCACGCTTTAGGGTCTCTCTCAGGGATCACGCCCGCCATAAGCTTTGTAATAGACGCGAGGTCATCATTCTCATCACGTGAGTCAAGTGTAATAACAAAATTCATAGTTGAAGGTATTTTCGTTCTTGGCAAATATTTCGTACAACATATATACAAATACATTATATATATAATCACTAAATCTCATGTTGTTTTTGTTCTCATGTTTCACATGTAAGCCTTAGTGTTTTTGTTAGTGCATTAATGTCTATCGCCTTCGTCAATCCGAGCCGTAGCGAGAAACCGAAGAAATCAAGTCTTTATAGTGTCATATCTAGTTAAAAGGAAAGGTGGCAATCTTGTAATTAATGAAAAGTTTCATTAAAGCCTTGACCTATAAATAGGATAGTTATGACATAAGTTTAAGGCTTTTGCTCCATTTGGTGATTTTAGAGATTCAAGTCTAGAGAGAGAAAGTCTAGAGAGAGAAAGCTCTCTCCACGTGATTTTTATATCGTACACGTCGTATTCTTCAATAAAATCACGGTTTCTAGTACTTTATTGTGTGTTCAGTCACGCACGTTCACGGATTCCGCACGTCGAACGTTCGTTACGCAATCGAACGGTGTCAAAACCGGTCCTACAAGTGGTATCAGAGCTAGGAGCTCGATTGCACTGATCAAACGCATTGATTCGTACCAGATTTCAGCATTTTCAGATCCGAAATTCATCATTTCTTCATCTTCTACTCATTTTTCATGTTTATCACCGAAATTTGTCAAATTGAACGTGGTTTTACGGTTCGAATCGGCTGAATTTTTGATATGTTGTGCGAAAACACTTGATTTACAACCCTACCAAGTTTCAGATCAAAACTCCTAGCCGTTTAGGAGAAATTCGAGTTTTTAGGTCCGATTTCGTGATTAACAGCAGGTTTCGCTTCATAGTACTGAATGGTTTCGCTTGAAAAAACACATATAATTAGTTTTGCTTGAAAATAATGAGTGGTTTCGCTTGAAAAGTATAATATAATCAGGTTTCGCTTGAAATATCTGTTGGTTTCGCTTGAAAAATACGTTAAAACTGTGTTTCGCTTGAAAGTAATCATGGTGTTCGCTTGATTTGGGTTTCGCTTGAAATTGACCTGTGTTCAGGTTTCGCTTGAAAACATGTATCGAGTTGTGTGTAACATTTATCGAGGTTGTCAGTTGGTTGGGATAAGATACCACATGCTTGTGTCGGTTTGCATTTGATAGATGATAAAGATGTGTAAGTCGATTATAAAATCAAGTATCACAGGTCTCGAGATATAGAGATTCGTTTTACATGTGATAACCTTTTAGAGGTCAAATAGAATTATTTTGATATTAAGGGTTGTCGGGTTTCATGTGAATTCATTTGAGTTGTGTCAGGCACATGTGATTTGTTCTTGGTTCATTATACAATTTATTGAGACAATAAATCTTTGCAAGTATCATTGAACGGCCCAATCATAGTGTCTTGTGATTAAAGATAGCAGCCCACTAAATGTTGTCGACCCAATCAGATTAAAAAAAAAGGAATTTGTGGCCCAATCATGTGTTAAACAGATCTCGAGATAGCCTTATAAAAATTGAAACTGATTAGTGGAAATTTAGTGGCCCAATCATCAAATGAGGTAAATCGGTCCAATGGGAGTTGTTTTCGGCAAAAGGTTTATAGAAATTGTCAGTTAGTGGTTCATGGCCCAATCACAAAAAATCAAGTTGTTGCCATTGTTGATTATCATTAAAAGAAATTATAGGTTGTTTGCGGCCCAATGAAAGACTTTTAAAAGACACCTTTGTCGGCCCTTTTGTTAGACTTATTTGCATCAAGAATTAAGCAGTCAAAAGGCCCATCTCGGCTCATTGGAGTTGGTCAAAACAGTGTGATAGTAAGTCAGGTTGTGTTGTGAGTTTTGGGTCAATTTACACGAAATTCAAGTCATATCAGTCTCATTCTCACAAGGTCGCTTGAAATTGATTCAGTTTGTTTGTGAAATTAATCAGTCATTTGAATTCAAGCTCGCTCAAGGTCGTGTCTTTTAGCCAGGTCATTGAAAAAGTCGTTTGATTTTGATCCGGGTCTACACAGTTTGTCAATCCTCAGTTCGCACAGAATATTCATCAGTTCGAGTGATTCAGTTTGCACGGAGTATCAGTTTGATTCAGTTAGTTTGATAAGTTTTTTTAAAACTGATTGTGTTTTGTTTGTTTGTGTACATCAGGTGATACAGGTGTGAATCATGGATACCAATTTCTTTAATATGACTAAAGAAACATTTGATAGAATAAATGTATTAAAGAAAGAATTTGACTCGTTTTCAGATTATCCAGGAGAAAATACAAAGAGTATCATTGAGAGGTATAGCCATCTTGTTCGTTCGATGTCTGGGATAGGTATAACTAAAAATCCAGATGAATGGGTCAATAAATTTGTCAAAGCTTTACCTCAAGAAGAATGGGGAGAATATCTTTTGAAGTTAAAGCACTCCGGAGAATTTTTCTCGATTGACAATTTGTCAACTCATTGAAAAGCTTGAAGAACAGATGGAGAAAAATGCTATGAAAAAGAAAAGTCAAGAAGGAAAATCGTTATTAAAAATGAGCAAGAATATAGAGATTGGAAAAATTTCAGTTTTGAATGATGAAAAACAAACTGATGATAAACATATTTTTGTTTTGTAGGGAAATTGTGCGAAGCTGAAATCTGAAAATGACAGACTATTAAGTGACTTGAACAGTTTGACATTGGAAAACCAGAAATTGAAAGAAAATGAATGGATGTTTGAAGATAAAATCAAAAATTTTGAAATTGAAAAATTAAAAATTGAGAAAGAATTTCAAAGTCAAATAAAAATTCTTGAAGATGGGAGAGATGTGTTTAGCAAAAACAACATCGAAAAGCAAAAAAATATCAATTCCCATCTTGAAAAGATTATTCGACTTGAAAAAGAAGGTGAGCAAGCTCGAAAGAAAATCAACGAGCTTGAAACGAAATTGAAAGGTTTTGTGACTTCTTCAGAGTATGTGAACATTCCATGTCCAAAACCGATCAATTCAGTTCCAATAAGTGACGATGTCACAAACTTTAACAATGTTAAAGTTGAAGATTGTGATGAGAAATCTGATGATGAAAATGAAAAAATTGAAAAACAAAAATTGTTTTCGTAAATAAAAGAAAAATTCAAAAATACTGTTTTGCAATATACTAAAATAGGTGAATGCTCAAAACAAAAACCTGTTAAGAAGATGGTAGAACAGAAACAAAAAGTTAAAAATTTGAAAAATTTCAAAAATGAAAATAAAAGCTCATCAGATCAATCATCTAATCGCAGTCAAAAATCACAAAAATTGAAAAATGAAAACTCAAAAATTGTTGGCAATAAGTGGTACAGGTCGGACCACAGTGCTCAAAAGTCAAATCCAGCAATCAAGAGGAAAAAGGAATATCACCAAGCCAAACAATGCTATGATCTGAGCATCTGGTGTGAAAGTGGTGATTGGTACGATAACAGAGTGTGTTACAGATGCGGCTATCAAGGACACATTGCTGTTAACTGCCAGAATTGGAGGTTTGAATCGAGAAGATGCTATAACTGCAACATCATAGGTCACATTGCCAGAGGTTGCCCAATGAGATCAAATGAAAGATCGAGGGCTATATCTCAGAAAAGGGTGATAAAGTCAGTCAAAGTCAAAGAAAAGCCCAAGGAACTAAAAGTTTCAGAACAGAAAGTCAAAGAACAGAAAGTTCAAGAACCTAAAGTTCTAGAAAAGAAGGTGAAGCTTTCTCAGGGGCAGAAAGAGAGACTGAGGAAGAAGAGGAAGAAGGCGAGAGAATATTTGGAGAAGATTTTGTCCTCGGGTTCACCGGACAGATCGAATAAGAGTTCTGATGAATCAACTCCCTCGACTGCAAAGTCAAGCAAGACGAATTCATCAGATACAAATCTGAGGACAAAAGAGGAAAAGAAGAAGGTAAAAGTTGGTGGCAATGAATCTGTTTCTTCGGAAACAAAGGAGCCACATGTCGGCGATGAATCTGACGTGTCGAAGTCAGACAAGCCACCTTCAGGCGATGAATCTGACGTGTCGAAGTAAGACAAGCCATTTTCAGGCGATGAATCTGACAGGTCAAAGTCAGACAAGCCATGTGCAGGTAATGATTCTGGTGTGTCAAAACCAGAAGAGCCATTTGTTGAAGTAAAATATGAGAATTCAGGTTTAACAATGGATGATACAAATTTTCCACCATTGTTGAACAAGAATTCAAAATCACCCAAGGACAGTCAGGCTTGGGTGAAACTATTCAAATAGAAAAACCTGACTTGCCGGAACTCCCAGGTTGGTAATTGGGGAGTAGGAATCGGCATCTTTCTTGAGAAATTCACTTCGGTGATATTTCGACGTTCAAAAGATAAATCAGGGACATTAAGTTGTACTTGATTCATCTTTCCTACAAGTGGTAATTTGAATAACAAGGTGATGAAACCCCGAGTTAATGAAATGACACACAAAACTAATTTTCCAGAAAAATCATTTTGATTAAAACAAACTTAAGTGTTTTGAAATCATAATGGGAAAATAGTTTGTTGTCAAGGGGAGTTCTGATTGTTTATGCCAGGTGGATAGAGAATTGAAGTGATTCGATATCAAGTTGTCACTTTACTTTGTACAGCTTATTGTTTTCAAATTTTCCCAGAAAATCAAAATTGAAACATATTTTGGTTTTAGGGGGAGAAAAATTTTAAAAAATTAGAAAATTTGAAAATGTCAAAAACATTGAAAATTTAAAAATGAGTTTTTGTTGCATAAAAGAGGAAATGATAGTACATCAGTGGTCTATCACAACACGCTAAAGATATGTAATGTTTAAAAGTGATAAACAATCTTACTACGGATGTGTCGGTAGATTTTTGCACACTTAGTAAATTGAAATGAGATATAAACCTAAATTCAAACTTGCTTAATTCGTGGGTAACCATTCTTGGATATATGGGTAACCCCCGAAATCTTGTTTGAAAGATCCCTCTTTCTGAGATACTAGGTCTTTATACTCAGTGATATCTGGGGTATTATTCCGGGACTTCTGCTGTATGGAAATACTGACCTAGTCCCTGAATAATACTTTCTGCAAAATGCTTTGAAATATAAGCGCAGCCCTCAGCAAGTTGATAAAACAATAAAATTGATAGTCACTGCTGTTGTAACAAAAGATCCTCTAAAGGGGACCCACCTTTAAGTCGAAGCCGTCATCTCTCTGCGTATACGGAAGTATCGACCTGAGCTCTCACGGCCCTCGCAATTTACCCCTTAACAGATATCATCTGTGGTATACTCACCTGTAAGACTGAACACTGGGATCTGGATACGGGAGTATATTCAAGTGGAGTGATACACATTTAAGTTCAAGTTTCTAAAACATTAATATAGTATCTCGAATTAATTGAAATTTGTGTGAAAATTTAAAGTGGACCAATATACTAACAATCTAGGTAAATTGTTTAAAACTTGAAATGTTTAAAAGCTTAACGGTGTTGGTGATATGTCTCAAAAACTGATATGATCCTCTTGCACAAACTCACAAAAATATGTTTGTACATATTTCATTTCTGCATTTAATTTCTGTTTTTGCACTTATGTTTCATATTATTGAAGAAATCCAAAAAGATTTTCGACAACTGATGTTGAAAAGCTGATATTCAAAATCTCAAAGGCTAAACATGATGAACAGATAGGTTGGTTAAATGGTTTGAAATGTTTAAGATGATTCATTAATTTGAATCAGATTTTGGAATGTTTCAAAGTTGATAAATTTAAAATGTGAAAAAGTCTCAAATGTTTAGTTGATTCATTAAGTTGAATCACAACATTGTTGATTGTTAATAGAGTGTTTGAGATGTGTAGGTTTCTGATTCTGTTGCTACGGAAAGCCAGGCGTCGATCCCAAAGCACGGAAGCTTGACGAAAGGGGGAGCCTGAAGAAAAGAAGTCTGATCGATAGGAAGAGCAACGGAAGCTTGAAGACAGATCCACGGGGATTCTGTTCGAAAAAGAGAAAGACAAGACGCTACGAGATTGACTGCCGCAATATCCAAGGGGGAGATTGTTAGTGCATTAATGTCTATCGCCTTCGTCAATCCGAGCCGTAGCGAGAAACCGAAGAAATCAAGTCTTTATAGTGTCATATCTAGTTAAAAGGCAAGGTGGCAATCTTGTAATTAATGAAAAGTTTCTTTAAAGCCTTGACCTATAAATAGGATAGTTATGACATAAGTTTAAGACTTTAGGTCCATTTAGTGATTTTAGAGATTCAAGTCTAGAGAGAGAAAGTCTAGAGAGAGAAAGCTCTCTCCACATGATTTTTGTATCGTACATGTCGTATGCTTCAATAAAATCACGGTTTCTGGTACGTTATTGTGTGTTCGGTCACGCACGTTCACGGATTCCGCACGTCGAACGTTCGTTACGCAATCGAACGGTGTCAAAACCGGTCCTACAGTTTTCAAGTCTATTCCTTATAGACTAAACATGTACTGATCCATATCAGTTACTAATGATTGAGCCCACATGATAGATCCTCATGTTATAGTGACACAATGAAAACCTTTTGTCATTTTGTCATACTTTTTGAAATCATCTTTATAATGTTATCAACTTTGTTTTCATGTGAGAGCCCTTGGTGATTGTAGACCAAACTTTATAAAAGTTTGTCCCCGGTTCACTACAATCGGAGCTCTGATACCAATCTGTCACACCCTGCTAGTAGCGGAAGCTTATTGTGTGTGACGTAAGAAAGGTAATCATTCCATCCAAATATATTAACAACATGAACCAACAACGATGCCACAGATATATAGTTTTCAACAAAAGATTACAAGTTTTCAACAACGTTTGACATAACATAGTTCTAAGTTATTTACTGTAACATTTGTGCTTGTAATCATTGTGAACAGTTCAATTATCAATAAAACAATGTTATTTGATCCCAATGTCTGTTTGGTTGTGTTTTACATTTTTCATGTTTTTGACTTTTGTTCAATTTCAAACTCTACATCGCTTTCTGGAGAATTATACGCAAACTGGTGCGTAAACGTACTCAGTTTAACGCGACAAATACTCCGGAACATCAACATATACTCAACATACCTTAAATAACCTTTACATAACTTAAACATAAGTTTTGAAGGCTTTGGTATGGCAAAAACAAGTTAATTCGCTTACAGGGACTAAACTTGACAAACTGCGAAAGTATGCCAGTTTGAACTGTAACGAACATTTCGGAACATGTCCATAAGTTAAACATACCATATGTCACACCCCGGCCGCGTATAACATGCAACCGCGGCGGAAACGCCGGGGAGTGTTGTGGACAGAATTAAATTGTTTCATAACCATGGCATACAAGTTGTATTTTATTTATAAACAAGAGTAGTACATTGTTTCAAAACAAGAAATACCAAGTTCATAACATATTTATACTAGCCTATCTTCATTATTCGGCTCTAAGGCACAGGTCCGCCCTAGTATTGTGATCAACGTCTTATGGAACATCTCCTGAAAACACATGTGAAAGTAGGTACGTCAGCATAAAAATGCCTGTGAGATACATAGTTTTTGTGAAAATGGGATTCATGACTTGAGCTTAAAGAAATGTTTAATAACAGTCAGTCATGAACCTTGTAATTTGTTTTGCTTTGTAAGCCATTTGAAAAACGATAACATCAAACGATATGTATAGATAAGTGCAAGGTTAAACGAATAACGAAGTAAAATGAGTTGAATAAGATAAGTTGTTTTGTGAAAATAATGTCTTGTGAAGAATATGTTATTTATGTAAAATGCAATGTGTCTAAACTGAAATGACTTATATAACGCCACGATATGTAATATTATACAAACATTTATGTATAGGAAGTACCAGCGGCGTATCCACCATGTTTGTATCATATTACATACGCCACGTTACTTAAATCATTTACCCAAACCAATCCACCATGTAAATTGTTCATGTGTAAACCAAATGTCAAGTGTTATTGTAAACCATATCAAATGTTTATGTTCAAATGTAAACCACCAAATGTGTATGTCAATGTCGACGTGTTTATGTTCAATGTAAATCATGTAATGTGCATCCCAAAATGTATCATGTATGGTAAGCGAAATGTATCAACTTAAACCATATATAAAATGCACAAAACAAGTCGTTGAAGTGACACGTGGTTTAAATCAACGTTATGTTCTGTGGAAAAATGCATGCTCTATTGATATTAACATTTATATGGTATTGTAAACTATGCATACATCCAAGCCTTGAGACTGCGGCGATAAACCCTTAAACAAATTAAAGGTTTATCTAAGTTATGTATATCGAATTCGGTCATTCCTTCCAGTCCTATCAAACCCAGGACTTCAGGAATGGGAGTTGTCAATTCCTATGGTACCACTACCTACTAACGAACGGCGTAGCTAATGTTAATGAATGTATTGTCCCATGTTAAACAAACCAAATGTCATAACAAAATGAGGGCATGTGATGTAAACAATTGTACTAAGTATGCTAAGTAAACATACGAAGCAGAAATGTCCATGTAAATCAATGTGTCCATATGCTGGGTAAACATATGCAACAGAAATGTTTATGTAAATCAATGTGTCCATATGCTGAGTAAACATATGTAACAGAAATGTTCATGTAAATCGATGTGCCCATATGCTGAGTAAACATATGCAGCAAAAATGTTATGTAAATCAATGTACTAAGTACGCACACAATGGGCATACATAGCATAAAATGTAATAAAATCGTGTACTATAATGTACTAACAACATAGCAGGCATATGATGTGAAAACATGGAAAGCATGAAAGTAACAGATAGGCACATGTGTTTCACCCCAAAACAGTTTGGAAAACAGTAAAAGAGGGGTTCTATGTACTCACCTGAGATTGCTTTGGAGTTCTTGTATAATAACCAGATAATGCTAAAGATCACGGGATATCAAACGGCACCTAATAGGTAGCTATGTTAATATACCGGACCAAATCGGAAGGATCGGATAGTACGCGGGTTCGTAAACCAAACGAGTATGGAGACTCGTGTAATATGGTTTATCAAAGCCTACATACTAAAATGAAACTTAACCTAAGTGCTTACGGTCCATCACGACCCGTTTAGGTAGCTTATGCTACCCTAACGCGTCGTTCGTGTAGAACGCGTTCGGAACGCCTAACATCGTGACCACAAGGTATAACCTCGGAAGGTTATAGCTATGGTCACCTAATGTGTTTGGTTGGATCCTAAAGATCGACCAAATGGGTCGGGTTCGAAAGTATAAGCAATGGTTTAGATCGCTTACCTTACGACCCTATATAAGCACTATACTAAACGTGACGAGCTAAGCATGTTAGAACATGCTTAACTAAGTTTAGAAAACAGGTTTGGCATCAAAACAAACGGCTTTGATGCCCACGAGTAGTTTGGTTACAAAATATGCAAGAATGCACATTTTGGCCGAAACTACGACTCGTCACTGAGCCTAGATAACGTGGTGATCAGTAGGTATGGTCACTATGGACCATAACCATCGTGATCACGCTCACGTTATGAAGTTCCATGAACTTCGCATCGACCATAAGCTGGTCAATGCAGAAAGTCAACAAAACGTTGACTTTCGGACTCGAAAAGCGAATAAAAGAGCGAAAGAAGACTTACGGAGGGTCCTCGAGTGCTAATCTAGATCAAATAGCTCAGGTATGAAACAATGGTTCCAACTTAGAGCTTTAGATCTGATTCTTGTGGGTTTTTACACAAAAGGGGGGGGGTATTTATAGGAAAAGTGGAACCGTTAGGATCGTTTATCGAATATCGGGTCGCGATCTCGTGCGTACACTTGTCGAAATGTTGTGGTAAGTCAGAAAATGCCCCTTGGCTCTTGATTGGGTGAAAGGGTATCGCCCCTTGATCGAACGAAAGGCCAACTGCATTAAATGCATACATTGAATCTGTCTGATAGTCCCACGCGGCCCGCATTAGGATATGCAAAAACTCAGGCGGGCCGCCTGAGCCCGTCTGATCTGCATATACTTTGAAAAATGACAGTTTTGGTCCCTGTTGCGTATTTAAGCCATTTCTGACACTTCTAAGGCCCGTAAAGCCAACTTTAAGGCCCTAAAATGATGCCTAAACATTGTGGACATGAAACATGCTCAAAAATGTTCCGGATGTTGGTTCGTTTGGCCGTACGATCGCGATGTTCGCTTAATTACGACGGAATGCGCATAAGCGCGAAAGATGATCCAAATGACGCGACGAATGGATTTTTCTCATGCCAAACACTAAGGCATAATATAAGGATGCTTACATAAATTTTTGGATGTCCGGATGTATTCAGAACGTAAGTTATGCGCGAAAGTGCAAACTTGTGCACTTTTTGACACTTTTAGTCCCTGAATGATCCAAAAGTTTGTTTTAGCATACCAAACACCTCAAAGCCTATTTCTAAGCTATGTAAAGGATATTTATGGTATGTTTAACTTATGGAAATGTTCCAGAATGTTCGTTACAGTTCAAATTGGCATACTTTCGCAGTTTGTCAAGTTTAGTCCCTGTAAGCGAATTAACTTGTTTTTGCTATACCAAAGCCTTCAAAACTTATTTCTAAGTTATGTAAAGGTTATTTAAGGTATGTTGAGTATATGTTGATGTTCCGGAGTATTTGTCGCATTAAACTGAGTACGTTTACCCACCAGTTTGCGTATAATTCTCTAGAAAGCGATGTAGGGTTTGAATTTGAACAAAAGCCAAAACATGAAAAATGTAAAACACAACCAAACAAACATTAGGATCAAATAACATTATTTTATTGATACTTGAACTGTTCACAATGATTACAACCACAAATGTTACAGTCTCCCCTACTTGTGGAAATTTCGTCCCGAAATTTATTTAGAGGAAACTGATGGAAAAAGATGCGGATATTTTGCCTTCATTTGATCTTCACGTTCCCAAGTAAACTCGGGTCCACGCTTAGATTCCCAACGAACCTTGACCAAAGGAATGCGCTTGTGTTTAAGCCACTTGACTTCACGTTCCATGATTTCCACTGGTTTCTCGACAAATTTCAGTGTTTTATCAACACGAATTTCGTCAAGCGGTATGTGGAGGTTCTCATCAGCTAAACACCTCTTGAGATTGGACACGTGAAAGGTTGGATGAACATTTCCAAGTTCAGGAGGTAACTCAAGTCTGTAGGCTACCTTACCGATTCTTTCGACGATCTTGAATGGTCCAACATAACTAGGTGCAAGTTTTCCTTTCTTTCCAAATCTGATCACACCTTTCTAAGGTGAGACCTTAAGTAATACACGATCACCGACTTGAAAATCCAAGGGTTTGCGTTTTAGGTCCGCGTAACTCTTTTGACGGCTTCTAGCTATCTGAAGGTTATCACGAACTTTCTTAACCTTATCTGTTGTCTCTAAAATGAGGGCAGGTCCAGTAAGCTGAGCCTCGCCGATCTCATTCCAGCAGACTGGTGAACGACATTTTCGACCATAGAGAGCCTCGAAAGGAGCCATGTTGATGCTGGAGTGATAACTGTTGTTGTAGGAGAATTCAATCAATGGAAGATGTGAATCCCAACTACCACCAAAATCGATCACACAAGCTCTAAGCATATCCTCCAGTGTCTGGATTGTTCTTTCAGATTGACCATCCGTTTGCGGATGATAAGCTGTGCTTAGATTAAGTTGAGACCCCATAGCAGATTGCATGGTTCTCCAAAAATGAGAAGTGAAACGAGCATCCCTGTCAAAAATGATGTTCAAAGGAACACCATGTCGAGCTACAATTTCATCTACGTAGATTTGAGCAAGTTTGTCAGCCAAAAAATCCTCGCGGATTGGCAAGAAATGCGCTGACTTTGTAAGACGATCAACGACTACCCAGATGGCATCGTGACCTTTCTTTGTGCGCGGGAGTTTAGTAATGAGATCCATAGTAATGTTTTCCCATTTCCAAACTGGGATCTCTGGTTGCTCCAATAATCCGGAAGGACGCTGATGTTCAGCCTTAACCTTAAGACAAGTAAGGCATTTTGATACATATAAGGCAATGTCTTTCTTCATACCAGGCCACCAATACTGTATACGAAGATCCTTATACATCTTATCTGAGCCAGGATGAATAGAATAACGAGACTTATGGGCTTCATCCATAAGCAAGGTACAAAGATTATCTTGGCTCGGGACCCACAAACGGTCCATGAAGTAATATGATCCATTGTCCTTCAGTTCAAGAGCAGGAGTTATGTGATAAGGAAATTCCTTATCCATTAAACCTTGTGAAACACAAGCTTCTTGAGCCTGAGAAATACGTGCTTGGATGTCGGTTTGAATAACAGATTGGACACGTACACAATGAAGCTTAGTACGTTCCTTGCGACTTAATGCATCGGCTACGACATTCGCCTTACCAGGATGGTAGCGAATCTCGCAGTCGTAGTCGTTTAGAAGTTCAACCCAACGTCGTTGCCTCATGTTGAGTTCTTTCTGATTGAAGATATGCTGAAGACTTTTGTGGTCTGTGAAAACCACACATTTTGTACCGTACAAATAGTGTCTCCAGATTTTGAGAGCGAAGACAACTGAACCCAACTCAAGATCGTGAGTGGTGTAGTTCTTCTCATGTATCTTCAATTGTCTTGATGCGTATGCTATGACTTTGTTTCTTTGCATTAGGACGCAGCCAAGACCTAATTTAGATGCGTTGCAATAAACGACGAAATCATCATTACCCTCAGGCAATGTTAGGATAGGCGCGTCGCAAAGCTTTTGTTTCAAAGTCAGAAACGCTTCCTCTTGTTTGACTCCCCAATCAAATGGCTTGTTCTTCTGAGTTAGAGCAGTTAGAGGAACTGCGATCTTCGAGAAGTTCTCAATGAAGCGGCGGTAATAACCCGCTAGGCCAAGAAAAGAACGAACTTCAGTAGGAGTAGTAGGCGTATCCCAATCCTTAATCGCGCTGATCTTGGAGGGATCTACATGAATACCTTGTTCGTTGACAATATGTCCTAAGAATTGAACCTCTTTAAGCCAGAATTCACACTTGGAGAATTTGGCGAAAAGTTGTTCTTTCTTTAGGAGTTCCAAAGTAAGACGGAGATGTTGCTCATGATCAGCTCGCGTCTTAGAATATATCAAAATGTCGTCAATGAAAACAATGATGAACTTATCCAAGTAAGGTTTGCAGACCCTATTCATCAAGTCCATGAAACCAGCAGGAGCATTAGTCAAACCGAATGGCATGACTGTGAACTCATAATGTCCATAACGAGTACGGAACACTGTCTTTGGAATATCTTCTTCATGCACACGGAGTTGATGATATCCAGATCGCAGATCAATCTTTGAAAAGTAAGAAGCGCCTTGCAACTGATCAAAGATATCATCAATGCGAGGTAGGGGATATCGATTTTTGATGGTAAGCTTGTTAAGCTCACGATAATCGATACACATCCTAAAAGATCCATCCTTCTTCTTAACAAAAAGAACAGGAGCACCCCAAGGTGAAAAGCTAGGACGGATAAAACCTTTTTCGGAGAGTTCCTGCAGCTGTTTAGACAACTCTTGCATCTCAGACGGTGCAAGACGATATGGAGCTCTGCCAACGGGATTTGCACCAGGTACGAGATCAATACGGAACTCAACTTGGCGTGTTGGAGGTAGACCAGGTGAGTCTTCAGGGAATACTTCGGAATAATCCCGAACGACAGGAATATCTGAAATAGACTTACCCTTGCCTTTATCTGCTGTAACATGTGCTAAGAACGCCACATAGTGCTTCCGCAGATACTTCCGTGCTTTAAAACAAGACATAAGTTTGAGACCACCGGCAGGCTTCTCACCACGAACCTGTAGGATCTCGCCTGTCGACAGCGGTACACGAATAATCTTCTCAGAACAAACTATCTCTGCGTGATGCTTGGATAACCAATCCATTCCCACTATAACGTCGAAGCTTCCAAGTTGCATTGGCATGAGGTCAATAGGAAAAATATGTACGTTAAGGTTCAACTGGCAGTTGCGTAGAACAGAATTAAGAACAATGGGTTCACCACTGGCAACCTCTACTGTCAAAGGTTTACCTAGTTTTGTTCTAGACATGCGAAGCATTGTCTCAAAAGACAATGACACAAAGCTCTCGTCGGCACCCGAATCAAAAAGAACAGATGCTGGCTGATTATTAATAAAGAACGTACCGTTCACCACCTCGTTGTCTGCTTGTGCTTCTTGTGCATTCATGTTAAAGACTCGACCTCGTGCCGGTGCCGGATTCTGGTTTGCATTCTGGTTCTGGTTGACTAGTCTTGGACACCGATTTCTGTAGTGGGTCAGATCCCCACAATTATAACATGCACCTGGTGGGTAGTTTGGTCGTGCAGCCTGACCCTGTTGCTGAGCAACCTGTTGAGCAGGGTTCTGGACTGCGTGATTCTGAGCAAACCGACAAACATCGGCAAGATGACCCGATTTCCCATAGTTAGTACAGAAACGGCACTGATATTGTGGCTGGTGGTGACTGTTGCATCGATTGCACAAAGGTGCACTTCCTGAATAGGGTTTCTTGGCTGGAGGCTGTGCGGCTTGGTTGGGAGCTGCCTGGTTAGCTTGGGCAGTCACAGCAAAATTTTGGGAAGCCTTACGCTTCCTTGACCCCCTTGAGGAACCAGAATCCTTTCCCTTCTTGTTCTGACCTTTCTTACCATCTTCCTTGTCAGCTGATTGTTTCTTGCCCTTGTCACCCTTCCTGTGTAGCTTATTCTTTCGAATCTGCGACTCAGTCAGTGTCGCTGATAACTCGATTGCCTGACGGAGTGTGGTAGGGTTGCTACCAGTAAGGATGTCTTGTACTGAGTCAGGTAGGCCGTCGATGTACCTTTCGATGGCCTTATCGAGTGGGGTAACCATAGTCGGGCAAAGAAGACTCAACTCCTCAAACCTATCCGTATAAGCCCTGTGCTCGCCACTATCTTGCTTCAAAACATCAAATTCTTTCTCCAACGCTCGTTGCTCATGACGAGGAAAAAACTCCCTCATCATAAGAGCTCTCAGTTCAGCCCATGTTTGAGCTAGAGCAACTTCTGCACCTTGATCTCTCATAACCCCATTCCACCATGTAAGAGCCCTCTTCTGAAACACGCTTGAAGAAAACTCGACCTTGCGATTGTCAGGACACTGCACATGACGGAAAGTGTTCTCGATGCTTTCGAACCACTGAAGAAGCCCAGTTGCTCCCTCAGAACCACTAAACTTGAGTGGCTTAGCCGAGCTAAAATCCTTGTATTTGCATGTACCATTGTTGTTGTTGTTGGCCTGGTTCCATTGAGCAAAGA
Source organism: Helianthus annuus (assembly GCF_002127325.2). Lineage (NCBI taxonomy): Eukaryota > Viridiplantae > Streptophyta > Magnoliopsida > Asterales > Asteraceae > Helianthus > Helianthus annuus. The sequence continues at coordinate 68,310,622 of NC_035441.2, forward strand.
GATTTGGGAATTGAGCAGCCATCTGCTGCGCAATAATCTCCGCCAGCTCGGCAGTAGCTATCTGGTTGTCGCGTCGAGGAGGCATTCTAGAAGAGAAAAACATGAAATGAAACGAGTGAGATGATTGGATGAAGAGAATGAGATGAAGCAATATTATCAAAAGCAAAGATGGCGGTAATGCATCGCAAAGCAAACAAGCGACATGAAATGTCTAGTCAAAGTGAATGGGTCAGAATTAGTGTATCGCGAAGACATGCTCGCCTATAAGTGAACACTCACCCCAAGAGTTCCCAGGTAAGAGTGACTGGTCCGATTATGTGGATTTGTACGAACACTCTAGCCTTAGACAGAAAACCCAGGGTACAGACATTCACTCTTCCAGTTCGCACGTGTTTTCACTATTAACCCAAAACTTTGACGGGATTTTTGAAATCCAAAGAGGTTCAAAACCATATAACAGAGGGTTTCAAACCTTATAACAGACGGTTCAAAACCTTATAACAGAGGGTTCAAAACCTAGTAATCAATCATCCTAGAACAGATGATTAATTTTCAAAGCGGATTCGGAACCGAAGTTCTCGTTGTGGTTATCACCTAAGGATAGGTGATGTGCATGTTTTAAACTCTAAACACAAGATAACTTGTGTTAGGGTCCTAGAAAGTTATAGTCTAGGTCAAAGCATTACTAATAACCTAATTCCCTATTACCAATGGCTCTGATACCAACTTTTCTGTCACACCCCGGCCGCGTATAACATGCAACCGCGGCGGAAACACCGGGGAGTGTTGTGGACAGAATTAAATTGTTTCATAACCATGGCATACAAGTTGTATTTTATTTATAAACAAGAGTAGTACATTGTTTCAAAACAAGAAATACCAAGTTCATAACATATTTATACTAGCCTATCTTCATTGTTCGGCTCTAAGGCACAGGTCCGCCCTAGTATTGTGATCAACGTCTTATGGAACATCTCCTGAAAACACATGTGAAAGTAGGTACGTCAGCATAAAAATGCCTGTGAGATACATAGTTTTTGTGAAAATGGGATTCATGACTTGAGCTTAAAGAAATGTTTAATAACAGTCAGTCATGAACCTTGTAATTTGTTTTGCTTTGTAAGCCATTTGAAAAACGATAACATCAAACGATATGTATAGATAAGTGCAAGGTTAAACGAATAACCAAGTAAAATGAGTTGAATAAGATAAGTTGTTTTGTGAAAATAATGTCTTGTGAAGAATATGTTATTTATGTAAAATGTAATGTGTCTAAACTGAAATGACTTAGATAACGCCACGATATGTAATATTATACAAACATTTATGTATAGGAAGTACCAGCGGCGTATCCACCATGTTTGTATCATATTACATACGCCACGTTACTTAAATCATTTACCCAAACCAATCCACCATGTAAATTGTTCATGTGTAAACCAAATGTCAAGTGTTATTGTAAACCATATCAAATGTTTATGTTCAAATGTAAACCACCAAATGTGTATGTCAATGTCGACGTGTTTATGTTCAATGTAAATCATGTAATGTGCATCCCAAAATGTATCATGTATGGTAAGTGAAATGTATCAACTTAAACCATATATAAAATGCACAAAACAAGTCGTTGAAGTGACACGTGGTTTAAATCAACGTTATGTTCTGTGGAAAAATGCATGCTCTATTGATATTAACATTTATATGGTATTGTAAACTATGCATACATCCAAGCCTTGAGACTGCGGCGATAAACCCTTAAACAAATTAAAGGTTTATCTAAGTTATGTATATCGAATTCGGTCATTCCTTCCAGTCCTATCAAACCCAGGACTTCAGGAATGGGAGTTGTCAATTCCTATGGTACCACTACCTACTAACGAACGGCGTAGCTAATGTTAATGAATGTATTGTCCCATGTTAAACAAACCAAATGTCATAACAAAATGAAGGCATGTGATGTAAACAATTGTACTAAGTATGCTAAGTAAACATACGAAGCAGAAATGTCCATGTAAATCAATGTGTCCATATGCTGGGTAAACATATGCAACAGAAATGTTTATGTAAATCAATGTGTCCATATGCTGAGTAAACATATGCAACAGAAATGTTCATGTAAAACGATGTGCCCATTTGCTGAGTAAACATATGCAGCAAAAATGTTATGTAAATCAATGTACTAAGTACGCACACAACGGGCATACATAGCATAAAATGTAATAAAATCGTGTACTATAATGTACTAACAACATAGCAGGCATATGATGTTGTACGTACACTTGTCGAAATGTTGTGGTAAGTCAGAAAATGCCCCTTGGCTCTTGATTAGGTGAAAGGGCATCGCCCCTTGATCGAACGAAAGGCCAACTGCATTAAATGCATACATTGAATCTGTCTGATAGTCCCACGCGGCCCGCATCAGGATATGCAAAAACTCAGGCGGGCCGCCTGAGCCCGTCTGATCTGCATATACTTTGAAAAATGATAGTTTTGGTCCCTGTTGCGTATTTAAGCCATTTCTGACACTTCTAAGGCCCGTAAAGCCTACTTTAAGGCCCTAAAATGATGCCTAAACATTGTGGACATGAAACATGCTCAAAAATGTTCCGGATGTTGGTTCGTTTGGCCGTACGATCGCGATGTTCGCTTAATTACGACGGAATGCGCATAAGCGCGAAAGATGATCCAAATGACGCGACGAATGGATTTTTCTCATGCCAAACACTAACGCATAATATAAGGATGCTTATATAAATTTTTGGATGTCCGGATGTATTCAGAACGTAAGTTATGCGCGAAAGTGCAAACTTGTGCACTTTTTGACACTTTTAGTCCCTGAATGATCCAAAAGTTTGTTTTAGCGTACCAAACACCTCAAAGCCTATTTCTAAGCTATGTAAAGGATATTTATGGTATGTTTAACTTATGGACATGTTCCAGAATGTTCGTTACAGTTCAAATTGGCATACTTTCGCAGTTTGTCAAGTTTAGTCCCTGTAAGCGAATTAACTTGTTTTTGCTATACCAAAGCCTTCAAAACTTATTTCTAAGTTATGTAAAGGTTATTTAAGGTATGTTGAGTATATGTTGATATTCCGGAGTATTTGTCGCATTAAACTGAGTATGTTTACGCACCAGTTTGCGTATAATTCTCTAGAAAGCGATGTAGGGTTTGAATTTGAACAAAAGCCAAAACATGAAAAATGTAAAACACAACCAAACAAACATTGGGATCAAATAACATTATTTTATTGATACTTGAACTATTCACAATGATTACAACCACAAATGTTACACCATAAATATCCTTTACATAGCTTAGAAATAAGCTTTGAGGGGTTTGGTATGCTAAAACAAGCTTTTGGATCATTCAGGGACTAAAAGTGTCAAAAAGTGCACAAGTTTGCACTTTCGCGCATAACTTACGTTCTGAATACTATGCCTTAGTGTTTGGCATGAGAAAAATCCATTCGTCGCGTCATTTGGATCATTTTTCGCGCTTATGCGCATTCCGTCGTAATTAACCGAACATCGCGATCGTACGGCCAAACGAACCAACATCAGACATATTTTTGAGCATGTTTCATGTCCATAATGTTTAGGCATCATTTTAGGGCCTTAAAGTAGGCTTTACGGGCCTTAGAAGTGTCGGAAATGGCTTAAACATGCAACAGGGACCTAAACTGTAAATTCTGAAACTTGTTGTCTGATCTGCACCCTCAGGCGGCCCGCATTAGTTTGGCCTGCACCTTCACGCGGCCGCATCAGACATGCAGACCAGATTCAATGTTTGATCCACTTGCAGTTGGCCTTTCGAACGTCCAAAGGGCAACGCCACGTGTCGGATTCTTATGGTGGGGGCAAAATAAGTCACCACAACATTTCGACAAGTGTACGGGTCAGATCATTGCACGTTATTCAAGAAACGATCCTAACGGCTTTACTTTTCCTATAAATACCCCCCCCCCCTTTTTTAGTAAAACCCACGAAAATCTGATCAAGAGCTCTAAGTTGGAACCTTTGTTTCATACCTAAGCCATTTTGATCTAGATTAGCATTCGGGGACCCTCCGTAAGTGTTCTTTCGTTCTTTTATTCGCTTTTTGAGTGCGAAAGTCAACGTTTTGTTGACTTTCTGCATTGACCAGCCTATGGTCAACACGAAGTTCATTAGAACTTCATAACGTGAGCGTGATCACGATGGTTTTAGTCCGTAGTGACTATACCTACTGATTACCATGTTATCTAGGCTCAGTGACGAGTCGTAGTTTCGGCCAAAATGCGCATTCTTGTGTATTTTGTAACCAAACTACTCATGAGCATCAAAGCCGTCTGTTTTGATGCCAAACCTGTTTTCTAAACATAGTTAAGCATGTTCTAACATGCTTAGCTCGTCACTTTTAGTTTAGTGCTTGTATAGGGTCGTAAGGTAAGCGATCTAAACCATCGCTTATACTTTCGAACCCGACCCATTTGGTCGATCATTAGGATCCGACCAAACACATTAGGTGACCATAGCTATAACCTTCCAAGGTTATACCTTGTGGTCACGATGTTAGGCGTTCCAAATGCGTTCTACGCGGACGACGCGTTAAGGCAGCATAAGCTACCTAAACGGGTCGTAATGGATCGTAAGCACTTAGGTTAGGTTTCATTTTAGTATGTAGGCTTTGTTAGACCATATTACACGAGTCTCCATACTCGTTTGGTTTACAAACCCGCATACTATCCGATCCTTCCGATTTTGGTCCGGTATATTAATATAGCTACCTATTAGGTGCCGTTTGATATCCCGTGACCTCTAGCAGTGTGTGATTATTACACAAGGAATTCAAAGCAATCTCAGGTGAGTACATAGAACCCCATCTTTTACTGTTTTCCAAACTGTTTTGGGGTGAAACACATGTGCCTACTTGTTACTTTCATGCTTTCCATGTTTTCACATCATATACCTGCTATGTTCGTTAGTACAATATAGTACATGATTTCATTACATTTCATGCTATGTATGCCTATTTTGTGCGTACTTAGTACATTGTTTACATTACATTTCATGCTATGTATGGCCAGTGTGTGCGTACTTAGTACATTGTTTACATTACATTTCATGCTATGTATGCCCATTGTGTGCGTACTTAGTACATTGTTTCACATTACATTTCATGCTATGTATGCCCATTGTGTGCGTACTTAGTACATTGTTTTACATTACATTTCATGCTATGTATGCCCATTGTGTGCGTACTTAGTACATTGGTTCACATTACATTTCATGCTATTTATGCCCATTGTGTGCATACTTAGTACAATTGTTTACATCACATGCCTTCATTTTGTTATGACATTTGGTTTGTTTAAACATGGGACAATACATTCATTAACATTAGCTACGCCGTTCGTTAGTAGGTAGTGGTACCATAGGAATTGACAACTCCCGTTCCTGAAATCCTGGGTTTGATTGGATTGGAAGGAATGACCGAATTCGATATACATAACTTAGATAAACCTTTAATTTGTTTAAGGGTTTATCGCCACAGTCTCAAGGCTTGGATGTATGCATATTTAACAATACCGCATAAATGTTTATATCAGTAGAGCATGCATTGTTCCACAAAACATAACGTTGATTTAAACCATGTTTTACTTCAACACCTTGTTTTGTGCATTTTACATATGGTTAGTTAATACATCTCACTTACCATACAAGATATATTTTGGGTACTCATTACATGATCTACATTAAACATAAACATTTTGACATTGATATACATACTTGGTGGTTTACATTGAACATAGACATTTCGATATGGTTTACACAATAACACTTGACAATTGATTTATACATGAACAATTTACATGGTGGTTGGTTTGGGTAAATGATTAGAGTAACGTGGCATATGTAATATGATACAAACATGGTGGATACGCCGCTGGTACTTCCTATATATAAATGTTTGTATAATATTATGTATCGTAGCGTTATCTAAGTCATTTCAGTTTAGACACATTACATTTTACACAAATAACATACTCTTCACAAGACATTATTTTTTTTAGACAACTTATCTTATTCAACTCATTTTACTTGGTTACTCGTTTAACCTTACACTTATCTATACATATCATCTGATATTATCGTTTTTCAAAGGATTTACAAGGCAAAACAATTTACAAAGTTCATGACTGACTGTTATTAAACGTTTTCTTAAAACTTAAGTCATGAATCCCATTTTCACAAAACCTATGTATCTCACAGGCATTTTTATGCTGACGTACCTACTTTCACGTGTGTTTTCAGGAGCTATTCCATAGGATGATGATCATGACACTAGGGCGGACCTGTGCCTTAGAGACTAAAACTGAAGATTGACTTAGTTAATTATGTTATAAACTCTTTGTTTTCCTGTTTAAGACAATGTACCACTCTTGTTTAATAAATAAAATGTAACTTTGATTTCCATGGTTATGAAACAATTAATTCTGTCCACAACACTCCAAGGCGTTTCCGCCGCGGTTGCACGTTAGACGCGGCCGGGGTGTGACAGAAGAGTTGGTATCAGAGCCAATGGTTATAGGGAATTAGGTTATTAGTAATGCTTTGACCTAGACTATAACTTTCTAGGACCCTAACACAAGTTATCTTGTGTTTAGTTTTTAAAAAATGCACTTCACCTATCCTTAGGTGATAACCACAACGGGAACTTCGATTCCGAATCCGCTTTGAAAATTAATCATCTGTTCTAGGATGATTGATTACTAGGTTTTGAACCCTCTGTTATAAGGTTTTGAACCCCTTTGGATTTTCAAAAATCTCGTCAAGGTTTTCAGGTTTTTAATAGTGTGAACACGTGCAAACTGGAAAAGTGAATGCTTGTACCCTGAGTTTTCTTGTGACAACTTGAACTTTAGACTTGCTTTGTGTAACGCTATGTGCATATGTGAACTAAATCATATGTTTGGATTGAATGAATGTTTGTTTATGTGCATTATGTGTGTATGTATGTTGTGTGTTGCACGAGCCCAAACCACACACTAGAACCCAATTGCACAAGGCTAACCGGTTATACAAGCCCATTTGGGCCACACTTTGAAATCGGACCCCATTTGATAACCGAGTTGGGCTCGGCCCACTCCCCACTCGCAAACACCAAAACCAAGGGGAAGAGTTTGATTCTCATTGTTGTTACAATTTTCATAACACACACAAATCCTATTTGCTCTCTACCTCTCTCTCTCGGCTTGCTTAGGACCCGACGGCACAAGACCATCCGATCATCGTCTTGTTCGGATCACACCTCCTTACTTGTAATCGGTTAGTATGTTATCCGTTGATGTGTGTTGTATATGCTCGGTATGTTGATGGTGATTTGGTATGATGTTTATGATTACATGCTTAGATTAAACCGATTAGAGTTGCATGATAATACACTAGGGCCGATTAGATTATGTTGTTATGCTTGGTCCTCGGGTTGATTGTTTTGGTTGCTTTGATGATAAATATAATCAGACTTTGTATGAATGATAACCGACTAGGTTGCATGCTAGTATGAGGATATGATTATGATTCGGCTTAGGTTGTTTTGATGATCCGATTGGTTGTTATCAGGGCTGTTATGTTTAGACTTATGAACATGTTTGAAGATTGTTATGAAACTATTATTTTCGGTGTTTGATCCGTTTCTGAAACTGTTGAAATATGTTTGCTGAAATCACGGAGTTGATGTGGTTAATAATTAAGGAAATCAGGAAATCAGTTACACATTTGGTTGCGACTCGGATTGCGAGTCGGTACCCCACTCGAGACCACACAACAACATCAGCCGGAACCATGGTTGCGAGTCCCGTTGCGACTCGTAACCGGACCATGATGAGCCGAAATCACCATTGCGACTCGCAACCTCCTGTTGCGACTCGTAATCTCCTGCTGCGTCTCGTAACTCCCGGTTGCGACTCGAGATCGCCGGTTGCGACTCGAGACCACCTTTGCACGTACATCTGTTTGGGCCTACACTGTCACGGGCCCAACCGTTTGGGCCAAATGATTGAAATTGTGAACTGTTTGATTATTGGACTAGTATGTGTTTACTATTTGAGCCGAGTTATGTTGGGCCAGGGTTAACACGCACAAGTATGCTCTTGACTGCTAATTTGACTGCTTATCTGTTTGGGCCGACTACTTGGACTCGTTACATGATTTGAACTGCTGATACGTTTATGTGATTTGCCATGATCATACTCGATACCATACGTGATACAAACGTGCTATATACGAACCTGACTTGCATAATAACCATGATAGGACGTGGTTGACCATTTACTTGCTACCTGTACTTTTTGTGTATCTGCCGAGCAAACCAAGGTGAGTTCACACAGCCAAGGCATGGGATTCCCGGGTTGGGAATTGGGTTGGATATGAATTGTTATGGAATGATTACTCGTACCTACGCATACTCTAGACTATAGACCATCGTCCTCAGGTAGTCAGGACACGTTACGTAAAGCCTACGTAACCCAGTATATTTGCCATTTGTCTCCCGGGTCGGGAGGACACGTTACGTAAAGCCTACGTAACCCAATACCATCTACTGGCTTCCGGGTCGGAAGGCCACGCTGCGTAAAGCCTACGTAGCCCCCACGCGTACCCTGTCCTCGGGGAAGGGCACGTCACGTAAAGCCTACGTGACCCAGTACGTATTCCTGTTCTCGGTAAAGAAGAACACATGGTTGGAAGTTAGTCTAGTAAGTACCGTTAATGAGAAGCCCTCATTAGCCAGGATAAACATGGGAAGCCCCCACCAGTAATATGAACACAAGGTTTGGGAAGCCCCCACCTTTAGTACACGCTAGTATGGGAAGCCCCCACTAGTTAAACATGCACATTATACTATGAACTTACTGTGAACTCGCTCAACTAGTTTGTTGATTATTTGCTGCATGCCTTGCAGGACCTTAGGTACATTATGGAGCTTGCACAAGGAGGAGCAGGTCGTTGTGGGATCTGGATCATGAACTTTATCTGAACTTATAACTATTTCGAGATTACATACTATGCTTCCGCTATTTAAACGATGTTTGGTTTTGAAACGTCAATCATGTCATGATGATTTACATTAATTACTTTTATATTAAATGCTATGTTTGATATGATTGATGGCTTGATCCTGGTCAGTCACGCTCTCAAGCGGTTGTATTCCGCGGGTGGATTTTGGGGGTTTGACAGATTGGTATCAGAGCCATTGGTTATAGAGAACTTGGTTTTAATATGGGAAAACGTTTTTATTAAAACCGGACTATAACCAGAACAGTGCTCTCAACGATCCACAACGACGCTTCGCTCCACGTGCAAGACTCGACATCCTAGGTAATAAGGTTTATGTTTATTGCCTGTTTGCTAGAACTGCTTAGAATTTTGCTCGCATTACGATTAGATACACACGATACTAAAGCATGAGAATCCCTACGTGCTTACACTTTTCTGTCATCGCCCTATTCGCGAACCATTCTTACCTATGCTACTTGTTACAATGAAGATCATGTCTGGACGAATCAATATGACACAAGCCCAGTTGGAGGCTCTCGTTCAAGCTCAAGTTGATGCGGCAGTTGCAGCAGCTCAAGCAGGTAGTATACCCTGTAGTATAGGCACACACTAGGATCTTTAGATCCTACATTAACTCTCGTATTTAACTTCGTCCTATTCGTACACAATAGGTCAACACGCGCAGCAGCCTGTCTGCACTTTCAAGAACTTCATGGACTGTCGTCCAAATTCTTTCAGTGGCACAGAGGGGGCAGTGGGACTCCTCCATTGGTTTGAAAAGCTAGAATCAGTATTCGAAATGTGCGAGTGCCCTGAGGCTCGCAAGGTCAAGTTTGCCACCGGCACTTTGGAAGGAATAGCGTTAACTTGGTGGAACGCCCAAGTTCAGATCTTAGGGTTGGCAGCTGCTAACGCCACCCCATGGAACGATTTTAAGGAACTCATCAAGCGTGAGTATTGCACGCGTGAAGATATTCACAAGCTGGAAGACGAGCTGTATAACCTGAAAATGGTTGGATCAGAAATCGAAGCGTATACTAAACGGTCGAATGAGCTGGCCGTTCTGTGTCCTACTATGGTGGACCCTCCATACAAGCGCATTGAGATGTATCTCAAGGGATTGGCACCAGAGATCCAGAGCCATGTTACTTCGGCTAATCTCGACAACATCCAGGAAATCCAGCGTCTCGCTCACCGTATCACCGACCAGGCAGTGGATCAGAATAAGCTGCCCAAGCGTGTCAACGCTACTGCTACAATTACCCCATCAGTTACTCCTGCTACTACCAGCGAAAGCAAAAGAAAGTGGGAAGGAGATTCTAGTAAAGGTTCAGCGACTGTCCAGCCACAAGCTTAGCAACAGAAGATTGACCACTATCAGAGTCCCAGTCAGCAATCCTCTGGTGGTCACAGACAGAGGAGATATCAGGGAAGTCAACCTAAGTGCTACAATTGCCACAGACATCACAATGGCCCGTGTAACAAGGGTCGTTGTCAAAGGTGTCTTAAGATGGGTCACGAGGCCAAAGACTGTAGGAGTCCACGGCCTACGAACCAGAATCAGCAGCCTCAGCAACCCGCTCCACAGAACCAGCAGCAGCAGCAGCAGCCACAGCGTGGAAACCGGGGATGTTTCCAGTGTGGGGCTGAAGGTCATTTCAAACGCGATTGCCCTCAGCTGAACCAGAACCAGAACCGCAACAACAACAACCAGGGCAATGGGCATAACAACAATGGGGGAAACAACAACAACGGCAATGAAGCTCGTGGTCGTGCATTCGTACTAGGTCGAGGCGACGCAGTGAACGATCCCAATGTGGTTATGGGTAAGTTTCTCCTCGACAATATTTACGTTACTGTTTTGTTTGATTCGGGTGCGGATACAAGCTATATGTCTGTGAAAATGTGTCAACTGCTAAAACGTGCACCAACACTTTTACCCACCAAACATGTAGTAGAGTTAGCTAACGGTAAAAGTCTAGAAGCCACACACGTAGTTCAGGGTTGTAATCTTATCCTAGCTGGCCAAGCCTTCTCTATTGATCTCATTCCCATAGTTTTGGGTAGTTTCGACGTCGTGATTGGGATGGATTGGTTATCCCAACACCAGGCAGAAATCTTGTGCAGTGAGAAGATTATTCGCATTCCTCGTTCTGGTCAAGAACCTCTCGAAGTTCAAGGCGACAAGAGTGGTGCAGTGGTTGGCATCATCTCTTTCTTAAAGGCGTAGAAATGCTTACGTAAGGGTCACACTGCCATTCTGGCACTCGTTACAGACGCATCAGCAAAAGAAAAGAAATTGGAGGATATTCCAATTGTACGTGATTACCCTCAGGTGTTTCCTGAAGACTTACCTGGCTTACCGCCTCATCGTCAGGTCGAATTTCAAATTGAGCTCGCTCCAGGAGCAGCACCCATAGCTCGCGCACCATATCGTCTAGCTCCATCAGAATTGGAGGAACTGTCAAAGCAGCTACAAGAGCTCTTGGAAAAGGGTTTCATTCGTCCAAGCTCCTCGCCTTGGGGAGCTCCAGTACTTTTTGTGAAAAAGAAAGACGGTACGTTCAGGATGTGCATCGACTACCGTGAACTCAACAAGGTGACGGTGAAGAACCGTTATCCTCTCCCGCGCATCGACGACTTATTCGACCAGTTGCAAGGGTCGTGCTACTATTCGAAGATAGATTTGAGGTCGGGGTACCATCAGCTGAGAGTCCGGGATGAGGACGTCTCCAAGACTGCATTCAGAACTCGTTACGGCCACTACGAGTTTCTTGTCATGCCGTTCGGGTTAACGAACGCGCCTGCCGTATTTATGGACCTTATGAACAGGGTGTGCAAACCCTATCTCGACAAGTTCGTCATAGTATTCATCGACGACATTCTGATTTACTCCAAAAGTCAAGAGGAACACGAACAGCATCTTTGTCTTATTTTGGAACTCCTTCGGAAGGAACAGCTGTACGCCAAGCTTTCTAAATGCGACTTCTGGCTTCGTGAAGTCCACTTCTTAGGCCATGTGGTGAACAAGGATGGGATCCATGTCGATCCATCCAAAGTAGATTCGATCAGAAACTGGCCTGCACCGCGTACGCCGACAGAAATACGCCAATTTTTGGGTTTGGCGGGTTACTACAGACGGTTTATCAAGGATTTCTCAAAGATTGCTCAGCCGCTTACGCTACTGACACAGAAGGGTGTCACCTATCGCTGGGGAGAGCCCCAGGAGACTGCTTTTCAGTATCTAAAGGATAGGCTTTGCAGCGCACCTATTCTTTCATTGCCAGAGGGCACAGATGACTTCGTAGTATATTGTGACGCATCAATACAGGGTCTGGGATGCGTATTGATGCAGCGGGATAAAGTGATTGCCTACGCCTCTCGTCAGCTAAAGATTCATGAACGGAACTACACGACGCACGATTTAGAGCTGGGAGCCGTTGTTTTCGCGCTTAAGATATGGCGACACTACCTGTACGGTACCAGGTGCACGATTTACACCGATCACAGGAGTCTCGAGCATATCCTTAAGCAGAAGGATTTGAACATGCGTCAACGACGATGGGTCGAGTTACTAAACGATTATGAATGCGCTATTAATTACCATCCAGGCAAAGCCAATGTTGTGGCTGATGCCCTCAGTCGGAAAGACACTCTACCACGGCGCGTGCGAGCGCTACAGCTTACGATTCAGTCTAGCCTTCCTGCACAGATACGAGCTGCTCAGACAGAAGCACTGAAGCCCGAAAACGTCAAGGCTGAAGCCTTACGCGGCTCACGACCACAGATGGAACGGAAGGCAGACGGCGCCTACTATGTAACGGGGCGTATTTGGGTCCCACTTTATGGCGGTCTACGCGAACTTGTAATGGATGAAGCACACAAGTCTCGCTATTCGGTACATCCAGGGTCGGATAAAATGTACCACGACATCAGCACTACTTATTGGTGGCCTAGTATGAAGGCCCACATTGCTACGTACGTTGGAAAATGCTTGACCTGTGCGAGAGTCAAGGTTGAATATCAGAAACCAGCTGGCCTACTTCAGCAGCCTAAGATACCTCAATGGAAATGGGAAGAAATTTCCATGGATTTTGTTACAGGCCTACCTAGATCCCAGCGTGGGAATGATACCATATGGGTGATCGTGGATCGACTCACCAAGTCTGCACATTTCCTACCTATAAAGGAAACGGACAAGTTCTCCACTCTCGCAGACGTCTATCTTAAAGAAGTTGTTTCGAGGCACGGGGTGCCCACGTCTATCATTTCGGATCGCGATGCACGATTCACGTCAGAACTTTGGCAAGCAATGCATAAATCTTTCGGCTCACGATTAGACATGAGCACAGCTTATCACCCTCAGACGGATGCTGTCACACCCCCAAAATCCACCTGCGGAGTATCGCCGCTTGGGAGCGTGACTGACCAGGATCAAGCCACCAATCATATTGAACATGTAATTAATATTAAGTAAAATAAATGTAAACCATCCATCCAATACGATAGGTGTTCAAAACATAACCATAGTTTCAAAGTGTAGCGGAAGCATAGTAAATAATCCAACAATAGTTAATAGTTTTAAATGTCATAATAGTTCAACGTAGAAACCACGATCCTTGTCCACAACGACCCGCTTCTCCAGTGCAAGCTCCAAGTACCTAACGATCTGCAAGGCATGTAACAGAATTGTCACACCCCGACCACGTAGAACATACAAAACGTGGCGGAAACGTCGGGGAGTGTTGTAACAGAATCAATTGTTTCAAATCCATGGTAAACGAAGTTTCGTTTTATTAATCAAACATGAAGGTTTACATTGTTTAAACAAGAACCAAAGAGTACATAACATAAATTAACTAGTTCTTGTCTTTGTTTTAAGTCACTAAGGCACAGGTCTGCCTAAGTATGTCTTGATAAGTCCTATGCGTCATCTCCTGAAAACACATGTGAAAATAGGTACGTCAGCATAAAAATGCCTGTGAGATACATTGGTTTTGTGAAAACGGAATTCATGACTTATGTTTGAGAAAATGTTTAGTCATGAACCTTGTATTTTGCTTTGTCTTGTAAATCATTTGAAAAACGGTAAGATCAAATGATATGTATAAGTAGGAGAATAATGTATGGTTAAATGAATAACCATATAAACTGAGTTTGTATAAGATATGTTGTTTGTAAATCAATGTCTTGCGAAAAGTGTGTTATTTGTATAAAATGTTATGTGTCTCAAATTGAAATGATTCAAGTAACGCTACGATATGTAATACCATACAAACACTTATATATAGGAAGTACCAGCGGCGTATCCACCATGCTTGTATCATATTACACATGCCTCGTTACTTAAATCACTTACTCAAACCAAACCATCAAGATGAAATGTTTAACAATGGTAGAAATGTTTATGTATGGTCAAATGTCTATTGTCAAATGTAAATCATGTCAACGGATACAACTGGTTCACACGGTTTAATGGTTACAAACGGTTCATATAATCAAACGGGTTTAGACGGTTCACATAGTCAAATAGTCACAATGGTTCAAAAGGTAGCATAATGTGTTCATATGCTGGATGAGCATATGCAACAGAAATTCAATGTGAAACAATGTACTACGTATGCACATAATGGGCGTACGTAGCATGAAATGTATTGTAGAGTACAACGGTTCAAAATGTTGTATAATGCGTTCATATGCTGGATGAGCATATGCAACAGAAATGCAATGTGAAACAATGTACTACGTATGCACACAATGGGCGTACGTAGCATGAAATGTATTGCAGAGTACAACGGTTCAAAATGTAGTATAATGTGTTCATATGCTTGATGAGCATATGCAACAGATATGCAATGTGAAACCATGTACTGCGTATGCACACAATGGGCGTACGTAGCATGAAATGTGATGTAAAGCAATGTACTAAGTACGCACACAATGGGCATACATAGCATAAATACAATGAAATCATGTACTATATATGTACTATCGAACATAGCAAGTATATGATGTGAAAACCGGAAAGCATGAAAGTAACAGATAGGCACATGTGTTTCACCCCAAAACAGTTTGGAAAACAGTAAAAGATGGGGTTCTATGTACTCACCTGAGGTTGCTTTGAATTCCTTGTATAATAACCAGGTAATGCAAAAGATCACGGGATATCAAACGGCACCTAGTAGGTAGCTATGTTAATATACCGGACCAAATCGGAAGGATCGGATAGTATGCGGGTTCGTAAACCAAACGAGTATGGAGACACGTGTAATATGGTTTAACAGAGCCTACATTCTAAAATGAATCCTAACCTAAGTGCTTGCGACCCATTACGACCCGTTTAGGTAGCTTATGCTACCCTAACGCGTCGTTCGCGTAGAACGCGTTCGGAACGCCTAACATCGTGACCACAAGGTATAACCTCGGAAGGTTATAGCTATGGTCACCTAATGTGTTTGGTCGGATCCTAAAGATCGACCAAATGGGTCGGGTTCGAAAGTATAAGCGATGGTTTAGATCGCTTACCTTACGACCCTGTATAAGCACTAAACTAAAAGTGACGAGCTAAGCATGTTAGAACATGCTTAACTAAGTTTAGAAAACAGGTTTGACATCAAAACAAACGGCTTTGATGCTCACGAGTAGTTTGGTTACAAAATATGCAAGAATGCACATTTTGGCCGAGACTACGACCCGTCACTGAGCCTAGTTAACGTGGTGATCAGTAGGTATAGTCACTACGGACTATAACCATCGTGATCACGCTCACGTTATGAAGTTCCATGAACTTCGCATCGACCATAAGCTGGTCAATGCAGAAAGTCAACAAAATGTTGACTTTCGGACTCGAAAAGCGATAAAAGAGCGAAAGAAGACTTACGGAAGGTCCCCGAGTGCTAATCTAGATCAAATAGCTCAAGTATGGAACAATGGTTCCAACTTAGAGCCTTAAGATCAGATTTTGTGGGTTTTTGGAACAAAGGGGGGGTATTTATAGGAAAAGTGGAACCGTTAGGATCGTTTATCGAATATCGTGCCGCGATCTCGAGCGTACACTTGTCAAATTCTTGTGGTAAGTCAGAACTTGGCCCTTGGCTCCTGATTGGGTGAAAGGGCATTGCCCCTTGATCGAACGAAAGGCCAAACTGCATTAAATGCAAAGATTTTTTTGTCTGACAGTCTCACGTGCCCCGCGTAAGGATTTGGTAAATCCTTACGCGCCCCGCCTAAGGTTCCCAGATCAGAATTTACAATTTTGGTCCCTGCACTTCAGAAACACGTATTTTGGCCCATTTTTGGCACGTTTAAGCCTCGTTAACCTCATTTCAAGGCTCTAAGATGAAGTTAAAGTGTAGGGGACATGAAATATGCTCAAAAATATTCCGGATGTCGGTTCGTTTGGCCGTACGATTGCGATGTTCGCTTAATTACGACGGAATGCGCCTAAGCGCGAAAGACGATCCAAATGACGCGACGAATGGATTTTTCTCATGCCCAACACTAAGGCATAATATAAGGATGCTTACATAAATTTTTGGATGTCCGGATGTATTCAGAACGTAAGTTATGCGCGAAAGTGCAAACTTGTGCACTTTTTGACACTTTTAGTCCCTGAATGATCCAAAAGTTTATTTTTGCATACCAAACACCTCAAAGCCTATTTCTAAGCTATGTAGAGGATATTTAGGGTATGTTTAACTTATGAACATATTCCGGAATGTTCGTTACAGTTCAAATTGGCATACTTTCACAGTTTGTCAAGTTTAGTCCTGTAAGCGAATTAACTTGTTTTTGCTATACCCAAGCCTTCAAAACTTATTTCTAAGTTATGTAAAGGTTATTTAAGGTATGTTGAGTATATGTTGATGTTCTGGAGTATTTGTCGCATTAAACTGAGTACGTTTACGCACCAGTTTGCGTATAATGCTCTAGAAAGCAATGTAGAGTTTGAAATTGAACAATAATTGATATGTGCAAAACATACACATATTTATACAAGATCCCAAGTATGAAATACAATATTTCATCGGCTTGGTATTTGTTTGATGGTCGCGGTGACACAGGTGTCACAGTCTCCCCTACTTTAGGAAATTTCGTCCCGAAATTTATTCGTAGGAGTCTATTTGTGAATTTGCCAAATAACCACCAATGATATGTAAGGCAATATCTTGTCATTTCCTTAACGGTCATTCTTCCGAAACGAAAATGAACAGACGGGTCATTTTCAATGGTTGCTTCATCAGAATTGGAAATAAAGGATTACACAACGGATATTCATTTCCTAAACGGATAATCTTCAGAAACGAAAATGAACAAACGGGGTCATCTTCAACGGTTGCTTCCTCAGAGTTGGAAATGAAAGTATTACACAACGGATATTCATTTCCTCAACGGATAATCTTCAGAAACGAAAATGAACAAACGGGGTCATCTTCAACGGTTGCTTCCTCAGAGTTGGAAATGAAGTATTACACAACAGATATTCATTTCCTCAACGGATAATCTTCAGAAACGAAAATGAACAAACGGGGTCATCTTCAACGGTTGCTTCCTCAGAGTTGGAAATGAAGTATTACACAACGGATATTCATTTCCTCAACGGATAATCTTCAGAAACGAAAATGAACTAACGGAGTCATCTTCAACGGTTGCTTCCTCAGAGTTGGAAATGAAGGATTACACAACGGATATTCATTTCCTCAACGGATAAATCTTCAGAAATGAAAATGAGCTAACGGAGTCATCTTCAACGGTTGCTTCCTCAGAGTTGGAAATGAAGGATTACACAACGGATATTCATTTCCTCAACGGATAATCTTCAGAAATGAAAATGAACAAACGGGGTCATCTTCAACGGGTATTCTTCAGATTTGGAAATGAAGGATAAACGGATATTCATTTCCTCAACGGATATTCTTCAGAAGTGAAAAATGAATAGCTAGTTCATTTTTCCTCAACGGATGCTTCATCAGAATTGGAAATGAATAGGGTTAACTCTAGACACATGACAAAACTTGCTGTGATTTCTGTGCACTAAATTCCATAATTATGTATGCATCCATAATTACGTAATCACTTGCACAGTCCGCACAGTTTGTTTTGTAATGTTTTGGGGAAGGATATCAAACTTGTGACGAGGGTGACTAGACTTCCATCGGTTCCTTTTAATTAGATCGACAGGGGATCCTCTTGGTTAGGCCACCAAGGAGTCCTTTCAGCTATATCATCACATGATATCCCTAACCAGATTTTTGGATGAATCTGTTTAGCTAGACCACTCAAGGGGTCTAATTATGAAGTAGTACTTTATAATCCGAGGGACTTAACTATAACATAGAAGTCCATTGAGGATTTTAAGTAATACCTTTGGGCATCCTACTATGAATCTCTTGTACACGGATATGTAAGATTCTACGAAGATTTGGATAACATAATTTGGATCACACAACAATACATAAGGAAACACATAAGCACATAGTCACATAATTGTTTAATTTGATCATAATTTGTTATTAACTTGTTATCGATTGAATACGAATATGGAAACCTGTCGACGGATCTCAATGTTCACTGGAATCTATCTGAGAAGATAGGAAGATCTCCCAAAATTTGATTTTTGATTACAAGGAATCACCACATTCGAATTAAGGTATACAACGATTAAGGACTTACGGGAAATCCTTAGGTACCCTATTAAGGATTTATAGTGGTACTTTGGGTATTCGTCATGTGTTGTAACCTGCGCCTTGTACTTCGTTTCCTTAGAATAAACGGGTACTTAGGAATTTCGTGGAAGACGCAAGAGATTATAGAATGGGAGAATTTTGGGGGTAGTTTGTTCTTCAAGGAATACGGTTCCTTGATTGTCGGTATTGCAAGGGATATGTCGTTTATACATGCAACCATCGAAATACATTGCAATGTAAATGAAAGATTTATTTATAAACAACGATATCAACTGTTCCTTGGATCTTGACAACAAAAGAAACTTAATACATAAGACATGATTATTTCTAAACGATGTTGTCTTCTAGTCAGTCGGGTGATCATCCTTGTGCTGGATTTGCATTAGCAAGCTTTGGGCAATTTCTTTGGAAATGACCCATCTCGCCACAGTTGAAACAAGAACCTGGTAGGAAACGACCTTGAGCGGGATTGTTGCCAGCTTGGTTTGGTGCAGCTGCAGCTGGGCAGATTCTTGTTGTATGGCCTATGAGTCCACAAGTTTGGCATTTGCGGCACTGTACATTGGCGTGATGATGGAGGCTACATTGGTTGCACAAGGGTGCAGTTCCATTGTATGGTTTTCTAGCAGGGGGTTGAGCTGGTTGGTTGGGGACGGCATGACCATTGTGAGCGACCACGGCGAAGTTCTGAGAAGCCTTTCGCTTCCTTGACTTCTTAGGAGATTCAGTCTGTTCATCCATGGTCTTTGATTCCTCGATTGGGTTCGATTCCCTGGCCGATTTCTTGTCACCTTTTCGAAAAAGTTTATGCTTTCTGATATGCGATTCAGTCAAGGTTGCAGATAGCTCAATGGCCTGACGGAGTGTGGTAGGGTTGCTACCAGTGACAATGTCTTGTACCGAGTCAGGCAGGCCGTCGATGTACCTTTCGATAGCCTTGTCGAGTGGGGCGACCATAGTCGGGCAAAGTAGACTCAACTCCTCAAACCTATCAGTATATGCCCTGTGTTCGCCACTATCTTGTTTCAAATCATCAAACTTCTTCTCCAACGCTCGTTGTTCATGACGAGGACAAAACTCTCTCATCATAAGTGCTCTCAGTTCAGCCCATGTTTGTGCTAGGGCAACATCTGCACCACGGTCTCTCATTACCCCGTTCCACCATGTAAGAGCCCTCTTCTGAAACACACTCGAAGAAAACTCGACCTTGCGATTTTCCGGACACTGCACGTGGCGAAAGGTATTCTCGATGCTCTCGAACCATTGGAGAAGCCCAGTTGCTCCCTCAGAACCACTAAACTTGAGTGGTTTAGCCGAGTTAAAGCTCTTGAAATTGCATGTACCATTGTTGTTGTTGTTGGCTTGGTTCCATTGAGCAAAGAGATTTGGGAATTGAGCAGCCATCTGCTGCGCAATAATTTCTGCCAGCTCGGCAGTTGCTATCTGGTGTTCGCGTCGAGGAGGCATTCTAAAAGAGGAAAACATGAAAGGAAACAAATAAAATGGTATTGGGTAAGAATAGGATGTTACAATCACTGACCATAATCACGGTTGATGGTCACTTGTTTGAATCATGAAGCAAACAAACAACACCAAGGCTGAATCAAAGCAAATAGATCCTCATAGTGTATCGCGAAGACATGCTCGCCTATAAGTGGACACTCACCCCAAGAGTTCTCAGGTAAGAGTGACTGGTCCGATTATGTGGATTTGTACGAACACTCTAACCTTAGACAGAAAACCCAGGGTACAGGCATTCACTCTTCCAGTTCGCATGTGTTCACACTATTTAGGACCCAAAACTTTGACGAGAGTTTTAAAAATTCAAAGGGGTTCAAAACCTTATAACAAAGGGTTCAAAACCTTACAATAGAGGGTTCAAAACCTTACAATAGAGGGTTCAAAACCTTACAATAGAGGGTTCAAAACCTAGTAATCAATCATCCTAGAACAGATGATTAGTTTTCAAGGCAGTTTTGAAATTTATGTTCTTGTTGTGGTCGTCGCCTAAGGATAGGTGACGGTATTGTTTTATGACTAAACGCAAGTAATCTCGCGTTAGGTTCCTAGGAAGGTTATAGACTAGGTCAAAGCATTACTAATAACCTAATTCCCTATAACCATTGGCTCTGATACCATCTTTTCTGTCACACCCCGACCACGTAGAACATACAAAACGTGGCGGAAACGTCGGGGAGTGTTGTAACAGAATCAATTGTTTCAAATCCATGGTAAACGAAGTTTCGTTTTATTAATCAAACATGAAGGTTTACATTGTTTAAACAAGAACCAAAGAGTACATAACATAAATTAACTAGTTCTTGTCTTTGTTTTAAGTCACTAAGGCACAGGTCTGCCTAAGTATGTCTTGATAAGTCCTATGCGTCATCTCCTGAAAACACATGTGAAAATAGGTACGTCAGCATAAAAATGCCTGTGAGATACATTGGTTTTGTGAAAACGGAATTCATGACTTATGTTTGAGAAAATGTTTAGTCATGAACCTTGTATTTTGCTTTGTCTTGTAAATCATTTGAAAAACGGTAAGATCAAATGATATGTATAAGTAGGAGAATAATGTATGGTTAAATGAATAACCATATAAACTGAGTTTGTATAAGATATGTTGTTTGTAAATCAATGTCTTGCGAAAAGTGTGTTATTTGTATAAAATGTTATGTGTCTCAAATTGAAATGATTCAAGTAACGCTACGATATGTAATACCATACAAACACTTATATATAGGAAGTACCAGCGGCGTATCCACCATGCTTGTATCATATTACACATGCCTCGTTACTTAAATCACTTACTCAAACCAAACCATCAAGATGAAATGTTTAACAATGGTAGAAATGTTTATGTATGGTCAAATGTCTATTGTCAAATGTAAATCATGTCAACGGATACAACTGGTTCACACGGTTTAATGGTTACAAACGGTTCATATAATCAAACGGGTTTAGACGGTTCACATAGTCAAATAGTCACAATGGTTCAAAAGGTAGCATAATGTGTTCATATGCTGGATGAGCATATGCAACAGAAATTCAATGTGAAACAATGTACTACGTATGCACATAATGGGCGTACGTAGCATGAAATGTATTGTAGAGTACAACGGTTCAAAATGTTGTATAATGCGTTCATATGCTGGATGAGCATATGCAACAGAAATGCAATGTGAAACAATGTACTACGTATGCACACAATGGGCGTACGTAGCATGAAATGTATTGCAGAGTACAACGGTTCAAAATGTAGTATAATGTGTTCATATGCTTGATGAGCATATGCAACAGATATGCAATGTGAAACCATGTACTGCGTATGCACACAATGGGCGTACGTAGCATGAAATGTGATGTAAAGCAATGTACTAAGTACGCACACAATGGGCATACATAGCATAAATACAATGAAATCATGTACTATATATGTACTATCGAACATAGCAAGTATATGATGTGAAAACCGGAAAGCATGAAAGTAACAGATAGGCACATGTGTTTCACCCCAAAACAGTTTGGAAAACAGTAAAAGATGGGGTTCTATGTACTCACCTGAGGTTGCTTTGAATTCCTTGTATAATAACCAGGTAATGCAAAAGATCACGGGATATCAAACGGCACCTAGTAGGTAGCTATGTTAATATACCGGACCAAATCGGAAGGATCGGATAGTATGCGGGTTCGTAAACCAAACGAGTATGGAGACACGTGTAATATGGTTTAACAGAGCCTACATTCTAAAATGAATCCTAACCTAAGTGCTTGCGACCCATTACGACCCGTTTAGGTAGCTTATGCTACCCTAACGCGTCGTTCGCGTAGAACGCGTTCGGAACGCCTAACATCGTGACCACAAGGTATAACCTCGGAAGGTTATAGCTATGGTCACCTAATGTGTTTGGTCGGATCCTAAAGATCGACCAAATGGGTCGGGTTCGAAAGTATAAGCGATGGTTTAGATCGCTTACCTTACGACCCTGTATAAGCACTAAACTAAAAGTGACGAGCTAAGCATGTTAGAACATGCTTAACTAAGTTTAGAAAACAGGTTTGACATCAAAACAAACGGCTTTGATGCTCACGAGTAGTTTGGTTACAAAATATGCAAGAATGCACATTTTGGCCGAGACTACGACCCGTCACTGAGCCTAGTTAACGTGGTGATCAGTAGGTATAGTCACTACGGACTATAACCATCGTGATCACGCTCACGTTATGAAGTTCCATGAACTTCGCATCGACCATAAGCTGGTCAATGCAGAAAGTCAACAAAATGTTGACTTTCGGACTCGAAAAGCGATAAAAGAGCGAAAGAAGACTTACGGAAGGTCCCCGAGTGCTAATCTAGATCAAATAGCTCAAGTATGGAACAATGGTTCCAACTTAGAGCCTTAAGATCAGATTTTGTGGGTTTTTGGAACAAAGGGGGGGTATTTATAGGAAAAGTGGAACCGTTAGGATCGTTTATCGAATATCGTGCCGCGATCTCGAGCGTACACTTGTCAAATTCTTGTGGTAAGTCAGAACTTGGCCCTTGGCTCCTGATTGGGTGAAAGGGCATTGCCCCTTGATCGAACGAAAGGCCAAACTGCATTAAATGCAAAGATTTTTTTGTCTGACAGTCTCACGTGCCCCGCGTAAGGATTTGGTAAATCCTTACGCGCCCCGCCTAAGGTTCCCAGATCAGAATTTACAATTTTGGTCCCTGCACTTCAGAAACACGTATTTTGGCCCATTTTTGGCACGTTTAAGCCTCGTTAACCTCATTTCAAGGCTCTAAGATGAAGTTAAAGTGTAGGGGACATGAAATATGCTCAAAAATATTCCGGATGTCGGTTCGTTTGGCCGTACAATTGCGATGTTCGCTTAATTACGACGGAATGCGCATAAGCGCGAAAGACGATCCAAATGACGCGACGAATGGATTTTTCTCATGCCCAACACTAAGGCATAATATAAGGATGCTTACATAAATTTTTGGATGTCCGGATGTATTCAGAACGTAAGTTATGCGCGAAAGTGCAAACTTGTGCACTTTTTGACACTTTTAGTCCCTGAATGATCCAAAAGTTTATTTTTGCATACCAAACACCTCAAAGCCTATTTCTAAGCTATGTAGAGGATATTTAGGGTATGTTTAACTTATGAACATATTCCGGAATGTTCGTTACAGTTCAAATTGGCATACTTTCACAGTTTGTCAAGTTTAGTCCCTGTAAGCGAATTAACTTGTTTTTGCTATACCCAAGCCTTCAAAACTTATTTCTAAGTTATGTAAAGGTTATTTAAGGTATGTTGAGTATATGTTGATGTTCCGGAGTATTTGTCGCATTAAACTGAGTACGTTTACGCACCAGTTTGCGTATAATGCTCTAGAAAGCAATGTAGAGTTTGAAATTGAACAATAATTGATATGTGCAAAACATACACATATTTATACAAGATCCCAAGTATGAAATACAATATTTCATCGGCTTGGTATTTGTTTGATGGTCGCGGTGACACAGGTGTCACAAGAATGATCAACAAACTAGTTGAGCGAGTTCACAGTAAGTAACGGGTGGCTCTACTGGGCCAATAGTAAGTTATACAGGTGGGGGCTTCCCATGTTATGTGACCACTAGACTATTCGTATCAACTACTCGTATCATCCCTGTTCTTCATCCGAGAACAGTAGCGCGTATGGGGTGTGCGTAGGTTTTACGCACGTATCCTTCACAACCGAGGATAGAAGTAAGTAATGCGTACACGTAGGTTTTACGTGCGTGCCTGACATCCGAGGCAGTGATTGGCATATGACCACGTAGGTGTTATCCTAACCTACGGAACCGTCCTGACATCCGAGGACCATGGTAGGTGATAGTCTAGGAAAAGCATATATACGTTCTTAGTCAATGGTAACCTTTATCCCATTCCCACGACCCGGGAATCCCATGCCTTAGTAGGAGTGTGAACTCACCTTGGGTTTGCTCGGTATGCTATGCTCTAGGGTTTAACAATTGCCTAAGTCCGTTACACACGACCTAGGATATATTGCACATGATATAATGTAAGTGTTTGCATTCCAATCAGGGTTTACAACACTGCAATACCCAATCAACTGTGTTCTGTGTGCTGGTCGTGTACAAGATGATATCAGATAGATTATTCATACATACAACATTCAGGCATTCAGTAACAAACAACATCATGCAGTGACCTACATCTACAGTAATATGTATGTAGTGGTGGCAGAATAGGTGTTTTTCATTCAACAGATTGCTTGATTCTGTTAACAATTCTACATACTCGGACTGTATAATTATTAACAAAACTCCGATTACAATTGTATCTAATAAAAAGGTCGGTCCACATATTTACATATAAAGGTCGGATCAAGGGTGTGATATATGGATTCGGATAGCATCACTTAAATAAACTCGGCCCACTAAACTATTCAACAAACTCGGTCCATATAAGTTCTTAAACTCGGACCATGCATGTGAGGGGGTTTAAACTCGGTCCATAAATCATTCAAGAAACTCAGACATCTCTAATCAATAAACTCGGTCATCACACATCAATATATACTCGGACCATTCATCATCAATAAACTCGGACCTCTTAGATATTAGGTGAAACTCGGACAAGCATATCAAGATTAAACTCGGACAAGCATTTAAAGTCGGACCATGTGAGTTTTCTTAAACTCGGTCCATTCATGTGTGGGGGGGGGGTATTAGATTAAACTCGGACCTTGTGATATACTTTAAGCTCGGACCAAAGTGAACTCTTTAAATTCAGACCATGTGAGTTCCTTATACTCGGACTTGTGATTGGATCATTAAACTCGGGTAATATGTGTCACAAGAAACTCGGACATGGGCATTCATATATAAACTCGGTTCATACATTCACTTCATAAACTCAGACTATCATGAGCAAATCAATCGTCGAGCAGAACATGGTCTACATAAACAACAGTTACGTAAAACGCTTAAAACCCTAAATTCATACTGTGCGATCATTGAACTCAATTCTAAATCGTAAATTCCACATTTCTTGTATCTTAACATCGGACAGCAATCACACAACATACAACATCATTTCACAATCCTTGGAATAAATCAATAGTTACAGAACTATCATAAGCAACTAGGGTTTTTAACATGAATCATATAATCAAAGATCAATAACAATCAAACAATCACCAACAATGATTAAGCAATTACCTTGATTCGATTCTAGATGAGTTGACAATCACACTTGATGCAAAAGACTTGAGAAAATCAAGAAAGATGAGGAGATGATTGTAGAGAGGATTAGAGGAGGTGAAAGTACGTGTTTTTGATTTCTTGTGAATGATTAGAGAATGATTAGGGAAGGGGATTAGGGTTATTAGTTATTAAAGTTTCACTACCAACCCTAAGCACCTTAAGTAATATATTTTACAATAGTACACCATTTCAAATAGTTTCACAGTTTCACCACCAAGTTCACATATTTGACAAGTTTATCACAATTAACACATAGTCATGCACAATCACACAATACACTTCATTATACCAAAACGTATGCGATTCTATAGTAAACAATTGTGCAATTAAACAGCTAAACAATACTTGAACGTGCAATAAATGCGAAATAGAAATCTTGGAAATTCGAGTTGTCACATTATCCCCAACTTAAAAGAAATTTCGTCCCAAAATTTGGTACGCACTCACTGAGGAAGCTAGGTAAGTTACATCGTTCACTGGTTTTCCTGGGGTGTCACATCATCCCCCCGTTGATTTGGAATTTCGTCCCGAAATTCAGCAGTAGTAGCTTCAGCCTCAGTAGTGGTTGCATTGGTTTCGAATAACTGGGGGTACTTTTCTTTCATTTGGTCTTCGCGTTCCCAGGTGTACTCTGGGCCACGTCTGGAGTTCCAACGAACTCGAACAAGAGGGATTCTCTTGTGCTTGAGGACCTTAACATCCCGGTCCGTGATTTCAACTGGCTCCTCGACGAACTGCAACCGCTCATCGATAGTGAGTTCCTTAAAAGGAACTATGAGGGTCTCATCTGATAGGCATTTCTTCAGATTCGACACGTGAAATACATTGTGAACTGCACCGAGTTCAGCTGGTAGGTTCAGTTTGTAGGCCACTTTGCCAATTTTCTCAATGATCTCGAACGGTCCGACATACCGCGGATTTAATTTGCCCCGTTTGCCAAAACGAACCACACCCTTCCAGGGTGAGACTTTTAGTAAAACCCGGTCCCCGACCTGAAATTCCAAAGGCTTTCTACGCTTGTCCGCGTAGGCTTTCTGACGGTCGCGTGCTGCCGCCATGCGTTGTCGTATCTGTGCTATCTTTTCTGTGGCGTCCACTACAATCTCTGGACCCGTAATTTGACTATCCCCCACCTCTGCCCAACAGAGAGGTGACCGGCATTTACGTCCGTACAATGCCTCGAATGGAGCGGCTTGAATGCTGGTATGGTAACTGTTATTGTACGAAAACTCCACCAAAGGAAGATGCTTTTCCCAGCCGTTGCCGAAATCGATAACACATGCCCGAAGCATGTCTTCAAGTGTTTGAATCGTTCGCTCAGACTGCCCATCCGTCTGAGGGTGATATGCCGTGCTCATGTCTAATCGTGAGCCAAAGGATTTGTGCATCGCTTGCCATAATTCTGACGTGAATCGTGCATCCCGATCCGAAATGATGGATGTGGGCACCCCGTGCCTCGAAACAACTTCTTTAAGATAAATGTCTGCGAGAGTGGAGAACTTATCCGTTTCCTTTATAGCTAGGAAGTGTGCAGACTTGGTGAGTCGATCCACGATTACCCATATTGTATCGTTCCCACGCTGAGATCTCGGTAGGCCTGTAACGAAATCCATGGAAATTTCTTCCCATTTCCACTGAGGTATCTTAGGCTGTTGAAGTAGGCCTACGGGTTTCTGATATTCAACCTTGACTCTCGCACAGGTCAAGCACTTGCCAACATAGGTGGCGATGTGGGCTTTCATACTTGGCCACCAGTATGTTGTTTTGATGTCGTGGTACATTTTATCCGACCCTGGGTGTACCGAGTAGCGAGACTTGTGCGCTTCATCCATCACAAGTTCGCGTAAACCGCCATAGAGTGGGACCCAAATACGCCCCGTTACATAGTAGGCGCCGTCTTCCTTTTGTTCCATTCGTTGCCTTGAACCGCGTAAGGCTTCAGCCTTGACGTTTTCGGGCTTTAATGCTTCCATCTGAGCAGTTCGTATCTGTGCGGGAAGACTGGACTGAATAGTGAGCTGCAAGGCTCGTACGCGTCTAGGTAAAGTGTCTTTCCTGCTGAGAGCGTCAGCCACAACATTGGCTTTTCCCGGATGATACTTGATGGCGCATTCGTAATCATTCAGTAGTTCAACCCATCTTCGTTGACGCATGTTCAAATCCTTTTGCTTAAGAATATGCTCGAGACTCCTGTGATCGGTGTAAATCGTGCACCTGGTACCGTACAGGTAGTGTCGCCATATCTTAAGCGCGAAAACAACAGCTCCCAGCTCTAGATCGTGCGTCGTGTAGTTTCGTTCGTGAACCTTGAGTTGCCGCGAAGCGTAAGCAATAACTTTATCCCGCTGCATCAATACACAACCAAGCCCCTGTATCGATGCGTCACAATAAACCACGAAGTCATCCGTGCCCTCGGGCAGTGAGAGAATAGGTGCGCTGCAAAGCCTATCCTTTAAGTACTGAAAAGCGGTCTCCTGCGTATTACCCCATCTGTAAACGACACCTTTCTGTGTTAGCATAGTAAGCGGCTGCGCGATCTTGGAGAAGTCTTTGATAAATCGCCTGTAGTAACCCGCCAAACCCAAGAATTGGCGTATTTCTATTGGTGTTCGCGGTGCTGGCCAATTCCTGATCGAATCTACCTTGGATGGATCGACATGAATCCCATCCTTATTCACCACATGGCCTAAGAAGTGGACTTCATGAAGCCAGAAGTCGCATTTTGAAAACTTTGCGTACAGTTGCTCCTTTCGAAGAAGTTCCAAGATAAGACGTAAGTGCTGCTCGTGTTCCTCCTGACTCTTTGAGTAGATTAGAATGTCGTCTATGAAGACAATAACGAACTTGTCAAGATAAGGTTTGCACACCCTGTTCATAAGATCCATGAAGACTGCAGGCGCGTTCGTAAGCCCGAATGGCATGACTAGAAACTCGTAATGACCGTAGCGAGTTCTGAAAGCGGTTTTGGAGACGTCCTCATCCCGGACTCTCAGCTGATGATAACCTGACCTCAAGTCTATCTTGGAGTAATAACACGACCCTTGCAACTGGTCGAATAAGTCATCTATGCGCGGAAGGGGATAACGGTTCTTCACCGTCACCTTATTGAGTTCGCGGTAGTCGATGCACATTCTGAACGTACCGTCTTTCTCCTTCACAAATAACACTTGAGCTCCCCAAGGCGAAGAGCTTGGACGAATAAAGCCCTTTTCCAAGAGCTCTTGTAGCTGCTTCGACAGTTCTTCCAGTTCGGTTGGAGCTAAACGATACGGTGCGCGGGCTATTGGTGCTGCTCCAGGAGCTAACTCAATCTGAAACTCGACTTGACGATGAGGAGGTAAACCAGGTAAATCTTCAGGAAACACTTGAGGAAAATCACGCACAACTGGTATATCCTCCAGCTTCTTTACCTTTGCTGATGCGTCAGTAACAAGTGCCAGAATGGCAGTATGTCCCTTTCGTAAACATTTCTGCGCCTTTAAGAAAGAGATGATGCCAACCACAGCACCACTCTTGTCACCTTGAACTTCGAGGGGTTCTTGACTGGAGCGAGGAATACGAATAACTTTTTCTTTGCATAAGATCTCCGCGTGATGTTGGGATAACCAATCCATACCGATGACGACGTCGAAACTACCCAAAACTATGGGTATGAGATCAATCGAGAAAGTCTGACCCGCTAGAACAATACTACAACCCTTGACTACCTGTGCGGCTTCTACACTTTTACCATTGGCTAGTTCTACGACGTGTTTGGTGTCTAGGGGTGTTGGTGTACGTTTTAATAATTTACTCATTTTCAATGACATATAGCTTGTATCAGCACCCGAATCAAATAAGACAGTAACATAAATATCGTCGAGAAGAAACTTACCCATAACCACATTGGGATCATTCACTGCGTCACCCCGACCTAGCACAAAAGCACGACCCCGAGCTTCGTTGCCATTGTTGTTGTTGTTTCCCCCGTTATTGTTGTTATTGTTCCCGTTGCCCTGATTGTTATTGTTGTTGTTCTGGTTCCTGTTTAGCTGAGGGCAGTGTCTCTTGATGTGACCTTCAGCACCACAATTATAGCACCCCTTGTTGCCCTGTTGCTGATTCTGCTGTGCCGGTGGCTGCTGCTGATTCTGATTCGCAGGACGAGGGCTTCTACAGTCTTTGGCCTCGTGACCCATCTTGAGGCATCTTTGACAACGGCCCCTGTTACACTGGCCGCTGTGGTGCCTGTTGCAGTTGTTACACTTTGGAAGGTTTCCGCGATATCCACCCTGCCTGTGGCTACCTGACGACTGCTGGTTAGGGCTTTGATAGTTGCCAGTCTTTCGCTGCTGATTCTGGGACTGAACCGAAACTGATGCTTTGCTTGAATCCCCCTCCCATTTCCTCTTGTTGTCACTGAGGGTAACGGGAGTAGCTGAAGGAGTGACTGTAGCAGTAGCGCTGACGCGCTTAGGCAGTTTATTCTGATCCACTGCCTGATCGGTGATGCGATGAGCGAGACGCTGGATTTCCTGGATGTTGTCGAGGTTAGCCGAGGTAACGTGGCTCTGTATTTCTGGTGCCAAACCTTTGAGATACAACTCAATACGCTTGTATGGAGGGTCCACCATAGTTGGACACAGCACGGCCAGCTCATTTGACCGTTTAGTATACGCTTCAATCTCTGATCCAACCATTTTCAGATTATACAGCTCGTCTTCCAGTTTGTGAATATCTTCACGCGTACAATACTCTCTCTTGATAAGTTCCTTAAAATCGTTCCAGGGTGTGGCGTTAGCAGCTGCCAACCCCAGAATTTGCACCTGCGCGTTCCACCAGGTTAGCGCTATTCCCTCCAAGGTGCCAGTTGCATACTTAACCTTGCGAGCCTCAGGGCACTCGCACATCTCGAATACCGACTCTAGCTTTTCGAACCAATGGAGGAGTCCCACTGCCCCCTCGGTGCCACTGAAGGAATTTGGACGACAGTCCATGAAGTTCTTGAAGGTACACACAGGCTGCTGCGCGTGTTGACCTATTGTGTACGAATAGGACAAAGTTAAATACGAGCGTTAATGTAGGATCTAAAGACCCTAGTATGAGTCTATACTGCAGGATATACTACCTGCTTGAGCGGCTGCAACTGCCGCAGCAATGAGAGCCTCTAGCTGGGCTTGAGTCATGTTAATTCGTGCGGCCATTGATCTTCACATCAAAGGCAACATAAGTGAGAAAAGTTCGCGAATAGTGCGATGACAGAAGAGTGTAAGCACGTAAGTGTTCTCAAGCAATAACAAGTAGTGAGCAAAGTAATGTAAGCATACTACGAGCAAAGTTCTATGCAGTTCTAGCAAGCAGGTAACAAACATAAACCTTATTACCTAGGATGTCGAGTCTTGCACGTGGAGCGAAGCGTCGTTGTGGATCGTTGAGAGCACTGTTCTGGTTATAGTCTGGTTTTAATAAAAACGTTTTTCCATATTAAAACCAAGTTCTCTATAACCAATGGCTCTGATACCAATCTGTCACACCCCCAAAATCCACCTGCGGAGTATCGCCGCTTGGGAGCGTGACTGACCAGGATCAAGCCACCAATCATATTGAACATGTAATTAATATTAAGTAAAATAAATGTAAACCATCCATCCAATACGATAGGTGTTCAAAACATAACCATAGTTTCAAAGTGTAGCGGAAGCATAGTAAATAATCCAACAATAGTTAATAGTTTTAAATGTCATAATAGTTCAACGTAGAAACCACGATCCTTGTCCACAACGACCCGCTTCTCCAGTGCAAGCTCCAAGTACCTAACGATCTGCAAGGCATGTAACAGAATGATCAACAAACTAGTTGAGCGAGTTCACAGTAAGTAACGGGTGGCTCTACTGGGCCAATAGTAAGTTATACAGGTGGGGGCTTCCCATGTTATGTGACCACTAGACTATTCGTATCAACTACTCGTATCATCCCTGTTCTTCATCCGAGAACAGTAGCGCGTATGGGGTGTGCGTAGGTTTTACGCACGTATCCTTCACAACCGAGGATAGAAGTAAGTAATGCGTACACGTAGGTTTTACGTGCGTGCCTGACATCCGAGGCAGTGATTGGCATATGACCACGTAGGTGTTATCCTAACCTACGGAACCGTCCTGACATCCGAGGACCATGGTAGGTGATAGTCTAGGAAAAGCATATATACGTTCTTAGTCAATGGTAACCTTTATCCCATTCCCACGACCCGGGAATCCCATGCCTTAGTAGGAGTGTGAACTCACCTTGGGTTTGCTCGGTATGCTATGCTCTAGGGTTTAACAATTGCCTAAGTCCGTTACACACGACCTAGGATATATTGCACATGATATAATGTAAGTGTTTGCATTCCAATCAGGGTTTACAACACTGCAATACCCAATCAACTGTGTTCTGTGTGCTGGTCGTGTACAAGATGATATCAGATAGATTATTCATACATACAACATTCAGGCATTCAGTAACAAACAACATCATGCAGTGACCTACATCTACAGTAATATGTATGTAGTGGTGGCAGAATAGGTGTTTTTCATTCAACAGATTGCTTGATTCTGTTAACAATTCTACATACTCGGACTGTATAATTATTAACAAAACTCCGATTACAATTGTATCTAATAAAAAGGTCGGTCCACATATTTACATATAAAGGTCGGATCAAGGGTGTGATATATGGATTCGGATAGCATCACTTAAATAAACTCGGCCCACTAAACTATTCAACAAACTCGGTCCATATAAGTTCTTAAACTCGGACCATGCATGTGAGGGGGTTTAAACTCGGTCCATAAATCATTCAAGAAACTCAGACATCTCTAATCAATAAACTCGGTCATCACACATCAATATATACTCGGACCTTTCATCATCAATAAACTCGGACCTCTTAGATATTAGGTGAAACTCGGACAAGCATATCAAGATTAAACTCGGACAAGCATTTAAAGTCGGACGATGTGAGTTTTCTTAAACTCGGTCCATTCATGTGTGGGGGGGGGGTATTAGATTAAACTCGGACCTTGTGATATACTTTAAGCTCGGACCAAAGTGAACTCTTTAAATTCGGACCATGTGAGTTCCTTATACTCGGACTTGTGATTGGATCATTAAACTCGGGTAATATGTGTCACAAGAAACTCGGACATGGGCATTCATATATAAACTCGGTTCATACATTCACTTCATAAACTCAGACTATCATGAGCAAATCAATCGTCGAGCAGAACATGGTCTACATAAACAACAGTTACGTAAAACGCTTAAAACCCTAAATTCATACTGTGCGATCATTGAACTCAATTCTAAATCGTAAATTCCACATTTCTTGTATCTTAACATCAGACAACAATCACACAACATACAACATCATTTCACAATCCTTGGAATAAATCAATAGTTACAGAACTATCATAAGCAACTAGGGTTTTTAACATGAATCATATAATCAAAGATCAATAACAATCAAACAATCACCAACAATGATTAAGCAATTACCTTGATTCGATTCTAGATGAGTTGACAATCACACTTGATGCAAAAGACTTGAGAAAATCAAGAAAGATGAGGAGATGATTGTAGAGAGGATTAGAGGAGGTGAAAGTACGTGTTTTTGATTTCTTGTGAATGATTAGAGAATGATTAGGGAAGGGGATTAGGGTTATTAGTTATTAAAGTTTCACTACCAACCCTAAGCACCTTAAGTAATATATTTTACAATAGTACACCATTTCAAATAGTTTCACAGTTTCACCACCAAGTTCACATATTTGACAAGTTTATCACAATTAACACATAGTCATGCACAATCACACAATACACTTCATTATACCAAAACGTATGCGATTCTATAGTAAACAATTGTGCAATTAAACAGCTAAACAATACTTGAACGTGCAATAAATGCGAAATAGAAATCTTGGAAATTCGAGTTGTCACAGATGGGCAGTCTGAGCGAACGATTCAAACACTTGAAGACATGCTTAGGGCATGCGTTATAGATTTCGGCAACGGCTGGGAAAAGCATCTCCCTTTGGTGGAGTTCTCGTATAATAATAGTTATCACACCAGCATACAAGCCGCACCATTCGAGGCATTGTACGGGCGTAAATGCCGTTCACCTCTCTGTTGGGCAGAGGTGGGGGATAGTCAAATTACGGGTCCAGAGATCGTAGTGGACGCCACAGAAAAGATTGCACAGATACGACAACGCATGGCGGCAGCACGCGACCGTCAGAAAGCCTACGCGGACAAGCGTAGAAAGCCATTGGAATTTGAGGTCGGGGACCGGGTTTTATTGAAAGTTTCACCCTGGAAGGGTGTGGTTCGTTTTGGCAAACGGGGCAAACTGAATCCGCGATACGTCGGACCATTCGAAATCATAGAAAAGATTGGCAAGGTAGCATACAAGTTGAACCTACCAGCTGAACTCGGGGCAGTTCACAATGTCTTTCGTGTATCGAACTTAAAGAAGTGCCTATCAGATGAAAACCTCATCATTCCTTTTAAGGAACTCACTATCGACGAGCGGTTGCAGTTCGTCGAGGAACCAGTTGAAATCACGGACCGGGATGTGAAGGTCCTCAAACACAAGAGAATCCCTCTTGTCCGAGTTCGTTGGAACTCCAAACGTGGCCCAGAGTACACCTGGGAACGCGAAGACAGGATGACAGAAAAGTACCCCCAGTTATTCGAAACCAATGCTACCACTACTGAGGCTGAAGCTACTACTTCGGAATTTCGGGACGAAATTCCAGATCAACGGGGGGAGGATGTGACACCCCAGGAAAATCAGTGAACAATACAGTTTACCTAGCTTCCTCAGTGAGTGCATACCAAATTTCGGGACGAAATTTCCAATTAGTTGGGGATAATGTGACAACTTGAACTTTAGACTTGCTTTCTGTAACGCTATGTGCATATGTGAACTAAATCATATGTTTGGATTGAATGAATGTTTGTTTATGTGCATTATGTGTGTATGTATGTTGTGTGTTGCACGAGCCCAAACCACACACTAGAACCCAATTGCACAAGGCTAACCGGTTATACAAGCCCATTTGGGCCACACTTTGAAATCGGACCCCATTTGATAACCGAGTTGGGCTCGGCCCACTCCCCACTCGCAAACACCAAAACCAAGGGGAAGAGTTTGATTCTCATTGTTGTTACAATTTTCATAACACACACAAACCCTATTTGCTCTCTACCTCTCTCTCTCGGCTTGCTTAGGACCCGACGGCACAAGACCATCCGATCATCCTCTTGTTCGGATCACACCTCCTTACTTGTAATCGGTTAGTATGTTATCCATTGATGTGTGTTGTATATGCTCGGTATGTTGATGATGATTTGGTATGATGTTTATGATTACATGCTTAGATTAAACCGATTAGAGTTGCATGATAATACACTAGGGCCGATTAGATTATGTTGTTATGCTTGGTCCTCGGGTTGATTGTTTTGGTTGCTTTGATGATAAATATAATCAGACTTTGTATGAATGATAACCGACTAGGTTGCATGCTAGTATGAGGATATGATTATGATTCGGCTTAGGTTGTTTTAATGATCCGATTGGTTGTTATCAGGGCTGTTATGTTTAGACTTATGAACATGTTTGAAGATTGTTATGAAACTATTATTTTCGGTGTTTGATCCGTTTCTGAAACTGTTGAAATATGTTTGCTGAAATCACGGAGTTGATGTGGTTAATAATTAAGGAAATCAGGAAATCAGTTACACATTTGGTTGCGACTCGGATTGCGAGTCGGTACCCCACTCGAGACCACACAACAACATCAGCCGGAACCATGGTTGCGAGTCCCGTTGCGACTCGTAACCGGACCATGATGAGCCGAAATCACCATTGCGACTCGCAACCTCCTGTTGCGACTCGTAATCTCCTGCTGCGACTCGTAACTCCCGGTTGCGACTCGAGATCGCCGGTTGCGACTCGAGACCACCTTTGCACGTACATCTGTTTGGGCCTACACTGTCACGGGCCCAACCGTTTGGGCCAAATGATTGAAATTGTGAACTGTTTGATTATTGGACTAGTATGTGTTTACTATTTGAGCCGAGTTATGTTGGGCCAGGGTTAACACGCACAAGTATGCTCTTGACTGCTAATTTGACTGCTTATCTGTTTGGGCCGACTACTTGGACTCGTTACATGATTTGAACTGCTGATACGTTTATGTGATTTGCCATGATCATACTCGATACCATACGTGATACAAACGTGCTATATACGAACCTGACTTGCATAATAACCATGATAGGACGTGGTTGACCATTTACTTGCTACCTGTACTTTTTGTGTATCTGCCGAGCAAACCAAGGTGAGTTCACACAGCCAAGGCATGGGATTCCCGGGTTGGGAATTGGGTTGGATATGAATTGTTATGGAATGATTACTCGTACTTACGCATACTCTAGACTATAGACCATCGTCCTCAGGTAGTCAGGACACGTTACGTAAAGCCTACGTAACCCAGTATATTTGCCATTTGTCTCCCGGGTCGGGAGGACACGTTACGTAAAGCCTACGTAACCCAATACCATCTACTGGCTTCCGGGTCGGAAGGCCACGCTGCGTAAAGCCTACGTAGCCCCCACGCGTACCATGTCCTCGGGGAAGGGCACGTCACGTAAAGCCTACGTGACCCAGTACGTATTCCTGTTCTCGGTAAAGAAGAACACATGGTTGGAAGTTAGTCTAGTAAGTACCGTTAATGAGAAGCCCTCATTAGCCAGGATAAACATGGGAAGCCCCCACCAGTAATATGAACACAAGGTTTGGGAAGCCCCCACCTTTAGTACACGCTAGTATGGGAAGCCCCCACTAGTTAAACATGCACATTATACTATGAACTTACTGTGAACTCGCTCAACTAGTTTGTTGATTATTTGCTGCATGCCTTGCAGGACCTTAGGTACATTATGGAGCTTGCACAAGGAGGAGCAGGTCGTTGTGGGATCTGGATCATGAACTTTATCTGAACTTATAACTATTTCGAGATTACATACTATGCTTCCGCTATTTAAACGATGTTTGGTTTTGAAACGTCAATCATGTCATGATGATTTACATTAATTACTTTTATATTAAATGCTATGTTTGATATGATTGATGGCTTGATCCTGGTCAGTCACGCTCTCAAGCGGTGGTATTCCGCGGGTGGATTTTGGGGGTTTGACAGATTGGTATCAGAGCCATTGGTTATAGAGAACTTGGTTTTAATATGGGAAAACGTTTTTATTAAAACCGGACTATAACCAGAACAGTGCTCTCAACGATCCACAACGACGCTTCGCTCCACGTGCAAGACTCGACATCCTAGGTAATAAGGTTTATGTTTATTGCCTGTTTGCTAGAACTGCTTAGAATTTTGCTCGCATTACGATTAGATACACACGATACTAAAGCATGAGAATCCCTACGTGCTTACACTTTTCTGTCATCGCCCTATTCGCGAACCATTCTTACCTATGCTACTTGTTACAATGAAGATCATGTCTGGACGAATCAATATGACACAAGCCCAGTTGGAGGCTCTCGTTCAAGCTCAAGTTGATGCGGCAGTTGCAGCAGCTCAAGCAGGTAGTATACCCTGCAGTATAGGCACACACTAGGATCTTTAGATCCTACATTAACTCTCGTATTTAACTTCGTCCTATTCGTACACAATAGGTCAACACGCGCAGCAGCCTGTCTGCACTTTCAAGAACTTCATGGACTGTCGTCCAAATTCTTTCAGTGGCACAGAGGGGGCAGTGGGACTCCTCCATTGGTTTGAAAAGCTAGAATCAGTATTCGAAATGTGCGAGTGCCCTGAGGCTCGCAAGGTCAAGTTTGCCACCGGCACTTTGGAAGGAATAGCGTTAACTTGGTGGAACGCCCAAGTTCAGATCTTAGGGTTGGCAGCTGCTAACGCCACCCCATGGAACGATTTTAAGGAACTCATCAAGCGTGAGTATTGCACGCGTGAAGATATTCACAAGCTGGAAGACGAGCTGTATAACCTGAAAATGGTTGGATCAGAAATCGAAGCGTATACTAAACGGTCGAATGAGCTGGCCGTTCTGTGTCCTACTATGGTGGACCCTCCATACAAGCGCATTGAGATGTATCTCAAGGGATTGGCACCAGAGATCCAGAGCCATGTTACTTCGGCTAATCTCGACAACATCCAGGAAATCCAGCGTCTCGCTCACCGTATCACCGACCAGGCAGTGGATCAAAATAAGTTGCCCAAGCGTGTCAACGCTACTGCTACAGTTACCCCATCAGTTACTCCTGCTACTACCAGCGAAAGCAAAAGAAAGTGGGAAGGAGATTCTAGTAAAGGTTCAACGACTGTCCAGCCACAAGCTTAGCAACAGAAGATTGACCACTATCAGAGTCCCAGTCAGCAATCCTCTGGTGGTCACAGACAGAGGAGATATCAGGGAAGTCAACCTAAGTGCTACAATTGCCACAGACATCACAATGGCCCGTGTAACAAGGGTCGTTGTCAAAGGTGTCTTAAGATGGGTCACGAGGCCAAAGACTGTAGGAGTCCACGGCCTGCGAACCAAAATCAGCAGCCTCAGCAACCCGCTCCACAGAACCAGCAGCAGCAGCAGCAGCCACAGCGTGGAAACCGGGGATGTTTCCAGTGTGGGGCTGAAGGTCATTTCAAACGCGATTGCCCTCAGCTGAACCAGAACCAGAACCGCGACAACAACAACCAGGGCAATGGGCATAACAACAATGGGGGAAACAACAACAACGGCAATGAAGCTCGTGGTCGTGCATTCGTACTAGGTCGAGGCGACGCAGTGAACGATCCCAATGTGGTTATGGGTAAGTTTCTCCTCGACAATATTTACGTTACTGTTTTGTTTGATTCGGGTGCGGATACAAGCTATATGTCTGTGAAAATGTGTCAACTGCTAAAACGTGCACCAACACTTTTACCCACCAAACATGTAGTAGAGTTAGCTAACGGTAAAAGTCTAGAAGCCACGCACGTAGTTCAGGGTTGTAATCTTATCCTAGCTGGCCAAGCCTTCTCTATTGATCTCATTCCCATAGTTTTGGGTAGTTTCGACGTCGTGATTGGGATGGATTGGTTATCCCAACACCAGGCAGAAATCTTGTGCAGTGAGAAGATTATTCGCATTCCTCGTTCTGGTCAAGAACCTCTCGAAGTTCAAGGCGACAAGAGTGGTGCAGTGGTTGGCATCATCTCTTTCTTAAAGGCGCAGAAATGCTTACGTAAGGGTCACACTGCCATTCTGGCACTCGTTACAGACGCATCAGCAAAAGAAAAGAAATTGGAGGATATTCCAATTGTACGTGATTACCCTCAGGTGTTTCCTGAAGACTTACCTGGCTTACCGCCTCATCGTCAGGTCGAATTTCAAATTGAGCTCGCTCCAGGAGCAGCACCCATAGCTCGCGCACCATATCGTCTAGCTCCATCAGAATTGGAGGAACTGTCAAAGCAGCTACAAGAGCTCTTGGAAAAGGGTTTCATTCGTCCAAGCTCCTCGCCTTGGGGAGCTCCAGTACTTTTTGTGAAAAAGAAAGACGGTACGTTCAGGATGTGCATCGACTACCGTGAACTCAACAAGGTGACGGTGAAGAACCGTTATCCTCTCCCGCGCATCGACGACTTATTCGACCAGTTGCAAGGGTCGTGCTACTATTCGAAGATAGATTTGAGGTCGGGGTACCATCAGCTGAGAGTCCGGGATGAGGACGTCTCCAAGACTGCATTCAGAACTCGTTACGGCCACTACGAGTTTCTTGTCATGCCGTTCGGGTTAACGAACGCGCCTGCCGTATTTATGGACCTTATGAACAGGGTGTGCAAACCCTATCTCGACAAGTTCGTCATAGTATTCATCGACGACATTCTGATTTACTCCAAAAGTCAGGAGGAACACGAACAGCATCTTTGTCTTATTTTGGAACTCCTTCGGAAGGAACAGCTGTACGCCAAGCTTTCTAAATGCGACTTCTGGCTTCGTGAAGTCCACTTCTTAGGCCATGTGGTGAACAAGGATGGGATCCATGTCGATCCATCCAAAGTAGATTCGATCAGAAACTGGCCTGCACCGCGTACGCCGACAGAAATACGCCAATTTTTGGGTTTGGCGGGTTACTACAGACGGTTTATCAAGGATTTCTCAAAGATTGCTCAGCCGCTTACGCTACTGACACAGAAGGGTGTCACCTATCGCTGGGGAGAGCCCCAGGAGACTGCTTTTCAGTATCTAAAGGATAGGCTTTGCAGCGCACCTATTCTTTCATTGCCAGAGGGCACAGATGACTTCGTAGTATATTGTGACGCATCAATACAGGGTCTGGGATGCGTATTGATGCAGCGGGATAAAGTGATTGCCTACGCCTCTCATCAGCTAAAGATTCATGAACGGAACTACACGACGCACGATTTAGAGCTGGGAGCCGTTGTTTTCGCGCTTAAGATATGGCGACACTACCTGTACGGTACCAGGTGCACGATTTACACCGATCACAGGAGTCTCGAGCATATCCTTAAGCAGAAGGATTTGAACATGCGTCAACGACGATGGGTCGAGTTACTAAACGATTATGAATGCGCTATTAATTACCATCCAGGCAAAGCCAATGTTGTGGCTGATGCCCTCAGTCGGAAAGACACTCTACCACGGCGCGTGCGAGCGCTACAGCTTACGATTCAGTCTAGCCTTCCTGCACAGATACGAGCTGCTCAGACAGAAGCACTGAAGCCCGAAAACGTCAAGGCTGAAGCCTTACGCGGCTCACGACCACAGATGGAACGGAAGGCAGACGGCGCCTACTATGTAACGGGGCGTATTTGGGTCCCACTTTATGGCGGTCTACGCGAACTTGTAATGGATGAAGCACACAAGTCTCGCTATTCGGTACATCCAGGGTCGGATAAAATGTACCACGACATCAGCACTACTTATTGGTGGCCTAGTATGAAGGCCCACATTGCTACGTACGTTGGAAAATGCTTGACCTGTGCGAGAGTCAAGGTTGAATATCAGAAACCAGCTGGCCTACTTCAGCAGCCTAAGATACCTCAATGGAAATGGGAAGAAATTTCCATGGATTTTGTTACAGGCCTACCTAGATCCCAGCGTGGGAATGATACCATATGGGTGATCGTGGATCGACTCACCAAGTCTGCACATTTCCTACCTATAAAGGAAACGGACAAGTTCTCCACTCTCGCAGACGTCTATCTTAAAGAAGTTGTTTCGAGGCACGGGGTGCCCACGTCTATCATTTCGGATCGCGATGCACGATTCACGTCAGAACTTTGGCAAGCAATGCATAAATCTTTCGGCTCACGATTAGACATGAGCACAGCTTATCACCCTCAGACGGATGGGCAGTCTGAGCGAACGATTCAAACACTTGAAGACATGCTTAGGGCATGCGTTATAGATTTCGGCAACGGCTGGGAAAAGCATCTCCCTTTGGTGGAGTTCTCGTATAATAATAGTTATCACACCAGCATACAAGCCGCACCATTCGAGGCATTGTACGGGCGTAAATGCCGTTCACCTCTCTGTTGGGCAGAGGTGGGGGATAGTCAAATTACGGGTCTAGAGATCGTAGTGGACGCCACAGAAAAGATTGCACAGATACGACAACGCATGGCGGCAGCACGCGACCGTCAGAAAGCCTACGCGGACAAGCGTAGAAAGCCATTGGAATTTGAGGTCGGGGACCGGGTTTTATTGAAAGTTTCACCCTGGAAGGGTGTGGTTCGTTTTGGCAAACGGGGCAAACTGAATCCGCGATACGTCGGACCATTCGAAATCATAGAAAAGATTGGCAAGGTAGCATACAAGTTGAACCTACCAGCTGAACTCGGGGCAGTTCACAATGTCTTTCATGTATCGAACTTAAAGAAGTGCCTATCAGATGAAAACCTCATATTCCTTTTAAGGAACTCACTATCGACGAGCGGTTGCAGTTCGTCGAGGAACCAGTTGAAATCACGGACCGGGATGTGAAGGTCCTCAAACACAAGAGAATCCCTCTTGTCCGAGTCCGTTGGAACTCCAAACGTGGCCCAGAGTACACCTGGGAACGCGAAGACAGGATGACAGAAAAGTACCCCCAGTTATTCGAAACCAATGCTACCACTACTGAGCCCGAAATTCCAGATCAACGGGGGGAGGATGTGACACCCCAGGAAAATCAGTGAACAATACAGTTTACCTAGCTTCCTCAGTGAGTGCATACCAAATTTCGGGACGAAATTTCCAATTAGTTGGGGATAATGTGACAACTTGAACTTTAGACTTGCTTTGTGTAACGCTATGTGCATATGTGAACTAAATCATATGTTTGGATTGAATGAATGTTTGTTTATGTGCATTATGTGTGTATGTATGTTGTGTGTTGCACGAGCCCAAACCACACACTAGAACCCAATTGCACAAGGCTAACCGGTTATACAAGCCCATTTGGGCCACACTTTGAAATCGGACCCCATTTGATAACCGAGTTGGGCTCGGCCCACTCCCCACTCGCAAACACCAAAACCAAGGGGAAGAGTTTGATTCTCATTGTTGTTACAATTTTCATAACACACACAAACCCTATTTGCTCTCTACCTCTCTCTCTCGGCTTGCTTAGGACCCGACGGCACAAGACCATCCGATCATCCTCTTGTTCGGATCACACCTCCTTACTTGTAATCGGTTAGTATGTTATCCATTGATGTGTGTTGTATATGCTCGGTATGTTGATGATGATTTGGTATGATGTTTATGATTACATGCTTAGATTAAACCGATTAGAGTTGCATGATAATACACTAGGGCCGATTAGATTATGTTGTTATGCTTGGTCCTCGGGTTGATTGTTTTGGTTGCTTTGATGATAAATATAATCAGACTTTTTATGAATGATAACCGACTAGGTTGCATGCTAGTATGAGGATATGATTATGATTCGGCTTAGGTTGTTTTGATGATCCGATTGGTTGTTATCAGGGCTGTTATGTTTAGACTTATGAACATGTTTGAAGATTGTTATGAAACTATTATTTTCGGTGTTTGATCCATTTCTGAAACTGTTGAAATATGTTTGCTGAAATCACGGAGTTGATGTGGTTAATAATTAAGGAAATCAGGAAATCAGTTACACATTTGGTTGCGACTCGGATTGCGAGTCGGTACCCCACTCGCGACCACACAACAACATCAGCCGGAACCATGGGTGCGAGTCCCGTTGCGACTCGTAACCGGACCATGATGAGCCGAAATCACCATTGCGACTCGCAACCTCCTGTTGCGACTCGTAATCTCCTGCTGCGACTCGTAACTCCCGGTTGCGACTCGAGATCGCCGGTTGCGACTCGAGACCACCTTTGCACTTACATCTGTTTGGGCCTACACTGTCACGGGCCCAACCGTTTGGGCCAAATGATTGAAATTGTGAACTGTTTGATTATTGGACTAGTATGTGTTTACTATTTGAGCCGAGTTATGTTGGGCCAGGGTTAACACGCACAAGTATGCTCTTGACTGCTAATTTGACTGCTTATCTGTTTGGGCCGACTACTTGGACTCGTTACATGATTTGAACTGCTGATACGTTTATGTGATTTGCCATGATCATACTCGATACCATACGTGATACAAACGTGCT
The DNA here is from genome assembly GCF_002127325.2 of Helianthus annuus. NCBI lineage: Eukaryota > Viridiplantae > Streptophyta > Magnoliopsida > Asterales > Asteraceae > Helianthus > Helianthus annuus. The sequence continues at coordinate 68,354,304 of NC_035441.2, forward strand.
ATATACGAACCTGACTTGCATAATAACCATGATAGGACGTGGTTGACCATTTACTTGCTACCTGTACTTTTTGTGTATCTGCCGAGCAAACTAAGGTGAGTTCACACAGCCAAGGCATGGGATTCCCGGGTTGGGAATTGGGTTGGATATGAATTGTTATGGAATGATTACTCGTACTTACGCATACTCTAGACTATAGACCATCGTCCTCAGGTAGTCAGGACACGTTACGTAAAGCCTACGTAACCCAGTATATTTGCCATTTGTCTCCCGGGTCGGGAGGACACGTTACGTAAAGCCTACGTAACCCAATACCATCTACTGGCTTCCGGGTCGGAAGGCCACGCTGCGTAAAGCCTACGTAGCCCCCACGCGTACCATGTCCTCGGGGAAGGGCACGTCACGTAAAGCCTACGTGACCCAGTACGTATTCCTGTTCTCGGTAAAGAAGAACACATGGTTGGAAGTTAGTCTAGTAAGTACCGTTAATGAGAAGCCCTCATTAGCCAGGATAAACATGGGAAGCCCCCACCAGTAATATGAACACAAGGTTTGGGAAGCCCCCACCTTTAGTACACGCTAGTATGGGAAGCCCCCACTAGTTAAACATGCACATTATACTATGAACTTACTGTGAACTCGCTCAACTAGTTTGTTGATTATTTGCTGCATGCCTTGCAGGACCTTAGGTACATTATGGAGCTTGCACAAGGAGGAGCAGGTCGTTGTGGGATCTGGATCATGAACTTTATCTGAACTTATAACTATTTCGAGATTACATACTATGCTTCCGCTATTTAAACGATGTTTGGTTTTGAAACGTCAATCATGTCATGATGATTTACATTAATTACTTTTATATTAAATGCTATGTTTGATATGATTGATGGCTTGATCCTGGTCAGTCACGCTCTCAAGCGGTGGTATTCCGTGGGTGGATTTTGGGGGTGTGACATTTCTGTCTAAGGCTAGAGTGTTCGTACAAATCCACATAATCGGACCAGTCACTCTTACCTGGGAACTCTTGGGGTGAGTGTTCACTTATAGGCGAACATGTCTCCGCGATAGATTATTTTTGACCCACTTACTTTGACTAGACATTTCGTGTCGCTTGTTTGCTTTGCGATGCGTAACCACCATCTTTGCTTTTGTTGATTCTGTTTCATCTCATTCTCTTCATCCAATCATCTCACTCGTTTCCTTTCATGTTTTTCCTCTTTTAGAATGCCTCCTCGACGCGAACACCAGATAGCAACTGCCGAGCTGGCAGAAATTATTGCTTTGCTCAATGGAACCAAGCCAACAACAACAACAATGGTACATGCAATTTCAAGAACTTTAACTCGGATAAACCACTCAAGTTTAGTGGTTCTGAGGGAGCAACTGGGCTTCTTCAATGGTTCGAGAGCATCGAGAATACTTTTCGCCACGTGCAGTGTCCGGATAATCGCAAGGTCGAGTTTTCTTCGAGCGTGTTTCAGAAGAGGGCTCTTACATGATGGAATGGGGTAATGAGAGACCGTGGTGCAGAAGTTGCTCTAGCACAGACGTGGGGTGAACTAAGAGCTCTTATGATGAGGGAGTTTTGTCCTCCTCATGAGCAACGAGCGTTGGAGAAAGAGTTTGATGATTTGAAGCAAGATAGTGGCGAGCACAGGGCATATACTGATAGGTTTGAGGAGTTGAGTCTACTTTGCCCGACTATGGTCGCCCCACTCGACAAGGCTATCGAAAGGTACATCGACGGCCTGCCTGACTCAGTACAAGACATTATCGCTGGTAGCAACCCTACCACACTCCGTCAGGCAATCGAGTTATCAGCGACATTGACTGAGTCGCAGATTCGAAAGAATAAATTACACAGGAAGGGTGACAAGGGCAAGAAACAGTCAGCTGACAAGGAAGATAGCAAGAAAGGTCAAAACAAGAATGGAAAGGATTCTTGTTCATCAAAAAGGGCAAAGAAGCGTAAGGCTTCCCAAAACTATGTTGTCACTGCCCAAGCTAACCAGGCAGCTCCCAACCAGCCTCCAGCAAAGAAGCCTTATTCAGGAAGTGCACCTTTGTGCAACCGATGCAACAGTCACCATCAGCCGCAACATCAGTGCCGTTTCTGTACTAACTGTGGGAAGTCAGGTCATCTTGCCGATGTTTGTCGGTTTGCTCAAAATCACGCAGTTCAGAACCCTGCTCAACAATTTGCTCAGCCTCTTGCGCAGCAACAGGGTCAAGCTGCACGACCACAATACCCACCAGGTGCTTGTTATAACTGTGGGGATCTGACCCACTACAGAAACTGTGACACCCCAGGAAAACCAGTGAACAATATAACTTACCTAGCTTCCTCAGTGAGTGCGTACCAAATTTCGGGACGAAATTTCTTTTAAGTTGGGGATAATGTGACAACTCGAATTTCCAAGATTCTATTTCGCATTTATTGCACGTTCTTGTATTATTTAGTTGTTTACTTGCACAATTGATTGCCATGGAATTATATATGTTTTAATTGTGTGATTGTGCATGTTATGTGTTAATTGTGATAGATTTGTCAAATGCATAAACTTGGTGGTGAAACTGTGAAATTGTTTGAGATGGTGTACTATTGTAAGATATAGTAATTCAGGGTGTAAAGAGTTATTAGTGAAACTTAAATCATACTTAACCCTAATCCCTTTTCACTAATCATTTGCACACAAACCAAAACACGTACTTGCAATTCTCTGATTCTCTGGCAAACATCATCACCAAGATATTCATCACTTTTGATTCCTCTCCTTCTCTAGAATCATCCAAGGTAATTGTGTTATCATTTGTTTATTAATCGTTTGATTGTTAGCAATGCTTAATTCTTGTAATGCTTGTAAACCCTAGTCTCCACATGATGCTTCTGTGTTTTTGATTGATGTTGATTGTTGTGTTATGAAGACGATTAGTCATATAATCAATTGCTTGATGATTTTGATGCGTGAGATGTAGACATAGTGATTATTGTTTTGATCAGTGTAATGCAAACGTATGAATTTAGGGTTTCCTGTTCGTATGATAGCAAGAACGTAACTGTTACGATCTCAATTGAATAAAACATTCGTATGACTTTTTGTTGTCTGAGCTTTGTGAACGAATGGTATGGTCCGAGTTTTATGACCACATCACCTAGCCCGAGTTTCTAAAGAAGTAGATGTCCGAGTTTCTGATATGTTTTACTGGGTCCGAAGTTTATGTATAGATATAACATGCCACCCGAGTTTTTAAATCATTCATAAAAGGGTCCGAGGTTGTTAAGGGTTGATGTCCGAGTGTTAATGAGTCTTGAAGTCCGACTTTATATGTATATCATGGTCCGAGGTTCTTATTCATGGTGGCCCGAGTTTTGGGGTGTAGAACACCCTGTCCGAGTTTTAGTCCATCCACACATGTAGTCCGAGTTTCAAGCATAGAAACCCCCCCCCCCCCCACTTAGTCCGAGCTTTAAGCATTAAAGCTTAGTGTCCGAGTTTAAAGGAGAAGCTAACATGGTCCGAGTTTGAGAAGCTCACATGGTCCGAGTTTGAGAAGCTCACATGGTCCGAGTTTTCTTAGCATAAGTCCGAGTTCTTTTGGTGAGAGTCTTGGCCCGAGTTCTTTCTGTATGGTAATTACTATACGACTTTTAAAGTAGTAATGCATAACCCGAGTTTTTAAAGTGTTTCGGCCCAACTGATAACCCTGTTGATTTGTAACTCTATTAGTTATTAGTTATGTAATTTATGCATGAGACTTCGTTAATCATGTAATTATTAAACATGTCAGTATGTTACGTGTGTATGATAACTCTGATTAATAATTAACAATTCTGTTTCGTATGGTTCGAATAAATTGAAGTAAGCCTTTATGTGAAACGTGGATTGTATGATTATGATTAATTGACGTATAATGCATGTTATCAACGGTCGAACATACTCTGTGGTATAAATTGTATGCGAAACATTACGAACATGAACTGATCAAGTATACGTGCTTAATATAGGATTTGATTGAGTAATTTCTAGCACATAGTTAATCATACCGAGCAAACCAAGGTGAGTTCACACCCTTACTAAGGCATGGGATTCCCAAGAGCTTGGGAATGGGATTGAAGGAATAAGGTTGAATAGATTCGTACTGACACTAATACTAGACTACCATACCACTGTCCTCGGTTGTGCAGGACACATACTTATGCGATTCACTGTCCTCGGTTGTGCAGGACACATACTTACAATCTACGTAGACTTATACTTACTACTATCCTCGGTTGTGAAGGATACTTATACTTACTACTATCCTCGGTTGTGAAGGATACCTATACATACTAATATCCTCGGTTGTGAAGGATACTCATACCAAATTACTATCCTCGGATGTGAAGGATACTTATACTTATTACTATTCTCGGATGTGAAGGATACTTATACTTATTCCTATCCTCGGTTGTGAAGGATACTTATGGTTACGAGTAGTCTAGTGGTTATACAACATGGGAAGCCCCCACCAATAGAACGTACTATCGGCCCAGTAGAGCCACCTGTTACAAACGAACTTACTATTACGCAATTACTTTCTGTGAACTCGCTCAACTAGCTGTTGATCCTCTGTTACATGCCTTGCAGGTCGTTAGGTATATGGAGCTTGCACATGGAGGAGCTGGTCGTTGTGGGCTTGGATCGTGACTATCCTGTCAAACACTTTTGATATTTGATACTTGTTTATGATGGGTTTTATTTATACGCTTCCGCTAAACAAAGATAACTTTCTTATGATTTGGAACACCTTTCATATGGGTTTGGTTTAAATGACAATTACTTTTATTATATGTGTTGTTCTGTATGATTGGTGGCTTGATCCTGGTCAGTCACGCTCCCAAGCGGTGATACTCCGCGGGTGGATTTTGGGGGTGTGACAGATTGGTATCAGAGCCATTGGTTATAGAGAACTTGGTTTTAATATGGGAAAAACGTTTTTATTAAAACCAGACTATAACCAGAACAGTGCTCTCAACGATCCACAACGACGCTTCGCTCCACGTGCAAGACTCAACATACTAGGTAATAAGGTTTATGTTTATTGCCTACTTGCTAGAATTGCATAGAACTTTGCTCGTAGTATGCTTACATTACTTTGCTCACTACTTGTTATTGCTTGAGAACACCTACATGCTTACACTCTTCTGTCATCGCACTATTCGCGAACCTCTCTCACTTACGTTGCATTTGCTATGAAGATCATGGCCGGACATATCAACATGACACAAGCCCAGTTGACGGCTCTCATTAACGAACGAATTGCTGCGGCACTGGCAGCCATACAAGCAGGAGGTCAACACGCTCAGTCACCTGCTTGCACCTTCAAAAATCTCAAGGATTGCCAACCTAGTACCTTCAGTGGAACTGAGGGGTTTGAAGGCCTCCTCCATTGGTTCGAGAGACTCGAAACTGACTTCGAGGTGCATGATTGCCCTAAGTCACGTAGGGTAAAGTTTGCTACTGGAACACTCGAAGGTGCTGCATTAACCTGGTGGGAAGCACAGGTTCAGATGTTAGGGCTGGCAGCTGCTAATGCCACCCCCTGGAACGAGTTCAAGGACTTAATTAAGGAAGAGTTTTGCAGTCGAGAGGACATCCACAAACTTGAGGTAGAGTTCCTCAACCTACAGATGGTGGGGTCTGAAATTGAAGTTTATACGAGGAGATCAAACGAGTTAGCCACATTTTGTCCTACTATGGTAGACCCTCCCACCAAACGCATCGAACTGTATCTCAAGGGTCTGGTGCCCGAAATTCAGAATTATATGACCACAGCTAACCTTGGCACTATCCAGCAAGCCACTCGACTGGCTCATCGTCTCACAGACCAGGCTGTAGAACAGAACAAACTACCGAAACGAGCTAAGACTGATACTGCATGTGCTTCTAGAGATAACAAACGCAAGTGGGATGAAAACCAGAGCACGGGATTAATTTTGGTCCAGCCTCTGACGCAGCAGCAAGAGATAGATGACTACCAGAGCCCCAGACAACAGTTTTCTAGTAGTCATGGGCAGAAAAGATATCGAGGAATTCACCCATGGTGCAACAAATGTAACAGACACCACGGTGGCCAGTGCAACAGGGGTCGTTGCCAGCGGTGTCTCAAGATTGGTCATGAAGCTAAGGATTGTCGAAACTCACGTCCTGTAACTCAAGAACAACAACGACCGCCTCAATCTTCACAGAATCAGCAGCAACAACAAAGTTTTAAAGGATGTTTTCAGTGTGATGCTGAAGATCACTACAAGAGGCATTGTCCGCATATGAACCAGGACCAGACTCAGAACCACGACCATGGAAACAGGGACGACAATGGTGATAACGTTGGGGAAAACAGAGGAAACAATGACGCCGGGCCGCGCGTACGTGATTGGTCAGGGTGACGCAAGGAACGATCTTATCGTAATAATGGGTAAGTTTCTTCTTGTCGACTTCTATGTTATTATATTGTCTGATTCGGGTGTGAATACTAATTATATGTCTTTGAAAGTTAGTCGAATGTTAGAACGTACACCAACTCCCTTGAACACCAAACCTGTCGTAGTGTTAGCTTATGGTACAAGCCTAGAGGCCACACATAGTTCAGAGTTGTAATATTATCCTCGCTGGGTAGACGTTCCCTATCGACTTCATTCCTGTAGTTCTGGACAGCACCTACACCTCGCGCACCGTATCGCTTAGCTCCATCCGAATTGGAAGAACTATCGACGCAGCTGCAAGAGCTCTTGGATAAGGGCTTCATTCGTCCAAGCTCTTCGCCTTGGGGAGCTCCAGTACTATTCGTGAAAAAGAAGGATGGCACTTTCAGAATGTGCATTGATTATCGCGAACTGAACAAGGTCACGGTGAAGAACCGCTATCCTCTTCTTCGCATCGATGAATTATTCGACCAGTTGCAAGGGTCGAGTTACTACTCCAAGATTGATCTAAGGTCAGGTTACCATCAGCTGAGAGTCCGGGATGAGGACGTCTCCAAAATCGCTTTCAGAACTCGCTACGGCCACTACGAGTTTCTTGTTATGCCATTCGGGCTTACGAACGCGCCTGCAGTCTTCATGGATCTTATGAACGGGGTGTGCAAACCCTATCTTGACAAGTTCGTCATTGTCTTCATCGACGACATTCTAATCTACTCCAAGAGTCAGGAGGAAACACGAGCAGCACTTACGTCTTATCTTGGAACTCCTTCGAAAGGAGCAATTGTACGCAAAGTTTTCTAAATGCGACTTCTGGCTTCGAGAAGTCCACTTCTTAGGCCATGTGGTGAACAGGGATGAGATTCATGTCGATCCATCCAAGGTAGATTCGATACGGAACTGGCCTGCACCGCGAACACCGACGGAAATACGCCAAATCCTGGGTTTGGCGGGATATTACAGGTGATTCTTCAAAGACTTTTCGAAGATTGCACAGCCGCTTACTATGCTGACGCAGAAGGGTGTCACCTACCGTTGGGGAGATTCCCAGGAAACCGCTTTTCAGTACTTGAAGGATAGGCTTTGCAGTGCACCTATTCTCTCATTGCCAGAGGGCACCGACGATTTCGTGGTCTATTGTGACGCATCGATACAGGGGCTTGGTTGTGTATTGATGCAGCGTGACAAAGTTATTGCCTACGCTTCGCGGCAACTCAAGGTTCATGAACGAAACTACACGACGCACGATTTAGAGCTGGGAGCTGTTGTTTTCGCGCTTAAGATATGGCGACACTACCTGTACGGTACCAGGTGCACGATTTACACCGATCACAGGAGTCTCGAGCACATCTTCAAGCAGAAGGAATTGAATATGCGTCAACGACGATGGGTCGAACTGCTTAATGATTACGAATGCGCTATCAAGTATCATCCAGGCAAGGCCAACATTGTGGCCGACGCCCTTAGTCGGAAAGACACCTTACCTAAGCGCGTGCGAGCGCTACAGCTTACTATTCAGTCCAGTCTTCCTGCACAGATACGAGCTGCTCAGATAGAAGCTTTAAAACCCGAGAATGTCATGGCTGAAGCCTTACGCGGCTCAAGGCAACGCATGGAACAACAGGAAGACGGTGCCTACTATGTAACGGGGCGTATTTGGGTCCCACTTTATGGCGGTCTACGAGAGCTTGTGATGGACGAAGCGCACAAGTCTCGCTACTCGGTACACCCAGGGTCGGATAAAATGTACCACGATAGCAGAACAACATACTGGTGGCCAAGTATGAAAGCCCACATCGCCACCTATGTTGGCAAGTGCTTGACCTGTGCGAGAGTCAAGGTTGAATATCAGAAACCCGCAGGTCTTCTTCAGCAACCCAGGATACCACAGTGGAAATGGGAAGAGATTTCCATGGATTTTGTTATAGGCCTACCCAGATCCCAGCGTGGGAATGATACTATATGGGTGATCGTGGATCGACTCACCAAGTCTGCACACTTCCTGGCTATTAAGGAAACGGATAAGTTCTCCACTCTCGCAGACATCTATCTTAAAGAAGTTGTTTCGAGGCACGGGGTGCCCACCTCCATCATTTCAGATTGGGATGCACGATTCACGTCAGAACTATGGCAAGCGATGCACAAATCCTTCGGCTCACGATTAGACATGAGCACAGCATATCATCCTCAGACGGATGGGCAGTCTGAGCGAACAATCCAAACTCTTGAAGACATGCTTCATGCATGTGTTATCGATTTCGGCAACGGCTGGGAAAAGCATCTCCCTTTGGTAGAGTTTTCGTATAATAACAGTTATCACACCAGCATACAAGCCGCTCCATTCGAGGCATTGTACGGATGTAAATTCCGGTCACCTCTCTGTTGGGAGAGGTGGGGGATAGTCAGATCACGGGTCCAGAGATCGTAGTGGACGCCACAGAAAAGATTGCACAAATACGACAACGCATGGCGGCAGCACGCGACCGTCAGAAAGCCTACGCGGATAAGCGTAAGAGGCCATTGGAATTTCAGGTCGGGGACCGGGTTTTACTTAAAGTCTCACCCTGGAAGGGTGTGGTTCGATTTGGTAAACGAGGCAAACTCAATCCACGGTATGTTGGACCGTTCGAAATTACTGAAAGAATAGGCCCAGTAGCCTACAGACTGAACCTACCAACTGAACTCGGTGCAGTTCACAATGTATTTCACGTGTCGAATCTGAAGAAGTGCCTGTCAGACGAGACCCTCATAATTCCTTTTAAGGAACACACTATCGACGAGCGGTTGCAGTTCGTCGAGGAACCAGTTGAAATCACGGACCGGGATATTAAGGTCCTCAAACACAAGAGAATCCCTCTTGTCCGAGTTCGTTGGAACTCCAAACGTGGCCCAGAGTACACCTGGGAACGCGAAGACCATATGACAGAAAAGTACCCCTAGTTATTCGAAACCAGTGCAACCACTACTGAGGCTGAAGCTACTACTACTGAATTTCGGGACGAAATTCCAAATCAACGGGGGGATGATGTGACACCCCAGGAAAACCAATGAACAATATAACTTACCTAGCTTCCTCAGTGAGTGCGTACCAAATTTCGGGACGAAATATCTTTTAAGTTGGGGATAATGTGACAACTCGAATTTCCAAGATTCTATTTCGCATTTATTGCACGTTCTTGTATTATTTAGTTGTTTACTTGCACAATTGATTGCCATGGAATTATATATGTTTTAATTGTGTGATTGTGCATGTTATGTGTTAATTGTGATAGATTTGTCAAATGCATAAACTTGGTGGTGAAACTGTGAAATTGTTTGAGATGGTGTACTATTGTAAGATATAGTAATTCAGGGTGTAAAGAGTTATTAGTGAAACTTAAATCATACTTAACCCTAATCCCTTTTCACTAATCATTTGCACACAAACCAAAACACGTACTTGCAATTCTCTGATTCTCTGGCAATCATCATCACCAAGATATTCATCACTTTTGATTCCTCTCCTTCTCTAGAATCATCCAAGGTAATTGTGTTATCATTTGTTTATTAATCGTTTGATTGTTAGCAATGCTTAATTCTTGTAATGCTTGTAAACCCTAGTCTCCACATGATGCTTCTGTGTTTTTGATTGATGTTGATTGTTGTGTTATGAAGATGATTAGTCATATAATCAATTGCTTGATGATTTTGATGCGTGAGATGTAGACATAGTGATTATTATTTTGATCAGTGTAATGCAAACGTATGAATTTAGGGTTTCCTGTTCGTATGATAGCAAGAACGTAACTGTTACGATCTCAATTGAATAAAACATTCGTATGACTTTTTGTTGTCTGAGCTTTGTGAACGAATGGTATGGTCCGAGTTTTATGACCACATCACCTAGCCCGAGTTTCTAAAGAAGTAGATGTCCGAGTTCCTGATATGTTTTACTGGGTCCGAAGTTTATGTATAGATATAACATGCCACCCGAGTTTTTAAATCATTCATAAAAGGGTCCGAGGTTGTTAAGGGTTGATGTCCGAGTGTTAATGAGTCTTGAAGTCCGACTTTATATGTATATCATGGTCCGAGGTTCTTATTCATGGTGGCCCGAGTTTTGGGGTGTAGAACACCCTGTCCGAGTTTTAGTCCATCCACACATGTAGTCCGAGTTTCAAGCATAGAAACCCCCCCCCCCCACTTAGTCCGAGCTTTAAGCATTAAAGCTTTGTGTCCGAGTTTAAAGGAGAAGCTCACATGGTCCGAGTTTGAGAAGCTCACATGGTCCGAGTTTTCTTAGCATAAGCCCGAGTTCTTTTGGTGAGAGTCTTGGCCCGAGTTCTTTCTGTATGGTAATTACTATACGACTTTTAAAGTAGTAATGCATAACCTGAGTTTTTAAAGTGTTTCGGCCCAACTGATAACCCTGTTGATTTGTAACTCTATTAGTTATTAGTTATGTAATTTATGCATGAGACTTCGTTAATCATGTAATTATTAAACATGTCAGTATGTTACGTGTGTATGATAACTCTGATTAATACTAAACAATTCTGTTTCGTATGGTTCGAATAAATTGAAGTAAGCCTTTATGTGAAACGTGGATTGTATGATTATGATTAATTGACGTATAATGCATGTTATCAACGGTCGAACATACTCTGTGGTATAAATTGTATGCGAAACATTACGAACATGAACTGATCAAGTATACGTGCTTAATATAGGATTTGATTGAGTAATTTCTAGCACATAGTTAATCATACCGAGCAAACCAAGGTGAGTTCACACCCTTACTAAGGCATGGGATTCCCAAGAGCTTGGGAATGGGATTGAAGGAATAAGGTTGAATAGATTCGTACTGACACTAATACTAGACTACCATACCACTGTCCTCGGTTGTGCAGGACACATACTTTTGCTATTCACTGTCCTCGGTTGTGCAGGACACATACTTACAATCTACGTAGACTTATACTTACTACTATCCTCGGTTGTGAAGGATACTTATACTTACTACTATCCTCGGTTGTGAAGGATAACTATACATACTTCTATCCTCGGTTGTGAAGGATACTCATACCAAATTACTATCCTCGGATGTGAAGGATACTTATACTTATTACTATCCTCGGATGTGAAGGATACTTATACTTATTCCTATCCTCGGTTGTGAAGGATACTTATGGTTACGAGTAGTCTAGTGGTTATACAACATGGGAAGCCCCCACCAATAGAACGTACTATCGGCCCAGTAGAGCCACCTGTTACAAACGAACTTACTATTACGCAATTACTTTCTTTGAACTCGCTCAACTAGTTGTTGATCCTCTGTTACATGCCTTACAGGTCGTTAGGTATATGGAGCTTGCACATGGAGGAGCTGGTCGTTGTGGGCTTGGATCGTGACTATCCTGTCAAACACTTTTGATATTTGATACTTGTTTACGATGGGTTTTATTTATACGCTTCCGCTAAACAAAGATAACTTTCTTATGATTTGGAACACCTTTCATATGGGTTTGGTTTAAATGACAATTACTTTTATTATATGTGTTGTTCTGTATGATTGGTGGCTTGATCCTGGTCAGTCACGCTCCCAAGCGGTGATACTCCACGGGTGGATTTTGGGGGTGTGACAGAAACCGGTGCCCAAGACTAGCAAACCAGAACTAGAATGCAAACCAAAACCAGGCTCAGGCTCTCGAGGGCGAGTCTTCAACAAGAATGCACAAGAGGCACAAGCAGACAACGAAGTGGTGAACGGTACGTTCTTATTAATAATCAGCCGGCATCTGTTCTTTTTTATTCGGGTGCCGACAAGAGTTTTGTGTCATTGACTTTTGAGCCAATGCTTCACGTGTCTAGAACGAAACTAGGTAAACCTTTGACAGTAGAGGTTGCCAGTGGTGAACCCATTGTTCTTGATTCTGTTCTACGCAACTGCCAGTTGAACCTTAAAGACCATATTTTTCCTATTGACCTCACGCCAATGCAACTTGGAAGCTTCGACGTTATAGTGGGTATGGATTGGTTATCTAAGCATCGCGCAGAGATAGTTTGTTCTGAGAAGATTGTTCGTGTGCCGCTGTCGACAGGCGAGATCCTACAGGTTCGTGGTGAGAAGCCTGCCGGTGGTCTCAAACTCATGTCTTGTTTTAAAGCTCGGAAGTATCTACGGAAGAACTATGTGGCTTTCTTAGCACATGTTACAGCAGATAAAGGCAAGGGTAAGTCTATTTCAGATATTCCTGTCGTTCGGGATTATTCTGAAGTTTTTCCTGAAGAGTTACCTGGTCTACCTCCAGCACGCCAAGTCGAGTTCCGTATTGATCTCGTACCTGGTGCAAATCCCATTGCCAGAGCTCCATAACGTCTTGCACCGTCTGAGATGCAAGAATTATCTAAGCAGCTTCAGGAGCTTTCTGACAAAGGTTTTATCCGTCCTAGCTTTTCACCTTGGGGTGCTCCCGTTCTTTTTGTCAAGAAGAAGGATGGATCTTTTAGGATGTGTGTCGATTATCGGGAGCTTAACAAGCTTACCATCAAAAATCGATATCCCCTACCTCGCATTGATGATCTCTTTGATCAATTGCTAGGCGCTTCTTATTTTTCAAAGATTGATCTACGATCTGGATATCATCAACTTCGGGTGCATGAGGAAGACGTTCCCAAGACAGCGTTCCGTACTCGTTATGGACATTATGAGTTCACAGTCATGCCATTCGGTTTGACTAATGCTCCTGCAGTTTTCATGGACTTGATGATTAGGGTCTGCAAACCTTATTTGGATAAGTTCATCATCGTTTTCATTGATGACATTTTAATATTTTCTAAGACGCGAGCTGATCATGAGCAACATCTTCGTCTTACTTTGGAACTCCTAAAGAAAGAGCAACTTTTCGCCAAATTCTCCAAGTGTGAATTCTGGCTTAAAGAGGTTCAATTCTTAGGACATATTGTCAACGAACAAGGTATTCATGTAGATCCCTCCAAGATCAGTGCGATTAAGGATTGGGATACACCTACTACTCCTACTGAAGTTCGTTCTTTTCTTGGTCTAGCGGGTTATTACCGCCGCTTCATTGAGAACTTCTCAAAGATTGCAGTTCCTCTAACTACTCTAACTCAGAAGAACAAGCCATTTGATTGGGGATTCAAACAAGAGGAAGCATTTCTGACTTTGAAACAAAAACTTTACGACGCGCCTGTCCTAACCTTGCCTGAGGGCAATGATGATTTCGTCGTTTATTGCGATGCATCTAAATTAGGTCTTGGTTGCGTCCTGATGCAAAGAAACAAAGTCATAGCATACGCATCAAGGCAGTTGAAGATTCATGAGAAGAACTACACCACTCATGATCTTGAGTTGGGTGCAGTTGTCTTCGCTCTTAAGATTTGGAGACACTATTTGTACGGTACAAAATGTGTGGTTTTCACGGACCACAAAAGTCTTCAGGATATCTTCAATCAGAAAGAACTCAACATGAGGCAAAGACGTTGGGTGGAGCTTCTAAACGACTATGACTGCGAAATTCGCTACCATCCTGGTAAGGCGAATGTCGTAGCCGATGCTTTGAGTCACAAGGAACGTACTGAGCTTCATTGTGTTCGTGTCCAATCTGTTATTCAAACCGATATCCAAGCCCGTATTTCTCAGGCTCAACAATCTTGTGTTTCGCAAGGTTTGATGGATAAGGAATTTCCTTATCACATAACACCTGCTCTTGAACTGAAGGACAATGGATCGTATTACTTCATGGACCGTTTGTGGGTCCCGAGCCAAGATAATCTTCGTACCCTGCTTATGGATGAAGCCCATAAGTCTCGTTATTCGATTCATCCTGGCTCAGATAAGATGTATAAGGATCTTCGTATTCAGTATTGGTGGCCTGGTATGAAGAAAGACATTGCCTTATACGTATCCAAATGCCTTACTTGTCTTAAGGTTAAGGCTGAACATCAGCGTCCTTCTGGATTATTGGAGCAACTAGAGATCCTAGTTTGGAAATGGGAAAACATTACTATGGATCTCATTACTAAACTCCCGCGCACAAAGAAAGGTCACGATGCCATCTGGGTGATTGTTGATCGTCTTACCAAGTCAGCGCATTTCTTGCCAATCCGTGAGGATTTTTCGGCTGACAACTTGCTCATATCTACGTAGATGAAATTGTAGCTCGACATGGTGTTCCTTTGAACATCATTTCTAACAGAGATGCTCGTTTCACTTCTCATTTTTGGAGAACCATGCAATCTGCTATGGGGTCCCAACTCAATCTGAGCACAGCTTATCATCCGCAAATGGATGGTCAATCTGAAAGAACAATCCAGACACTAGAGGACATGCTTAGAGCTTGTGTGATCGATTTTGGTGGTAGTTGGGATTCACATCTTCCGTTGATTGAATTCTCCTACAACAACAGTTATCACTCCAGCATCAACATGGCTCCTTTCGAGGCTCTCTATGGTCGAAAATGTCGTTCACCAGTCTGCTGGAATGAGATTGGCGAGGCTCAACTTACTGGACCTGCCCTCATTTTAGAGACAACAGATAAGGTAAAGAAAGTTCGTGATAACCTTCAGACAGCTAGAAGCCGTCAAAAGAGTTACGCGGACCTAAAACGCAAGCCCTTGGATTTTCAAGTCGGTGATCGTGTATTACTTAAGGTCTCACCTTGGAAAGGTGTGATCAGATTCGGAAAGAAAGGAAAACTTGCACCTAGATACGTTGGACCATTCAAGATCGTCGAAAGAATCGGTAAGGTAGCCTACAGACTTGAGTTACCTCCTGAACTTGGAAATGTTCATCCAACCTTTCACGTGTCCAATCTCAAGAGGTGTTTAGCTGATGAAAACCTCCACATACTGCTTGACGAAATTCATGTCGATAAAACACTGAAATTTGTTGAGAAACATGTAGAAATCATGGAACGTGAAGTCCAGTGGCTTAAACGCTAGCGCATTCCTTTGGTCAAGGTTCGTTGGGAATCTAAGCGTGGACCCGAGTTTACTTGGGAACGTGAAGATCAAATGAAGGCGAAATATCCGCATCTTTTTCCACGAGTTTCCTCTAAATAAATTTCGGGACGAAATTTCCACAAGTAGGGGAGACTGTAACATTTGTGCTTGTAATCATTCTGAATAGTTCAATTATCAATAAAACAATGTTATTTGATCCCAATGTCTGTTTGGTTGTGTTTTACATTTTTCATGTTTTTGACTTTTGTTCAATTTCAAACTCTACATCGCTTTCTAGAGAATTATACGCAAACTGGTGCGTAAACATACTCAGTTTAACGTGACAAATACTCCGGAACATCAACATATACTCAACATACCTTATTTACCTTTACATAACTTAAAAATAAGTTTTGAAGGCTTTGGTATGGCAAAAACAAGTTAATTCGCTTACAGGGACTAAACTTGACAAACTGCGAAAGTATGCCAGTTTGAACTCTAATGAACATTCCGGAACATGTCCATAAGTTAAACATACCATAAATATCCTTTACATAGCTTAGAAATAGGCTTTGAGGGATTTGGTATGCTAAAACAAACTTTTGGATCATTGAGGGACTAAAAGTGTCAAAAAGTGCACAAGTTTGCACTTTCGCTCATAACTTACGTTCTGAATACATCCGAACATCCAAAAATTTATATAAGCATTATAATATTATGCCTTAGTGTTTGGCATGAGAAAAATCCATTCGTCGCGTCATTTGGATCATTTTTCGCGCTTATGCGCATTCCGTCGTAATTAACCGAACATCGCGATCGTACGGCCAAACGAACTAACATCAGACATATTTTTGAGCATGTTTCATGTCCACAATGTTTAGGCATCATTTTAGGGCCTTAAAGTTGGCTTTACTGGCCTTAGAAGTGTCGGAAATGGCTTAAACATGCAACAGGGACCTAAACTGTAAATTCTGAAACTTGTTGTCTGATCTGCACCCTCAGGCGGCCCGCATTAGTTTGGCATGCACCTTCACGCGGGCCGCATCAGACATGCAGACCAGATTCAATGTTTGATCCACTTGCAGTTGGCCTTTCGAACGTCCAAAGGGCAACGCCACGTGTCGGATTCTTATGGTGGGGGCAAAATAAGGCACCACAACATTTCGACAAGTGTACGGGTCAGATCATTGCACGTTATTCAAGAAACGATCCTAACGGCTTTACTTTTCCTATAAATACCCCCCCCCTTTTAGTAAAACCCACAAAAATCTGATCAAGAGCTCTAAGTTGGAACTTTTGTTTCATACCTGAGCCATTTTGATCTAGATTAGCATTCGGGGACCCTCCGTAAGTGTTCTTTCGTTCTTTTATTCGCTTTTCGAGTCCGAAAGTCAACGTTTTGTTGACTTTCTGCATTGACCAGCCTATGGTCAACACGAAGTTCATTAGAACTTCATAACGTGAGCGTGATCACGATGGTTATAGTCCGTAGTGACTATACCTACTGATTACCACGTTATCTAGGCTCAGTGACGAGTCGTAGTTTCAGACAAAATGCGCATTCTTGTGTATTTTGTAACCAAACTACTCATGAGCATCAAAGCCGTTTGTTTTGATGCCAAACCTGTTTTCTAAACTTAGATAAGCATGTTCTAACATGCTTAGCTCGTCACTTTTAGTTTAGTGCTTATATAGGGTCGTAAGGTAAGCGATCTAAACCATCGCTTATACTTTCGAACCCGACCCATTTGGTCGATCATTAGGATCCGACCAAATACATTAGGTGACCATAGCTATAACCTTCCAAAGTTATACCTTGTGGTCACGATGTTAGGCGTTCCAAACGCGTTCTACGCGGACTACGCGTTAAGGTAGCATAAGCTACCTAAACGGGTCGTAATGGATCGTAAGCACTTAGGTTAGGTTTCATTTTAGTATGTAGGCTTTGTTAGACCATATTACACGAGTCTCCATACTCGTTTGGTTTACAAACCCGCATACTATCCGATCCTTCCGATTTTGGTCCGGTATATTAATATAGCTACCTATTAGGTACCGTTTGATATCCCGTGACCTCTTGCATTGTGTGATTATTACACAAGGAATTCAAAGCAATCTCAGGTGAGTACATAGAACCCCATCTTTTACTGTTTTCCAAACTGTTTTGGGGTGAAACACATGTGCCTACTTGTTACTTTCTTTCCATGTTTTCACATCATATACCTGCTATGTTCGTTAGTACATTATAGTACATGATTTCATTACATTTCATGCTATGTATGCCCATTGTGTGCGTACTTAGTACATTGTTTACATTAAATTTCATGCTATGTATGCCCATTGTGTGCGTACTTAGTACATTGTTTACATTACATTTCATGCTATGTATGCCCATTGTGTGCGTACTTAGTACATTGTTTCACATTACATTTCATGCTATGTATGCCCATTGTGTGCGTACTTAGTACATTGTTTTACATTACATTTCATGCTATGTATGCCCATTGTGTGCGTACTTAGTACATTGGTTCACATTACATTTCATGCTATTTATGCCCATTGTGTGCATACTTAGTACAATTGTTTACATCACATGCCTTCATTTTGTTATGACATTTGGTTTGTTTAAACATGGAACAATACATTCATTAACATTAGCTACGCCGTTCGTTAGTAGGTAGTGGTACCATAGGAATTGACAAATCCCGTTCCTGAAATCCTGGGTTTGATTGGATTGGAAGGAATGACAGATTCGATATACATAACTTAGATAAACCTTTAATTTGTTTAAGGGTTTATCGCCACAGTCTCAAGGCTTGGATGTATGCATATTTCACAATACCGCATAAATGTTTATATTAGTAGAGCATGCATTGTTCCACAAAACATGACGTTGATTTAAACCATGTTTTACTTCAACACCTTGTTTTGTGTATTTTACATATGGTTTAGTTGATACATCTCACTTACCATACAAGATATATTTTGGGTACTCATTACATGATCTACATTAAACATAAACATTTTGACATTGATATACATACTTGGTGGTTTACATTGAACATAGACATTTCGATATGGCTTACACAATAATTTATACATGAACAATTTACATGGTGGTTGGTTTGGGTAAAATGATACAAACATGGTGGATACGCCGCTGGTACTTCCTATATATAAATGTTTGTATAATATTATGTATCGTAGCCTTATCTAAGTCATTTCAGTTTAGACACATTACATTTTACACAAATAACATACTCTTCACAAGACATTATTTTTTTAGACACATTACATTTTACACAAATAACATACTCTTCACAAGACATTATTTTTTTTAGACAACTTATATTATTCAACTCATTTTACTTGGTTACTCGTTTAACCTTACACTTATCTATACATATCATCTGATATTATCGTTTTTCAAAGGATTACAAGGCAAAACAATTTACAAAGTTCATGACTGACTGTTATTTTCACAAAACCTATGTATCTCACAGGCATTTTTATGCTGACGTACCTACTTTCACGTGTGTTTTCAGGAGCTATTCCATAGGATGATGATCATGACACTAGGGCGGACCTGTGCCTTAGAGACTAAAACTGAAGATAGACTTAGTTAATTTTGTTATAAACTCTTTGTTTTCCTTTTTAAGACAATGTACCACTCTTGTTTAATAAATAAAATGTAACTTTGATTTCCATGGTTATGAAACAACTAATTCTGTCCACAACACTCCCCGGCGTTTCCGCCGCGGTTGCACGTTACACGCGGCCGGGTTGTGACATTTACAAATAACAAAAGATAGTTTTTGACATAAAACATAGTGAGGTTTTGCCCCGTATATACCCATAAGAAGTTGGTATGTAAAAGACAAACCCTCCAAAAGTGGCCATCGTTGTCATTTTTTTTCCCGAATCCCATAGTGAATCACCGGCTCAAGACGTGTTTCCTGAAATACATGTAGTTTTAAAAAAAGTCAACAAAAAGTTGAGCGAGTTCATGCAGTATTTGTTATCATGTGAAATCTCATAAATGTTATCTTGTAATCATGGTATGTTCTGATTCATTCATGGAGTCTGTTAAGGATCTATCAGTGGGTAGCGAGCCCCCTGACATAATGTACCATAAGCAAATAACCAAACCAAGAGCACTTTGTCATCATTGGGATCACAAAGGCACTCCAGGATATACCAACCAGGAGTGGGGCGTGCCCCAAGCCCAATAGATCTACACCTTTTGCACCTTGGTCACTAAGTGATTAATGGTTACTAATGTTACCTCCCTACTTATGCACATTGATCATGTTATCTACTACTCAGTAACTAACATACCAATAGTTTTAGCATGTATTTCCCCTCGATGTTTTTGAAAATAAAACATTGAAGTCAGTGAAAGGAGGGACATGAACTCACAAATTTGCGTTCCGTGTAATATGATATCGAAGTGAGCGTCCGTACGTGTCAATAACCTACATGTGTACTAACCTCGTTAGACACTAGGTCTTTCGGACCTCGTACAAGTTGTTCATCTTGAATTCTTTATTATTTTCTCATTTGTCATCTTTGGAACAACTTTGTATTTTAGAGCGTTGATAGTTTACTCGCTCGATTGTTATGTGTATTCATGTATTCTATACGTAATGAATTATATGCGAACGGCTTCGAACCTATGTCATTGGGCTTATCCCACGTTTCATTGTTATTGGGCCTAGCCCTAGTTTTCTTGTTATTGGGCCTAGCCCTAGTTTTTAATGTCATTGGGCCTAGCCCTAGTTTTACTGTCATTGGGCCTAGCCCTAGTTTTTAATGTCAAAGGGCCTAGACCTAGTTTTACGGTCATTGGGCCTAGCCCTAGTTTTACTATTGTGACATCTGTGTCACTGTGACCGTCAAAGAAATGCCAACCCAATGAAATTTTGTGTTTCATACTTGGGATTTGTGAAAATATGTGTATCGTTTGCACGTATCAATTCTTGTTCGATTTCGGGCCTTAAATCGCTTTCTGGAAGGTTATACGCGATCTGATGCGTAAATATAACCAGTTTAATGCAACAAACACTATGGAATAGTGACATAGGCTTAACATACCTTAAATAACCTTTACATAACTTAGAAATAAGTTTTGGATGGTTTGGTATGCCGAAATCAAGTTTATTCGCTTACAGGAACTAAATTCGACAAACTGCGAAAGTATGCCGATTTGCACTGTAACGAACAATCCGGAACTTGACCATAAGATAAACACACCTTAAATATCCTTTACATAGCTTAGAAAAAGGCTTTGAGGGGTTCGGTGTGCTAAAATAAACTTTATGCTCATTCAGGGACTAAAAGCGTCAAAAAGTGCACAAGTTTGCATTTTTGCGCATATCTTACGTTCTGAATATATCCGGACACCCAAAAATTTATGTTATCATTAAAATATTATATTTTAGTGATTGGCATGATAAAATTCCATTCGTCGCTCAATTTGGATCGTTTTTGCGTTCGTTACGACTTCCGTCGTAATTAACCGAACAACGCAACCGTACGACCAAACGAACCGACATCCGAGATATTTTTGAGCATGTTTTGAGTTCCCAATACTTTAACTTCATTTTAGAGCCTTGAAATGAGGTTAACGGGGCTTAAACGTGTCAAAAATGGGCCAAAATACAAGTTTTGGGCTGCAGGGACCAAAACTGCCAATCTGCCAAAGATGCCAGGCGGCCCGCATAAACCCAAGTCTCATTCTTACACGGGCCGCGTCAGTGTTACAGTACAGAAACATTGAATCTGGTCATTCAGTTTGATTTTGATGGTTTTGATCAATGGTTCTTCATACTATGGGCTGGTTTGTGTGGGGAACAAGTCCCCCAATCCTTCCTTGACACGTGTATGGCTTGGATCATGCCCTGCTCTCCAAGAAATGATCCTAACGGTTTTACGAAAACTATATAAAGCCATGTCCCCATTCCATTTTCTACACATTTGGTCTGAGATTTCTCTAAGTGGTTGTGATATTTCACTTCCTACCTGAGAATACTTGGAACCAAATCTTTTGGGACCCTTTGTAAGTATTCCTTCGTTCTTTTATCGCTTTTCGAGTCCGAAATCAAACTTGGTTTGACTTTCAGCTTTGACCACGAGATGGTCAACGAGAAGTTCGTTTGAACTTCGCAACGTGAGCGTAATCACGTTGGTTATAGTCCTTAGTGACTATACCTACTGATTACCACGTTGACTAGGCGTAGTGACGAGTCGTAGTTTCGGTCAAAATGCGCATTTAATAGTATTTTGCAACCAAACTACTCGTGGTATCAAAACACTTTGTTTTGATATCAAAACCCGTTTTCTAACTTAGGTAGGCATGTTTTAACATGCTTAGCTCGTCACTTTTAGTTTAGTGCTTGTTTAGAGTCGTAAGTCAAGCGGTCTAAACCACCGCTTAGACTTTCGAACTCGACCCGTTTGGTCGATCATTAGGATCCGACCAAGCATGTTTAGTGACCATAGTTGTATAGGGAATAACCTTCCGAGGTTATACCTTATGGTCACCTAGTTTAAGTAATTGTATGCCTTAGGTAAATGACCAAAATGCCCTTTTCATGCATAATTGGATTTTAAGCATATGTAACCTAAACATTTGTCACCTAACTGATTATGCAACATATTAAACATGTTTAGGCATATAATACTTGTCATAGGACTAGTTAGACGTCTCGAACGCGTTTTACGCGAACGACGCGTTAAAGTAGCGTAAGCTGCCTAAACGGGTCGTAACGGGTCGAAAGCACTTATTAGGTTTCCTTTTAGGATGTGGGCTTTATTAAACCATATCACATGAGTTCCAACACTCATTTGGTTTACAAGACCTCATTCTATCCGATCTCCCGATTTAGGTCCGGTTATTTACATAGTTACCTATATAGGGTGCCGTTTGATTCCGTGATCCCTCTAGCTTTGCTTGGTTGTTGTCCAAGACTTCTAAGCACCCTCAAGTGAGTACATAGACCCCTCTTTTACTGTTTTTCAAACGTTTTGGGGTGAAACACATGTGCCTACTTGTTACTTTCATGTTTTCATGTTTTTATATCATATACTTACTATGTTCAATAGTACACTATTAGTACATGATTTTATTACGTTTTGCTATGTATGTTCACTTAACATGCTAGCATATTGATTTCCGTATATTACATTTTGTCGCATATGCTCATCCAGCATATGGACACATTGTTTTACATTTTGAACCGTTGTAACCGTTTGATCCTGTGAACCGTTTGTGACCACTTGACTATTTGAACCGTTTGTAACCATTGGATTATGTTAACCATTTGATTATGTGAACCATTTGTGACTACTTGACTATATGAACCATTTGTAACCGTTGATTGACATGAACCGTTTGAAATCTGTTTGAACTGTTGGGTTAGGGAAGTGATTAGGTAACGGGGCGGCTGTAATGTGTTAAAAGCATGGTGGATACGCCGCTGGTACTTCCTATATATAAGTGCTTTTAATACATTATACGTTGTTGCGTTAACTAGATCACTTGGGCAAGGTTATGGAAACAAAGATATATTACAAGGTTTTTCCAATGATATATATATATATATATATATATATATATGTATATATATATATATATATATATATATATATATATATATATATATATATATATATATATATATATACACTATTCGAATTTTTATTCAAAAACGATTTACAATCTGGATTTAATTAAACAAATGTTTTGGGGTTAAGGATCATGGCTACGAGATTTTATAAACTGTAACCAATTTGATTGAGTTGGTTAATTGTGTCGCAATACTATACTTTTCAAAACAAGGTTTTTAAATAAGTATTGCAACATGTAAAACGAGCCATGAATCTAAAGCTCATACAAAACCTATGTACTCGCCGGCATTTTTATGCTGACGTACTTATTTTCACATGTGTTTCAGGTACAATAGTTGATGATGCTTGATGATGATATTGGTGTACTCTCACATAGGAATGGACAAGGCCTTAGCGACTTTAAAACTTGAAAGATAATAGTTGTATTTATCTAATTTGTATCAAAACATTTAGTTCAATAATTTAATAAAACGAAATTATTTATTCCATGGTTGTGAAACAATGATTCTGTTACAACACTCCCCGACATTTCCGCCACGTTTTGTTGTTTTACGTGGTCGGGGTGTGACAGAAAAGTTGGTATCAGAGCCAATGGTTATAGGGAATTAGGTTATTAGTAATGCTTTGACCTAGACTATAACCTACCTAGGACCCTAACGCGAGTTAGTTGCGTTTAGTCATAAAACAATACCGTCACCTATCCTTAGGTGATAACCACAACGAGAACACAAAATTCGAATCCGCTTTGAAAACTAATCATCTGTTCTAGGATGATTGATTACAAGGTTTTGAGCCCTTTGATATAAGGTTTCGAACCCTTTAAGTTTTTACAGATCCCGTTAAAGTTTGGGTCTTATAATGTGAACACGTGCGAACTGGAAGGGTGGATGCCTGTACCCTGGGTCTTCTGTCTAAGGCTACAGTGTTCGTACAAATCCGCAGTATCGGACCAGTCACTCTTACCTGTGAACTCTTGGGGTGAGTGTCCACTTATAGGAGAGCATGTCTTCGCGATACATTATATTGACCCGCTTACTTTGATTAGTCACTGTCTCATTTGTTTGCCTTTGGTAACAAACAAATGGTCACAATCTTCATGCGTTGTCATTCTCTTTTGACTATCTTTCACTTGTTTCCTCCTATTCCTTCCATTGTCTTCAAGATGCCTCTTCATCGCAACAACACTCAAATGTCCGAACCAGGTGCTGCAGTTACTGTAGGACCGGTTTCGACATGAATGAGTCGTTCGGAAGAGCTCTCGTACGTTTCAGAGGCGGAAACTAAGAAACGCACTAGAAAACAACTTAAAATACACTTTAATCCTCTTTTACATTCAATTGACAAAGTTTACAGCAAGAGGAAACACCGGCAGCACTTTGGTATCAACTAACCTGACCGTTACAAATGAACTCAAATGAATCCTATTTATACTAACAGCCTAACCGTTTGAAACATGCTTCAAACGGTTACAAGTATTCAAACAGAAGGCCTCAAACGGCCATGCTCAAACGGTTATCTTCAAACTGTTGGGCCTTCAAGTTGGGCTTTCTCTTCAAACGGTTGGACCTCCTAATGCCATCTTTCTATTGGACCTTTAAATGGCAACATATCATTTGATATTTCAAACGGCCACTATACATTTTTCATTTTCATGACATCACTTGTGATATCAACTGGGTGATGTCACTTGTGATGTCACCTATGTGATGTCACTCGTGATGCCATGCCTGATCATATCTGCAACGAACCCGAAACTCGATATTAAGACGAAGACGACAGATGACTGCACCAACAGACTCCACCTCAGATGTTGACGAGTCTTAAGTGTCGAGCCTTCAACGACTTCAGTCTTTATCAGTCTGAACACTCTCTAAAATATCTCACAGTGTAAGCATCCTCAACTCTTTCTTTTCTCTTTTTATCATCATCAACAGACTCCCCACAATCAATCTCTACTCGGATGTCTTCAGACTCCCCCTTTCGAAATCCTGGGATCGAAGTCTGGCATGTTGAAATCACAAATTCTTCAGGTATCGGAACCTGGCACTCTATCTTCATATAACCTGCATATCCTCTACCCAAAAATAAATTTTCTGATGACAACTTGTAAAAACAATATCACCAGCTAATGAACCACTTGCAGGAATAATACAATCAAAGAATGATTTCACAATGTTAATCTTTGATAAACCACTTGAAGATATGTCACACCCCCAAAAATCCACCTGCGGAGTATCACCGCTTGGGAGCGTGACTGACCAGGATCAAGCCACCAATCATACAGAACATTGTATAAAGTAAAAGTAATCACATTATAATCCAAACCATTTCCATATGAAAGGTGTTTCCAAAACATAAGTAAGTTAACATTGTTTAGCGGAAGCGTATTATTGTAAAACCCATAGCAAATAAGTATCAGACATCAAAAGTGTTTAACAAGGTGATCACGATCCAAGCCCCACAACGACCAGCTCCTCCGTGTGCAAGCTCCAAGTACCTAACGATCTGCAAGGCATGTAACAGAATGATCAACAAACTAGTTGAGCGAGTTCACATAAAGGAAATGCGTAATAGTAAGTTCATTTGTAATAGGTGGCTCTACTGGGCCGTTTGTATATTTTACTGTGGTGGTGTTCCACGTTTTCCTGTGGTGGTGTTCCACGTTTTCCTGTGGTGGTGTTCCACGTTTTCCTGTGGTGGTGTTCCACGTTTTCCTGTGGTGGTGTTCCATGTTTTCCTGTGGTGGTGTTCCACGTTTTCCTGTGGTGGTGTTCCACGTTTTCCTGTGGTGGTGTTCCACGTTTTCCTGTGGTGGTGTTCCACGTTTTCCTGTGGTGGTGTTCCACGTTTTCCTGTGGTGGTGTTCCACGTTTTCCTGTGGTGGTGTTCCACGTTTTCCTGTGGTGGTGTTCCACGTTTCCTAACCACTAGACTACTCGTAACTATAGGTATCCTTCACAACCGAGGATAGTGATGTGGTAGTCTAGTCATAGTGTCAATAGAGCATCTAATCAACCTTCCAATCCCATTCCCAACCCCGGGAACCCCATGCCTTGGTAAGAGTGTGAACTCACCTTGGTTTGCTCGGTATGCTAAATAAGTGCTCACAGTTAATTAATCACGTCCGGAATTGAGAGCAAAAAGGGAATTGTTCAGCAAATAATCTCCGGGTGTTTGTAATTGCCGTCACACACGAACTGAAAACTAGGGTTTTTCTTTGAAAATAACCATCAGTTTACATGCACTCCTATATATACGTATCACAGTAATGGGCCAAGCCCATCAGATGACTGGGCCGAAACATATCGAAGGATATGTTTCGAGCGCGAAGGATATGTTTCGAGCGCGAAGGATATGTTTCGAGACTTCATATGTTTCGACATCCTTCGATTCATGCATCATGTTTCGTGGAACATCCTTCGTAGGTTGGGCCATGATTCACACTAACTAGCTAACATACAGTACAAGTTTCACAATATGGAACCCATTATACCCAATCAAACAATTATGCACAATCAAGCAATCAAACATATATATATACTTTCATATCAATCAAATGTGAAATTAAGTAATTAGTCAAACACATGCTCGTGTAATACGTATGAAATCAATCTTAGAAATTCGAGTTGTCACATTATCCCCAACTTAAAAGAAATTTCGTCCCGAAATTTGGTACGCACTTACTGAGGAAGCTAGGTATCGTTCACTGGTTTTCCTGGGGTGTCACATCATCCCCCCGTTGATTTGGAATTTCGTCCCGAAATTCAGTAGTAGTAGCTTCAGCCTCAGAAGTGGATGCATTGGTTTCGAATAACTGGGGATACTTTTCTTGCATCTGATCTTCGCGTTCCCAGGTATACTCTGGACCACGCTGGGAGTTCCAACGAACTCGAACAAGAGGGATTCTCTTGTGTTTGAGGACCTTAACATCCCGGTCCGTGATTTCAACTGGTTCCTCGACGAACTGCAACCGCTCGTCGATAGTGAGTTCCTTAAAAGGAACTATAAGGGTCTCATCTGATAGGCATTTCTTCAGATTCGACACGTGAAATACATTGTGAACTGCACCGAGTTCAGCTGGTAGGTTCAACCTGTAGGCTACCTTGCCAATCTTTTCTGTAATTTCGAATGGTCCGACGTACCGCGGATTTAGTTTGCCCCGTTTGCCAAAACGTACCACACCCTTCCAGGGTGAAACTTTCAATAAAACCCGGTCCCCGACCTCAAATTCCAATGGTTTTCTACGCTTATCCGCGTAGGCTTTCTGACGGTCACGTGCTGCCGCCATGCGTTGCCGTATCTGTGCTATCTTTTCTGTGGCGTCCACAACAATATCTGGACCCGTAATCTGACTATCCCCCACCTCTGCCCAACAGAGAGGTGACCGGCATTTACGTCCGTACAATGCCTCGAATGGAGCGGCTTGAATGCTGGTATGGTAACTGTTATTATACGAGAACTCCACCAAAGGGAGGTGCTTTTCCCAGCCGTTGCCGAAATCAATAACACACGCTCGAAGCATGTCTTGAATAGTTCGCTCAGACTGCCCATCCGTCTGAGGGTGATATGCTGTGCTCATGTCTAAACGTGAGCCAAACGCTTTGTGCATCGCATGCCGTAGTTCTGACGTGAATCGTGCATCCCGATCCGAAATAATAGAAATGGGCACCCCGTGCCTCGAAACAACTTCCTTGAGGTAGATATCTGCGAGAGTGGAGAACTTATCCGTTTCCTTAATAGCCAGGAAGTGTGCAGACTTGGTGAGTCGATCCACGATCACCCATATTGTGTCGTTCCCACGCTGAGATCTCGGTAGGCCTGTAACAAAGTCCATGGAAATTTCTTCCCATTTCCACTGTGGTATCGTAGGCTGTTGAAGTAGGCCAGCTGGTTTCTGATATTCGACCTTGACTCTCGCACAGGTCAAGCATTTTCCAACGTACGTAGCAATGTGGGCCTTCATACTAGGCCACCAATATGTAGTGCTGATGTCGTGGTACATTTTATCCGACCCTGGATGTACCGAGTAGCGAGACTTGTGTGCTTCGTCCATTACGAGTTCGCGTAAACCGCCATAGAGAGGGACCCAAATCCGGCCCGTGACATAGTAGGCGCCGTCCGCCTTTTGTTCCATTTGTTGTCGTGAGCCGCGTAAGGCTTCAGCCTTGACGTTTTCGGGCTTCAGGGCTTCTGTCTGAGCAGCTCGTATCTGAGCAGGAAGGCTAGTCTGAATCGTAAGCTGTAGCGCTCGCACGCGCCGTGGTAAAGTGTCCTTTCGACTAAGGGCATCCGCCACAACATTGGCTTTGCCTGGATGATACTTGATAGCGCATTCGTAATCGTTAAGTAACCCGACCCATCGTCGTTGACGCATATTCAAATCCTTCTGCTTAAGGATATGCTCGAGACTCCTGTGATCGGTGTAAATCGTGCACCTGGTACCGTACAGGTAGTGTCGCCATATCTTAAGCGCGAAAACAACAGCTCCCAGCTCTAAATCGTGCGTCGTGTAGTTTCGTTCATGAACCTTGAGTTGACGAGAGGCGTAAGCGATAACCTTGTCGCGCTGCATTAACACACATCCCAGTCCCCGAATGGATGCATCACAATAAACCACGAAGTCGTCTGTGCCCTCTGGCAATGAGAGGATAGGTGCATTGCAAAGTCTATCCTTTAGGTGCTGAAAAGCAGTCTCCTGGGGCTCTCCCCAGCGATAGGTAACACCCTTCTGTGTCAGTAGCGTAAGTGGTTGCGCGATCTTTGAAAAGTCTCTAATAAACCGTCTGTAGTAACCTGCCAGACCCAAGAATTGACGTATTTCTGTCGGTGTACGCGGTGCTGGCCAGTTTCTGATCGAATCAACCTTGGATGGATCGACATGAATCCCATCCTTGTTTACCACATGACCTAAGAAGTGGACTTCACGAAGCCAGAAGTCGCATTTTGAAAACTTTGCGTACAATTGCTCTTTTCGAAGAAGTTCCAAGATAAGGCGTAAGTGCTGCTCGTGCTCCTCCTGACTCTTGGAGTAGATCAAAATGTCGTCGATGAAGACGATAACAAACTTGTCGAGATAGGGTTTGCACACCCTGTTCATAAGATCCATGAAAACTGCAGGTGCGTTTGTAAGCCCGAATGGCATGACCAGAAACTCGTAGTGACCATAACGAGTTCTGAAAGCAGTTTTGGAGACGTCCTCATCCCGGACTCTCAGCTGATGATACCCTGACCTCAAATCGATCTTGGATTAGTAACACGACCCTTGCAATTGGTCAAATAAGTCGTCTATGCGCGGAAGAGGAACGGTTCTTCACCGTCACCTTGTTGAGTTCACGGTAGTCGATGCACATCCTGAACGTACCGTCTTTCTTCTTCACAAATAACACTGGAGCTCCCCAAGGCGAAGAGCTAGGTCGGATAAATCCCTTATCCAAGATTCCTGGTAGCTGCGTCGATAGTTCTTCCAATTCTGGTGGAGTTAAGCGATACGGTGCTCGAGCTATGGGTGCTGCTCCTGGAGCGAGCTCGATTTGAAATTCGTCCTGATGATGCGGCGGTAGACCAGGTGAATCCTTGCGAGACACCTGAGGAAAGTCGTGTACAACTGAATGGTCTTCCAACTTCTTTTCTTTCGCTGATGAGTCAGTAACGAGAGCCAAAGTTTCGGTGTGGCCCTTCCGCAAACATTTCTGAGCCTTCAAGGAAGAGGTGATGCCAACCACGGCACCACTCTTGTCGCCTTGAGCTTCGAGAGGTTCTTGACCAGAACGAGGAATGCGAACAATCTTTTCTTTGTATAGGATTCCTGCTTGCTGTTGCTGCTGGCGATTCCGGTGTGCAAGCCGTGGGCTCCTGAATTCCTTAGCTTCTGCTGTGCTCAGGCGATCACTATTCTTGTGCTGCTGTTGTGCTTGAGACCGAGCGGTAGCTGAACCCTTGCTGGAATACCCATACCATTTCCGCTTGTTGTCACTAGGAGTAGCGGGAGTAGCAGAAGTGGTAGCGATAGTAATAGCGCTGATACAACTAGGTAGCCTGTTCTGTTCCACTGCCTGATCCGTGAGGCGATGAGCAAGACACTGAATGTCTTGGATTTTGTCGAGGTTAGCCGATGTAGCTTGGCTCTGAATCTCTGAGGCTAGACCCTTGAGGTACAATTCGATACGCTTGTTTGGAGGGTCCACCATGGTTGGACACAAGATGGCCAGTCCGTTCTATCGTTTCGTATGAGCTTCAATTTCTGACCCCATCATTTTCAAATGGTAAGGCTCCACTTCCAACTTGTGGATGTCATCACGCGTGTAGTATTCCCTTTTAATGTGTTCTTTGAATTCGTTCCAGGGGGTGGCGTTAGCAGCTGCCAACCCTAGTATCTGTACTTGCGCGTTCCACCTGGTTAGCGCGATTCCTACCAAAGTACCAGTGGCGTACTTGACCCCTGCGAGCCTCAGGGTGTTCACACATGAAGTTCTTGAATGTGCCACTGAATGTGCTTGGACGACAGTCCATGATGTTCTGGAATGTGTGCGTTCTGACCCGTTGCGCGAGAAAGATAGATCAAGGTTAAGCGCGAAAGTTGGGTCACGAGAGTAGGATCTAACATCCTAGAATAGGTCTGGGATAGCAGGTTATACCTCCTGCTTGTGCGGCTGCAAGTGCCGCAGCAACTTGTTCGTTAATGAGAGCCGTCAACTGGGCTTGAGTCATGTCAACACGTCCAGACATGATCGAACAGTAAAGGTAGCATAGGTAAGAATGGTTCACGAATAGTGCGATGACAGAAGAGTGTAAGCACGTATGTGTTCTCAAGCAATAACAAGTTGTGAGCAAAGTAATGTAAGCATACTACGAGCAAAGTTCTATGCAGTTCTAGCAAGCAGGTAATAAACATAAACCTTATTACCTAGGATGTCGAGTCTTGCACGTGGAGCGAAGCGTCGTTGTGGATCGTTGAGAGCACTGTTCTGGTTATAGTCTGGTTTTAATAAAAACGTTTTCCCATATTAAAACCAAGTTCTCTATAACCAATGGCTCTGATACCAATCTGTCACACCCCCAAAAATCCACCTGCGGAGTATCACCGCTTGGGAGCGTGACTGACCAGGATCAAGCCACCAATCATACAGAACATTGTATAAAGTAAAAGTAATCACATTATAATCCAAACCATTTCCATATGAAAGGTGTTTCCAAAACATAAGTAAGTTAACATTGTTTAGCGGAAGCGTATTATTGTAAAACCCATAGCAAATAAGTATCAGACATCAAAAGTGTTTAACAAGGTGATCACGATCCAAGCCCCACAACGACCAGCTCCTCCGTGTGCAAGCTCCAAGTACCTAACGATCTGCAAGGCATGTAACAGAATGATCAACAAACTAGTTGAGCGAGTTCACATAAAGGAAATGCGTAATAGTAAGTTCATTTGTAATAGGTGGCTCTACTGGGCCGTTTGTATATTTTACTGTGGTGGTGTTCCACGTTTTCCTGTGGTGGTGTTCCACGTTTTCCTGTGGTGGTGTTCCACGTTTTCCTGTGGTGGTGTTCCACGTTTTCCTGTGGTGGTGTTCCACGTTTTCCTGTGGTGGTGTTCCACGTTTTCCTGTGGTGGTGTTCCACGTTTTCCTGTGGTGGTGTTCCACGTTTTCCTGTGGTGGTGTTCCACGTTTTCCTGTGGTGGTGTTCCACGTTTTCCTGTGGTGGTGTTCCACGTTTTCCTGTGGTGGTGTTCCACGTTTTCCTGTGGTGGTGTTCCACGTTTCCTAACCACTAGACTACTCGTAACTATAGGTATCCTTCACAACCGAGGATAGTGATGTGGTAGTCTAGTCATAGTGTCAATAGAGCATCTAATCAACCTTCCAATCCCATTCCCAACCCCGGGAACCCCATGCCTTGGTAAGAGTGTGAACTCACCTTGGTTTGCTCGGTATGCTAAATAAGTGCTCACAGTTAATTAATCACGTCCGGAATTGAGAGCAAAAAGGGAATTGTTCAGCAAATAATCTCCGG
Source organism: Helianthus annuus (assembly GCF_002127325.2). NCBI lineage: Eukaryota > Viridiplantae > Streptophyta > Magnoliopsida > Asterales > Asteraceae > Helianthus > Helianthus annuus. The sequence continues at coordinate 68,386,348 of NC_035441.2, forward strand.
GTGTTTGTAATTGCCGTCACACACGAACTGAAAACTAGGGTTTTTCTTTGAAAATAACCATCAGTTTACATGCACTCCTATATATACGTATCACAGTAATGGGCCAAGCCCATCAGATGACTGGGCCGAAACATATCGAAGGATATGTTTCGAGCGCGAAGGATATGTTTCGAGCGCGAAGGATATGTTTCGAGACTTCATATGTTTCGACATCCTTCGATTCATGCATCATGTTTCGTGGAACATCCTTCGTAGGTTGGGCCATGATTCACACTAACTAGCTAACATACAGTACAAGTTTCACAATATGGAACCCATTATACCCAATCAAACAATTATGCACAATCAAGCAATCAAACATATATATATACTTTCATATCAATCAAATGTGAAATTAAGTAATTAGTCAAACACATGCTCGTGTAATACGTATGAAATCAATCTTAGAAATTCGAGTTGTCACATTATCCCCAACTTAAAAGAAATTTCGTCCCGAAATTTGGTACGCACTTACTGAGGAAGCTAGGTATCGTTCACTGGTTTTCCTGGGGTGTCACAAGATATATTTTAATTTTTCAAAACAACATATTCACCCAAACCATCTGTTCATCATGTTTAGCACTCGGAATTTTGAAAATTAGCTCTCCAACAGCAGTTGTCAAAAATCTTTTTGAATTTTTTTCAAAAATTTATGCTAAAACACACTAAAAATCTTTTTGGATTTTTGAATGTATAAAAATGAAATGCAGAGAAAATAAAATATTTACAAACAATATTTTTGTGAGTTTGTTGTGACAACTCGAGTTTCTGAGTGTCACTTTCGCATTTATTGCGCGTTGACTTTGACTTTTGATTTTGATTGCTTAGTTGTTTGACTTGTTGGCTTGAAACTGTACACCTCGTGTTATAATAAAATGTATTGTGTTGTGTTTGCATGATTATGTGTTGCTTGTATAGCATGAAACCTGCTGGAAAACCTAAAACTGATAGCACATGATTTATCAAGGCAAAACAGAAATTGATTCGCCAAGAACACCTCGACGAAACAGAGGCTTGTTCCGTCAACTCCATCTCAACGAAACAGGATGTTTCGCCGAGTCTAAATTCGCCGAAGGCCCAGTTCGGGCCCAACTTGTTACGCGACCTTATATAACTGGTGTTCTGGTTCGTTTATCATTCTTGGCAATCTGAAAAACCCTAGAATTCTCCCCACTTTGACGGCAGCCCTGCGTATTCCCCAAAGCTCTCGTGAACGATCAAACATTCGTATCATTCATCTCGGTTAGTTGCATGCTTGTTAAATAGATTTATAGATTCTTTGGTTTCTCTACGCATGTTGTGCATATGCTGTTGATCTGTAAATTGGTAGGAGTACATTGATTCTGATGTTGTTAAGCATGAAAGATTAGTCTCATAGATTATGTGAAACATGAGTATGATTAGGGTTCTATGAGTCTTGCATAATGTCAACCGTTTGCACATATGATTAAACTGACCGAATGTAACCACATGATGAACCATTGAACACACGAATCTGAACTAGTAATTAATTGTATGAACACCTAGTAATATGATGGATTTTGCTCGTATTAAACTCGTTGTATGAACGACCCGTTAAGGTTAATTTTTTGGCCAGTTATGATTGATTGATTCCATGATGATTTGATGATGGTTTCTATATTAATGATTTTCGGTATGATTGCTTCTTGATGATGACGGCCGATTAGGGTTTCTTGTGAATTCTGCGTAACTGTTGAATGTGTAACTGATGTGTTGACGGAACTGATACTGGCGAAATAGGGGGGAGTGTTTCTCCAAAGGTAATTGACGAAACTGGACTTTTATTTCGCCAAGGGTAATTGACGAAACAGGGTTTTGTTTCGTCAAAGGAGCAACGACGAAACAGATGATGTTTCGCCAAAACATGTTTCGCCAATGATGTGTTTCGCCGACTTGAATGATTTGCACATTAACCTGACTTAAGTCTGTTAGAGGTTAACTGGATTTGATAAACTGCTGTTAAGTAATGTGCATGACTTATATGATTATTGGATACATGCTAGTACTTCTGTGATGATAACTTGGATATAAACTGATTATGTATACGTGCGTACTCTAGGACTCGATTGATTAACTGTGAGCACATACTTAGCATACCGAGCAAACCAAGGTGAGTTCACACAGCCAAGGCATGGGGTTCCCAGGGTGGGAATGGGTTTTGGATTATTTATTCGTACTTACTCAGATGACAGAATTTAATGATATGGTCCTCAGGGTGAGGAAGGGTAATGATGAGATACGACTAGACTAGTATACTAATTGAACTGATCTTCGCACACACGCCAGGGGTTGGCCGCGATATTATGACTATCATTCGCACACATGCCTAGGAAGGCCACAAACTATACATACTGAAACTTCGCACACATGCCAGGGTAGCCGCGATACAAATATACATAGTCTAGAATACTTGAGAACTTTCCCTAATCTTCGCATACATGCCTAGAGGGCTGCGATACGAACTAATACGATACATGATTTAATGAACGAACGCAATGCTTACTATAGCAATACTATTACTGAACTATTAACTGTGAACTTGCTCAACTAGTTGTTGACTCACTGCTGCATGCCTTGCAGGACCTTAGGTACATATGGAGCTTGCACAGGGAGGAGCAGGTCGTTGTGGAGCATGGATCGTGGATGCCATGTTAAAACATTTAAACATTTGAACTTATGTTATACATTGGGTTTTCATACTTATGCTTCCGCTACATTTTGAAACTATAATTATGTTTTGAACACCTATCGTATTGAATGATTGATTTGCATTTATTCTACTTGATATTAATTACATGTTCAATATGATTGGTGGCTTGATCCTGGTCATGTCACGCCTCCAAGCGGTGGTACTCCGCGTGTGGATTTTTGGGGGTGTGACAGATTGGTATCAGAGCCATTGGTTATAGAGAACTAGGTTTTAATATGGGAAAAACGTTTTTATTAAAACTAGACTATAACCAGAACAGTGCTCTCAACGATCCACAACGACGCTTCGCTCCACGTGCAAGACTCAACATCCTAGGTAATAAGGTTTATGTTTATTACATGCTTGCTAGAACTGTATAGAACTTTGCTCGTAGTATGCTTAGGTTACATTGCCTACTATACTTCATTACATAAGAATACCTATGTGCTTACACTCTTCTGTCATCGCCTACTCGCGAACTTTTCTCACTTACTCTAACTTTACTATGAAGATCATGTCTGGACGTGTGAACATGACTCAAGCCCAGTTGACGGCTCTTATCAATGAACGAGTAGCTGCGGCACTTGCAGCTGCACAAGCAGGTCCAAACGCTCCACAACCTGTCTGCACATTCAAGAACTTCGTGGACTGTCGTCCAAGCATATTCAGTGGCACGGAAGGAGCAGTGGGACTACTCCATTGGTTTGAGAAGCTCGAGTCGGTATTCGAGATGTGTGAATGCCTTGAGGCTCGCAGGGTCAAGTACGCCACCGGTACTTTGGAAGGAATCGCGTTAACTTGGTGGAACGCGCAAGTACAGATCCTAGGGTTGGCAGCTGCTAACGCCACCCCTTGGAACGATTTCATGGAGCTGATTAAACGTGAGTACTGCACACGGGAAGACATCCACAAGTTGGAAGACGAGTTTTACCATTTGAAAATGACTGGGTCAGAAATTGAAGCTTATACCAAAAGGTCAAACGAGCTGGCCGTGCTGTGTCCAACGATGGTGGACCCTCCAGTCAAGCGCATTGAGTTGTATCTCAAGGGGTTAGCGCCAGAGATTCAGAGCCATGTGACATCGGCTAATCTTGACAACATCCAAGCTATCCAGCGCCTTGCTCATCGTATTACGGATCAGGCAGTAGAACAGAGCAAGCTGCCAAAACGCATCAGTGCTACCACTACTGCTGTTACTACTTCTTCTACTCCCAGTGACAACAAAAGAAAATGGGATGGGGATTCCAGCAAAGGATCAGCTTCAGTTCAGTCACAGGTTTAGCAACGAAAGACTGACAGTGGGCATGAAGCTAAAGAATGCAGGAGTGCGCGACCTGCGAATCAGAACCAGCAACTGCAACTACCAGCTCCACAGAACCAACAGCAGCAGCCACAGCGTGGAAACCGGGGGTGTTTCCAGTGTGGGGCAGAAGGTCATTTCAAACGTGATTGCCCTCAATTGAACCAGAACCAGAATCGCAACAACAACAACAACCAGGGCAACGGGAACAAGAACAACGGGGGAAACAACAACAACAATGGCAACGAAGCTCGGGGTCGTGCTTTTGTGCTGGGTCGGGGCGACGCAATGAATGATCCCAATGTGGTTATGGGTAAGTTTCTTCTCGACGATATTTATGTTACTGTCTTATTTAATTCGGGTGCGGATACAAGCTATATATCGTTAAAAGTGAGTAAAATGTTAAAACGTACACCAACACCCCTAAACACCAAACATGTCGTAGAATTAGCAAATGGTAAAAGTGTAGAAGCCGCACATGCAGTCAAGGGTTGTAGCATCGTTTTAGCTGGCCAGACCTTCTCGATTGATCTCATACCCATAGTTTTGGGTAGTTTCGACATCGTCATCGGTATGGATTGGCTATCCCAACATCACGCAGAGATTTTATGCAAGGAAAAGATAGTTCGCATTCCCTGTTCTGGCAAGGAACCTCTCGAAGTTCAAGGCGACAAGAGTGGTGTTGTGGTTGGCATCATCTCTTTCTTGAAGGCGCAGAAATGTTTACGAAAGGGGCACACTGCAATTCTGGCACTTGTCACTGATGCATCAGCGAAGGAAAGAAAACTGGAGGATATTCCAGTAGTATGCGACTTTCCTCAGGTGTTTCCTGAAGATTTACCTGGGCTACCGCCTCATCGCCAGGTCGAATTCCAGATTGAGTTAGCTCCTGGACCAGCACCAATAGCCCGCGCACCGTATCGTTTGGCTCCAACTGAACTGGAAGAACTGTCAAAGCAACTACAAGAGCTTTTGGAAAAGGGCTTCATTCGTCCAAGCTCTTCGCCTTGGGGAGCTCCAGTGTTGTTCGTGAAAAAGAAGGACGGTACCTTCAGGATGTGCATAGATTACCGGGAACTTAACAAGGTGACAGTGAAGAACCGTTATCCTCTTCCGCGTATAGACGACCTATTCGAACAGTTGCAGGGTCGAGTTACTACTCCAAGATAGACTTAAGGTCAGGTTATCATCAGCTGAGAGTCCGGGATGAGGACGTCTCCAAAACCGCATTCAGAACTCGCTATGGTCACTACGAGTTCCTTGTTATGTCATTCGGGTTAACGAACGCGCCTGCCGTATTTATGGATCTGATGAACAGGGTGTGCAAGCTGTACTTAGACAAGTTTGTGATTGTCTTCATCGACGACATACTGATTTACTCCAAGAGTCAGGAGGAGCACGAGCAGCACCTACGGTTGATTTTGGAACTTCTTCGAAAGGAACAATTGTACGCCAAGTTTTCAAAATGCGACTTCTGGCTTCGTGAAGTCCACTTTCTAGGCCACGTGGTAAACTAGGATGGGATTCATGTTGATTCATCCAAGGTAGATTCGATCAGGAATTGGCCTGCACCGCGTACACCAACGGAAATACGCCAATTCTTGGGTTTGGCGGGGTACTACAGACGATTTATTAAAGACTTTTCAAAGATTGCGCAGCCACTTACACTACTGACACAGAAGGGCGTCACTTACCGTTGGGGAGAATCCCAGGAAACCGCTTTCCAGTACTTAAAGGATAGGCTTTGCAGCGCACCTATTCTCTCACTGCCAGAGGGCACGGATGATTTTATGGTCTATTGTGACGCAACGATACAGGGTTTGGGTTGTGTATTGATGCAACGGGATAAAGTTATTGCCTACGCTTCTCGTCAACTCAAGATTCACGAACGAAATTACACGACGCACGATTTAGAGCTGGGAGCTGTCGTTTTCGCGCTTAAGATATGGCGACACTACCTGTACGGTACCAAGTGCACAATTTACACCGATCACAGAGTCTCGAGTATATCCATAAGCAAAAGGATTTGAACATGCGTCAACGAAGATGGGTCGAACTTCTGAACGATTACGAATGCGCCATCAAGTACCACCCAGGCAAGGCCAATGTTGTGGCTGATGCCCTCAGTCGGAAAGACACTACACCTAGACGCGTACGAGCTTTGCAGCTCACGATTCAGTCCAGTCTTCCTGCACAGATACGAACTGCTCAGATAGAAGCATTGAAACCTGAAAACGTCAAGGCTGAAGCCTTACGCGGCTCAAGGCAACGAATGGAACAAAAGGAAGACAGCGCCTACTATGTAACGGGGCGTATTTGGGTCCCACTTTATGGCGGTTTACGAGAGCTTGTGATGGATGAAGCACACAAGTCTCGCTACTCGGTACATCCAGGGTCGGATAAAATGTACCACGATCTCAGAACAACATACTGGTGGCCTGGCATGAAAGGCCACATCGCGACTTATGTTGGCAAGTGTTTGACATGTGCAAAAGTCAAAGTGGAGTATCAGAAACCAGCGGGCCTACTTCAGCAACCCAAGATACCGCAATGGAAATGGGAAGAAATTTCCATGGATTTTGTTAGAGGCTTACCTAGATCCCAGCGTGGGAATGATACTATATGGGTGATCGTGGATCGACTCACCAAATCTGCACACTTCCTGGCTATTAAGGAAACGGATAAGTTCTCCACTCTCGCAGACGTTTATCTTAAAGAAGTTATTTCGAGGCACGGGGTGCCCACCTCCATCATTTCGGATCGCGATGCACGATTCACGTCAGAGTTATGGCAAGCAATGCACAAGGCTTTTGGCTCTCGTTTAGATATGAGCACAGCTTATCATCCTCAGACGGATGGACAGTCTGAGCGCACGATTCAAACCTTAGAAGACATGCTTCGGGCATGTGTTATCGATTTCGGCAATGGCTGGGAAAAGCATCTCCCTTTAGTGGAGTTTTCGTATAACAACAGTTATCACACCAGCATACAAGCCACTCCATTTAAGGCATTGTACGGGCGTAAATGCCGGTCACCTCTCTGTTGGGCAGAGGTGGGGGATAGTCAGATCACGGGTCCAGAGCTTATAGTGGACACCACAGAAAAGACTGCACAGATACGACAACGCATGGCGGCAGCACGCGACCGTCAGAAAGCCTACGCGGACAAGCATAGGAAGCCTTTGGAATTTCAGGTCGGGGACCGGGTTTTACTTAAAGTCTCACCCTGGAAGGGTGTGGTTCGTTTTGGAAAACGGGGCAAACTAAATCCGCGGTACGTCGGACCGTTCGAAATCATTGAGAAAATAGGCAAAGTGGCCTACAAGCTAAACCTACCAGCAGAACTCGGGGCAGTTCATAATGTTTTTCACGTATCGAATCTGAAGAAATGTCTGTCGGATGAAACACTCATAATTCCCTTTAAAGAGCACACTATCGACAAACAGTTGCACTTCGTCGAGGAACCTGTTGAAATCAAGGACCGGGATGTGAAGGTCCTCAAACACAAGAGAATCCCTCTTGTTCGAGTTCGTTGGAACTCCCGACGTGGCCCAGAGTACACCTGGGAACGCGAAGACCAGATGACAGAAAAGTATCCCCAGTTATTCGAAACCAATACAACCACTGTTGAGGCTGAAGCTACTACCACGGAATTTCGGGACGAAATTCCAGATCAACGGGGGGAGGATGTGACACCCCAGGAAAACCAGTGAACGATGCAACCTATCTAGCTTCCTCAGTGGGTACGTACCAAATTTCGGGATGAAATTTCTTTTAAGTTGGGATAATGTGACAACTCGAGTTTCTGACTGTCACTTTCACATTTATTGCGCGTTGACTTTGACTGTTGATTTTGATTGCTTAGTTGTTTGACTTGTTGGCTTGAAACTGTACACCTCGTGTTATAATAAAATGTATTGTGTTGTGTTTGCATGATTATGTGTTGCTTGTATAACATGAAACCTGCTGGAAAACCAAAAACTGATAGCACATGATTTATCAAGGCAAAACAGAAATTGATTCGCCAAGAACACCTCGACGAAACAGAGGCTTGTTCCGTCAACTCCATCTCGACGAAACAGGATGTTTCGCCGAGTCTAAATTCGCCGAAGGCCCAGTTCGGGCCCAACTTGTTACGCGACCTTATATAACTGGTGTTCTGGTTCGTTTATCATTCTTGGCAATCTCAAAAACCCTAGAACTCTCCCCACTTTGACGGCAACCCTGCGTATTCCCCAAAGCTCTCGTGAACGATCAAACATTCGTATCATTCATCTCGGTTAGTTGCATGCTTGTTAAATAGATTTATAGATTCTTTGGTTTCTCTACGCATGTTGTGCATATGCTGTTGATCTGTAAATTGGTAGGAGTACATTGATTCTGATGTTTCTCATAGATTATGTGAAACATGAGTATGATTAGGGTTCTATGAGTCTTGCATAATGTCAACCGACATATGATTAAATTGACCGAATGTAACCACATGATGCACCATTGAACACAAGAATCTAAACTAGTAATTAATTGTATGAACACCTAGTAATATGATGGATTGTGCTCGTATTAAACTCGTTGTATGAACGGCCCGTTAAGGTTAATTTTTGGCCAGTTATGATTGATTGATTCCATGATGATTTGATGATGGTTTCTATATTAATGATTTTCGGCATGATTGCTTCTTGATGATGACAGCCGATTAGGGTTTCTTGTGAATTCTGCGTAACTGTTGAATGTGTAACTGATGTGTTGACGGAACTGATACTGGCGAAACAGGAGGGGAGTGTTTCGCCAAAGGTAATTGACGAAACTGGACTTTTATTTCGCCAAGGGTAATTGACGAAACAGGGTTTTGTTTCGTCAAAGGAGCAACGATGAAACAGATGATGTTTCGCCAAAACATGTTTCGCCATTGCTGTGTTTCGCCGACTTGAATGATTTGCACAGTAACCTGACTTAAGTCTGTTAGAGGTTAACTAGATTTGATAAACTGCTATTAAGTAATGTGCATGACTTATATGATTATTGGATGCATGCTAGTACTTCTGTGATGATAACTTGGATATAAACTGATTATGTATACGTGCGTACTCTAGGACTCGATTGATTAACTGTGAGCACATACTTAGCATACCGAGCAAACCAAGGTGAGTTCACACAGCCAAGGCATGGGGTTCCCAGGGTGGGAATGGGTTTTGGATTATTTATTCGTACTTACTCAGATGACAGAGTTTAATGATATGGTCCTCAGGGTGAGGAAGGGTAATGATGAGATACGACTAGACTAGTATACTAATTGAACTGATCTTCGCACACACGCCAGGGGTTGGCCGCGATATTATGACTATCATTCGCACACATGCCTAGGAAGGCCGCGAACTATACATACTGAAATTCGCACACATGCCAGGGTAGCTGCGATACAAATATACATAGTCTAGAATACTTGAGAACTTTCCCTAATCTTCGCATACATGCCTAGAGGGCTGCGATACGAACTAATACGATACATTATTTAATGAACGAACGCAATGCTTACTATACCAATACTATTACTGAACTATTAACTGTGAACTCGCTCAACTAGTTGTTGACTCTCTGCTGCATGCCTTGCAGGACCTTAGGTACATATGGAGCTTGCACAGGGAGGAGCAAGTCGTGTGGAACATCGATCGTGGATGCCATTGTATTGAATGATTGATTTGCATTTATTCTACTTGATATTAATTACATGTTCAATATGATTGGTGGCTTGATCCTGGTCATGTCACGCCTCCAAGCGGTGGTACTCCGCGTGTGGATTTTTGGGGGTGTGACATTGTGTAAGAGGATCATATCAGTTTTGTGACAAATCACTAACACCATTAAGCTTTAAACATACTCAGTTCTAAACAATTTACCTAGATTGTCAGTATATTGGTCCACTTTAAATTTTCACACAAATTTCAATCGATTCGAGATACGATATTAGTGTTTTAGAAACTCAAACTTAATTGTGTATCACTCCACTCGAATATACTCCTGTATCCAGATCCCAATATTCAGTCTTACAGGTGAGTATACCACAGATGATATCTGTAAAGGGGTTATGTGCGAGGGCCGTGAGAGCTCAGGTCGATACTTCTGTATACGCAGAGAGATGACGGCTTCGACTTTTGGTGGGTCCCCTTTAGAGGATCTTTTGATTACAACAGCAGCGACTATCAATTTTATTGTTTCATCAGCTTGCTTAGGGCGATGCTATATTTCAAGCATTTTGCGAAAAGCATTATCCGGGGACTAGGTCAGTAATTCCATACAGCAGAAGTCCCGGGATAATACCCCAGATATCACTGAGTATAAAGACCTAGTATTGTGACACCTGTGTCACTCCAACCATCAAACAAATGCCAAACCAAGGAAATATTGTATTTCATACTTGGGATTTGTATAAATATGTGTATGCTTTGCACATATCAATTCTTGTTCAATTTCATACTCTACAACGCTTTCTGGAGAATTATACGCAAACTGGTGCATAAACGTACTCAGTTTAATGCGACAAATACTCCGGGAGACCATCATACACTTAACATACCTTAAATAACCTTTACATAACTTAGAAATAAGTTTTGAAGGCTTTGGTATGGCAAAAACAAGTTAATTCGCTTACAGGGACTAAACTTGACAAACTGCGAAAGTATGCCAATTTGAACTGTAACGAACATTCCGGAACATGTCCATAAGTTAAACATACCATATATATCCTTTACATAGCTTAGAAATAGGCTTTGAGGGGTTTGGTATGCTAAAACAAACTTTTGGATCATTCAGGGACTAAAAGTGTCAAAAAGTGCATAAGTTTGCACTTTCGCGCGTAACTCACGTTCTGAATACATCCGGACATCCAAAAATTTATGTAAGCATCCTAATATTATGCCTTAGTGTTTGGCATGAGAAAAATCCATTCGTCACGTCATTTGGATCGTCTTTCACGCTTATGCGCATTCCGTCGTAATTAAGCGAACATCGCGATCGTACGGCCAAACGAACCGACATCCGACATATTTTTGGGCATGTTTCATGTCCACAATGTTTAGGCATCATTTTAGGGCCTTAAAGATGACTTTACAGGTCTTAGAAGGGCTAGAAATAGCTTAAACACGCAACAGGGACCAAAAGTGTAAATTCTGCAAGTGGTGCAGATCAGAGGGGCCAGGCGGCCCGCGTAAAGATTGCCCAAAACATGAGGCGGGCCGCGTGAACATGTCTGACAGAAGATTTTGCATTTAATGCAGAATCTGGCCTTTCGTTCGATCAAGGGGCGATGCCTTTTCACCCAACGAAGAGCCAAGGGTCAAGTTCACTGAACTTATCCACTTGGACACATGTACGCACGAGATCAAGGCACGATATTCGATAAAACGATCCTAACGGTTCCACTTTTCCTATAAATACCCCCCCCTTTAGTGTAAAATTCACAAAATCAGATCTTAGAGCTCTAAGTTGAAACCATTGTTTCATACCTGAGCTATTTGGTCTTGATTAGCACTCGGGGACCCTCCGTAAGTCTTCTTTCGCTCTTTTATTCGCTTTTCGAGTCCGAAAGTCAACGTTTTGTTGACTTTCTGCATTGACCAGCTTTTGGTCAATGTGAAGTTCATGGAACTTCATAACGTGAGCGTGATCACGATGGTTATGGTCCATAGTGACCATACCTACTGATTACCACGTTATCTAGGCTCAGTGACGAGTCGTAGTTTCGGCCAAAATGCGCATTCTTGCGTATTTTGTAACCAAACTACTCGTGGGCATCAAAGCCGTTTGTTTTGATGCCAAACCTGTTTCTAAACTTAGTTAAGCATGTTCTAACATGCTTAGCTCGTCACTTTTAGTTTAGTGCTTATATAGGGTCGTAAGGTAAGCGATTTAAACCATCGCTTATACTTTCCAACCCGACCCATTTGGTCGGTCATTAGGACCCGACCAAACACATTTGGTGACCATAGCTATAACCTTCCGAGGTTATACCGTGTGGTCGCAATGTTAGGCGTTCCGAACGCGTTCTACGCGAACGACGCGTTAGGGTAGCATAAGCTACCTAAACGGGTCGTGATGGACCATAAGCACTTAGATTAGGTTTCATTTTAGTATGTAGGCTTTGCTAAGCCATATTACACGAGTCTCCGTACTCGTTTGGTTTACGAACCCGCGTACTGTCCGATCCTTCCGATTTGGTCCGGTATATTAACATAAGCTACCTATTAGGTGCCGTTGATATTCCGTGATTTTTAGCATTATCCGGTTATTATATAAGGAATCCAAAGCAATCTCAGGTGAGTACATTGAACCCCCTCTTTTACATGTTTTCGAGGAGTCAATGTGAGTACATTGAACCCCTCTTTTACTGTTTTCCGAACTGTTTTGGGGTGAAGCATGTGTACCTATCTGTTATTTTCATGATTTCAAAGTATAATTGATTATACATGATAGTATTTATCTTTTGACAAACTAAGTGACTATCTATGGTTTAAACACTGATTTCTCAAAAATTACAAAAGTAATTGTTGGAATAGTACTTATTTTGTTCACCAGACCGATTGGTAGTATGATATAGCGCTATAGGACTAGACACCCCATTCCTGTTGTCATGGAATGTCTGAAACCAATTTGTTTCTCCATCCAAATAGGGATTTCCTTTGTGGTATCCTTATAGTCTCAAAGGTGTAGTTTGATACACTAGGTCTGAATGAATTCTTAAATCGCACCTTTAAAGTATATTTTGATATACTCCCAAAAAGTATAGTTTGATATACTCTCATGTGTGGTATTGTACAGAACCAACATATATTTTGTAATCATCCAAAGCATATTGTGATATGTTACTTACATAACTAAAACATAGTTTAATATGTTATTTATCACATCCAAAGCATATACTGATATGTTAGTTACAAAACTAAAACATGGTTTAATGTGTTATTTATAAATCCAAGGTATACTTGTAAAATACTACTGAAAACTATTATTTTGAACAACTAAAGTATATTTAATATACTATCTATCAAACGATTTGGTTTTGGTTAGTGTTTAGATAACGGAACGAGTGTAATGTGATGAAAACATGGTAGATACGCCGCTGGTACTTCTTATATATAAGTGTTTTCATTGCATTACATACCGTGGCGTTATTTAGTACACTTGGGTTAACAATATTGGAACTGAAATATATTTTAATATATTACTTATTCAGCTTTCTTAAAACCAAGGTATATTTTATATATACCATAAACGTTTTATTAAAACATTGTTTTTCAAACAACTTAACTTATACAAACTCATTTTACATGGTTATTCAGTTAACCATACATTATTCTCTTATTTATACATATCATCTGATCCTATCGTTTTTCAAATGATTTACAAGACAAAGCAAATTTACAAAGTTCATGACTAAACATTTCTCAAACATAAGTCATGAACTCCGTTTTCACAAAACCTATGTATCTCACAGGCATTTTTATGCTGACGTACCTATTTTTACACATGTTTCAGGTGCTGTCTTGAGATGATTGTTGATACATGCTACATTTAGGATGGACTCGTGCCTTAGCAACTTTAAAACTTGGAAGATCATAGTTGTACTTATGTGATTGTAATAGAACAACGAGTTCATTTAATCAATAAAACAATATTTAAATTTCCATGTGTTATGAAACAATGATTCTGTTACAACACTCCCCGACGTTTCCGCCACGTTTTGTATGTTCTACGTGGTCGGGGTGTGACAGAAAAGTTGGTATCAGAGCTCATGGTTATAGGGAATTAGGTTATTAGTAATGCTTTGACCTAGTCTATAACCTTCCTAGGACCCTAACGCGAGTTTACTTGCGTTTAGTCATAAAACAACACCGTCACCTATCCTTAGGCGACGACCGCAACAAGAACATAAATTTCAAAACCGCTTTGAAAACTAATCATCTGTTCTAGGATGATTGATTACTAGGTTTTGAACCCTCTGTTATAAGGTTTTGAACCCCTTTGAATTTTCAAAACTCTCGTCAAAGTTGGTCTAAATATTGTGAACACATGCAAACTGGAAGGGTGGGTGCCTGTACCCTGAGTTTTCTGTCTAAGGCTAGAGTGTTCGTACAAATCCACATAATCGGACCAGTCACTCTTACCTGGGAACTCTTGGGGTGAGTGTCCACTTATAGGCGAGCATGTCTTCGCGATACATTATTTTTGACCTATTTGCTTTGATTAATCACCAGGTCGTGTGTTGCTTTGTAGTAACAGACAGACGGCCACTATCCTTGCTTTCATCAGATTTGTTCCATCTCATTCTTTTCGTCTAATTCTCTCACTCGTTTCCTCTCATGTTTCCTCTTTTAGAATGCCTCCTCGACGCGACAATCAGATGGCGAATGCCGAACTGGCGGAAATCATCGCGCAACAAATGGCTGATGCCTTCCCAATTCTTTATGCTCAAATAACTCAAGCCATCAACAACATCAATGCTCCATGCAATTTCAAGATTTTTAACTCAGCTAAACCGCTCAAGTTCAATGGTTCTGAGGGAGCAACTGGTCTTCTTCAATGGTTCGAGAGCATTGAGAACACTTTCCGTCACGTTCAGTGTCCTGAAAATCGCAAGGTCGAGTTTTCTTCGAGTGTGTTTCAGAAGAGGGCTCTTACATGGTGGAATGGGGTTATGAGAGACCGCGGTGCAGAGGTTGCATTAGCACAGACTTGGGCCGAGCTTAGGGCTCTTATGATGAAGGAGTTCTGTCCTCGTCATGAGCTTAGGGCTCTAGAAAGGGAATTTGATGATTTAAAGCAAGACAGTGGGGAACATCGAGCCTATACTGATCGCTATGAGGAATTGAGCTTGTTATGCCCTACTATGGTTACGCCTCTGGATAAGGCGATTGAGAAATACATTGATGGGCTTCCTGACGTAGTTCAGGACATCGTTACTGGCAGCAACCCTACTACTGTCAGACAAGCCATTGAATTGGCTGCCACTCTGACTGAATCCCAAATCAGGAAGCGCAAGCTGTTTCGGAAGGGCGACTTAAGACCATCTGACAAGACTGCTCATGTGGAACCAAAGGAAGAAAGTGCTGAGGTGTCCAAGAAGGAAAAGCGCAAAGCCTCTCAAAGCTACGCTGTAACTGCTCAAGACAAACAAGTTGCACCAAACCAGCCAACACAACCTCGTAAAAGACAAAACTATGTTGGTACTGCACCGTTGTGCAACAAATGCAACCGTCATCATCTAGAGCAAGAGCAGTGTCACAAATGTACCCACTGTGGGCGGTTGGGACATTTGATCAATGTTTGTCGTTATGCAAATCAAACTGCTGCAAACCCTGCTGCTGTTCAAGCACGGTTCCCTCCAGGGTCATGTTATAACTGTGGTGACCTTACCCACTACAGAAACAATTGCCCAAGGCTTGTTAACATACCTCCAGCGCGTGGACGAGTGTTCAACATCAATGAGGCAAACATGAACAATGAGGTAGCAGTGAACAATTAGTGTTTTGTATTTCCTTAGTTGCTATCTTTTGACACTTCAAGACAAATCCGTTGCTACATAAATAAAGATTTGTTGTTTTTATTTATGCAAAATTTATGCGTTTGTGTGAATGCTTGATGCAACTTTATGATGTCAACCCAAAAACAAACTACTCGTATGGTTCTGTCATATTATGATCACTTGTGATCTCCCCAAGAACCTTAAACTCTCGTTTCTTTTAAGAAACAAAGTCAAACACTTATTGAGAATCCCTCTATCTTTATAGATAGATCTTCATAAATCGTTAAAGTGCCAAATGAAATCCATAGGTTGGATTCCTAGTGTGCCTTAATATCCATACCTAAGGATAACAAAATAAAGAATCAAGTTAACTAAATTTGTGCTTATGTATTTTCTTACATGTTTTGTGGTTGTATGTGATCCATCCAAATCCTCATAGAATCTTTCATATCTTCATACGAGAGATTCATAATGGGATATCCAAAGATACTATCTTAAACCCTCAATGGATTTCAACAGTGTAGTTAAGTCACTTAGGTTATAAAGTATTGTTCTATAATTGGACCTCTTGAAAGGTCTGCTTAAACAGATTGATTTTGAAAATCTGATTAGAAATATCATGTGATGATATAAAAATGATCCCTTAAGCGGTCTATTTAAAGAGATCGTACGACGGTCTAGTTAAGAAGATCATGTGTTGATCTAGTTAAAAAGATCGTTCGTTGATCGAATTAAAAGGATCCTTTGGTGGTCTAGTCAAATCGCTTCATATTTATTCAAGAAATTTTTCCTACGGATTATGAAATGGACTGTGCGGACTGTGCAAGGAATTACGTAATTATGGAGGCCTACATAATTATGGAATTCAGTGCACAGGAACCACATGAAGTTTCATCATGTGTTAAGACCTAGTGACAAGAATAATGATACGGGAGAAGTCTCGGACCTCGACCAATGTCATTTATTCTCACACTCCCCCAATTCTGATCTCAATCACACACCAAGTTTTCCTATGATAAGCCTTCATAAGAAACGTTCGTCAATCAGTAGTTCAAAATTTCATGTTTTACTATTTCAAGGAATTCACTCTGAGGGTTAACAAATTCGCTAAGAATCCTAACATGGCCCAGGGTTTTACCTAAGGGTTCAATGGATCTATTATAAGGCGAAACCTTCACAGCTGTCCTCACGAGTTTCCTCTAGAATTAAATTTCGGGACGAAATTTCCTAAAGTAGGGGAGACTGTGACACCTGTGTCACTCCAACCATCAAACAAATGCCAAACCAAGGAAATATTGTATTTCATACTTGGGATTTGTATAAATATGTGTATGCTTTGCACATATCAATTCTTGTTCAATTTCATACTCTACAACGCTTTCTGGAGAATTATACGCAAACTGGTGCATAAACGTACTCAGTTTAATGCGACAAATACTCCGGGAGACCATCATACACTTAACATACCTTAAATAACCTTTACATAACTTAGAAATAAGTTTTGAAGGCTTTGGTATGGCAAAAACAAGTTAATTCGCTTACAGGGACTAAACTTGACAAACTGCGAAAGTATGCCAATTTGAACTGTAACGAACATTCCGGAACATGTCCATAAGTTAAACATACCATATATATCCTTTACATAGCTTAGAAATAGGCTTTGAGGGGTTTGGTATGCTAAAACAAACTTTTGGATCATTCAGGGACTAAAAGTGTCAAAAAGTGCATAAGTTTGCACTTTCGCGCGTAACTCACGTTCTGAATACATCCGGACATCCAAAAATTTATGTAAGCATCCTAATATTATGCCTTAGTGTTTGGCATGAGAAAAATCCATTCGTCGCGTCATTTGGATCGTCTTTCACGCTTATGCGCATTCCGTCGTAATTAAGCGAACATCGCGATCGTACGGCCAAACGAACCGACATCCGACATATTTTTGGGCATGTTTCATGTCCACAATGTTTAGGCATCATTTTAGGGCCTTAAAGATGACTTTACAGGTCTTAGAAGGGCTGGAAATAGCTTAAACACGAAACAGGGACCAAAAGTGTAAATTCTGCAAGTGGTGCAGATCAGAGGGGCCAGGCGGCCCGCGTAAAGATTGCCCAAAACATGAGGCGGGCCGCGTGAACATGTCTGACAGAAGATTTTGCATTTAATGCAGAATCTGGCCTTTCGTTCGATCAAGGGGCGATGCCTTTTCACCCAACGAAGAGCCAAGGGTCAAGTTCACTGAACTTATCCACTTGGACACATGTACGCACGAGATCAAGGCACGATATTCGATAAAACGATCCTAACGGTTCCACTTTTCCTATAAATACCCCCCCCCTTTAGTGTAAAATTCACAAAATCAGATCTTAGAGCTCTAAGTTGAAACCATTGTTTCATACCTGAGCTATTTGGTCTTGATTAGCACTCGGGGACCCTCCGTAAGTCTTCTTTCGCTCTTTTATTCGCTTTTCGAGTCCGAAAGTCAACGTTTTGTTGACTTTCTGCATTGACCAGCTTTTGGTCAATGTGAAGTTCATGGAACTTCATAACGTGAGCGTGATCACGATGGTTATGGTCCATAGTGACCATACCTACTGATTACCACGTTATCTAGGCTCAGTGACGAGTCGTAGTTTCGGCCAAAATGCGCATTCTTGCGTATTTTGTAACCAAACTACTCGTGGGCATCAAAGCCGTTTGTTTTGATGCCAAACCTGTTTCTAAACTTAGTTAAGCATGTTCTAACATGCTTAGCTCGTCACTTTTAGTTTAGTGCTTATATAAGGTCGTAAGGTAAGCGATTTAAACCATCGCTTATACTTTCGAACCCGACCCATTTGGTCGGTCATTAGGACCCGACCAAACACATTTGGTGACCATAGCTATAACCTTCCGAGGTTATACCGTGTGGTCGCAATGTTAGGCGTTCCGAACGCGTTCTACGCGAACGACGCGTTAGGGTAGCATAAGCTACCTAAACGGGTCGTGATGGACCGTAAGCACTTAGATTAGGTTTCATTTTAGTATGTAGGCTTTGCTAAGCCATATTACACGAGTCTCCGTACTCGTTTGGTTTACGAACCCGCGTACTGTCCGATCCTTCCGATTTGGTCCGGTATATTAACATAAGCTACCTATTAGGTGCCGTTGATATTCCGTGATTTTTAGCATTATCCGGTTATTATATAAGGAATCCAAAGCAATCTCAGGTGAGTACATTGAACCCCATCTTTTACATGTTTTCGAGGAGTCAATGTGAGTACATTGAACCCCTCTTTTACTGTTTTCCGAACTGTTTTGGGGTGAAGCATGTGTACCTATCTGTTATTTTCATGATTTCAAAGTATAATTGATTATACATGATAGTATTTATCTTTTGACAAACTAAATGACTATCTATGGTTTAAACACTGATTTCTCAAAAATTACAAAAGTAATTGTTGGAATAGTACTTATTTTGTTCACCAGACCGATTGGTAGTATGATATAGCGCTATAGGACTAGACACCCCATTCCTGTTGTCATGGAATGTCTGAAACCAATTTGTTTCTCCATCCAAATAGGGATTTCCTTTGTGGTATCCTTATAGTCTCAAAGGTGTAGTTTGATACACCAGGTCTGAATGAATTCTTAAATCGCACCTTTAAAGTATATTTTGATATACTCCCAAAAAGTATAGTTTGATATACTCTCATGTGTGGTATTGTACAGAACCAACATATATTTTGTAATCATCCAAAGCATATTGTGATATGTTACTTACATAACTAAAACATAGTTTAATATGTTATTTATCACATCCAAAGCATATACTGATATGTTAGTTACAAAACTAAAACATGGTTTAATGTGTTATTTATAAATCCAAGGTATACTTGTAATATACTACTGAAAACTATTATTTTGAACAACTAAAGTATATTTAATATACTATCTATCAAACGATTTGGTTTTGGTTAGTGTTTAGATAACGGAACGAGTGTAATGTGATGAAAACATGGTAGATACGCCGCTGGTACTTCTTATATATAAGTGTTTTCATTGCATTACATACCGTGGCGTTATTTAGTACACTTGGGTTAACAATATTGGAACTGAAATATATTTTAATATATTACTTATTCAGCTTTCTTAAAACCAAGGTATATTTTATATATACCATAAACGTTTTATTAAAACATTGTTTTTCAAACAACTTAACTTATACAAACTCATTTTACATGGTTATTCAGTTAACCATACATTATTCTCTTATTTATACATATCATCTGATCCTATCGTTTTTCAAATGATTTACAAGACAAAGCAAATTTACAAAGTTCATGACTAAACATTTCTCAAACATAAGTCATGAACTCCGTTTTCACAAAACCTATGTATCTCACAGGCATTTTTATGCTGACGTACCTATTTTTACACATGTTTCAGGTGCTGTCTTGAGATGATTGTTGATACATGCTACATTTAGGATGGACTCGTGCCTTAGCAACTTTAAAACTTGGAAGATCATAGTTGTACTTATGTGATTGTAATAGAACAACGAGTTCATTTAATCAATAAAACAATATTTAAATTTCCATGTGTTATGAAACAATGATTCTGTTACAACACTCCCCGACGTTTCCGCCACGTTTTGTATGTTCTACGTGGTCGGGGTGTGACAAGTATCTCTGTAAAACCCGTGAGGATCTCTCAATGATATCAAACAAACTATTGATTGTGCGGAAACCAATCAATAGGTGATTCAAGAATAAATATAAAGATCAAAATATAAACAATGAATAAAGAACAAACCGAAATCTTGCATTCAATGATTGCCAAAGACTGATACAAGACTCGAATGGAACTCGGTTCCTTCTCCTAGATGTCGCCCCCAACTATTCACTAGATCAACAACCCTTAAACAATGAACTAAAGGTTGTTTAAATACATAACCATCTAGGCCGATTCCTAAGCCCATGCGACACCTACAAGACTAGCCCAACCCTTACATAATTAACCCAAAATATAAGAACTAAACAATTACAAGATCAACCCCTAAACTGTGCTAACCTACATGAATAAACCTTCGGGTTCCAACAATCTCCCCCTAGGTTTATGCATGAAGGTTCTTCTGACTTCCGTTGCCTTGATTACCACCACTCACACTGTCTTTATAACCACCAAAACCCTTCTTATGGATATGCATGACAGACGCTACAGCAGACGTCCAATCCTTAGCAATTTCTTCATATTTTTCTGTAGCTCTGATTTGATTGCTTGCCAACACTTCCAGATCTTCAACCGCAAGATTCAACAAGTCAACCTGATCTACCAAACAGTAACTTGCATCTCCATCACAAACAATCACCGCTTGTCCAAGACGTTCATCATATGCCCAAAAGTGCAATGTTTTCAGTGCTCCTTTGGGAATCTTTCTCACCAACGGAATTGTCTTCTCTTTATCAGTAGCTGGCCAGTGCACAATCTTCATACGTTTGTTCGTATAAGGATCTCTAATCCCTTTTGCTGGTTTAACAATAGAATCTGCCGTACGCATCGAGGGAAAACCTTTAGCAACCTCCCTCTTCAACCTCTCAAAGAATGCATATCCAGGACCATTAGGCTTATCATCCACATAAGGTTTATTAGACAAGTCTGTCAAATCCACCTTAGTGAAAGTCTGAAACTGTCCTGAACGTTTGTACCATTCAACAGGTCCAACTTTTCTTCTGATCCACCATCTCTTGCGATCATGATCATATCCCCAGCTAACTACACCAGAACGATTTCCAACTTTATCGTAAAGGGTTTCACCAACATCTAATAAGTGATGAGTCGCATGAGCATCTTCATCGTCTGGATTTACATTCTTGTTCTTCAAGATCACCAACTCCCTTTTCTTTTTCAACCTTTCTACCTTTGCTCTATCTGCTTCTGGATCAGTAACTCTTTCAAAGTATTTCTCCATTGCAGCATTCTTTTCAGCATTATCCTTTTCAAAGGCTTTCTTTCTGTTTTCAACATCTGTTGGATCAGAAAATTCCTGGCCAAACTTCTTTTCAAGCTTTCCTCGTAGATCATAAACAATGTTGAATAACAAGCTAACGTCTCCTTAAAGTTGCTCAATTTGTTGATCTTTCTTCACAATTGTGTCTTCAAGCTGAATAATCTTTGCATCTTTATGAATCGAATCTTGCTCAAGCACAACCAATCGTTTCTTCATCTCCCTCATGCTTATAAACTCATCTTCGTCACTAGAATCACTATCAAATGGCATTCTAAGTGGTTCTACAGGCCTTTTACCACTTGAACTGCCCGGTTCTTCATGAACAATACCAGAAGGTCCAGCACTAACAATTTCAGAGGGCCCAGCTTCATTGTGAACTTCAACATTGGGCCCAGCTTCATTTTGAACTTCAACCTCCATTGTAGCTATATCATCTCTTTGAGTATTAACACCAGACTCAAAGATATTCTCTGCAGTGGTGGTGGTAGCATCGTTAACGTACTTTTCAAAATCAAAATCATACAAACCTTCGTCATCAGCAGCAACGTTTATGGATCGATCTTTTCCTTGTTCAACAAACATTCCAGGTCTAGGATCCCTCCTTTTCCTTTTCAACGGAATGGAATCAGAATCTCTTGGGCTTTCAACAGGCTCTTCAGTTGATACTGACAGATTGGAAGGAGGATTTCCCATCTTGTCAGTTACTGTCTTTATCAGCATAGCCAAACTTTCAGCAGAAATCACTGGATTAACTGTAGAAACAGCATCAGCATTAACTTCAGGAGGAACTTCTATGTCATCATCATCAGAATTACACATTATCTCAACACCTTCATCGTCAGAGTTAATTGTAATACGCTCTGGCTCAGGCTCATCTTCAGCTCTCCTTGGAATATCATGTTCTTCAGCAACAATAGCACGTGCAGGTACAGCTCGTGCCATCACTGGATTCTCACCAATATCTTCGGTCTCTGCAAACTGACCAAATTTCTCCAACTCGATCAAACCTTCAAACTTTTTCTTCGTTCCTTTCTTCGTAGTGAGAGCACCAAAACATGAAGGACCCATGGGTTTTAACTCCAACGTATTACCAGATCTCTTCAATTCAGGATAACGCTCATTTAAAATCATCTGTACAAATCTTGGATACATAAGAAACTTATCCTTCCGAAGCCCGATTGCATTCCTCTTCATTGCTTCCAAGATGTATTTAGAATAATTGAACGGCTCGTTCGTAATCACACAAATCAATGCAGCAGTCTGTGTGGTGTTTAACTGATCAATTCCCCCTCTATTTTCTGTCATGCACAAAAGGAACATGTGCAGTAATAGACGCCAGTAAGGATGAACAAACTTCTTAACCAGGGGAGGAAACTTTCCTTCATAACTCAAACGAGGCAAAATTGCTTCAATGGTTCCAGCAGCAAGTTCGATTGGATCTGTTTCCTGATCATTAAACTTCAACACATCTCTAATAATCTGCTCAGTCCCTATAACTTTCGTCTTTTCAATCTCAGCAACTATAGCTCCCTTTCCTTCAACGATTTCAACTTTAGCAGTCTTCCAAAAGTCTTGAATAAGGCTTTCATAAACAACTGGATTCTCACGTAGAGCATGAACAATCCTGCATGTATTTAGGCCTTTGATCAACGACGTATACAGCTGCTTGTGCTTCACTGGTGGAGGTGCTAAATATCCAACTTGATTATGAGAAGATATAAACTTTAAATCCATTTTTCTGCACATAACACAAATCATATAAGTTTCCAATTACAGATATAACAGTGATAAAAATGAAAATCAAAACAAACACTGTCACTGTTCACTCGAAACCATGAGTCGCAACCCAAAGGTCTCGAGTCGAAACCATGAGTCGCAACCAGCAAAATTGAGTCGCAACCAGCAGATTACGAGTCGCAATCATGAGTCGCAACAAACAATTTGAGTCGCAACCATGAGTCGCAATCTTGATGTTACGACTCGTAACCGCTGGTTTCGAGTCTTAAATGTTTTGATTGCGAGTCAAAAGTTCATCGGAAACATCATCTGAAACTTCAAATCCTCATCGGAATCTTCAAAAATTCATCGGAATCTTCAAAAATTCATCGGAATCTTCAACAAATATTCAAACTTTCCTGCAAAACTTGAATGATTACGTCATTTTACCTTGATGATTATCAAATCAGATTGCGAGTCGCAATCGGAAACCAGTCGGAACCGATGATGATTGCCGGAATCTTCAGAGAGAGAAATGAGATCAGATTGCGAGTGAATAAGGATTCTGACTCGTAATCACCTTTTATACTCAACTGTTTTCATGGGCCCATGTCTTATGGGCTTGGGCCTTATGGACTTGGGCTCAAAACAGATTTATTAATTATTTTTAAACCCTTTTCAAAATCTGATTTAATAAAAACTATCCATTAAACCTTTTGAGCAATGTTTGCAAAATAAAAACCAAAAAAAACAAAAATAAATAATAAAATATTATTTACAAAAATAAATCAGGAAATTTGCATAGATACTCAGGGATCAAATCACAAGGTTTCGGGCTTGACTTCACTTATCAACACTGATCTACTACAGGATGATCTAGACGATTGCCAGTATATTTGTCCTCTTAAACTCATCTCCCTAGACCTTATCCATATAACTGCCTGTATCTCATTTTATCATGTTTTGATATTTTTAATAATGAACACCCAAACAAATACTAATCAAATCCTGGAATTATGCACAGCTCACTCTATCATGCAAGCAGTTTCCCTACCACATATTTCACAAGTCCAATCCAAATTTCTGAAATCTTAACTGGGAATAGGTTGAGAAGAGAACAGAATAGATCTTATGCAGAGATGGTATAATATACAGATCAAATGAGTTTTCTCAATTTGATATAGGTTTATTGGGTTTCTTTTGGGCACTTGAGGGCCTCTTTCGGGTGTTAATTGATCTATAGATCGACAACGTACAGCTAGGTCAGCATATATCTGGATGCAGCAGAAGCTGTAGTTGCCTAGCACCTCCAGGTCAGCATGTATCTGGATGCAGCAGAGGAGGTACACGACTTTTTCAGATAAGATTTCAGAATCAGATCAAAATTGTGTGTATCGGGAAAAAACATACAGACATTCAAATAGACATGAGCTAATTCCAAGTGATTTTCTTTTCTGAGGTCATGTACTAGTTTAGTTCTGAACAGAAACAGCTAATGTTTCCAATCTTAAGGATAGAGCCTACCAACACATCATACTAGAGTCAAACTTTTTCGATATCGGTCTTACATGAGTCAGCCCTCGACCATAATGTGAAAATTCATTTCATTTCCCAGTCCAGCCACACTTCCTTTTAAACCTCTTTTTGTATTTTTTTTTAATTTTTTTAATGTTTTTGTATTTTTCGATTTTTTTATGTTTTTGTATTTTTCGATTTTTCTCCCCCTAAATTTGTGCAGAAATAAAAACTACCTAAGAATAGAAAACTTTATGAACAAATTTACCTACGAAAAACAAAAACATGCTCAATCAGTAAAACGGATCATTTTTAGAAAATCCACAAGCACTCTGAATTTCGGGCTGCTGACAGGTTTGGTGAACAAATCGGCAGCATTTGCATCTGTGTCGATTTGTTCAAGAGTAATAAGACCTCTGTCAAAACAGTCTCGAATGAAATGAACTTTAATATCAATGTGCTTGGTTTTGGAGTGGAAAACAGGATTTCGAACAATTTGTATTGCAGCATCATTATCGCAGTAAATAGTAGTGTTAAGATAAGTCAAACCATAATCCTGCAATTGATGTTGCATCCACACCACTTGAGAGCAAGAAGCAGAAGCAGCAACATACTCAGCTTCAGCTGTGGATATCGCCACTGTTTGTTGTTTCTTGCACTGCCAAGAAATGAGCCGATCACCCAAAAATTGACATCCCGCAGATGTAGATTTCCTGTCACTGTCACTACCTCCAAAATTGCTGTCAGAGAAAGCAAACAAGTCAAAATTGGAATCCCTCGGATACCACAGGCCAAACCGAGGTCGGCCTTTAAGATACCGAAAGATCCGTTTAACAGCAGTAAGATGAGAAGTTTTAGGATTAGCCTGATAGCGTGCACAGTTGCAAACAGCGAACATGATGTCCGGACGGCTAGCTGTGAGATACATCAATGACCCGATCATGGACCTATATTGACGTTGATCGACAGACTCTCCTTCTTCATCTTCAGTCAATAATGGTCTCTCTGCCATAGGTGTTTCAGCAGGCTTTGTGTCCGTGAATTTGAACTTTGCCAGCACATCATCCACATACTTCCCTTGATGAATAAGAATTCCTTGCGAGCTCTGCTTGACTTGTAGACCCAAAAACAGTGTCATCTCCCCCAGAGCACTCATTTCAAACTTCTTTTTCATAACTCTCTCGAATTCCTTGCAAAGATCCTCGTTTGTAGATCCGAAAATGATATCATCAACGTAGATTTGAACCAAGATTTGATCACGTCCTACTTTCTTGATGAACAGAGTCTGGTCTATGGTGCCACGCGTGTACCCATGAGCCAACAGATGCTCTGTTAGTGTGGCATACCAAGCTCGAGGAGCCTGGTGTAACCCGTACAGCGCCTTGTCTAGCTTGTAAGCGTACTCAGGATGATCTGGATGCACAAACCCTGGCGGCTGCTCGACAAAAATTTCCTCCTTCACATCTCCATAGAGAAACGCGGTCTTGACATCCATCTGATAAACAGTGAATCCCATGTATGACGCTTAAGCCAAAAAGATCCGGATGGCTTCAAGTCGTGCAACCGGAGCATATACTTCATCATAATCCAGTCCTTCGATTTGTCTAAATCCCTGAACCACCAGCCTTGCTTTGTTTCGAACGATGACACCTGCAGAATCCTGCTTGTTTCGAAATACCCATCTAGTTCCAAGCTTACGTTTTCCAGCTGGCAACTTGACGAGTTTCCATACTCCAAGTTTTTCAAACTGGTTCAGCTCTTCATGCATAGCATCTACCCAGCCAGGTTCCTACAAAGCTATATCAATGGTTTTAGGTTCGATTTGAGAAAGATAACAAGAATATAAGCAAGTGTTAATGGTTCCCGATTGACTCCTGGTCAAAATTCCTGCATTTACAGGACCAATCACATTTTCGATTGGGTGATTGCGTTGGACGCTCGTAGGTATGGCCAAATCAGGTACAATCTCCTCTTCAGTGGTGGTGTTGCTAGACTCCCCCTCATTAGGTGCGGTTGTAGTGTGAACTACAGGAGAAGTGACAGTACAATCCTCAGGAATTGGTTCAGGAAACAATGCAGAGTCACTAGTTGATGCACCCTCAGGGGATCGATTGACCATCGGAGTCGGTGTAGGATGTTGAGTAAACACCATTCCCGGTGGATCAACAGTATGATGCCTCACGTTGTCATGCATCTGTGCTTCGTCTTCCGTATCTTCAAACGACAATGGTTGTTTGGGAATAGACACACCTGCAACTGAAACATCACTTGACAAAATGTTAAATGATTTAAACAGAGCAGAATAATCATATAACCAATCTGGACCAACTCTAGCGTCCGTAGCATTCTCTTCAAGCCACTCAATGTTGCACGACTCGACGACCTTTTTAGTTACTTTGTTGTATACCCTATAAGCAGAGCCTTTAGCATATCCAACAAAGTAACATTCGTCACCTTTGACTTCAAACTTTCCGTTGGAGTCCATTAGTAATAATACGCATGGACAACCAAAGATGCGAAAGTGCGAAACCGAAGGTTTACGTCCTTCCAGAATCTCATAAGGGGTTTTCATTTGTTTACTAAAGCATGATTCTGGATATAACAAGCCGTGCTAACAGCCTCGGCCCAAAAGAAGCTAGGAAGCTTTGAATCAGCCAGCATAGTACGCGCAGCTTCAATGAGAGTATGATTCCTTCTTTCAGCCACTCCATTTTGTTGTGGAGTTCGAGGCGCACTGAACTGACGATCGATTCCCTTATCAACACAGAAAGTATCTAAAGTCACGTTCTTGAATTCTGTCCCATTGTCTGATCGAATAACCTTCACCTTAGTGCTCGCTTGATTTTCAGCCAAAGTGATGAATTGTTTTACCAAGACAGCAGTTTCATTTTTGTGACTGAGAAAATACACCCAAGTGTAGCGAGAGTAATCATCGACGATTACCAAACAGTAAGCTTTCTTCCCAATGCTCAGCACATTTACTGGACCAAAAAGATCCATGTGAAGTAGCTCGAGTACAGCTTTTGTCGAGGGCGCTGGTTTAGTCTTATAAGGTTTTCGATGAGCTTTCCCTTTCGCACAAGCAACACATTTTTCCACCAACATGAAGTCCTTGATCGGAAGATCACGTACCAGTTGACCTTTAGCTAGACGGTTCAGATTTTTCATATTCACATGGCCGAGTCGACGATGCCACAGCAGACCATCATGCTCTGAAATCTTTGAAAATAGACAAGTGATCTCTTCACACGGTTTCTTGTTCATATCAATGACGTAAGCATTTCCCTTTCTTTCAGCTGTCATCAAGAACCAGTCTTCTGGAATAACAATCCCAGGCTTAAGAACGTGACATCCCTTCTTCGTGAAATGAACTGAATTCCCTCGATCACAAATCTGTGAAATACTTAACAGATTGTGTTTCAGTTCTGGAACATAATTGACATTTTCAAAGCTGAGAACACCGTTTTGAACAGTTCCTTTCAATGTGATTCTGCCAGATTCACCTCCCGCAAATGAGACATATCCTCCATTAAATTCTTTGACGTTTACAAGTTGGGATAAGTCTCCTGTCATGTGCCTGGAACAGCCACTATCCATGTACCAGAGGCGCACGGTAGTCCTCCACAGCTGTTCCTGCACGATTAGCGGGATTAGTTAGATTTTGGTACCCAGCCCATAGTGGATCTGGGTAGTCCCTTTGCATCGATGTAAGTTACCCTCTGCCATACCAGATTGTCTTTATTTAAAAACTTTGATGAATTCTCATTGGCAGAATTTTTATAAAGTGTATGAGGCAAGTTGGAATGCATGGCTCTAGATTTAGGTTTCCAATATTGTTTAGACCAGTTGTTAGCATAATTACCAAATGCCTTAAATCTGTTTTCTGAAAAATTATTTTGCTGATTTTTATGTCTACGTTTGGCTGCATTCCAATCTTGATCAGAAGGCCTGACCCTACGATGGTCGTTCTTCATTGTCTTAGACTTATGAGTCGTCATTGACTTAGAAGGACCAAATCGATTTGGTTTGACTTTCTGATGTTGTGCATGTTGATTTTTAGACTGCACAGAGGAAGGCACAGAAACACAGTTTCTGGCAATGTGCCCGGCTATCCCACAGTTGAAACAAGTTTGTCGTTTCACTGTGGAAGAGTTTTGACGATTCACAGTGGCTGCGGGTCTTTTGGGTCTTGAAGATGGAGCTTGCTTGTTCTGTTTTGATTGACTTGCTTGTGCCTTCCCTGAGCGTGTAGATACCTGAGGATCAGAACTAGCACTGGCACAAGCATGAGAATCTGAAAAAGTAGAGTTATCATTTCTTATTGTTTCATGAAAATCATTTTGAGCTGGTGTTTCAGATGTTGGTTTAAGATTTTCTTCACAACAAGTTTCTTTCAAATTTTCATTTAAAATGACTTCTTTCTCGTTTTGCAGATCATTTTTAGTTTCAGTCTCAATTGAGGCTGAGACGTCATTACCAAATAATGATCCCTTTTTATCGTTGCCATCCAAAGAGGTCCCACCAGATTCATCAGTAGAAACGTCCACTGAATTTGATTCACACGAAAAATCAGTGTCTGATTGATTCTCTTGTGAAGCATTTTCAGTGGTTTCACTGAAAGTGTCCTGAGGAACATCATTGGTCACACTATTTTCACCTTGAGAATCAGAAACATCAAAATCACAATTTTCAGCAGTTGGAAAACATTCATCATCACACGCATTTTCAAAAGGTTCATCACAAGCATTTACTGTTTTGCCCAAAACATCAGGCCCAAAAGAAGACGAAACATAACTATGAAATGAGTTCAAAAACGCTTGTCCAAACACACAACCAGAATTAGTATTATCAAAAGAAGTTTTAGAAGAATCAGAGTCTAAAACTTGTTCACTTCCAAACAAATCTCCCCATATCACTTCAGGTACTTTATCTGCACATGACGAAGAACTGTTAGGATCAAAAGTACCCTTTGATACAAAACACGTCTCTGGTTTTACCTGCTCTTCAGCAAATTTAACATTAATTGAGGACTTACTATTTTTGGGACCTTCGACATTCACTGAGGGCTTATTATTTTTGGGTCCATATGTCATTTTATTTTCATTCAGCATCTCCTCCTCGGTCATAGGCAAGTATGTGTAATTGTTATTGTACGGAGGAGGAGTCTGATTATAACCCAATCCCGACCCTTTCTTTTTAGAATAAGCCAATTGTTGATCACACAGATTTTTGACTAATTTACTGGAGGAATCAAATTTTTTAATGTTTAACTGATTAATTTGGTATTTATCCCTGACATTCTCCAGTTCTTTACTCACCTTACACAGTTTTTCTTTGACTATGATGAGTTGGGCCGTAGATACACTAACATCGTCCTTGAGTTTGACGATGTCCTTACGCTGAGCTTCGATTTTCTCTTTGAAAAGTTTTTCGTTTTTCGTTAAAGTGAAATTTTTCCGTTTAATTTCATTATAGTCTTCGATTAGCTCAGCGTTGTGGATTCTATAGGCCTCAACTCGTTCTCTACATTCAGGAGTGCAGAAAACAGAAATTACCTCTTCTTTCGTGAGACCTTTGACAGGTGCTGACAGGATTTGAGTCATGAAGGCAAAGTTTTCAGCTGACGACTCCTCCTCCTCATGTGCCACCTTCACATCAGCATTCACTGGATATGGATCGTCGCTGGCCATGAAAGCGATATTGCTTGAGTTGGCTTGATTTTCAGGAGCTGAGATGTGAAGTCTTTCGATCTCTGAATTCCAGTCAAAGGGCGAATCAGGCTGAACCACCAAAGCTTGGGCAAATCTCATTGGTTGTGGGCTTCCACCGTTGACATTATCAGCAGGCACACCAGAGGCAGTCACAAGAGCTCTTTCTCAATTGGGCGTAACAGGAGCAGCAGGCTGCGCTGGAGTTTGTTCACCATTCACCTTGGGTTTAGTACAATTTCTAGCCAAGTGGCCCTGTTCATGACAGTTATAGCAACGAAACTCAAATGGCATTTTTGCGGGGCCCGAAAACGTAAGACCTTGCCATTTGTTTTTCCCTGTTTTCCTCACAAAGTTTTTAGCTCTAAAAGCTGCCATGGCCATCTGCCAAGTTATATCCATTTCTTCCACATCTTCTGGATGAATTTGATCCAAATCATCCATGGAAAACTTAGGAGGACCCAGGTTTCCTGAAGTAAAAGCATTCAAACAATTTATGACGGAAGCTGCTATTTCAAGATTTTCCTTTGACTGTTTCGTGAAAAAGGCAACCATTTCATTGCTCGCAACGGAGGCAGAAGGTGCAGCAGAAGCCTTTCCAGCACTTGTAGGAGAAGCTTGAGTAGAGGACCCTGAGCTGTAGACATTTGCTGAAGTGGGAGCAGGTTTAGCAGATGTAGTATTGCGAAACATTTGGAATCCTCCTTGAGACAAAAGAGCTGTGTTACTGTCGCTAGATGTGGTGGGAGCAATTGAGAAACCTGCAGCCAGCATGCTATTCTTGTAGTTAGTCTCTCTCTGCTTATCATCCAACTCACAAGCTTTGATATGTGAGATCATCTCTGACAGGGTACATCTTGCAAGATCTTTGGTTTTCTTGATCATGGCTACATGATGATCCCAACTCTTGGGCGGTGCATTAAGGAGTTGTCTGTTGGTGGATGCGTTTGTAGTATGAATTTCTTCCATTTGCATTTAAGTCACCAGCTTGACAAACCTCTGAATCTGATTGTCTACCGTTTCACCATAAATATGGTTGAAATTGTTGAAGTTTTGTTGCAGCAAATTCCTTCGGCTCTCTTTCATATCTTCGTTTCCTTCATACACTTCGACTAGAGAATCCCATAATTCTTTGGCAGATTTGCAGGTGCGAAAACCAATAGCAATATTAGGACCCAAACCCATGGTTAAGTAGGAAAGAGCTCGATCATCTTCTTCAACGATGAGCACATCATCTTCAGTGTACTGATCTCGAGGCTTCTTTATTTTGACATCTGGTTCTGTGGGGCTTTCCATCATAATCTCCCTAGGTCCTCTCAAGATGCTGTGCCATAACTTGTAATCCTTAACCTTCAGGTGCTGTTCAAAGCGCCACTTCCACTCGGGAAAGTCATTAGCATCAGTTAACCTTGGAATGCGTGTTGTAGTTCCAAGCTTTAAGTCCAATTCTTGTTGGTGATTAAGTGTAGACAGTTCACTGTTGTTCGATGACATGGTTAATTAATCAGTTAATTAATTAATTAATTTTATTAAGTCCAAAAGTCAACAGTCCAACAGTCCGTAAAACAGTGTCGTTGCGAGTCGTAACAGCTGAGGTTGCGAGTCAAGTCTACTGTAGTTGCGAGTCGTAACTGAAGAGGTTGCGAGTCGTAACGAAAACAGAATGAGCCGAAACAAAGGTTGCGAGTTGTAACAGCCTTGGTTGCGAGTGAAGTCTGAACTGATGGTTGCGAGTCACAACTGAAACAAGATGAGCCGAAACCGTGATAATTGCGAGTCGTAACCAGAACGTGACGAGCCGCAACTGGATGGATGCGAGTCGTAACCTGCAAAACAATAAATGATAAGATCTGTTTACTCGCAATCCCGACTTTTCAGCAATTCCAAAATTCAAAGATATTGTAATCTTTGAATCTGTTGACCACCGATTTCCCGTAAATTCAGCAAACACCTTTTCCAGAAATCAACAAACCAAAATCAGTATTATTTCGATGATTTTGTCAAGAACAGATGAAATATATTGCTGCAAAACACTCAACAAAACAGATCAGTAGCATATAAAATTCTTGAATCCGAATGATATCAAAACCGAGCCCTTGAATAGCTTCAATGGCTCTGATACCAATTGTAAAACCCGTGAGGATCTCTCAATGATATCAAACAAACTATTGATTGTGCGGAAACTAATCAATAGGTGATTCAAGAATAAATATAAAGATCAAAATATAAACAATGAATAAAGAACAAACCGAAATCTTGCATTCAATGATTGCCAAAGACTGATACAAGACTCGAATGGAACTCGGTTCCTTCTCCTAGATGTCGCCCCCAACTATTCACTAGATCAACAACCCTTAAACAATGAACTAAAGGTTGTTTAAATACATAACCATCTGGGCCGATTCCTAAGCCCATGCGACACCTACAAGACTAGCCCAACCCTTACATAATTAACCCAAAATATAAGAACTAAACAATTACAAGATCAACCCCTAAACTGTGCTAACCTACATGAATAAACCTTCGGGTTCCAACAATCTCAGAATACGGAACCTTTCAAACAAGATTTCGGGGGTTACCCATATATTCAAGAATAGTTACCCACGAGTCAAGTAAGTTTGAATTAGGTTTATATCTCATTTCAATTTACTAAATGTGCAAAAACCTACTGACACATCCGCATTAAGATTGTTTATCACTTTTAAACTTTCCAATTCTTTAGCATGTTGTGACAGTCCACTGATGTACTATCATTTCCTCTTTTCACAACGAAACTCATTTTAGAATTTTATCATGTTTTTGTCTTTTTCAAATTTTCTAATGTTTTTGGATTTTCTGAAATCTTCTACTCCCCCTAAAATGCAAACACATTAATGAAAATATGAAAACAAACTGTACAGAAACATGACAACCGATATTAAATCACATCAATTCGCCATTCACTTGGCATAAACAATCAGAACTCCCCCTATCAACAAACTATTTTCCCATTTAGATTTCAAAACACTTAAGTTTGTTTTAATCAAAATGGTTTTTCCAGAAAATAAGTTTGATTGATTTTATCACATGTAGGAAAATACAAGTACAACTTAATGTCCTTGATTTACCATATGCAATCAAATCATCTAACAACTTGTAATTATAACCAACAAACATAAACAAACCTCTTTACCGATTGTATGATTGACGTTACCGAATATAACTCAAGAAAGATGCCGATTCATGTTCCACGCTTACCAACCTGGGAGCTCCGGCAAGTCCTGAGACTTACTGTTCATAATATGTACCATCTTAGTCACAAACCAGGGATGGTTCAACCTTTTCTTTCTTTGTTTTCTTCTCATAAAATTCTTTAACCCCTTTGACTTTTCGATCAATCATCTTTCCAAAGATATGTTTTACCTTGGGGTTAAAGGCCTTCTCAGCATCAAATTCCTGTTTATCATTATAAAATTGATTAGAAATTTCAGTTTTACAAATTTTCTTTTTTTAATTTTCAGCCCGAAGTGATGGAAATTCCTCATCATTCACAATCGGAAATGATTTTTCATCTTTTATATCAGCTTCACATTTTAAAACGACTTGTGGTTCAACTGAGTTTGTGGAATCAGTTTCATCGCCCAAAGATAGCTCCTCTGATTTTGATCCATCAGAATCATCGCTAGAGCTTTCACCAACCTTCTTAACAACCCATTTCTGGTTGTCAGATTTGGCTCTCTTCTTGTAAAACTTGTTCGAACTCTCACCAATTTCAAATATAGAATCTTGAAACAATTTTGTTCTATCAATTGGTGATTCGAACGCAAGCACTTTCTCTTTGACTTTACGAAATACTCCCTGTTTTGATTGTATTGCATTAGAACAATCTTTTGCAATATGTCCAATAGTGTTGCATCTGAAACAGGTTATTGTATCTCTCTTCTATTCGTCTTGCTTCTTCGCAAGGAACTCACTATTTGATTCCCTCCAGAAACTTGTCTTTTCTTCTTCATCAGTTGATGTGCCTGAAACAAATGACATTTTGGATTTAAAATCACGAACATATTTTTCATTTTTCTGTTTTTCTGTAGGAATAAAGCCTAAACCTTTCTTTTTGAAATTACCGTTATGGTTTGATTTCTTTTGAAAACCTGAACCAGAACTGTAATTCTTTTTCTTGTTTAATCTTTGTTGTACTCTTGAGGTGTATTTTTTAGGTTTTTCATTAAGACATAAGTCTTTTATTTCAGAAATATTAATTTCTGTGAGTTTGAAAACCTTGTTTATCAATTCAGTTTTGACACCTCTTATTGGAAATTCTTCATCAGAATATAATTTGTCAGAATCATTCAAAGTGTAGCAACTTTAAACAATCCATCATCCAAATTAGATTTTGACAATAGAAATTTTCTATCATAAACTAATTTGTCCTGTTTTTCTGTTTGACACTGTGTGCTTGACCCAGACTTTGACTCTTCAACATCATCACTCTCTAACACATGATCCACAACTTTCTTCATCAATTGAGACTGTTGATCAGTGTCAGATGATGTAAGCACAACATCAATACTATCTGGTAGATTGACTGACGACTCCGACTCCCACTGTAAATTTGTTGCCTTTTTGACTCATTCATCGTTTGGGTATCTTGGCAAATATCCATTTTCCAGCGGGGGTGGACATTTGTTATAACTGACACCTTGCTTCTTACCAGATGGCGTCTTTTCAGTATTTTTTTTCTTATCATTCATCTTCTTGTCAGCATTTTTTTCATCAGCACCTTTTCCAACTTCTTTCTCTTCAGTTACCTCATCATCTTCCCATACCTTCATACTTTCAACCGTCGGATAAATCTTGTCAATAACATAGGAAGTACATGAGTAACTTTTTAACAAACGATTAACTCTCTCCGTTTCAATTCTCTGCAGCTCAAGTTTCTGTTCTAAAGCAGCACACTTCTCAATATAGTTGTTTACAACTTTCTGCTTCGTCATAAACGCTCCCTGAAGAGTCTACATTGCTACATCTTGTTCTTCACTCGTTTGATTGTACTGATTCATCGCTTTGTTCAGCACATTGTAAGACTCCTTCAGACTGTTCAAGTTGTAAATCAACGTGCTATTTTGCTTCTTCACAACTTCACAATTCTCACACTTTACTGGAATCTTTTTTGCATCAACTTCTTCCTCAACCTTGAATTTAGGCACTTCTTTCACCTTTTGTCTTCTTACCACCGGTGCTTCTTCATCATCACTGCTCACCGGTGTCTTGATCTTTTTCTTCTTTTTCTTGGCTTTTTCATCTTCACTATCACTTTCAGCAAGCAGTTTCATATCTTCTTTATATTTTCTTGCCCAATATTCCGTATCATCATCACTATCATCTACAACCTTTGCCGTAAAAGCAGTGTAAGCTGTAGTTTGATCAGGAATATAATCATCCCAAGTGAAATTTGCCCAGCTAAAACCCTCTGGTAATCTCTCATCATCTTGATCAATTATCAAAGCACTACCATCCCTTCTTTTTCCACAATCATAACTACTCACACAAGCCCTCTTTCTAGTGTCTTCAATTACATCTCTTCCATGTGCAGTTTGAGCTTGATGTTTTTGTTGTTGAGATGATTGCTGACCAACTTGGTGATATATGGCTTTCCGATAGTAATCATTGTTATTGTTGAACGGATTTTGAGCTCTACTTGCTTCTCGGTTAGTGCACTCTCTCTTGAAGTATCCTTTTTCCCTGCACCGAAAACAAGTGACTTTAGATTTATCAAAACCTAAAGTAGAAACATTTACATCAAGAAGATCATCTCTCCCCGTGATTTGTTTGAATTTCTCAGCTCTCCGTAAAACACTAGCCAGACACCACTTAATGTCCATCAGCTCCATTTCTTCAGCATCTATCTGGTCGTAATCTTCTTTGGTTAACATTGGATTCCCGATACGACCTGCAACAAAACAAGTGTAAGATTCCAAAACCATTCCTAACAAAGACATTTGGTTTTTGGCAACTTCCTCAGAATAATCTTGATCATTTTCAAGATTTAACACAATGTTACACTGTAATTTTCTCCCGTTTTTAGTTGCAGAAATGTTTGGATCAAAAGATGAAAACGACGTGAAACTGGTTTTGCTGTTGGACCCAGATGATGGACTTCCAGAAGAATTCTTGGCACTATAGGCAGTTTCAACCTTCGGAGATAGATTTGAAGATTTCTTCTCATTTACTCCAGCCTTATAATATAACCCTATGTCCTGTTCACCATCAAAATCTTTCATTCTGATAACCTTCCGTTGTTCCATTTCTTGAGCTTCTATCTTTTCAATGAACTTACTGAGCGTCAGATTGCTAAAACCCTTCTTGTTTCTGAGCATCATAAGGTATGTGCCCCAAGTCTCATAGGGCAACGCATCAGCAAGTTTCTCAATCAACTCATCAGTGCTCTTCTCAATACTCAACCTTTTCATGTTGGCAAGCAAATTACAATAACGTTCAATAATCTCTTGTGTACTTTTATTCTTTAATCCTCGAAACAAATCAAATTATTTCTTTAGAAGCGATTTCTTGCTTTTAACCATCTCCTCAATTCCTCGAAACTTTGAACGTAATGCTTTCCAAATCGAATATGATGTTCCATTATGTTGTAAAAGAACCATGATATCTTCTTTCACTGCTTGTTGAAGAAGACTTAGCATCATTTTCTCATCTTTGTACTTCTTCCTAGCATCAGCAGTAAGATCTTTTATTGGAACGGGTTCTTCATCATCATTCAAAGGTCTAACATACTTTGTCTCGACACATTCCCAAGCATCAAGATAATTAGTTTGCACCCAATTTTCAAACCGACCTTCCCAACCTTTATATTCTTCTATATTCATGAGCTTGGGAGGCTTTTGCATCGTCCCTGTTTCGTTTTCGAGCATTAAGGTTTGAACAGCAGTGATTGGGGTACTGGGAGTAGCGAATGCGTTGTAGAAATCCTCGTCCATTTTTCCGAATTTTAAATGAGCTGTATCACCTTGTAAGAATACCTGACAAGCAAACACACAAACAACAATCAGTTTATAGATTTATCAATTAACAGGATAAAACTGGTACTCGAACTGGTGAATATTCTGTTTGAACAGAAGGTTGACACACTGTGCGGACAGCTAAGACCCGGATCAAATATGGATGAGTTGACTCTTTTACGTGCAAACTGACGGATTTTCAAATGAACTGAGCCTTTGAGACTTTTGAACTCCAAAATGTTCGGATTTGGAAATGAATTTGATGTTGAGACTTGGGCCGTTACTCGATATCACTTATCACTTGATTGGGTTAATGAACTGTTTTGGGTCGTTCAAAAACACATGGGCTGACAACACTCAATGATTTAACCAAATAATGCTTGGGCTGTTAATGAAGATGCAACTTGGGCCGAGAAGCTTTTGATCAGATTAAACCGATGACTATCTTGACACACGTAAATGTTCCAATTACATGGGCTCGGTATAGTGGGCTGATATCAACTACCAACAAGATCCTTTAATCTCTCAAAACCTTTTTATTTGACCACACTTTTACTTTGACTTCAAATAACTAGTGGGCCGGTGCTGACATGCATCACATGTTGACAACATCAAACATCAATTACAAGTCCCTTGATTGGGCCGCGAATGTTGCATATATCATAAAAAATTCATCACTTATCACAACTATGATTGGACCTATATTGAAATTTTATCAATTCATTTACTAACCAAAAACTGATTGATCAATATTAATTCTAAAAAAATGTCGATTGGACCTCAAAGTCTTTCACATGCAAGCTTTAAATGACCGACAATTTGAAATATCACCACTCAAAGATTGGACCATTAATCTTGAATCACATGCACATCTTGGATGAAACAATCACGTGAACTGACATCCTAAAACTTTCACCCACGCATATGATCTAGTTATATTCACATTATCTCTTTTTAATGTACTGACACTCTTGTTTATTAATATGTTGAACAACTTTCACGTGATCAACTTTTTAAACGGTGATTATATTTCAAACGATATGATCATGCTTCAAACGATAGGACCAGTTTTTCAAACGGTATGAAGCTTTTTCAAACGATAGGAAGCTTTTTCAAACGGAATGGTTTATGACGTCATCATTTAACGAACAATTTCAAACGGACATGCAGTTTTCTATCAGTTTTAGTTCGATTTTCAGTCTGAAACTTGTAAGGCTTTGTTAAATGTCAATTCCGAACATAATGTGAAGATTTGAGCCGATTTTAACCGTAAAAACAGATTTTCAAGCTGAAAATAGCAAGAACTCCTTGTCCTGAGCTCTGATACCAATTGTAGGACCAGTTTCGACCTGAATGAGTCGTTCGGAAGAGCTCTCATACGTTTCAGAGGCGGAAACTAAGAAACGCACTAGAAAACAGCTTAAACTACACTTTAATCCTCTTTTACATTCAATTGACAAAGTTTACAGCGAGAGGAAATACCGGCAGCACTTCGGTATCAACTGACCTGACCGTTACAAATGAACTCAAACGAATCCTATTTATACTAACAGCCTAACCGTTTGAAACATGCTTCAAACGGTTACAAGTATTCAAACGGAAGGCCTCAAACGGCCATGCTCAAACGGTTATCTTCAAACTGTTGGGCCTTCAAGTTGGGCTTTCTCTTCAAATGGTTGGACCTCCTAATGCCATCTTTCTATTGGACCTTTAAATGGCAACATATCATTTGATATTTCAAACGGCCACTATACATTTTTCATTTTCATGACATCACTTGTGATATCAACTGGGTGATGTCACTTGTGATGTCACCTATGTGATGTCACTCGTGATGTCATGCCTGATCATATCTGCAACGAACCCAAAACTCGATATTAAGACGAAGACGACAGATGACTGCACCAACAGTTACCCAGCAAATAGGCGTCGTACTCTAGAGGACCGTTGATTTAGCTATCACCATGACTCGCCTTAGGGATGAAACCATATAAGGGAACTGCTCCTTGGTGCAATCAATGTAGCCGTCATCATCCGAATCAAATACCCTATTTCAAGTGTACCCACGGTGGACGATGGGGACATTTGGTTAACATGTGCCGCTTTGCAATCCAAAGCAAAGCTGTTATAAACCCTGCTGTTGTTCAAACCTTCCATCCTGCTTCATATGTCGCCTTGGCATATCTAGCGCCTCAACCTCATGAACTTTCTACCTTGTGTATCGACTTAAGCACGCCTAGTGCAAGGTGTCGGAACACCTCTCGTTACACAAAATTCCAAATTCCAAAATAGGATCTTTCTATCCTCATAATTAGATCCTTATGGATGATTATCAATCAAATCGGAGACCTAAATTGAATTATTCGTATGCCTTAATATGTATATAACGATTCAATAAGGATAAATCCGAATTCCTATTAAGATTTTCCTATCTTCATAGATAGATTCTTGAAAATGATTAAAGTGCCAAATGAAATCCACAAATTGGATTCCTGGTGTGCTTTAAATATCCGTGTCCAAAGATAACAAATTAAAGGTCAAGTTAATCAATTATGTGATTATGTGCTTATGTGTTCCCTTTTATGTTTTGTGTAATCCAAATTTTTGTTATCCAAATCCTCGTAGAATCTTCCATATCTTCGTATAAGGGATTCATAGTAGGATATCCAAAGGTACTATCTTAAATCCTTAATGGACTTCTACGTTGTAGTTAAGTCCCTTGGGTTATGAAGTACTATTCCATAATTAGACCCCTTGAGTGGTCTAGTTAAACAGATTTATCCAAAAATCTGGTTAGGAATATCATGTGATGATATAGCTGAAAAGACTCCTTGGTGGTCTAATTAAAGAGATCATTTGTCGATCTAATTAAAAGGACCCTATGGTAGTCTAGCCACACTCATCACAGGATTGATCTTCTTCCCCTACACATTATGAAATGAACTGTGCGGACTGTGCAAGGAATTACGTAATTTTGGAGGCCTACATAATTATGGAATTTAGTGCACAGAAACCACAGCGAGTTTTGTCATGTGTCTAGAGTGAATGTAATACCCATAAATTTAAAATCATTATTCTAGAAATAAAAAGAATAACAGTAAATATAAACCACTAGAAAACCCTAATTAAGACACCCAAGCACGTCAATCAAGCAGGTAGGTAGGCTCGTCAATTAAGCAGGTAGGTAGGCACGTCAACTAAGCAGGTAGGTAGGCATGTCAAGCAGGTAGGTAGGCACGTCAATCAAGCAGGTAGGTAGGCATGTCAAGCAGGTAGGTAGGCATGTCAAGCAGGTAGGTAAGCATGTCAAATTTCTGGCTATAAATAGCCGACTTTGGCACTTGATTTCTGGTGTCAAAGCGACGGAAATTCTCTGAACATACGTCAAATTAGAGTAGTTACAATCCAATTAAACACACACGAATCACGAAGTGCTGCCGCAATCAGGGTAATTACTAGATCGCTATTACGATTCATTTCCGGGATCAATATGTCCAAAGAATGTCTAAGTGCCGCCCACATTGGGTTATGCTTTGTCGTTTGTCGATAATTCGATAAATGAGTTGAAGCATTATACTTTGTCGTTTGTCGATAATTCGATAAATGAGTTGAAGTATTATACTTTGTCGTTTGTCGTTAATACGATAAATGAGTTGAAGTATTGCACTTGGTCATTCATTGGGAGAATTTGATCTCGTAAATTATCGTAACTGCTGTATTGATCACTAACCCTGTTTTGTGTACATTATTGTGAAATTAGGTTAAAAGATTAATCAGTAGTCTAAACTCTGCCCCCATATAAATCTAAAATATTAGCACAAGGTAGCTTCACTTTGGAGTTATTAAGGTACGGATCCTTACCCCACTCTTTATTGCTTCATATTCAAATTGTTATAAAACCACTAAATTACTATATCTGTTAAAAACTCCTCACGTCTTTGATTATCGATTCATTTGACAGTCCGTTCGATTCCTATCCTAATCATTTGATTTAGCTTTCATGTCATGCGATAGTATTATGTTGTTATACTCATTATCGCATGTTCCAATATATGTTTCGTTTTGTTATGAAAATAAGTTTTATAAGTTATGTGAATAAGACCATTTGTACTCTGATACCCTGAGTATCGCTTCTCGTGGAGTGTCCCACAAGCATGTTGTTGTGGCATCAACATCATGTGCTCCATCCGTGACGGAGAGATCAGTTCACGGCGTCTCTTAAGTACAAGTGTGGTACATAAGGCTATTAGGAGGCGTATGGATCGATCCTAGGATTTAAGTATAAGGAGGTGGATAACGGGTATGCCAATTCGCCATCTCATGTGATAATTATGCAGGAGTAGCTACCTGTGTATTGTCACGTTCTAAGTTTGCTCATGGGTACATCCGTAAGATATGATTATGAAATTTTGTTCTTGCATCGTATCATTTTCGCCTAAAGTTCCATCCGGATAAGATTTCATATGAAGCATTATTTGTTATTTGAGCCTAAAATTCCGTACTGAGCATTCGGCTCATTCCGTAAACTTTTTGTATATACAGGTCCACAGGTTACTTTGGGAGGGGAAAAGAGAGAAGAATAAAGCCTAGGAATAAATCTGAAGATATTAGTTAAATAAGATGAATGTCTCCGCTTGTATATTAATCTTAACTTTAATGATCGTATGGTTGTGTCCTTATCAAATAAATAAATGGAATTATGACCTTTTTTATGTTACCGTTATTGTGACACGTCAGCCCTTCCGGGTTGGGGTGTTACAGCTTTGGTATCAGAGCAAAGGCTCTTTCCTGTAGAAAACTTGAAGATAGTAATTAAGACCTGTGAGGAATGGGTAGATATCTATGATAGGATTCAACTTGATCTCTTATTTGGTTTAACTCCTATGTCTATTCTTATAGATGTCTATGTAGGAAATATCAGTACTAATAGTCACTCTAAGTATCTGTAAGTCTCTATTGACTTTTCGTACGGTAAGATATTTTATTAAGATACGTTATAAAAGGACCATTAGGGCACATATATAAGGTAATTGACAAGTATAGTCATGACCTTAGTTATGAATTTCAGATACACATGTGTGCTTAGGAGATTCTGGTTATATAAGTTAGTAACTCTGCTATAAAAGTTTCGTTTCTGTTACCTATGCAATAGGTTATATTCTTGTTTGAAAAATTTCGAGGACGAAATTTCTTTTAAGGGGGTAATAGTTGTAATACCCATAAATTTAAAATCATTATTCTAGAGATAAAAAGAATAATAGTAAATATAAACCACTAGAAAACCCTAATTAAGACACCCAAGCACGTCAATCAAGCAGGTAGGTAAGCATGTCAAGCAGGTAGGTAGGCACGTCAATTAAGCAGGTAGGTAGGCACGTCAACTAAGCAGGTAGGTAGGCATGTCAAGCAGGTAGGTAGGCACGTCAACTAAGCAGGTAGGTAGGCACGTCAACTAAGCAGGTAGGTAGGCACGTCAGTCAAGCAGGTAGGTAGGCACGTCAATCAAGCAGGTAGGTAGGCATGTCAAGCAGGTAGGTAGGCATGTCAAGCAGGTAGGTAAGCATGTAAAATTTCTGGCTATAAATAGCCGGCTTTGGCACTTGATTTCTGGTGTCAAAGCGACGGAAATTCTCTGAACATATGTCAAATTAGAGTAGTTACAATCCAATTAAACACACACGAATCACGAAGTGCTGCCGCAATCAGGGTAATTACTCGATCGCTATTACGATTCATTTCCGGGATCAATATGTCCAAAGAATGTCTAAGTGCCGCCCACATTGGGTTATGCTTTGTCGTTTGTCGATAATTCGATAAATGAGTTGAAGCATTATACTTTGTCGT
This sequence comes from Helianthus annuus, assembly GCF_002127325.2. Lineage (NCBI taxonomy): Eukaryota > Viridiplantae > Streptophyta > Magnoliopsida > Asterales > Asteraceae > Helianthus > Helianthus annuus. Next base: position 68,429,675 of record NC_035441.2, read on the forward strand.
TTGTCGATAATTCGATAAATGAGTTGAAGTATTATACTTTGTCGTTTGTCGTTAATACGATAAATGAGTTGAAGTATTGCACTTGGTCATTCATTGGGAGAATTTGATCTCGTAAATTATCGTAACTGCTGTATTGATCACTAACCCTGTTTTGTGTACATTATTGTGAAATTAGGTTAAAAGATTAATCAGTAGTCTAAACTCTGCCCCCATATAAATCTAAAATATTAGCACAAGGTAGCTTCACTTTGGAGTTATTAAGGTACGGATCCTTACCCCACTCTTTATTGCTTCATATTCAAATTGTTATAAAACCACTAAATTACTATATCTGTTAAAAACTCCTCACGTCTTTGATTATCGATTCATTTGACAGTCCGTTCGATTCCTATCCTAATCATTTGATTTAGCTTTCATGTCATGCGATAGTATTATGTTGTTATACTCATTATCGCATGTTCCAATATATGTTCCGTTTTGTTATGAAAATAAGTTTTATAAGTTATGTGAATAAGACCATTTGTACTCTGATACCCTGAGTATCGCTTCTCGTGGAGTGTCCCACGAGCATGTTGTTGTGGCATCAACATCATGTGCTCCATCCGTGACGGAGAGATCAGTTCACGGCGTCTCTTAAGTACAAGTGTGGTACATAAGGCTATTAGGAGGCGTATAGATCGATCCTAGGATTTAAGTATAAGGAGGTGGATAACGGGTATGCCAATTCGCCATCTCATGTGATAATTATGCAGGAGTAGCTACCTGTGTATTGTCACGTTCTAAGTTTGCTCATGGGTACATCCGTAAGATATGATTATGAAATTTTGTTCTTGCATCGTATCATTTTCGCCTAAAGTTCCATCCGGATAAGATTTCATATGAAGCATTATTTGTTATTTGAGCCTAAAATTCCGTACTGAGCATTCGGCTCATTCCGTAAACTTTTTGTATATACAGGTCCACAGGTTACTTTGGGAGGGGAAAAGAGAGAAGAATAAAGCCTAGGAATAAATCTGAAGATATTAGTTAAATAAGATGAATGTCTCCGCTTGTATATTAATCTTAACTTTAATGATCGTATGGTTGTGTCCTTATCAAATAAATAAATGGAATTATGACCTTTGTTTATACTACCGTTATTGTGACACGTCAGCCCTTCCGGGTTGGGGTGTTACAGTGAACCCTGTTCATTTCCAATTCTGATGAAGCATCCGTTGAAGAAAAATGAACTAGCTATTCATTTTTCACTTCTGAAAGAATATCCGTTGATGGAAATGAATATCCGTTTATTTAATCCTTCATTTCCGTTCCGATGAAGAATCCGTTGAGGAAAATGGATCATCCATTCATTTTCGCTTCTGAAGAATATCCGTTGATGGAAATGAATATCCGTTTGTTTAATCCTTCATTTCCATTCTGATGAAGAATCCATTGAGGAAAATGGATCATCCATTCATTTTCGCTTCTGAAGAATATCCGTTGATGGAAATGAATATCCGTTTGTTTAATCCTTCATTTCCGTTCTGATGAAGAACCCGTTGAGGAAAATGGATCATCCATTCATTTTCGCTTCTGAAGAATATCCGTTGATGGAAATGAATATCCGATTGTTTTATTCTTCTTTTCCGTTCTGATGAAGAATCCGTTGAGGAAAATGGATCATCCATTCATTTTCGCTTCTGAAGAATATCCGTTGATGGAAATGAATATCCATTTGTTTAATCCTTCATTTCCGTCCTGATGAAGAATTCGTTGAGGAAAATGGATCATCCATTCATTTTCGCTTCTGAAGAATATCCGTTGAAGGAAATGAATATTCGTTTGATTATCCTTTTCATTTCCGACTCTGAGGAAGCATCTGTTGAAAATGACTCCGTTTGTTCATTTTCGTTTCTGGAGAATATCCGTTGAAGGAAATGAATATTCGTTTGATTATCCTTTTCATTTCCGATTCTGAGGAAGCATCTGTTGAAAATGACTCAGTTTGTTCATTTTCGTTTCTGGAGAATATCCATTGAACGAAATGAATATCTGTTTGGTTATCCTTTTCATTTCTGTTTCTGAGGAAGCATCTGTTGAAAATGATTCCGTCCATTCATTTTCGTTTCTGAAGAAGTCTGTTAAGGAAATTATAGGATTATGCTTTGCATATCCCTAGTGGTTATTTGACACAAAGTCACAGACAGACTCCTACGAATAAATTTCGGGACGAAATTTCCTAAAGTAGGGGAGACTGTGACACCTGTGTCACTGTGACCGTCAAACAAATGCCAAACCAATGAAATTTTGTGTTTCATACTTGGGATTTGTGAAAATATGTGTATCGTTTGCACGTATCAATTCTTGTTCGATTTCGGGCTTTAAATCGCTTTCTGGAAGGTAATACGCGATCTGATGCGTAAATATAACCAGTTTAATGCAACAAACACTCCGGAATAGTGACATAGGCTTAACATACCTTAAATAACCTTTACATAACTTAGAAATAAGTTTTGGATGGTTTGGTATGCCGAAATCAAGTTTATTCGCTTACAGGGACTAAATTCGACAAACTGCGAAAGTATGCCGATTTGTACTGTAATGAACAATCCGGAACTTGACCATAAGATAAACACACCTTAAATATCCTTTACATAGCTTAGAAATAGGCTTTGAGGGGTTCGGTGTGCTAAAATAAACTTTATGTTCATTCAGGGACTAAAAGCGTCAAAAAGTGCACAAGTTTGCATTTTTGCGCATATCTTACGTTCTGAATATATCCGGACACCCAAAAATTTATGTTATCATTAAAATATTATATTTTAGTGATTGGCGTGATAAAATTCCATTCGTCGCACAATTTGGATCGTTTTTGCGTTCGTTACGACTTCCGTCGTAATTAACCGAACAACACAACCGTACGACCAAACGAACCGACATCCGAGATATTTTTGAGCATGTTTTGAGTTCCCAATACTTTAACTTCATTTTAGAGCCTTGAAATGAGGTTAACGGGGCTTAAACGTGTCAAAAATGGGCCAAAATACAAGTTTTGGGCTGCAGGGACCAAAACTGATAATCTGCCAAAGATGCCAGTGTTACAGTACAGAAACATTGAATCTGGTCATTCAGTTCGATTTCGATGGTTTTGATCAATGGTTTTTCATACTATGGGCTGGTTTGTGTGGGGAACAAGTCCCCCAATCTTTCCTTGACACTTGTATGGCTTGGATCATGCCCTCCTCTCCAAGAAATGATCCTAACGGTTTTACAAAAACTATATAAAGCCATGTCCCCATTCCATTTCCTACAAATTTGGTCTGAGATTTCTCTAAGTGGTTGGGACATTTCACTTCCTACCTGAGAATACTTGGAACCAAATCTTTTGGGACCCTTTGTAAGTATTCCTTCGTTCTTTTATCGCTTTTCGAGTCCGCAAGTCAAACTTTGTTTGACTTTCAGCTTTGACCACGAGATGGTCAACGAGAAGTTCGTTTGAACTTCGCAACGTGAGCGTAATCACGTTGGTTATAGTCCTTAGTCACTATACCTACTGATTACCACGTTGTCTAGGCGTAGTGACGAGTCGTAGTTTAGGTCAAAATGCGCATTTAAGCGTATTTTGCAACCAAACTACTCGTGGTATCAAAACACTTTGTTTTGATATCAAAACCCGTTTTCTAACTTAGGTAGGCATGTTTTAACATGCTTAGCTCGTCACTTTTAGTTTAGTGCTTGTTTAGAGTCGTTAGTCAAGCGGTCTAAACCACCGCTTAGACTTTCTGTGACACCCCAGGAAAACCAGTGAACGATGTAACTTACCTAGCTTCCTCAGTGAGTGCGTACCAAATTTCGGGACGAAATTTCTTTTAAGTTGGGGATAATGTGACAACTCGAGTTTCTGACTTTCACTTTCGCATTTAATGCGCGTTGACTTTGACTGTTTAGTTGTTTGGATTGTGGACTTGAAATTGTACGCGTTGTGTTTTAATGAAACGTATTGTCATTTTGCCTACATGTGATTACTTGCTGTGGTAGAAAATAATATTAGAATTTATTATTAAAACACTTAGTCTAAATCACGAAACATGGCATACAGTTCGAAGGATCTCGAAACATATCCTTCGATTCGAAGGATCAACTTTCGGTCCGAAGGATCTCGAAACATATCCTTCGACCAAGGACCCTATCCTTCGACATCTTTCGGCCCAGCCTTTCTAATGGGCTTGGCCCATTCCTGTGAAACGATTTATATACGTGATGCATGTAAACCGGCAGTAGTTTCAAAAAAAAAAAAAAACCCTAGTTCCCTTGCGTGTGTGTGACGGCATATAGCAAACCTACTCTCTGTTCGAAGGATTTCCTTCCATAATCCAGATTTCCGGTTAGTATGTGATGTTGTTTATGATGCTTTGATTTCGTGATTAATAAATTGTCTTGCAATATATTGTTAGTATGTTAGTCGGATCTGTTCTGATGATGTTCAATGATAATGTTTTGTGGGTCGGCTATGATAACTGGATATGTATGTTAGTATTGCAATATGTTGGTATGTTGTTATGAATCGGATATGGTAGGCTTAGCAAATGTAATTGGATTGAATTGTCATGGTTGTTAAGATGTTTATGTTAATCAGGTTTATAATCGGCCGAATATTGCAATCGGACATGTTTATGTAATCGGCACCTATGTGTAAATTAGATAGTTTGGATGATCTTGTTATTCAGATTAGGGTTCTTGATAAACATGGGAATCATGCTTGTTTGATCTTGTTGATGTTGGCTGATTTGCGAAATTTGTGTTAATTGATAATCGGATAAACTTGGAAACTTTGTGTAAACGTAACTGTTACTTGTCGAAGGATGGTAGTTACTCGAAACATAGTTGTGACCGAAAGATACTTGTTAGTCGAAACATAGTTGAGACCGAAAGATATATGTCCTTCGAAGGATAGCTTTGACCGAAGGATAGCTTTGACCGAACCATAACTTTGACCGAAAGATAGTTTGGACCGAAAGATAGCTTTGACCGAAAGATGACATTGGTCCGAAACATAACATTCGGTCCGAAGGATAATTGTGATAACTGTTGTCGAAAGATAATAGCTGGATTCGAAAGATACTAGGGACTTATGAACCTACTTTGAAAGATGGAATTATATGCTTGATTTATTTGGCATGCCATGCTTGATGAACGTTAACATTTGTATACGTGCAATATTACGTGTTGAGCCGATATGCAAACTGATTGCTATGTGAACAGATTGGTATCAGAGCCATTGGTTATAGAGAACTCGGTTTTAATATGGAAAAACGTTTTTATTAAAACCAGACTATAACCAGAACAGTGCTTTCAACGATCCACAACGACGCTTCGCTCCACGTGCAAGACTCAACTTCCTAGGTAATAAGGTTTATGTTTATTGCCTACATTGCTAGAATTTGCATAGAACTTTGCTCGTAGTATGCTTACATTACCTTGCTCACAACTTGACATTGCATGAGAATACTTATGTGCTTACACTCTTCTGTCATCGCACTATTCGCGAACCTTTCTCACTTATGTTGCCTTTGATGTGAAGATCAATGGCCGCACGAATTACCATGACTCAAGCCCAGCTAGAGGCTCTCGTTGCTGCGGCAGTTGCAGCCGCCCAAGCAGGTAGTATACCCTGCAGTATAGACACTAGGATCTTTAGATCCTACATTAATTCTCGTACTTAACTTTGCCCTATTCGTACACAATAGGTCAACCCGCTCAGCAACAGCCTGGGTGCACCTTCAAGAATTTCATGGATTGTCGTCCTAGCTCGTTCAGTGGCACGGAGGGAGCAGTTGGACTCCTCCATTGGTTTGAAAAGCTCGAGTCGGTTTTCGAAATGTGTGAATGCCCTGAGGCTCGCAGGGTGAAGTTCGCCACTGGCACACTTGAAGGGATTGCGCTCACTTGGTGGAACGCACAAGTGCAGATCTTAGGGTTGGCAGCTGCTAACGCCACACCCTGGAATGATTTCAAAGAATTGATCAAGAGGGAATACTGCACTAGAGAAGACATTCACAAGTTGGAGGACGAGTTGTATAACTTGAAAATGGTTGGTTCGGAAATCGAAGCTTACACCAAGAGATCGAATGAGTTGGCTGTGTTATGTCCAACTATGGTGGACCCTCCATACAAGCGTATTGAGTTGTATCTCAAGGGTTTGGCGCCAGAAATACAGAGCCACGTTACCTCGGCTAACCTCAACAATATCCAGGAAATACAGCGTCTCGCTCATCGCATCACTGATCAGGCAGTGGATCAGAATAAACTGCCAAAGCGTGTCGGCGCTACTGCTACAGCTGCTGCTTCAGTCACTCCAACTGCTGCTACTTCTGCCACACCCAGCGAGAATAAAAGAAAGTGGGACGGGGATTCCAGCAGGGGATCAGCGTCTGTTCAGTCCCAAACTCAGCAACGTCGCACCAACGATTACCAGAGTCCGAGTCAGCAATCATCGGGCAGTCAGGGACATAGTGGTTATAAGGGAAATCACCCGTGGTGTAACAGGTGCAACAAACACCACAGTGGAAGATGTCGCAGGAGTCAATGTCAAAGATGTCACAAGCCGGGTCATGAGGCTAAAGATTGTAGAAGCTCGCGTCCAGCAAACCAGCACCAGCAACTTCCACCGCCAGCTCCACAGAATCAACAGCAGCAGCCACAGCGTGGAAACCGGGGGTGTTTCCAGTGTGGGGCTGAAGGTCACTACAAACGCGATTGTCCTCAGTTGAACCAGAATCGCAATAACAACAACAACCAGGGCAACGGGAATAACAACAATAATCAGAACAACGGGGGAAACAACAACAACAACGGCAATGAAGCTCGTGGTCGTGCTTTTGTGTTGGGTCGAGGAGATGCAGTGAATGATCCCAATGTGGTTATGGGTAAGTTTCTTCTTGACGATATTTATGTTACTGTCTTATTTGATTCGGGTGCTGATACAAGCTATATGTCATTGAAAATGGGTAAATTATTAAAACGTACACCAACACCTCTAGACACCAAACACGTCGTAGAACTGGCCAATGGTAAAAGTGTAGAAGCCACGCAGGTAGTCAAGGGTTGTAGTATTGTTCTAGCGGGTCAGACTTTCTCGATTGATCTCATACCCATAGTTTTGGGTAGTTTCGACGTCGTCATCGGTATGGATTGGTTATCCCAACATCATGCGGAGATCTTATGCAAAGAAAAAGTTATTCGTATTCCTCGCTCCAGTCAAGAACCTCTCGAAGTACAAGGTGACAAGAGTGGTGCTGTGGTTGGCATCATCTCTTTCTTAAAGGCGCAGAAATGTTTACGAAAGGGACATACTGCCATTCTGGCACTTGTCACTGACGCATCAGCAAAGGAAAGGAAGCTAGAGGATATACCAGTTGTGCGTGATTTTCCTCAAGTGTTTCCTGAAGATTTACCTGGTTTACCTCCTCATCGTCAAGTCGAGTTTCAGATTGAGTTAGCTCCTGGAGCAGCACCAATAGCCCGCGCACCGTATCGTTTAGCTCCAACCGAACTGGAAGAACTGTCGAAGCAGCTGCAAGAGCTCTTGGAAAAGGGCTTTATTCGTCCAAGCTCTTCGCCTTGGGGAGCTCTAGTGTTATTTGTGAAGAAGAAAGACGGTACGTTCAGAATGTGTATAGACTACCGTGAACTCAACAAGGTGACGGTGAAGAACCGTTATCCTCTTCCGCGCATCGACGACTTATTCGACCAGTTGCAAGGGTCGTGTTACTATTCCAAGATTGATCTAAGGTCAGGGTATCATCAGCTGAGAGTCCGGGATGAGGACGTCTCCAAAACCGCTTTCAGAACTCGCTACAGTCATTACGAGTTTCTTGTCATGCCATTCGGGCTTACGAACGCGCCTGCAGTCTTCATGGACCTTATGAACAGGGTGTGCAAACCCTATCTCGATAAGTTTGTTATCGTCTTCATCGACGACATTTTGATTTACTCCAAGAGTCAGGAGGAGCACGAGCAGCACTTACGTCTGATCTTGGAACTTCTTCGAAAGGAGCAACTGTACGCAAAGTTCTCCAAATGCGACTTCTGGCTTCGTGAAGTCCACTTCTTAGGCCATGTGGTAAACAAGGATGGGATTCATGTCGATCCATCCAAGGTTGATTCGATCAGAAACTGGCCAGCACCACGTACACCGACAGAAATACGCCAATTTTTGGGTTTGGCGGGTTACTACAGGCGATTTATTAAAGACTTCTCAAAGATCGCGCAACCACTTACTATGCTAACACAGAAAGGTGTCGTTTACAGATGGGGTAATATGCAAGAGACCGCTTTTCAGTACTTAAAAGATAGGCTTTGCAGCGCACCTATTCTCTCATTGCCAGAGGGCACGGATGACTTCGTGGTTTATTGTGACGCATCGATACAGGGGCTTGGATGTGTATTGATGCAACGTGATAAAGTGATAGCCTACGCTTCTCGGCAACTCAAGGTTCATGAACGGAACTACACGACGCACGATTTAGAGCTGGGAGCTGTTGTTTTCGCGCTTAAGATATGGCGACACTACCTGTACGGTACCAGGTGCACGATTTACACCGATCACAGGAGTCTCGAGCATATTCTTAAGCAAAAGGATTTGAATATGCGTCAACGGAGATGGGTTGAACTTCTAAACGACTATGAATGCGCCATCAAGTATCATCCAGGCAAGGCCAATGTTGTGGCTGATGCCCTCAGTCGGAAAGACACTCTACCTAAGCGCGTGCGAGCGCTACAGCTTACTATTCAGTCCAGTCTTCCTGCACAGATACGAGCTGCTCAGTTAGAAGCACTGAAACCCGAAAACGTCAAAGCTGAAGCCTTACGCGGTTCAAGGCAACAAATGGAACAAAAGGAAGACGGCGCCTACTATGTAACGGGGCGTATTTGGGTCCCACTTTATGGCGGTCTACGAGAGCTTGTGATGGATGAAGCGCACAAGTCTCGCTACTCGGTACATCCAGGGTCGGATAAGATGTACCACGATATCAGAACAACTTATTGGTGGCCAAACATGAAAGCTCTTATCGCAACTTACGTCGGCAAGTGTTTAACTTGTGCAAGGGTTAAAATCGAGTACCAGAAACCATCAGGCCTACTGCAGCAACCAGAAATACCACAATGGAAATGGGAGCAAATTTCCATGGATTTTGTTACTGGCCTACCTAGATCCCAGCGTGGGAATGACACTATCTGGGTGGTCGTTGATCGGCTCACAAAGTCTGCTCACTTCTTGGCTATCAAAGAAACGGATAAGTTTTCTACCCTAGCAGACATCTACATGAAAGAAGTTGTTTCGAGGCACGGAGTGCCCACTTCTATCATTTCGGATCGCGATGCACGATTCACGTCAGAGCTTTGGCAAGCGATGCACAAATCTTTCGGCTCACGATTAGACATGAGCACAGCATATCATCCTCAGACGGATGGGCAGTCTGAGCGAACTATCCAAACTCTAGAAGACATGCTTCGAGCGTGTGTCATAGACTTCGGCAACGGCTGGGAAAAACACCTCCCTTTGGTGGAGTTCTCGTACAATAACAGTTACCATACCAGCATTCAAGCCGCTCCATTCGAGGCATTGTACGGACGTAAATGCCGGTCACCTCTCTGTTGGGCAGAGGTGGGGGATAGTCAAATTACGGGTCCAGAGATTGTAGTGGACGCCACAGAAAAGATAGCACAGATACGACAACGCATGGCGGCAGCACGCGACCGTCAGAAAGCCTACGCGGACAAGCGTAGAAAACCATTGGAATTTGAGGTCGGGGACCGGGTTTTATTGAAAGTTTCACCCTGGAAGGGTGTGGTTCGATTTGGTAAACGAGGCAAACTGAATCCGCGGTACGTCGGACCATTCGAAATCTTAGAAAAGATTGGCAAAGTAGCCTACAGATTAAACCTACCTCCTGAACTCGGTGCAGTTCACAATGTATTTCACGTGTCGAATCTGAAGAAATGCCTATCAGATGAGACCCTTATAGTTCCTTTTAAGGAACTCACTATCGACGAGCGGTTGCAGTTCGTCGAGGAACCAGTTGAAATCACGGACCGGGATGTTAAGGTCCTCAAACACAAGAGAATCCCTCTTGTTCGAGTTCGTTGGAACTCCCAGCGTGGCCCAGAGTATACCTGGGAACGCGAAGATCAGATGAAAGAAAAGTATCCCCAGTTATTCGAAACCAATGCATCCACTTCTGAGGCTGAAGCTACTACTACTGAATTTCGGGACGAAATTCCAAATCAACGGGGGAATGATGTGACACCCCAGGAAAACCAGTGAACGATGTAACTTACCTAGCTTCCTCAGTGAGTGCGTACCAAATTTCGGGACGAAATTTCTTTTAAGTTGGGGATAATGTGACAACTCGAGTTTCTGACTTTCACTTTCGCATTTAATGCGCGTTGACTTTGACTGTTTAGTTGTTTGGATTGTGGACTTGAAATTGTACGCGTTGTGTTTTAATGAAACGTATTGTCATTTTGCCTACATGTGATTACTTGCTGTGGTAGAAAATAATATTAGAATTTATTATTAAAACACTTAGTCTAAATCACGAAACATGGCATACAGTTCGAAGGATCTCGAAACATATCCTTCGATTCGAAGGATCAACTTTCGGTCCGAAGGATCTCGAAACATATCCTTCGACCAAGGACCCTATCCTTCGACATCTTTCGGCCCAGCCTTTCTAATGGGCTTGGCCCATTCCTGTGAAACGATTTATATACGTGATGCATGTAAACCGGCAGTAGTTTCAAAAAAAAAAAAAAACCCTAGTTCCCTTGCGTGTGTGTGACGGCATATAGCAAACCTACTCTCTGTTCGAAGGATTTCCTTCCATAATCCAGATTTCCGGTTAGTATGTGATGTTGTTTATGATGCTTTGATTTCGTGATTAATAAATTGTCTTGCAATATATTGTTAGTATGTTAGTCGGATCTGTTCTGATGATGTTCAATGATAATGTTTTGTGGGTCGGCTATGATAACTGGATATGTATGTTAGTATTGCAATATGTTGGTATGTTGTTATGAATCGGATATGGTAGGCTTAGCAAATGTAATTGGATTGAATTGTCATGGTTGTTAAGATGTTTATGTTAATCAGGTTTATAATCGGCCGAATATTGCAATCGGACATGTTTATGTAATCGGCACCTATGTGTAAATTGGATAGTTTGGATGATCTTGTTATTCAGATTAGGGTTCTTGATAAACATGGGAATCATGCTTGTTTGATCTTGTTGATGTTGGCTGATTTGCGAAATTTGTGTTAATTGATAATCGGATAAACTTGGAAACTTTGTGTAAACGTAACTGTTACTTGTCGAAGGATGGTAGTTACTCGAAACATAGTTGTGACCGAAAGATACTTGTTAGTCGAAACATAGTTGAGACCGAAAGATATATGTCCTTCGAAGGATAGCTTTGACCGAAGGATAGCTTTGACCGAACCATAACTTTGACCGAAAGATAGTTTGGACCGAAAGATAGCTTTGACCGAAAGATGACATTGGTCCGAAACATAACATTCGGTCCGAAGGATAATTGTGATAACTGTTGTCGAAAGATAATAGCTGGATTCGAAAGATACTAGGGACTTATGAACCTACTTTGAAAGATGGAATTATATGCTTGATTTATTTGGCATGCCATGCTTGATGAACGTTAACATTTGTATACGTGCAATATTACGTGTTGAGCCGATATGCAAACTGACTGCTATGTGAACATTAAATTGCATGCGTATCATTGCGAACATGAACTGATTTGTTATACGTGCATACAATAGGACGTGATTAATTACTTGTGAGTGCATAACCTAGCATACCGAGCAAACCAAGGTGAGTTCACACGAGCCAAGGCATGGGTTCCCAGGGTGGGAATGGGTTGGATGATTACTTGTGCATACTTTGATATTATAACGAACGATTAAACTGTTGATGCTTACGAACTGCCTTCGCACACACCCTGGTCGGTAAAGACTATGGTCGCGAACGAACTACTCAACTGCCTTCGCACACACCCTGGTCGGTAAAGACTATGGTCGCGAATTGATTAACCGCCTTCGCACACACCCTGGTCGGTAAAGACTATGGTCGCGAACTATACGAACCCAATCTTCGCACACCTGCCTGGGAGGCCGCGATGGAACTATTCATATGGAACGTAACGATTAAACCATTACTCACCCTATACGATATTGAACTTTAAACTGTGAACTCGCTCAACTAGTTTGTTGATTATCTGCTGCATGCCTTGCAGGACCTTAGGTACTTATGGAGCTTGCACTGGAGGAGCGGGACGTTGTGGGCAGTGGATTATGAACGCTATGTTTAAACATTTCGAATAATTGAACTTATGGTTTACTTGGGTTAATTACTTATGCTTCCGCTACTGATACTATGATTGTTTTGAAACATCAATTGTATTGAATAAGGTTTTACGAACTACTTTATTTTTGTTATGTTATGTTCAATATGATTGATGGCTTGATCCTGGTCAGTCACGCTCCCAAGCGGTGATACTCCACGTGTGGATTTTGGGGGTGTGACACTTTCGAACTCGACCCGTTTGGTCGATCATTAGGATCCTACCAAGCATGTTTAGTGACCATAGTTGTATAGGGAATAACCTTCCGAGGTTATACCTTATGGTCACCTAGTTTAAGTAGTTGTATGATAGGTAGATTATATGCCTTAGGTAAATGACCTAAATGCCCTTTTTGTAGGACCGGTTTTGACTCCGAAACGATTGCGTAACCAAACGTGTGACGTGCAGAATCCGTACACGAACGTGACCGAACACACGAGACGTAATATAATCTGTGATTCTATTGATCAAATCTGAAAACGTACAAGAACCTGAATCACGATGTCACTTTCTCTCTCTAGTTTCTCTCTCTAGATCTAGAAAGCTCCAAATGACAAATGTAGCAAAAGTCTCTAATCTAACATAAAGTCTCCTATTTACAGTCCTAGGCATTTAATGAGGTTTCTCATTAATTACAATTATGCCACCTTGCCTTTTTGACTAACTATCAGTAATATAACAATATAAATCTCGTTTTCTTCTGTTTCTCGCTACGTGTGACACCTGTGTCACTTCAAACATCAAACAAATACCAAACCAATGAAATATTGTATTTCATACTTGGGATTTGTATAAATATGTGTATCGTTTGCACATATTGATTCTTGTTCGATTTCGGGCTTCTAAATCGCTTTCTAGAAGGTTATACGCGATCTGATGCGTAAATATAACCAGTTCAATGCAACAAACACTTCGGAATAGTGAACTAGGCTTAACATACCTTAAATAACCCTTGCATAACTTAGAAATAAGTTTTGGATGGTTTGGTATGCCGAAATCAAGTTTATTCGCTTACAGGGACTAATTTTGACAAACTGCGAAAGTATGTCAATTTGTAGTGTAACAGACCTTCCGGAACTTGATCATAAGTTAAATATGCCCTAAATATCCTTTACATAGCTTAGAAATAGGCTTTGAGGTGTTTGGTGCGCAAAAAAAACTTTATACTCATTCAGGGACTAAAAGCGTCGAAAAGTGCATAAGTTTGCATTTTCGCGCATATTTTACGTTCTGAATACTTCCGGACTTCCAAAAATTTATCCAAGCATTAAAATATTTTATTTTAGTGTTTGGCATAAGAAAAATCCATTCGTCGCGCAATTTGGATCGTTTTTCGCGTTTATGCGCATTCCGTCGTAATTAACCGAACAACGCAACCGTACGACCAAATGAACCGACATCCAAGATATTTTTGAGCACATTTTAAGTTCCCTATACTTTAACTTCATTTTAGATCTTTGAAATAGGGTTAACGAGGCTTAAACGTGTAAAAAATGCATCAAATACCAAGTTTTGGGGCTGCAGGGACCAAAACTGCCAATTTTCAAAGTTGCTGACCTGCAAGGTACTTACGGTCCGTATGGACCTTTTCTTACAGTCCGTAAGCATGTCCCAGATCAGCAGAATTGGTTTCCAGCTTGTTCCAGCTGTTCCACACCTTTGCTAATGGTTTTTCATCAATCTATGGGCTATTTTTGATGGTTTTTAAGTGTCCATGGTATCCAAATAGCATGTGCCCACTTGTACGACTTAGATCGAAGCTCAATCTTCGAGAAACGATCTTAACGGCTCTTGAATTCCTATAAATACACACCCTCATTCATTCCTCCAACTCACACTTGATCTGATTTTGGCTCTCTAAGTTGAAGTTTATGCTTCATACCTGAGAGTAAATCGGATCAAGAGCTTGCGGGGACCTTCTGTAAGTATTCTTTCGCGTTTTTCATTCGTTTTAGCATTAAAGTCAAACTGGGTTTGACTTTCTACATTGACCAATTTATGGTCAATGCGAAGTTCGTTTGAACTTCATAACGTGAGCGTAATCACGATGGTTATAGTCCCTAGTGACTATGCCTACTGATTTCCACGTTCTCTAGGCTCAGTGACGAGTCGTAGTTTCGGCCAAAATGCGTTTTCTCACGTATTTTGTAACCAAACTACTCTAGAGTATTAAAGCCGTTTGTTTTAATACCAAACCTGTTTTCTAACTTTACTAAACACGTTCTAGCATGTTTAGCTCGTCGCTTTTCGATTTATGCTTGTCTAGGGTCGTAAAGGTAAGCGATCTTAGGGTCCGACCCATTTGGTCGACCATTAGGGTCCGAACAAACACATTAGGTGACCATAGTTGTATAGGGAATAACCTTCCGAGGTTATACCTTATGGTCCCGTCGTTTAAGTAGTTGTATGATAGGTAGTTTATATGCCTTAGGTAAATTACCAAAATACCCTTTTTACGCATAAATTCATTTTAAGCGTATGTGACCTAAATTTTGACATCTAAACTGATTAGGAAACTATATTAGACATGTTAAGGCATATTCTACTTGTCATAGGACTAGTTCGGCGGTCCGAACACATTTTACGCAAACGACGCGTTAAAGTAGCATAAGCTTCCTAAACGGGTCGTAATGGGTCAAAAGCACTTAGGATAGGTTTCGTTTTAGTACGTAGGCTTTGTTAAACCATATTACATAAGTTCCCATACTTATTTGGTTTACGAACCCTCGTACTACCCGATCCTCCGATAGGTCCGTTTATTAATGTAGATACCTATATAGGTGCCGTTTGATTCCGTGATCTTCTAGCTTTGCTTGGTGGTTATCCTAGGACTTCTAAGCACCCTCAAGTGAGTACATAGTCCCCTATTTTACTGTTTTTCAAACATTTTGGGGTGAAACACATGTGCCTACTTGTTACTTTCATGTTTTTCGTGTTTTCACATCGTATACTTGCTATGTTCATTAGTACATTATTAGTACATGATTTCAAGTGTTTTTGCTATGTATGTCCATTGTGTGCATACTTAGTACATCGTTTTACATAACATTTCATGCTATGTATGTTCATCATACTTAGTACATTTTACATCACATGCTATGTATGCCCATTGTGTGCATACTTAGTACATCGTTTTACAAGACATTTTATGCTTGGTATCATGCTATGTATGTCCATCCGTCGCATACTTAGTACATTGTTTGTGCATTCTTACCTATGGTTTGGTTGTTACATATTTTGTGACAACTCGAATTTCCAAGATTTCTATTACGCATTTACTGCACGTTTATTGATTGTTTAAATTGTTTGCTTGCACAATTGGTTCGATATGAAACTGTATACGTTTTGATATAATATAGTGTTTTGTGGTTGTGCATGGTTATGTGTTACTTGTGAAAGATTTGTCAAATAATGGAATGTGGTGTTGAAACTGTAATAAATATTACTTAAGGGTGCTTAGGATTGATAGTGAAACTCTAACAACTCATAACCCTAATCCCCTTCTCTAATCATTCTCTAATCATTCACAAGAAACCAAAACACGTACTTTCACCTCCTCTAATCCTCTCTACAATCATCTCCTCATCTTTCTTGGTTTCACAAGTCTTTTGCATCAAGTTTGATTGGCAATTCATCTAAGAATCGAATCAAGGTAATTGTTTAACCATTGTTTGTGATTAATTGTTGATTGTTTGGTTGATGTTAAAACCCTAGTTCTTTATGTGATAAGCTGTGGTTAGTGATTTGATTCTGAAATTACTGTGATGACGATGATGATTAGTCGTATGCCGGATGAATCGTTTGTTATATGATAGTTATTATAATCACCGATTTACTGCTTATGATTTCTGTAAGGTGATTTAGGGTTTTGGATTGTATGTAATCGTAACTGGTTCAATAGAACGTAACTGATACAATCGTTTTGAGGTGAACATTCGTATGCATGTTGATGTTAGTCAGAGTTTTAAGAAATGCAACTTAGACCGACTTTGTTTGCTTGTATCTTGCCCGAGTTTAATATAATGCCATCTAGTCCGAGTTTGTGTAACAAGCATGAAGTCCGAGTTTCTTAAATGAAATCATGGCCGAGTTTATTAAATGAAAACATGTCTGAGTTTATTAAATGAAAACATGTGTCCGAGTTTCTTAAATGAAAACGTGTCTGAGTTTATTAAATGAAAACATGGTCCGAGTTTGTTTGGCAAGGTGATGGAGCTCGAGTTTGCATGAAAGATCCTCTTTGGTCCGAGTTTCAAGCATAGAACCCCCCCCCCCCATATTTTATCCGACTTTGTGAATGAGATTTAGTCCGAGTTTGATGATCATCATGCTGTCCGAGTTTAAGGATCATCAGGCTGTCCGAGTTTAATGACCACCAGGTTGTCCGAGTTTGGTCTTGATAAGTGGTCCGAGTATTTGAACATTATATGGCCCGAGTTTCAAACCAAAACCCTTGTCCGACTTTCATGTTATAATTTCCCCCCTATCCGAGTTTCAAAAGGGGTTACCCTAGTCCGACTTTGTGGATGTCAAGGAGGTCCGAGTTTTGGGTGGGAGCTCGTGGTCCGATCTTTTGGAATGAAACAAAGTGCCCGACCTTTATGTGTGTTATATCTTGTCCGAGTTATTACATGATAACTTAGCCTGAGTTTTGTGTAAACTGCATAGTCTGAACTAGTTAATTTATGAATGATCCGACGTTGTTGATGAACTATCTGAATTAGATTGATTTCATGATCCGGAATGCTTGTTGTGATGCATGTGCTGAATTATGTTCAAAATTAAAAGAACTGTATGATTGTATGGAGTTAAATACAACTGTATGATCTTGCCTGCGTGAATAATCTATGTGATATCATCATGGACACAATTAACACACAAAACACTGTTGCTTGGATATCAAGGATTCGTAAACCCTAATTGAGCTTATATACTTATGTCAAGTATGTGCAATGTATCCTAGGTCGTGTGTAACTGACTTAGGCAATTGTTAAACCCTAGAGCATAGCATACCGAGCAAACCAAGGTGAGTTCACACCCTTACTAAGGCATGGGATTCCCAAGGGCTTGGGAATGGGATTAAAGGAATGAGATTGACTAGATACACTGTTACTAGACTACCATACCACTGTCCTCGGCTGTGCAGGACACATACTTATGCTATTCACTGTCCTCGGTTGTGCAGGACACATACTTACAATCTACGTAGACTTATACCTACTACTATCCTTGGTTGTGAAGGATACCTATACTTATTACTATCCTCGGATGTGAAGGATACTTATACTTATTACTATCCTCGGATGTGAAGGATACTTATACTTATTACTATCCTCGGATGTGAAGGATACTTATGGTTACGAGTAGTTTAGTGGTTATACAACGTGGGAAGCCCCCACCAATAGAACGTACTAACGGCCCAGTAGAGCCACCTGTTACAAACGAACTTACTATTACGCATTTACTTTCTGTGAACTCGCTCAACTAGTTGTTGATCCTTTGTTACATGCCTTGCAGGTCGTTAGGTATATGGAGCTTGCACATGGAGGAGCGGGTCATTGTGGGCTTGGATCGTGATTATCTTATTAAACACTGTTGATACTTCGTACTTAATTATGTTGGGTTTTGATTATACGCTTACGCTTCCGCTAAACAACGATAACTTACTTATGTTTTGGAAACACCTTTCATATGGATTTGGTTTGAATTATATTGCAAATACTTTTACTTTATACAATGTTCTATATGATTGGTGGCTTGATCCTGGTCAGTCACGCTCCCAAGCGGTGATACTCCGCGGGTGGATTTTGGGGGTGTGACAGATTGGTGTCAGAGCCATTGGTTATAGAGAACTTGGTTTTAATATGGGAAAACGTTTTTATTAAAACCAGACTATAACCAGAACAGTGCTCTCAACGATCCACAACGACGCTTCGCTCCACGTGCAAGACTCGACATACTAGGTAATAAGGTTTATGTTTATTGCCTACATGCTAGAATCTGCATAGAACTTTGCTCGTAGTATGCTTACATTACTTTGCTCACTACTTGTTATTGCCTAAGAACACCTATGTGCTTACACTCTTCTGTCATCGCACTATTCGCGAACCTCTCTCACCTATGTTGCTTTTGATGTGAAGATCAATGGCCGGACGTATTAACATGACTCAAGCCCAGCTAGAGGCTCTCGTTCAAGCTCAAGTTGCTGCGGCACTTGCAGCTGCTCAAGCAGGTAGTATACCCTGCAGATTAGACTCACACTAGGATCTTTAGATCCTACATTAACTCTCGTATTTAACTTTGTCCTATTCATACACAATAGGTCAGCACGCTCAGCAACCAGTTTGCACTTTCAAGAACTTTATGGATTGTCGTCCTAGCACGTTCGAGTCTGTGTTCGAGATGTGTGAATGCCCTGAAGCACCCAGGGTTAAGTTTGCCACTGGTACTTTGGAAGGGATCGCGTTGACTTGGTGGAACGCGCAGGTGCAGATCCTAGGGTTGGCAGCTGCTAACGCCACCCCTTGGAATGACTTCAAGGAACTGATTAAACGTGAGTACTGTACTCGGGAAGACATCCACAAGCTGGAGGATGAGTTTTATCATTTGAAGATGACTGGGTCAGAGATCGAGGCTTATACTAAGAGGTCGAACGAGTTGGCTGTGCTGTGTCCAACTATGGTGGACCCTCCATACAAGCGTATTGAGTTGTATCTCAAGGGTTTGGCGCCAGAAATCCAGAGCCACGTAACATCGGCTAATCTCGACAACATTCAGGCTATTCAGCGCCTCGCTCACCGCATTACAGATCAGGCAGTGGATCAGAACAGACTGCCAAAGCGTATCAGCGCTACTGCTACCGCTACTGCTTCTACTACACTTGCTACTCCCAGTGAAAGCAAGAGAAAATGGGATGGGGATTCTAGCAAGGGGTCAGCTTCAGTGCAGTCACAAGCTCAGCAACGAAAGACAGACAGTTACTAGAGTCCCAGTCAGCACTCCTCAGGCAGCCACAGACAGGGAGGATATCGAGGAAACCTCCCGAAGTGTAACACCTGCAACAAGCACCACAGTGGCCAGTGTAATAAGGGTCGCTGTCAAAGATGCCTCAAGATGGGTCATGAGGCCAAAGATTGTAGAAGCCCTCGACCTGCGAACCAGAATCAGCAGCAGTCTCAAGCACAACAGAATCAGCAGCAGGGCAACAAAGGGTGTTTTCATTGCGGTGCCGAGGGTCACTTCAAAAGGCACTGCCCTCAGCTGAACAGGAACCAGAACAACAACAACAACAATAACAACAATCAGGGCAATGGCAACAACAACAACAACGGGGGAAACAACAACAATGGCAATGATGCAAGGGGCCGTGTGTTTGTGTTGGGGCAGGGTGATGCCAGAAATGATCCCAACGTCGTTATGGGTAAGTTTCTTCTCGATGATATTTATGTTACTGTTTTGTTTGATTCGGGTGCGGATACGAGTTATATGTCCTTGAAAATGAGCAAATTTTTAAAACGTACACCAACACCCCTAAACACCAAGCATGTCGTAGAACTAGCAAACGGTAAAAGTGTAGAAGCCACACAGATAGTTAAGGGTTGTAACATTGTTTTAGCTGGTCAGACTTTCTCCATCGACCTTATTCCTATAGTTCTGGGTAGTTTCGACATCGTCATCGGCATGGATTGGTTATCCAAGCAGCAGGCAGAGATTCTATGTAAGGAGAAGATCATTCGTATTCCTAGTTCGGGAAAGGAACCTCTCGAAGTTCAAGGCGACAAGAGTGGTGCTGTGGTTGGCATCATCTCTTTCCTGAAGGCTCAGAAATGTTTACGAAAGGGTCATACTGCTGTCTTGGCACTGGTTACTGATGCAGCTTCGAAAGGGAAAAGAATAGAGGATATTCCAGTTGTACGAGAATTTCCTCAAGTGTTTCCAGAAAATTTACCTGGCCTACCGCCTCATCGTCAGGTCGAATTTCAAGTCGAGCTAGCTCCAGGAGCAGCACCTATAGCTCGCGCACCGTATCGTTTAGCTCCAACTGAACTGGAAGAACTGTCAAAGCAACTACAAGAGCTCTTGGATAAAGGCTTCATTCGTCCAAGCTCTTCGCCTTGGGGAGCTCCAGTACTATTCGTGAAAAAGAAGGATGGCACTTTCAGAATGTGCATTGATTATCGCGAACTGAACAAGGTCACAGTGAAGAACCGCTATCCTCTTCCTCGTATTGACGACTTATTCGACCAGTTGCAAGGGTCGAGTTACTACTCCAAGATTGATCTAAGGTCAGGTTACCATCAGCTGAGAGTCCGGGATGAGGACGTCTCCAAGACAGCACTCAGAACTCGCTACGGCCATTACGAGTTTCTTGTCATGCCATTCGGGCTTACGAACGCGCCTGCAGTCTTCATGGATCTTATGAACAGGGTGTGCAAACCTTACCTTGACAAGTTCGTCATTGTCTTCATCGACGACATTCTAATCTACTCCAAGAGTCGGGAGGAACACGAGCAACACTTACGCCTTATCTTGGAACTTCTTCGAAAGGAGCAATTGTACGCCAAGTTCTCAAAATGCGACTTCTGGCTTCGTGAAGTCCATTTTCTAGGCCATGTGGTGAACAGGGATGGGATTCATGTCGATCCATCCAAGGTAGATTCGATCAGAAACTGGCCTGCACCGCGTACACCAACAGAAATACGCCAATTCTTGGGTTTGGCGGGATACTACAGGCGGTTTATCAAAGACTTCTCCAAGATCGCGCAGCCGCTTACTATGCTGACACAGAAAGGTGTCACCTACCGTTGGGGAGATTCCCAAGAGACCGCTTTCCAGTACCTAAAGGATAGGCTTTGCAACGCACCTATTCTCTCATTGCCAGAGGGCACGGATGACTTCGTGGTTTATTGTGACGCATCGATACAGGGGCTTGGTTGTGTATTGATGCAACGGGATAAAGTTATTGCCTACGCCTCTCGTCAACTCAAGGTTCATGAACGGAACTACACGACACATGATTTAGAGCTGGGAGCTGTTGTTTTTGCGCTTAAGATATGGCGACACTACCTGTACGGTACCAAGTGCACAATTTACACCGATCACAGGAGTCTCGAGCATATCTTCAAGCAGAAGGAATTGAATATGCGTCAACGACGATGGGTCGAACTGCTTAATGATTACGAATGCGCCATCAAGTACCATCCAGGCAAGGCCAATGTTGTGGCTGACGCTCTCAGTCGAAAAGACACTCTACCTAGACGCGTACGAGCTTTACAGCTCACCATCGAGTCTAGTCTTCCTGCACAGATACGAGATGCTCAGGTGGAAGCATTAAAACCCGAGAATGTCACGGCTGAAGCCTTACGCGGCTCAAGGCAACGCATGGAACAAAAGGAAGACGGCGCCTACTATGTAACGGGGCGTATTTGGGTCCCACTTTATGGCGGTTTACGAGAGCTTGTGATGGACGAAGCGCACAAGTCTCGCTACTCGGTACACCCAGGGGCAGATAAAATGTACCACGATATCAAAACAACATACTGGTAGCCAAGTATGAAAGCCCACATCGCCTCCTATGTTGGCAAGTGCTTGACCTGTGCAAGAGTCAAGGTTGAATATCAGAAACCCGCAGGCCTACTTCAACAGCCTAAGATACCTCAATGGAAATGGGAAGAAATTTCCATGGATTTCGTTACAGGCCTACCTAGATCTCAGCGTGGGAACGATACAATATGGGTAATCGTGGATCGACTCACCAAGTCTGCACACTTCCTAGCGATAAAGGAAACGGATAAGTTCTCCATTCTCGCAGACATTTATCTTAAAGAAGTTGTTTCGAGGCACGGGGTGCCCACCTCCATCATTTCAGATCGGGATGCATGATTCACGTCAGAGCTATGGCAAGCGATGCACAAAGCGTTTGGCTCTCGTTTAGACATGAGCACAGCATATCACCCTCAGACGGATGGGCAGTCTGAGCGCACGATTCAAACTCTAGAAGACATGCTTCGAGCATGTGTTATCGATTTCGGCAACGGCTGGGAAAAGCACCTCCCTTTAGTGGAGTTTTCATACAATAACAGTTACCACACCAGCATTCAAGCCGCTCCATTCGAGGCATTGTACGGACGTAAATGCCGGTCACCTCTTTGTTGGGCAGAGGTGGGGGATAGTCAGATTACGGGTCCAGAGATCGTAGTGGACGCCACAGAAAAGATTGCACAGATACGACAACGCATGGCGGCAGCGCGCGACCGTCAGAAAGCCTACGCGGATAAGCGTAAGAGGCCATTGGAATTTCAGGTCGGGGACCGGGTTTTACTTAAAGTCTCACCCTGGAAGGGTATGGTTCGTTTTGGTAAACGAGGCAAACTCAATCCACGGTATGTTGGACCGTTCGAAATCACTGAAAGAATAGGCCCAGTAGCCTACAGACTGAACCTACCAGCTGAACTCGGTGCAGTTCACAATGTATTTCACGTGTCGAATCTGAAGAAATGTCTATCAGATGAGACCCTCATAGTTCCTTTTAAGGAACTCACTATCGATGAGCGGTTGCAGTTCGTCGAGGAGCCAGTTGAAATCACGGACCGGGATGTGAAGGTCCTCAAACACAAGAGAATCCCTCTTGTTCGAGTTCGTTGGAACTCCCGACGTGGCCCAGAGTACACCTGGGAACGCGAAGACCAAATGAAAGAAAAATACCCCCAGTTATTCGAAACTAATGCAACTACTACTGAGGCTGAAGCTAGTACTGAATTTCGGGACGAAATTCCAAATCAACGGGGGGATGATGTGACACCCCAGGAAAATCAGTGAACAATACAGCTAACCTAGCTTCCTCAGTGAGTGCGTACCAAATTTCGGGGCGAAATTTCTTTTAAGTTGGGGATAATGTGACAACTCGAATTTCCAAGATTTCTATTACGCATTTACTGCACGTTTATTGATTGTTTAAATTGTTTGCTTGCACAATTGGTTTGATATGAAACTGTATACGTTTTGATATAATATAGTGTTTTGTGGTTGTGCATGGTTATGTGTTACTTGTGAAAGATTTGTCAAATAATGGAATGTGGTGTTGAAACTGTAATAAATATTACTTAATGGTGCTTAGGATTGATAGTGAAACTCTAACAACTCATAACCCTAATCCCCTTCTCTAATCATTCTCTAATCATTCACAAGAAACCAAAACACGTACTTTCACCTCCTCTAATCCTCTCTACAATCATCTCCTCATCTTTCTTGGTTTCACAAGTCTTTTGCATCAAGTTTGATTGGCAATTCATCTAAGAATCGAATCAAGGTAATTGTTTAACCATTGTTTGTGATTAATTGTTGATTGTTTGGTTGATGTTAAAACCCTAGTTCTTTATGTGATAAGCTGTGGTTAGTGATTTGATTCTGAAATTACTGTGATGACGATGATGATTAGTCGTATGCCGGATGAATCGTTTGTTATATGATAGTTATTATAATCACCGATTTACTACTTATGATTTCTGTAAGGTGATTTAGGGTTTTGGATTGTATGTAATCGTAACTGGTTCAATAGAACGTAACTGATACAATCGTTTTGAGGTGAACATTCGTATGCATGTTGATGTTAGTCAGAGTTTTAAGAAATGCAACTTAGACCGACTTTGTTTGCTTGTATCTTGCCCGAGTTTAATATAATGCCATCTAGTCCGAGTTTGTGTAACAAGCATGAAGTCCGAGTTTCTTAAATGAAATCATGGCCGAGTTTATTAAATGAAAACATGTCTGAGTTTATTAAATGAAAACATGTGTCCGAGTTTCTTAAATGAAAACGTGTCTGAGTTTATTAAATGAAAACATGGTCCGAGTTTGTTTGGCAAGGTGATGGAGCCCGAGTTTGCATGAAAGATCCTCTTTGGTCCGAGTTTCAAGCATAGAAACCCCCCCCCCCATATTTTATCCGACTTTGTGAATGAGATTTAGTCCGAGTTTGATGATCATCATGCTGTCCGAGTTTAAGGATCATCAGGCTGTCCGAGTTTAATGACCACCAGGTTGTCCGAGTTTGGTCTTGATAAGTGGTCCGAGTATTTGAACATTATATGGCCCGAGTTTCAAACCAAAACCCTTGTCCGACTTTCAAGTTATAATTTCCCCCCTATCCGAGTTTCAAAAGGGGTTACCCTAGTCCGACTTTGTGGATGTCAAGGAGGTCCGAGTTTTGGGTGGGAGCTCGTGGTCCGATCTTTTGGAATGAAACAAAGTGCCCGACCTTTATGTGTGTTATATCTTGTCCGAGTTATTACATGATAACTTAGCCTGAGTTTTGTGTAAACTGCATAGTCTGAACTAGTTAATTTATGAATGATCCGACGTTGTTGATGAACTATCTGAATTAGATTGATTTCATGATCCGGAATGCTTGTTGTGATGCATGTGCTGAATTATGTTCAAAATTAAAAGAACTGTATGATTGTATGGAGTTAAATACAACTGTATGATCTTGCCTGCGTGAATAATCTATGTGATATCATCATGGACACGATTAACACACAAAACACTGTTGCTTGGATATCAAGGATTCGTAAACCCTAATTGAGCTTATATACTTATGTCAAGTATGTGCAATGTATCCTAGGTCGTGTGTAACGGACTTAGGCAATTGTTAAACCCTAGAGCATAGCATACCGAGGAAACCAAGGTGAGTTCACACCCTTACTAAGGCATGGGATTCCCAAGGGCTTGGGAATGGGATTAAAGGAATGAGATTGACTAGATACACTGTTACTAGACTACCATACCACTGTCCTCGGCTGTGCAGGACACATACTTATGCTATTCACTGTCCTCGGTTGTGCAGGACACATACTTACAATCTACGTAGACTTATACCTACTACTATCCTTGGTTGTGAAGGATACCTATACTTATTACTATCCTCGGATGTGAAGGATACTTATACTTATTACTATCCTCGGATGTGAAGGATACTTATACTTATTACTATCCTCGGATGTGAAGGATACTTATGGTTACGAGTAGTTTAGTGGTTATACAACGTGGGAAGCCCCCACCAATAGAACGTACTAACGGCCCAGTAGAGCCACCTGTTACAAACGAACTTACTATTACGCATTTACTTTCTGTGAACTCGCTCAACTAGTTGTTGATCCTTTGTTACATGCCTTGCAGGTCGTTAGGTATATGGAGCTTGCACATGGAGGAGCGGGTCGTTGTGGGCTTGGATCGTGATTATCTTATTAAACACTATTGATACTTCGTACTTAATTATGTTGGGTTTTGATTATACGCTTACGCTTCCGCTAAACAACGATAACTTACTTATGTTTTGGAAACACCTTTCATATGGATTTGGTTTGAATTATATTGCAAATACTTTTACTTTATACAATGTTCTATATGATTGGTGGCTTGATCCTGGTCAGTCACGCTCCCAAGCGGTGATACTCCGCGGGTGGATTTTGGGGGTGTGACAGATTTCACTTGCCATACATGACATTATGTTTACACATTACTTGATTAACATTTGACAACGGTTTAGACATGGGCAATTTACATTGGTAGTTTATGTGGGTAAGTGATTTGAGTAACGAGACGTGTGTAATGTGATACAAGCATGGTGGATACGCCGCTGGTACTTCCTATATATAAGTGCTTGTCTTATATTACATGGCGTAGCGTTATTTAAATCATTCATTTGGATTTATACATTTTTACACAAATAACATATTTTTCACAAGACATTGTTTTACAAAACAGTTTGTTTTATACAAACTCATTTTTACTTGGTTATTCATTTAACCTTACATCATTCTTTTTAACTATACATATCTATCATCGATTTTCAAACATTTTATAAAAGCAAACACTTAAACTGGATTCATGACAAGTTTTCATTAAACATTTTCGTAAACCTAAGTCATGAATCCTATTTTCACAAAACCTATGTACTCGCCGGCATTTTTATGCTGATGTATTTTCACATGTGTTTCAGGTACGATGGTTGATGATATTTGATGATGATATTGATGCATGCTCACATAGGATTGGACGAGGCCTTAGTGACATTAAAAGATGCAAGACTAGTTAATTTTTGTTATGTTTCTTTATTGTTAAGACATTGTAACTCATTTAATTCAATAAAACGAAATTTGTTTAATCCATGGTTGTGAAACAATGATTCTGTTACAACACTCCCCGACGTTTCCGCCACGTTTTGTTGTTTTACGTGGTCGGGGTATGACAGAAAAGTTGGTATCAGAGCCAATGGTTATAGGGAATTAGGTTATTAGTAATGCTTTGACCTAGACTATAACCTTCCTAGGACCCTAACGCGAATTTACTTGCGTTTAGTCATAAAACAATACCGTCACTTATCCTTAAGTGACAACCACAACGAGAACATAAATTTAAATCTGCCTTGAAAACTAATCATCTGTTCTCGGATAATTGATTACTAGGTTTTGAACCCTTTGTTATAAGGTTTCGAACCCTTTAAGTTTTCAAAATTCCGTCAAAGTTTGGGTCTAAATAATGTGAACACGTACAAACTGGAAGAGTGGGTGCCTGTACCCTGAGTTTTCTGTCTAAGGCTAGAGTGTTCGTACAAATCCGCAGTATCGGACCAGTCACTCTTACCTGAGAACTCTTGGGGTGAGTGTTCACTTATAGGCGAGCACGTCTTCGCGATACATTATGGGGACCTATTTACTTTGATTCAGCCTTTGTGTGTCGTTTGTTTGCTTCGTGGTTCAAACAAATGACCATCACCCATGCTTTTGGTCGGTAATTTCCTATTCTTACCCAAAGCCATTTCACTTGTTTGTCTCTCTTGTTTCCCTTTTAGAATGCCTCCATGACGCGACAATCAGATACCTAATGAAGAACTGGCAGCTATTATTACACAGCAAATGACTGCTGCAATCCCGAACATCGTTGCCCAATGCAACCAAGCTCTCAACAACAATAATGCCCCCTACAACTCCAAGACGTTCAACTCAGCTAAGCCATCAAAGTTTTCTGGGTCTCAAGGAGCGACTGCACTTCTTCAATGGTTCGAGAGTCTAGAGAGCACCTTCAGACATGTTCAATGCCCAAATGAGCGAAAGGTAGATTTCGCATCTAGTGTCTTTGAAAAGCGGGCTTTGACATGGTGGAATGGTGTAATGAGAGATAGGGGTGCCGATGTGGCACTGGCTCAAACGTGGGATGAGCTTCGAGCTCTGATGATGAAGGAATTCTGTCCTCGTCACGAGATCAGGGCCTTGGAAAGGGAATTCGACGATCTTAAGCAAGAAAGCGGTGAGCATCGAGACTACACGGATCGTTATGAGGAGCTGAGCCTGTTGTGTCCTTCCATGGTTACGCCTTTGGATAAGGCGATCGAGAAGTACATTGATGGTCTCCCTGACCCAGTTCAGGACATTGTTACTGGTAGTAATCCTACCACAGTTAGACAGGCCATTGAATTATCTGCTACCCTAACCGAATCTCAGATCAGAAAGCGCAAACTTTCCCGGAAAGGTGACAAGAAACAAGAAGCTAATGTTCAGGAGGAAACCAAGGAAAGCAAAACCGAACCCTCTAAGAAGTGTAAGGCTTCGCAAAATTGTGCAATTGCTGCACAACCCAACCAAAATACCCTTAACCAACCAGCTCCACCTCCTGCGAGGAAACCTTATGCCGGTACTGCACCGATATGCAACAAATGTAATGCACACCACTTAGCTCACCTACAGTGTCGTTTGTGTGCATCATGTGGGCGACTCGGTCAGCTGGCAAATGCTTGTCGATTTACCCCAAGACAAGGTGGTCCAAACCAACCTCAAGTAAATCCTGCTCAAGCTCGTTTTCCCCCAGGTTCTTGCTTCAACTGTGGCGAAATGGGCCATTTCCGAAGAAATTGCCCAAAGATTGCTAATGTGAATCCAGGGCAAGGATGAGCATCGGACCAACTAGAAGACAATATTGTATATAAATAATCAAGCATTATGTATTATTTTCTTTTATTGTCAAGGTCCATGAAACAATTGTTGTTGTTTATAAATAAAATCTTTTTATTTTACATTGCAATGTACAAATGTGATGGCATGTATAAACAACGTATCCCCTACAAATACCGACAATCAAGGAGCCGTATTCCTTGAAGAACATACTACCCCCAAAATCTTTCTATTTCATAATCTCTTGCGTTTTCCCACGAAAACCCTAAGTACTCGTTTCTCCCAAGGAAATGAAGTACAAGGCGCAAGTTCCAACTCTGTACGGATACCCAAAATACCACTATAAATTCTTAATAGGGTACCCAAGGGTATTTCCGTATATCCTAAAATTTTCGTACCTTAATTCGAATATTGCGTTTTCTTGAAAACGAAATCGAATTTTTGGTAGATCATTCTATCTCCATAGATAGATTCTTGAAAATGATTAAAGTGCCAAATGAAATCCACGAATTGGATTCCTGGTGTACTTTAAGTATCCGCGTCCAAAGATAACAAATTAAAAGTCAAACTTAACAATTTTGTGATTATGTGCTTATGTTCTCCCTTTATGTTCTTGGTGTGATCCAAATTTTGTTATCCAAATCCTCATAGAATCTTCCATATCTTCGTATAAGGGATTCATAGTAGGATATCAAAAGGTACTACCTCAATCCTTAATGGGCTTCAACGTTATAGTTAAAACCCTTGGATTATAAAGTACTATTCCAATATTTAAAGACATCATGTACTGATGTAATTAAAGATTCCTCTTGGGTAGTTTAGTTAAAGAGATCATTCGTTGATCTAGTTAAAGAGATTGGTTCGGCAATCTAGTTAAAGATATCATGCGTTGATATAGTTAAAGAGGCCCTCTGGTGGTCTAGTTAAAGAGATCATTCGTTGATCTAGTTAAAGAGATTGGTTCAGCAATCTAGTTAAAGATATCATGCGTTGATATAGTTAAAGAGGCCCTCTGGTGGTCTAGTTAAAGAGATCATTCGTTGATCTAGTTAAAGAGATTGGTTCGGCAATCTAGTTAAAGATATCATGCGTTGATATAGTTAAAGAGGCCCTCTGGTGGTCTAGTTAAAGAGATTATTTGTTGATCTAGTTAAAGAGACTGGTTCGACAATCTAGTTAAATATATCATGTGTTGATATAGTTAAAGAAGCCCTCGGGTGGTCTAGTTCAAGAGATTGTTTGTTTATCTAGTTAAAAAATCCTTTGGTGACGTAGTTATAGGGACTCTATTGAAGTCTAGTTAAATCACCACAGGATTACTTGTTTGATCTTTTCAACTTCATGTTTCAAGCCCTCACAAGTTTCCTCTAAATAAATTTCGGGACGAAATTTCCTGAAGTAGGGGAGACTGTGACACCTGTGTCACTTCAACCATCAAACAAATACCAAACCAATGAAATATTGTATTTCATACTTGGGATTTGTATAAATATGTGTATCGTTTGCACATATTGATTCTTGTTCGATTTCGGGCTTTAAATCGCTTTCTGGAAGGTTATACGCGATCTGATGCGCAAATATAACCAGTTCAATGCAACAAAAACTTCGGAATAGTGAAATAGGCTTAACATACCTTAAATAACCCTTACATAACTTAGAAATAAGTTTTGGATGGTTTGGTATGCCGAAATCAAGTTTATTCGCTTACAGGGACTAAATTCGACAAACTGCGAAAGTATGTCAATTTGTACTGTAACAGACCTTCCGGAACATGATCATAAATTAAATATGCCCTAAATATCCTTTACATAGCTTAGAAATAGGCTTTGAGGTGTTTGGTGCGCAAAAATAAACTTTATACTCATTCTGGGACTAAAAGCGTCAAAAAGTGCATAAGTTTACATTTTCGCGCATATTTTACGTTCTGAATACTTCCGGATTTCCAAAAATTTATCCAAGCATTAAAATATTTTATTTTAGTGTTTGGCATAAGAAAAATCCATTCGTCGCGCAATTTGGATCGTTTTTCGCGTTTATGCGCATTCCGTCGTAATTAAACGAACAACGCAACCGTATGACCAAACGAACCGACATCCAAGATATTTTTGAGCACATTTTAAGTTCCCTATACTTTAACCTCATTTTAGAGCTTCGAAATGGGGTTAACGGGGCTTAAACGTGTCAAAAATGCATCAAATACCAAGTTTTGGGGCTCTAGGGACCAAAACTGCCAATTTTGAAAGTTGCTGACCTGCAAGGTCCTTACGGTCCGTATGGACCTTTGCTTACGGTCCGTAAGCATGTCCCAGATCAGCAAAATTAGTTTCCAGCTTGTTCCAGCTGTTCCACACCTTTGCTAATGGTTTTTCATCCATCTATGGGCTATTTTTGATGGTTTTTAAGTGCCCATGGTATCCAAATACCATGTGCCCACTTGTACGGCTTAGATCGAAGCTCAATCTTCGAGAAACGATTTTAACGGCTCTTGAATTCCTATAAATACCCACCCTCATTCATTCCTCCAACTCACACTTGATCTGATTTTGGCTCTCTAAGTTGAAGTTTATGCTTCATACCTGAGAGTAAATCGGATCAAGAGCTTGCGGGGACCTTCTGTAAGTATTCTTTCGCGTTTTTCATTCGTTTTAGCGTTAAAGTCAAACTGCGTTTGACTTTCTGCATTGACCAGTTTATGGTCAATGCGAAGTTCGTTTGAACTTCATAATGTGACCGTAATCACGATGGTTATAGTCCCTAGTGACTATACCTACTGATTTCCACGTTCTCTAGGCTCAATGACGAGTCGTAGTTTCGGCTAAAATGCGTTTTCTCACGTATTTTGTAACCAAACTACTCTAGAGTATTAAAGCCGTTTGTTTTAATACCAAACCTGTTTTCTAACTTTACTAAACATGTTCTAGCATGTTTAGCTCGTCGCTTTTAGATTTATGCTTGTCTAGGGTTGTAAAGGTAAGCGATCTAAACAATCGCTTATACTTTCGAACCCGACCCATTTGGTCGACCATTAGGGTCCGACCAAACACATTAGGTGACCATAGTTGTATAGGGAATAACCTTCCGAGGTTATACCTTATGGTCCCGTCGTTTAAGTAGTTGTATGATAGGTAGTTTATATGCCTTAGGTAAATTACCAAAATACCCTTTTTACGCATAAATTCATTTTAAGCATATCTGACCTAAATTTTGACATCTAAATTGATTAGGAAACTATATTAGACATGTTAAGGCATATTCTACTTGTCATAGGACTAGTTAGGCGGTCCGAACGCATTTTACGCAAACGACGCGTTAAAGTAGCATAAGCTTCCTAAACGGGTCGTAATGGGTCAAAAGCACTTAGGATAGGTTTCGTTTTAGTACGTAGGCTTTGTTAAACCATATTACATAAGTTACCATACTTATTTGGTTTACGAACCCTCGTACTACCCGATCCTCCGATAGGTCCGTTTATTATTGTAGATACCTATATAGGTGCCGTTTGATTCCGTGATCTTCTAGCTTTGCTTGGTGGTTATCCTAGGACTTCTAAGCACCCTCAAGTGAGTACATAGTCCCCTCTTTTACTGTTTTCCAAACATTTTGGGGTGAAACACATGTGCCTACTTGTTACTTTCATGTTTTTCGTGTTTTCACATCATATACTTGCTATGTTCATTAGAACGTTATTAGTACATGATTTCATTATGTTTTTGCTATGTATGTCCATTGTGTGCATACTTAGTACATCATTTTACATAACATTTCATGCTATGTATGTTCATCATACTTAGTACATTTTACATCACATGCTATGTATGCCCATTGTGTGCATACTTAGTACATCGTTTTACAAGACATTTTATGCTTGGTATCATGCTATGTATGTCCATCCGTCGCATACTTAGTACATTGTTTGTGCATTCTTACCTATGGTTTGGTTGTTACATATTTCACTTGCCATACATGACATTATGTTTACACATTACTTGATTAACATTTGACAACGGTTTAGACATGGGCAATTTACATTGGTAGTTTATGTGGGTAAGTGATTTGAGTAACGAGACGTGTGTAATGTGATACAAGCATGGTGGATACGCCGCTGGTACTTCCTATATATAAGTGATTGTATTATATTACATGGCGTAGCGTTATTTAAATCATTCATTTGGATTTATACATTTTTACACAAATAACATATTTTTCACAAGACATTGTTTTACAAAACAGTTTGTTTTATACAAACTCATTTTTACTTGGTTATTCATTTAACCTTACATCATTCTTTTTAACTATACATATCTATCATCGATTTTCAAACATTTTATAAAAGCAAACACTTAAACTGGATTCATGACAAGTTTTCATTAAACATTTTCGTAAACCTAAGTCATGAATCCTATTTTCACAAAACCTATGTACTCGCCGACATTTTTATGCTGATGTATTTTCACATGTGTTTCAGGTACGATAGTTGATGATATTTGATGATGATATTGATGCATGCTCACATAGGATTGGACGAGGCCTTAGTGACATTAAAAGATGCAAGACTAGTTAATTTTTGTTATGTTTCTTTATTGTTAAGACATTGTAACTCATTTAATTCAATAAAACGAAATTTGTTTAATCCATGGTTGTGAAACAATGATTCTGTTACAACACTCCCCGACGTTTCTGCCACGTTTTGTTGTTTTACGTGGTCGGGGTGTGACACTACGGCTCGGATTGACGAAGGCTATAGACATATATGCACCAACAGACTCCCCCTTGGATATTGCCGTAGTCAATCTCGTAGAGTCTTGACTTTCTCTCTCTCTTTGAGTCTTCTTGAAGCTTTAACACGTCTTCATCAACATAGGCTCTTTTTTGTTTGAACAGAATCCCCATGGATCTGTATTCAGCTTCAGCTTCCCCTTTCGGTAAACTCTTCAGGCTCCCCCTTTCGTCAAGCTTCCGTGCTTTTGGAATCGACACCTGGCTTTCCGGTTACAAGCTCTTCCAGGAAAGATACCTAGCTCTTTGCACGCTTCCGTTTGTGTTGAGCTCGTCTTCAGACTCCGCCTTAGACTCGGCTTTCGGGATCGTAGTCTGGTATAACATCTGCAACACTCAAGCATTTATAAGTAACAACGTTTTGAACAGTTAATTTTCCAGAAATCGTAATCTGGCACTATTCAAATCTCTAAATCACTCCCCCTATCAACAATCTTTACAGATTTGGCAGTGTTAAAGAATCCAACTCCCTCATAGTTAATCGTCCAAGTCCAAACTAATGACCTTGGAGATATCACAAACTGTTTTTTTTTTTTTTTGAATTTTTTGAATTTAATTCAAGTATCAACTTAATGAACTTGTTTAATTTTCAGAAACACAATCAGCTTTCTTAGATTTTGAATCTCAGCAACTCAGACATTGGTTTATCGAAAATAAAGCAGTAAAGAAATATATACAAACATATTTACAGACAATATTTTTGTTTGAGTATGCGTCAGAGGATCATATCAGTTTTTGACAAGTTACAAGTATCGTTGAGCTTAATTACACATTAAGAATTAAACAATTCATTTAGATTGTCGATATACTGATCCACTTAAATTTTCCTACAAATTTCAACTGATTCAGGATACGAATTAGATGTTTTAAGAACTTAAACTCATTCATGTGTCCCACCTCTTGAATATACTCCCGTATCCAAATCCCAATATTCAGTCTTACATGTGAGTATACCACAGATGATATCTGTAAGGGGTTAGATGCGAGGGCCGTGAAAGCTCAGGTCGATACTTCCGTATACGCAGAGAGATGACGGCTTCGACTTTTCGATGTGTCCCCTTTAGAGGATCTTTTGATTACAACAACAGCGACTATCAATTTTATTGTTTCATCAGCTTGCTGAGGGCGATGCTATGTTTCAAGCATTTGCGGAAAGTATTATTCGGGGACTAGGTCAGTACTTCCATACAGCAGAAGTCCCGGGATGATACCCCAGATATCACTAAGCATAAAGACCTAGTATCTCAGAATAAGGGACCTTTCAAACGAGATTTCAGGGGTTACCTATATATCCAAGTAGTGTTCCCCACGAAATAAGCAAGTGTTTGAATTTAGGTTTATATCCCGAAAATTTTTACTAAATGTATAAAAACCTATCGACATATCATCAGTGAGACTGTTTAACGCTTATTAATTCTTTACAATTCTTTAGCATACCGTAACTGTCTACTGATATACTATCATTTCCTCTTTTTACGCAAAACTCAAATTTTCAAATTTTATCATGTTTTTGGCTTTTTCAAATTTTCTAATGTTTTTGTATTTTCTGACAATTTTTCTCCCCCTAAAATGCAAAACCATTAAAAGAAATTTGACAACACGATGCTGATAGCTTTGTCTCGCCATCCATGTTCTGCTTCTCGTGTACCTAATTACAGAAAAACTAACATAAAGTACCCCCATGATTTGCAACACATTGATTGTTACAGTTTGAAAACCGTTTTTCAATCTGGTGAATGTAATCATGTTTGTTCAGCCGTGAGGGTTTCGGCGTATTCAATCAACACATATTTTTGAAATTTTCTATTTTTGACAAAAATTAAAAACAAACATATTTTTGGTTTTTAATTTTTCAAATTTTTAGGGTTTTTTAAAAAATATTGTTTATTTATGTACAGAAAACACATAAACTCCCTGTTTCAACCAACACAGGGTCCAGCAGCCTCTGCCTCCTCTTCATGTGCCAGGCTGCTCCAACTTTCAATCTCACAATCTTCAGTATTCTTGAGCACCTACACATTCAACTAATTGAATTACTTGAATAATTTAGCCCAGGTCTGTTGGACCTTAGGCATTTCAACACAATAATTTTCATTCAATGCTGGAAATTCTTTATCATTTTTCACAAAAAATTTCTCAATTTTAACTTCAACTTTCTCATTTTTTACCAAATCAACATGTTTCTAAACACTCCATGTTTGACCTTTCGGTGTACCACGTTTGTAAAAATGTGAATCTTTTTGAACACTTTGGTTTTGAACAACATTTTTTGGTTTCCAAAACTCTTGGGGTTTTGTCATATCAACTGATGTTTTCCAACTTTGTGTTGTTCTGAATCTGGGTGTGTGAGAATTCCAGGTCTATCTTGAATCGAACCTGTTCTGGTTTGATTTCCAATTTTGATTTGAAGCAAACTTGTTTGTGTTATACCTCCAAGTTTGTTTCGAATCAAATTTGGTTGACCTTTGTCTCACATTCTCAGATTTTTGTTTCTCAGCATCAATCTTCTTTTTGTCAACATCCACAGGTTTTAGATTTGGACACTTTCGTGCAAGATGTCCTTTTTGATCACATTTGAAACATGTTCTCATGGACACATCTTTGACCTGTGGTTGTTGCTTTCTCTTTTGAGCATGAAACTCATCATTAGACTGTCGTCCAATTTTAAGTTCTTTTTCTTCATCTAAACTGTTTCCCTGAACAAAACTCATTTTTGCCTGATAATTTGGCGTCTCATTTTTGTTCCGATGTTGTTTCTTCTTATAACCCAACCCAGCCTTCATGTTTTTCTTTTTGAAACCAGGTTTGTTATACGAACCTTTATGACTCTTACCAACAAATTTTGAAATCTCAGACTTCTCAATCTCAACCATTTTGAAAACTTTGTCAACCTTTTCTGAAATCACATTCTGAATCGAGAATACAACATCTAAGAATAATTTGTCTGATCCAATCATGGTATAAACCAATCCCTTTGAATCATCATTCAAATTTTTCCCGGATTTTGTGTTTTTCAAATATCCATCATGAAGATTTCCTTCATCTTCATCCTGTGATTCAGATTTACCTGTAACAATCGACTCTTCTTTCAATACACTTTCAACGACTTTACCTACCACCTCTGAATCATGAGAATCATCGGATTTGGAATAGGTTATGTCAATGTTGTCTGGTAATTGGTTTACCATGTTGAAAGCTTTTTCGACCTTCTCCTCATCATAAAATGCAAACTTTTCCGGTGGTGGAACTTGATGAAACTCTGAGCCAATGCCTTTCTTGTTTTGCTCAGACTCACCATCTCCCGGTTTTATATTGAAAATTCGTTCAATCACATATGACGACACGTGGTAACTTTTTAACTTGTTGTTATCCTGTTCTAAATCAGCAATCTGTCGCTTTAGCTTAGCAACATCTTCAATATATGAATTAACAACATCTTGTTTTATAGCATACATTCGTTTAAGCTCTTTGGTTGTTTCAGAAAGATAATTCATTCTAGATTGAGAATATTTCATTTTGTTTTTTACTTTATCATATGACTCTTTTGTAACATGATATGACAATTTCATTGAGTCATATTCCTTTTTCATTTCTTGACAAGCAATTTCTTTTTGTTTGCATTCATTTTTCATTTTCAAAACATCTTCTTTCAAAACTTCATTTTCTTTTTCTAACTTTGTACATTTTCCTGAAAGTTTTTCATCATTTTCGTTAAAAAGCTTTTCTTTTTCTAACATCTCTTTGCATTTTTCTTTGAAAATGTTTTCGATTTTTGTTAATTCAAGATTTCTTATTCTGAATTGCACATCTTTTTCAGTACAAGCTCTGCACGGTTCCATGCATTTCTTGCACTATTCAATTGGTTTTAAGACTTCAGAATCAGAATGTACCTCAGTGATTGGCACCTCGGTGTTTTCAGTAGCTTCTGTCTGCTTCATCTCATCATCATCTTGCTTTTCTTCAGTACTGACTTCTTCACCAGCATCTAAATTCTCATTCTTTTCTTCTTTTTCTTCTTTCTTCACCTCTTTTTCAATCTGCTGTTCTTCAGTAACAGCTTCTTTCACAGCTTCTGCTTCCACAACTGTTTCAGCAACCTTCTTCAAATTATCCACCATCTCTTCAACATTTTTCTTCATTCTTTCCTCATCCCTTTTTCTCAAACATGACAGCATAGCATATCTGATATCTTTTTCATACTGTTTAACATATGCATCATCTTTCATCACCCTTCTGTAGTATTCGGCTCTCAACGGGACAACAAGAAGAACATCATCAAAAATTATGTCTTTCTTTGGAACAACCGGTTCTCCTTCTCTGTTGTCGTAACATTCTCTTTTCTTATCCCATCTTCGACTGCTGACAGCATTTTCATACTCTTCCTGCATGTCATCCATTCTGTTGTAGACCACATTTCTTTCTTTGTAAGTCTTCTCACTCAAGATCTCTTCTCGAGTTCTCTCTTTGATCTCAACTTTTTCTTCACGAATTTTAGCAGTGTCTTTGTCTTTGTTTTCATCTTGAATCTCAGAAACAAAGGCATAATAATCGTGTTTCTTTGAAATAGTTTCTGCATCATCCTTTGTTCTAATCTTCCATCGATAATCAATCCGATCTTCTTCTGGACAAATCTGGCTCCAATCAAATCCTTCATCCTCATGGAAGACTGCACAAGCCCTTGACTTGGGTTTA
The DNA here is from genome assembly GCF_002127325.2 of Helianthus annuus. Classification (NCBI taxonomy): domain Eukaryota; kingdom Viridiplantae; phylum Streptophyta; class Magnoliopsida; order Asterales; family Asteraceae; genus Helianthus; species Helianthus annuus. Next base: position 68,467,486 of record NC_035441.2, read on the forward strand.
TCTTCAATCAGTTTCGGATCTTCTCTGCTTCGATGGTAGATCGCCTTTCGGTAGTAATCATCATTGAACTGATGTTCATTTCTACCAACTGCAGAATTAGTGCATTCTCTTTTGAAGTGACCTTTCTGCTTACATTTGAAGTATGTCACTTTGGATTTGTCAAATCCAAGTTTTGTCGAAGCACCTCCAAGCGATTGTTTCCCGGTAATCTCCATATACCTCTGAGCTCGACGAATACAACTAGCTAAACACCAACGGATGTCAATGAGTTCCATCTCTTCCGGATCAATCTGGTCGTAGTCTTCTTTGGTCAATTCGGATTTTCCAATTTTACCAGCTACAAGACCTTCATATGACTCCAGAACAGATGCAAGAAAACTCATTTGCTGCTTCGCTGCATTGATGCTCATTGCTGGAGAATTCTTCAGTTTAAGAGCAATGTTGCACAGAATTTCTTCAGTTTCATCAGAATTTGTCTTTGAAGATGAATGATATCCAGAATGATGACTTGTTGACGTTGTTGGTGGTTCTTTCATCTTTTCACCACTAAATGTTGTTTTTGGTGAACCAACGCCTTTATCAGAAGGTACACTGCCTTTGTAATACAAGCCCACATTCTGTTGATGTGAAGAACCAGTCATCTTACTTTGCTTTTGTAACTCCAGATCATGACTTTCAATCTTTTCAAACAAAGAATCAAGAGAAATTTCATCATATGAAGCATCATTTTTTAAGATAAAAACAAACGTTTGCCACTGATCTGCTCGTGGTAATGCTTCAATGATTTTATCAATAAGTTCCTCTCTTGTTTTGTCAATTTTAAAACGTTCAAGTTCGATTTTGAGGTGACAGAATCTCTCTCTCATTTGTCTCACAGTCTCTCCTTTTATATTGTCAAACAGATCAAATTCTTTTTTAAGTAACGCAATTTTATTTTTCCTAATCTGTTTTCCTCCCTCAGCTTTAACTCGTAAAGCTTCCCAGACTGACTTTGACGATCCATCATGAGTGAGCAAGGCAAATATATCATTCCTAATTGCTGACTAGATCAATGCAATCATTCTTTGTTCGACAGCAAATTCTGCTTTGTCATCTTTTGAAAATCTCTTGAATGGTAGTTCTTCGTTATTGTCATCCTTTGGCCGTTCGTATCCAAACTCTAGACAAAACCAGCTTTCATGGGCATACGCTTTCGCCCAGTTGATGAAACGTTCTTTCCACCAGGTATAATCTTCAATGCTTTCTAGAGTTGGTGGCTTTGAATGAGTTCTGTAAAAGTTATCATGCTTGATGTTTTCGTTGATCGCCTTCGTGATAGTTTTTGGTGTAACATTTGCAATCTCGGATGATTCAGATGTGAACGCGTTGAAAAACGTGTTGTAGAATTCTTCAGCCATGATTTGAACTTCTTGTATTACCTTGAATATCTTGAATTAACTTGAATCAACAAACAAACAAACACTTATCAGTTTAAACACTTATCAAACAACTGAAAACAAAATAATACTCGAACTGGTGAATATTCTTGTGTGGATAGAAGGTTGACAGACTGTGCAGACTGAACTTGATGCGAACTGATATTTAAATTGTCAAACCGTACAAAATGCTATGACCCAAATCAAATTCAAACAACCTGACAAAACCTCACGATCTGAGACTGAACCACCTCTTGTGAACTGGGATCAAATTCAAACCGTGAGACTTGGACCTTTTCCAATGACCTTTATAACACCACACGACCAAACCAAATCAATGTAAACCGGTTCTTTTTAATTGTGCAAACAAAAAGAATCTTTTATCCTATAGGGCCGAAAATATCCACTAAACCGAAAACTTGATTGGGCCAATTTATAAACCAATTACCTAAGCCAACTACAATGATCACATGGGCCATTTTGTTAACATCATTCTGATTGGGCCGTTTAAAACAACTAATCACATTCAAGAGTATCTTTTGATAAAGTTGTCAAATTATTAATGGCTGACACTTTAATATTCAAAATACATGATTGGGCCGCTATATCACTTTGTTAAATGCACATGGATTGAATCAAAAGTGGCCGACAACTAAAGTTCTTCATATATATATCATTGGACCGTTCAAATATGTCTGTGTAGTGGGCTCCGATATACTTTGTTGTTTAACTATGATAGGGCCGATTATAATAATGGCTGAGTAAACAATGGGCTCACAACATCAATTTTAATTTGACCTATTGCTTTTTATCACATGCAAATCTTGAAGTTATTTCTGACAATTACAAATTTCAATTCATTGTTATTGGACCTTAACTTTGAGGTGGCCGATAACACTCAACTACATATTAATGATTGGTCCGATAATCTTTATTCAGACAATATGATGACGATGACAGTTATAAGCGAAACATATTGGAACATACAAGCGGAACCACTGAATTGACTAATAAGCGGAACCATTTTGGACAAATAAGCGGAACTCTCAATGTCATTGAAGCGAAACCTCAAGATCTTTGAAGCGGAATCTCAAGGTCTTTCAAGCGGAACTTCAATGTCTTTCAAGCGGAACCTCAAGGTCTTTCAAGCGGAACCTGCAACTATGACAACGAATTCGAACAGAAAAACTTAGATTTCTCCTAAACGGTTACGAATTTGGATCTGAAACTTGGTAGGATTATAGATCAGGTGTTTACGCACAACATATTAAAAAATCAGACAATTTGGACCGTAAAAACCCATTCAATTTGACGAAAATCAGTTAAAAATGTGAAAAATATGAAAAAGATGAAGAAATAGATGAAATCTGGATCTGAAATCGATGAAATCACGAGCGGAAATGTGTGTTAGATCAGTGCAATCGAGCTCCTGCTCTGATACCACTTGTAGGACCGGTTTTGACTCCGAAACGATTGCGTAACCGAACGTGTGACGTGCGGAATCCGTACATGAACGTGACCGAACACACGAGACGTTATATAATCTGTGATTCTATTGATCAAATCTGAAAATGTACAAGAACCTGAATCACGATGTCACTTTCTCTCTCTAGTTTCTCTCTCTAGATCTAGAAAGCTCCAAATGACAAATGCAGCAAAAGTCTCTAATCTAACATAAAGTCTCCTATTTATAGTCCAAGGCATTTAATGAGGTTTCTCATTAATTACAATTATGCCACCTTGCCTTTTTGACTAACTATCACTAATATAACAATATAAATCTCTTTTTCTTCTGTTTCTCGCTACGGCTCGGATTGACGAAGGCTATAGACATAAATGCACCAACACTTTTCATGCATAATTGGATTTTAAGCATATCTAACCTAAGCATTTGTCACCTAACTGATTATGCAACATAATTAAACATGTTTAGGCATATAATACTTGTCATAGGACTAGTTAGACGTCTCGAATGCGTTTTACGCGAACGACGCGTTAAAGTAGCGTAAGCTACCTAAACGGGTCGTAACGGGTCGAAAGCACTTAGGTTAGGTTTCCTTTTAGGATGTAGGATTTGTTAAACCATATCACATGAGTTCCAACACTCATTTGGTTTACAAGACCTCATTCTATCTGATCTCCTGATTTAGGTCCGGTTATTTACATAGTTACCTATATAGGGTGCCGTTTGATTCCGTGATCCCTGTAGCTTTGCTTGGTTGTTGTCCAAGACTTCTAAGCACCCTCAAGTGAGTACATAGACCCCTCTTTTACTGTTTTTCAAACGTTTTGGGGTGAAACACATGTGCCTACTTGTTACTTTCATGTTTTCATGTTTTTATATCATATACTTACTATATTCAATAGTACACTCATTTTGCTATGTATGTTCACTTAACATGCTAGCATATTGATTTTCGTATATTACATTTTGTCGCATATGCTCATCCAGCATATGGACACGTTGTTTTACATTTTGAACCGTTGTAACCGTTTGATCCTGTGAACCGTTTGTGATCACTTGACTATTTGAACCGTTTGTAACCATTGGATTATGTTAACCATTTGTAACCATTTGATTATCTGAACCATTTGTGACTACTTGACTATATGAGCCATTTGTAACCGTTGATTGACATGAACCGTTTGAAATCTGTTTGAACCGTTGGGTTAGGGAAGTGATTAGGTAACGGGGCGGGTGTAATGTGTTAAAAGCATGGTGGATACGCCGCTGGTACTTCCTATATATAAGTGCTTTTAATACATTATATTGCGTTAACTAGATCACTTGGGCAAGGTTATTGAAGCAAAGATATATTACAAGGTTTTTCCAATGATATATATATATATATATATATATATATATATATATATATATATATATATATATATATATATATATATATATATATATAATATATATATATATATATATATATATATATATATATATATATATATATATATATATATATATATATATATATATATATATATATATATATACTATTCGAATTTTTATTCAAAAACGATTTACAATCTGGAATTAATTAAACAAATGTTTTGGAGTTAAGGATCATGGCTACGAGATTTTATAAACTGTAACCAATTTGATTTGAGTTGGTTAATTGTGTCGCAATACTATACTTTTCAAAACAAGGTTTTTAAATAAGTATTGCAACATGTAAAACGAGCCATGAATCTGAAACTCATACAAAACCTATGTACTCGCAGGCATTTTTATGCTGACGTACCTATTTTCACTTGTGTTTCAGGTACAATAGTTGATGATGCTTGATGATGATATTGGTGTACTCTCACATAGGAATGGACAAGGCCTTAGCGACTTTAAAACTTGAAAGATAATAGTTGTATTTATCTAATTTGTATCAAAACATTTAGTTCAATAATTTAATAAAACGAAATTATTTATTCCATGGTTGTGAAACAATGATTCTGTTACAACACTCCCCGATGTTTCCGCCACGTTTTGTTGTATTACGTGGTCGGGGTGTGACAACTATCATTGGGCCTAGCCCTAGTTTTAGTAATTTGGGTCTAGCCCAAATCTAATCCTAGTGAGTCCATTAAATATACTCTTGCAATTTTTAACAAAAATTCACCAAGCATGTAACTTAATAAGTTCATTTTTCACATGAAAAATGTGACAACTCGAGTTTCCGAGATTCCACTTTCTCATTTATTGCACGTTCACTATTTGTTTAGTTGTTTACTTGCACAATTTGTTGCGTTGTAACTGTATACGTTTTGGTTTGATAAAGTGTATTGTGATTGTGCATGGTTATGTGTTATTTACGAAAGATTTGACAAATACATGAACATGGTGATGAAACTGTAAATTATATTAGGATGGGTGTGTTTTATGTAAAAGATGATACTTAGGGATGAGTAGAGTAGATTGTGAAACCTTAACAACTCTTAACCCTAATCTTCTTCACTAATCATATCACAAAATCAATATACGTACTTTCACATCCATCTCTACAACTCTCTCTACAATCATCTTCTTCATCATTGGCACAAGCTCTCAATCATCACTCTTGATCCCTCTCTTTATCTAGAATCAATCCAAGGTAATTGTTTAATGGTTATTTGTTGTTAATCATTGATTGTTTGATTCATGTAAAAACCCTAGTTCTTCATATGATGGTTCTGTGTTTATTGATAAATTCTGATTATTGTGAAATGGTTATGATTAGTTGTGTAATCATTTGTCTGATGCTAAGATGCTTGATATGATAGAGATGGTTGATTGTTGATTAGATTACTGCAATGCCAATGTATGAAATTAGGGTTTCTTGATCGTATGTGTAACTGTTCCATTGATTCTGTAAACTGGTTTTGGAAATCACGTATGTTGATAACTCGGAGATTGTGTCAGGGTTTTTGTGAAGTAACAAAGTTCGAGTTTTGCCATGCTTGATTGATCTGAGTTTTGATTAACATGATATGTCCGAATTTTATAAGGTTAAGAAGTCCGAATTTTTATAACATACATGAAGATCCGAACTTTTGGATATGATAATTAGGGTCCGAACTTTATACAAGAGAGTATGGTCCGAGTTTTATAAGGCATGCCTTGTCCGAATTTTGATTGTACATGCCTTGTCCGAATTTTGATTGTATAACCTTGTCCAAACTTTGAATGATATGGGGAGTCCGACTTTTGTATTATACAAGGGGGTCCGACTTTTGTGATGATCGAGTCCGACTTTTGTTAAGTATTACATGGTCCGAAGTTTTGTGATGGATATACAAGGTCCGACCTTTTATGCTTAAACATGTCCGACTTTTGAATGCTTATACATGTCCGATTTTTGAATGCTTCTACATGTCCGACTTCTGAATGCTTATACATGTCCGAATGTTATGATGAATCATGAAAAGTCTTGTTAACCTTGTTAAGTATGTGGATCTTGTTTAACCTGATAACCCTTAAAGTGTGTTATTGAGTGACTATGTTAGAATTGACCGAGAACTCTATCATATGATGCATGAATGGATGAACGGAAAATAACTGTTATGTGTTATATGACGATGATTGCTTTAAACACACTTCATGACATATATTGCATGCGAATCCATGCGAGCTTAACTGATTGTGTATACATGCATGACTATAGGACTTGACTGACTTCTTGTGAGCACATAGTTTAGCGTACCGAGCAAACCAAGGTGAGTTCACACTCTTACCAAGGCATGGGATTCCCGGGGTTGGGAATGGGATTGAAGGAAGGAGGTTGAATAGATACTTGTACTTACACTGTTACTAGACTATCTACCATCGTCCTCGGATGCGCATGACACGTACGTAAAACCTACGTATACTTGTACTCATCACTGTCCTCAGGTCGCGAAGGACACTCACGTAAAACCTACGTGAACTTATACTCATTACTGCCTCGGTTGTGTCAGGCACTTACGTAAAACTTACGTAAACCCCCGCGTACCCATGTCCTCGGTTGTGAAGGACACTTACGTAAAACCTACGTAAACTTTGTACGTACTACTGTTCTCGGTAAGAAGAACACTTATGGTTATAGTCTAGTGTATATGCAACTATGGGAAGCCCCCACCAATAGGACATACTATCGGCCTAGTAGAGCCACACGTTACAAACGAATTTACTATTACGAACTTACATACTGTGAACTTGCTCAATAGTTGTTGACTCTCAGTTACATGCTTTGCAGGTCGTTAGGTATACATGGAGCTTGCACTGGGAGGCGCGGTCGTTGTGGACAAGGATCGTGAATGCTTTGATGTAAACATTATGACATTACATACTTTATTTATGATTGGGCTTTTACTCATTTGCTTCCGCTAAACAATGATATTACACTTATGTTTTGAACACCTTTCATATGGATTGGTTTGGTAAAATAATTGTTACTTTTACTATTTATGTTGTTCTATATGATTGGTGGCTTGATCCTGGTCAGTCACGCCTCCAAGCGGTGATACTCCGCGTGTGGATTTTGAGGGTGTGACAGATTGGTATCAGAGCCATTGGTTATAGAGAACTCGGTTTTAATATGGGGAAAACGTTTTTATTAAAACTAGAGTATAACCAGTACAGTGCTCAACGATCCACAACGACGCCTCGCTCCACGTGCAAGACTCAACCTCCTAGGTAATATGGCTGATGTTTATTGCCTACATGCTAGAATTACATAGAACTTTGCTCGTGGTATGCTTAGATTACATTGCCTGCTATTCGTTATTGCTTGAGAACACTCGTGTGCTTACACTCTTCTGTCATCGCACTATTCGCGAACCTCTCTCACTTATGTTACATTTGCTATGAAGATCATTGCCGGACGTATTAACTTGACTCAAGCCCAGTTGACGGCTCTCATCAACGAACAAGTTGCTGCGGCACTTGCAGCCGCACAAGCAGGAGGTATACCTTTCAGTCGTAACTCACACTAGGATCTTTAGATCCTACATTCCTAAACCAACTCCTGTGTTTAACCTTGTCCTATTCTTATATACACAACAGGTCAACACGCTCAGCCACCTGTTTGCACTTTCAAGAATTTCATGGACTGTCATCCAAGCACGTTCAGTGGCACGGAGGGAGCGGTGGGACTCCTCCATTGGTTTGAAAAACTCGAGTCTGTGTTTGAAATGTGTGAATGCCCTGAGGCTCGCAGGGTGAAGTACGCCACTGGCACACTAAAAAAGGAATCGCGCTGACTTGGTGGAATGCGCAAGTCCAACTTTTGGGATTGGCAGCTGCTAACGCCACTCTTTGGAATGATTTCAAAGAGCTGATTAAGCGAGAATACTGCTCACGCGACTTCATCCACAAGTTAGAAGTGGAGTTCTTTCATTTGAAGATGACTGGGTCAGAAATTGAGGCTTATACTAAAAGGTCAAACGAGCTGGCTGTTCTGTGTCCAACTATGGTGGACCCTCCTATCAGACGCATTGAGTTGTATCTCAAGGGGTTAGCACCTGAAATTCAAAGCCACGTGACATCGGCCAACCTTGCTAACATCCAGGATACCCAGCGCCTTGCTCATCGCCTCACGGATCAGGCAGTGGAACAAGAGAGGCTGCCTAAGCGCATCAGCGCTACTGCTACCGTTACCACTTCTACTACTCCTACTACCCCCAGTGACAACAAGAGAAAATGGGAGGGGGATTCCAGCAAAGGTTCAGTTTCAGTTCAGTCTCAAGTTCAGTAGCGAAAGACTGACAACTATCAGAGCCCTGGTCAGCAATCTTCGGGCAATCGCAGGCAGGGTGGTTATCGAGGGAACCTTCCAAGGTGTAACAACTGTAACAGACATCACAGTGGCCAGTGCAACAAGGGTCGCTGTCAGAGGTGCCTCAAGATGGGTCATGAGGCCAAGGATTGTAGAAGCCCATGGCCTGCGAATCAGAATCAGCAACAGCAGCAAACACCACAGAATCAGCAACAGGGCAACAAGGGATGTTTTAATTGTGGCGCTGAAGGTCAATTCAAAAGACACTGCCCTCTGTTAAAACGAAACCATAACAACAACAACAACAACAATAACCAAGGCAACGGGAACAATAATGGAGGAAACAACAATGATGGGAACAACAGCGCTAGGGGTTGTGCATTTGTGCTGGGGCAGGGTGATGCCAGGAATGATCCCAACGTAGTTATGGGTAAGTTTCTTCTCGACGACTTTTATGTTACTGTATTGTTTGATTCGGGTGCGGATACAAGTTATGTGTCTCTTAAAGTCAGTCAAATGTTAAAACGTGCACCAACTCCCCTAAACACCAAACATGTCGTAGAGTTAGCTAATGGTAAAAGTCTAGAAGCCACACACATAGTTCAGGGTTGTAATCTTATCCTCGCTGGTCAGACTTTCTCCATCGACCTCATTCTTATAGTTCTGGCTAGTTTTGACATCATCAGTGGCATGGACTGGTTATCCAAGCAGCAAGCAGAGATCCTATGTAAAGAGAAGATCATTCGTATTCCCCGTTCTGGTAAAGAACCTCTCGAGGTTTAAGGCGACAAGAGTGGTGCTGTGGTTGGCATCATCTCCTTCCTGAAGGCTCAGAAATGTTTACGGAAGGGTCACACTGCCATTTTGGCACTTGTTACTGATGCATCAACGAAAGAGAAAAGAGTAGAGGATATCCCAGTTGTATGCGATTTTCCTCAAGTGTTTCCTGAAGATTTACCTGGTCTACCGCCTCATCGCCAGGTCGAATTCCAGATTGATCTAGCTCCTAGAGCAGCACCTATAGCTCGCGCACCGTATCGATTAGCTCCAACTGAACTGGAAGAACTATCAAAGCAACTACCAGAGCTCTTGGATAAGGGCTTTATTCGTCCTTGCTCTTCGCCTTGGGGAGCTCCAGTGTTATTCGTGAAAAAGAAGGACGGCACCTTCAGGATGTGCATTGATTACCGCGAACTGAACAAGGTCACAGTGAAGAACCGCTATCCTCTTCCACGCATTGACGACTTATTCGACCAGTTGCAAGGGTCGAGTTACTACTCCAAGATAGACTTAAGGTCAGGTTACCATCAGCTGAGAGTCCGGGATGAGTGTCACACCCCGGCCGCGTATAACATGCAACTGCGGCGGAAACGCCGGGGAGTGTTGTGGACAGAATTAATTGTTATACAACCATGGAAATTAAAGTTACATTTTATTTATTAAACAAGAGTGCTACATCGTTTCAAACAGGAAAACAAAGAGTTTATAACATAGTTAACTAACTCTATCTTCAGTTTTAGTCTCTAAGGCACAGGTCCGCCCTAGTGTCATGATCATCGTCCTATGGAATAGCTCCTGAAAACACATGTGAAAGTAGGTACGTCAGCATAAAAATGCCTGTGAGATACATAGGTTTTGTGAAAATGGGATTCATGACTTGAGTTTAAAGAATGTTTAATAACAGTCAGTCATGAACCTTGTAATTTGTCTTGCTTTGTAAACCATTTGAAAAACGATAACATCAAATGATATGTATAGATAAGTGCAAGGTTAAACGAATAACCAAGTAAAATGAGTTGAATATAATAAGTTGTTTTGTAAGACAATGTTTTATGAAAAGTATGTTGTTTGTATAAAATGTTATATGTCTAAACTGAAAAGATTTAGATAACGCTAAGATATGTAATATTATACAAACATTTATATATAGGAAGTACCAACGGCGTATCCACCATGTTTGCATCATATTACATACTCCACGTTACTCAAACCATTTACCCAAACCAAACCACCATGTAAATTGTTCATGTATAACCCAAATGTCAAGTGTTATTGTGTAAACCATGTCAAATGTTTATGTTCAATGTAAATAATGTAATGTGTATCCCAAAATGTATCATGTATGGTAAGCGAAATGTATCAACTTAAACCATATGTAAAATGCACAAAACAAGTCGTTGAAGTAAAACGTGGTTTAAATCAACGTTATGTTCTGTGGGAAAAAGCATGCTCTATTGATACTAACATTTATGCGGTATTGTAAACTATGCATACATCCAAGCCTTGAGACTGCGGCGATAAATCCTTAAACAAATTAAAGGTTTATCTAAGTTATGTATATCGAATTCGGTCATTCCTTCCAATCCTATCAAACCCAGGATTTCAGAAACGGGAGTTGTCAATTCCTATGGTACCACTACCTACTAACGAATGGCGTAGCTAATGTTAATGAATGTATTGTCCCATGTTAAACAAACCAAATGTCATAACAAAATGAAGGCATGTGATGTAAACAATTGTACTAAGTATGCTAAGTAAACATACTTAGTAGAAAGGTTCATGTAAATCAATGTGCCCATATGCTGAGTAAATATATGCAACCGAAATGTTCATGTAAATCAATGTGTCCATATGCTGAGTAAACATATGCAACAGAAATGTTCATGTAAATCAATGTGTCCATATGCTAAGTAAACATATGCAACAGAAATGTTCATGTAAATCAATGTGTCCATATGCTGAGTAAACATATGCAACAGAAATATAATGTAAATTAATGTACTAAGTACGCACACAATGGGCATACATAGCATGAAATGTAATGAAATCGTGTACTATAATGTACTAACAACATAGCAGGCATATGATGTGAAAACATGGAAAGCATGAATGTAGCAGATAGGCACATGTGTTTCACCCCAAAACAGTTTGGAAACAGTAAAAGAGGGGTTCAATGTACTCACCTGAGATTGCTTTGGAGTTCTTGTATAATAACCAGATAATGCTAAAGATCACGGGATATCAAATGGCACCTAATAGGTAGCTATGTTAATATACCGGACTAAATCGGAAGGATCGGATAGTACGCGGGTTCGTAAACCAAACGAGTACGGAGACTCGTGTAATATGGTTTAACAAAGCCTACATACTAAAATGAAACCTAACCTAAGTGCTTACGGCCCATTACGACCCGTTTTGGTAGCTTATGCTATCTTACGCGTCGTTCGCGTAGAACGCGTCTGGAACGCCTAACATGGTGACCACAAGGTATAACCTCGGAAGGTTATAGCTATGGTCACCTAATGTGTTTGGTCAGATCCTAATGATCGATCAAATGGGTCGGGTTCGAAAGTATAAGCAATGGTTTAGATCGCTTACCTTACGACCCTATATAAGCACTATGCTAAAAGTGACGAGCTAAGCATGTTAGAACATGCTTAACTAAGTTTAGAAAACAGGTTTGGCATCAAAACAAACAGCTTTGATGCTCACGAGTAGTTTGGTTACAAAATACGCAAGAATGCACATTTTGACCGAAACTACGACTCGTCACTGAGCCTAGATAACGTGGTGATCAGTAGGTATAGTCACTACGGACTATAACCATCGTGATCACGCTCACGTTATGAAGTTCCATGAACTTCGCATCGACCATAAGCTGGTCAATGCAGAAAGTCAACAAAACGTTGACTTTCGGACTCGAAAAGCGAATAAAAGAGCGAAAGAAGACTTACGGAGGGTCCCCGAGTGCTAATCTAGATCAAATAGCTCAGGTATGAAACAGTGGTTCCAACTTAGAGCTTTTAGATCTGATTCTTGTGATTTTTACACAAAAGGGGGGGGGTATTTATAGGAAAAGTGGAACCGTTAGGATCGTTTATCGAATATCGTGCCGCGATCTCGTGCGTACACTTGTCGAAATGTTGTGGTAAGTCAGAAAATGCCCCTTGGCTCTTGATTGGGTGAAAGGGCATCGCCCCTTGATCGAACGAAAGGCCAACTGCATTAAATGCATACATTGAATCTGTCTGACAGTCCCACGCGCCCCGCGTAAGGATTTGGTCAATCCTTACGCGCCCCGCCTGAGGTTCACAAGTCAGAATTTTCAATTTTGGTCCCTGCACTTCAGAAACACGTAATTTGGCCCATTTTTGGCATGTTTAAGCCCTGTTAACCTCATTTCAAGGCTCTAAGATGAAGTTAAAGTGTAGGGGACTTGAAATATGCTCCAAAATATTCCGGATGTCGGTTCGTTTGGCCGTACGATCGCGATGTTCGCTTAATTACGACGGAATGCGCATAAGCGCGAAAGACGATCCAAATGACGCGACGAATGGATTTTTCTCATGCCAAACACTAAGGCATAATATTATAATGCTTACATAAATTTTTGGACGTCCGGATGTATTCAGAACGTAAGTTATGCGCGAAAGTGCAAACTTGTGCACTTTTTGACACTTTTAGCCCCTGAATGATCCAAAAGTTTGTTTTAGCATACCAAACCCCACAAAGCCTATTTCTAAGCTATGTAAAGGATATTTATGGTATGTTTAACTTATGGACATGTTCCGGAATGCTTGTTACAGTTCAAATTGGCATACTTTCGCAGTTTGTCAAGTTTAGTCCCTGTAAGCGAATTAACTTGTTTTTGCCATACCAAAGCCTTCAAAACTTATTTCTAAGTTATGTAAAGGTTATTTAAGGTATGTTGAGTATATGTTGATGTTCCGGAGTATTTGTCGCATTAAACTGAGTACGTTTTAGCACCAATTAGCGTATAACTCTCCAGAAAGCGATGTAGAGTTTGAAATTGAACAAAAGTCAAAACATGAAAAATGTAAAACACAACCAAACAAACATTGGGATCAAATAACATTGTTTTATTGATAATTGAACTGTTCACAATGATTACAAGCACAAATGTTACAGTCTCCCCTACTTGTGGAAATTTCGTCCCGAAATTTATTTAGACAGCGAACCTTGACCAAAGGAATGCGCTTGCGTTTAAGCCACTTGACTTCATGTTCCATTATTTCTACCGGTTTCTCAACAAATTTCAGTGTTTTATCAACACGAATCTCGTCAAGCGGTATGTGGAGGTTCTCATCAGCTAAACACCTCTTGAGATTGGACATGTGAAAAGTTGGATGAACATTTCCAAGTTCAGGAGGTAACTCAAGTCTGTAGGCTACCTTTCTTTCGATGATCTTGAATGGTCCAACGTATCTAGGTGCAAGTTTTCCTTTCTTTCCAAATCTGATCACACCTTTCCAAGGTGAGACCTTAAGTAATACATGATCACCGACTTGAAAATCCAAGGGCTTGCGTTTTAGGTCCGCGTAACTCTTTTGAAGGCTTCTAGCTATCTGAAGGTTATCACGAACTTTCTTAACCTTATCTGTTGTCTCTAAAATGAGGGCAGGTCCAGTAAGTTGAGCCTCGCCAATCTCATTCCAGCAGACTGGTGAACGACATTTTCGACCATAGAGAGCCTCGAAAGGAGCCATGTTGATGCTGGAGTGATAACTGTTGTTGTAGGAGAATTCAATCAATGGAAGATGTGAATCCCAACTACCACCAAAATCGATCACACAAGCTCTAAGCATATTCTCCAGTGTCTGGATTGTTCTTTCAGATTGACCATCCGTTTGCGGATGATAGGCTGTGCTCAGATTAAGTTGGGACCCATAGCAGATTGCATGGTTCTCCAAAAATGAGAAGTGAAACGAGCATCTCTGTCAGAAATGATGTTCAAAGGAACACCATGTCGAGCTACAATTTCATCTACATATATTTGAGCAAGTTTGTCAGCCGAAAAATCCTCACGGATTGGCAAGAAATGCGCTGACTTGGTAAGACGATCCACGACTACCCAGATGGCATCGTGACCCTTCTTTGTGCGCGGGAGTTTAGTATTGAGATCCATAGTAATGTTTTCCCATTTCCAAACTGGGATCTCTGGTTGCTCCAATAATCCGGAAGGACGCTGATGTTCAGCCTTAACCTTAAGACAAGTAAGGCATTTGGATACGTATAAGGCAATGTCTTTCTTCATACCAGGCCACCAATACTGTATACGAAGATCCTTATACATCTTATCTGAGCCAGGATGAATAGAATAACGAGACTTATGGGCTTCATCTATAAGCAAGGTACGAAGATTATCTTGGCTTGGGACCCACAAACGGTCCATGAAGTAATATGATCCATTTTCCTTCAGTTCAAGAGCATGCGTTATGTGATAAGGAAATTCCTTATCCATCAAACCTTGTGAAACACAAGCTTGTTGAGCCTTAGAAATACGGGCTTGTATATCGGTTTGAATAACAGATTGGACACGTACACAATGAAGCTTAGTACGTTCCTTGCGACTCAATGCATCGGCTATGACATTCGCCTTACCAGGATGGTAGCGGATCTCGCAGTCGTAGTCGTTTAGAAGTTCAACCCAACGTCTTTGCCTCATGTTGAGTTCCTTTTGATTAAAGATATGTTGAAGACTTTTGTGGTCAGTGAAAACCACACATTTTGTACCGTACAAGTAGTGTCTCCAAATCTTAAGAGCGAAGACAACTGCACCCAACTCAAGATCATGAGTGGTGTAGTTCTTCTCATGTATCTTCAACTGTCTTGATGCGTATGCTACGACTTTGTTTCTTTGCATCAGGACGCAGCCAAGACCTAATTTAGATGCGTCGCAATAAACGACGAAATCATCATTGCCCTCAGGCAATGTTAGGACAGGCGCGTCGCAAAGCTTTTGTTTCAAAGTCAGAAATGCTTCCTCTTGTTTGACTCCCCACTCAAATGGGTTGTTCTTCTGAGTTAGAGCAGTTAGAGGAATTGCAATCTTCGAGAAATTCTCAATGAAGCGGCGATAATAACCCGCTAGACCAAGAAAAGAACGAACCTCAGTAGGAGTAGTAGGCGTATCCCAAT
The DNA here is from genome assembly GCF_002127325.2 of Helianthus annuus. Lineage (NCBI taxonomy): Eukaryota > Viridiplantae > Streptophyta > Magnoliopsida > Asterales > Asteraceae > Helianthus > Helianthus annuus. The sequence continues at coordinate 68,483,075 of NC_035441.2, forward strand.
CCTTAATCGCACTGATCTTGGAGGGATCTACATGAATACCTTGTTCGTTGACAATATGTCCTAAGAATTGAACTTCTTTAAGCCAGAATTCACACTTGGAGAATTTGGCGAAAAGTTGTTCTTTCTTTAGGAGTTCCAAAGTAAGACGAAGGTGTTGTTCATGATCAGCTCGCGTCTTGGAATATATTAAGATGTCATCAATGAAAACGATGATGAACTTATCTAAATAAGGCTTGCAGACCCTATTCATCAAGTCCATGAAAACAACAGGAGCATTAGTCAAACCGAATGGCATGACTGTGAACTCATAATGCCATAACGAGTACGGAACGCTGTCTTGGGAATGTCTTCTTCATGCACCCGAAGCTGATGATATCCAGATCTTAGATCAATCTTTGAAAAATAAGAAGCGCCTTGCAATTGATCAAAGAGATCATCAATGCGAGGTAGCGGATATCGATTCTTGATGGTAAGCTTGTTAAGCTCACGATAATCGATACACATCCTGAAAGATCCATCCTTCTTCTTTACAAAGAGAACGGGAGCACCCCAAGGTGAAAAGCTAGGACGGATAAAACCTTTGTCGGAGAGCTCCTGAAGCTGTTTAGATAATTCTTGCATCTCTGATGGTGCAAGACGGTATGGAGCTCTGGCAATGGGATTTGCACCAGGTACGAGATCAATACGGAACTCGACTTGGCGTGCTGGAGGTAGACCGGGTAACTCTTCAGGGAAAACTTCGGAATAATCCCGAACGACAGGAATATCTGAAATAGTCTTACCCTTGCCTTTATCTGCTGTAACATGTGCTATGAAAGCCACATAGTGCTTTCGCAGATATTTCCGAGCTTTAAAACAAGACATGAGTTTGAGACCACCGGCAGGCTTCTCACCACGAACCTGTAGGATCTCGCCTGTCGACAGCGGTACACGAACAATCTTCTCAGAACAAACTATCTCTGCGCGATGCTTGGATAACCAATCCATTCCCACTATAACGTCGAAGCTTCCAAGTTGCATTGGCGTGAGGTGAATAGGAAAAATATGGTCGTTAAGGTTTAACTGGCAGTTGCGTAGAACAGAATTTAGAACAATGGGTTCACCACTGGCAACCTCTACTGTCAAAGGTTTACCTAGTTTCGTTCTAGACACGCGAAGCATTGTCTCAAAAGACAATGACACAAAGCTCTTGTCGGCACCCGAATCAAAAAGAATAGATGCTGGCTGATTATTAATAAAGAACGTACCGTTCACCACCTCGTTGTCTGCTTGTGCTTCTTGTGCATTCATGTTGAAGACTCGGCCTCGAGCCTGAGCCTGATTCTGGTTTGCATTCTGGTTCTGGTTGGCTAGCCTTGGACACCGATTTCTGTAGTGGGTCAGATCCCCACAGTTATAACAAGCACCTGGTGGGTAGTTTGGTCGTCCAGCCTGACCCTGTTGCTGAGCAACTTGTTGAGCAGGGTTCTGAGCTGCGCGATTCTGAGCAAACCGACAAACATCGGCAAGATGACCCGACTTCCCACAGTTAGTACAGAAACGGCACTGATATTGCAGCTGATGGTGACTGTTTCATTGATTGCACAAAGGTGCACTCCCTGAATAGGGCTTCTTTGCTGGAGGCTGGTTGGGAGCTGCCTGGTTAGCTTGGGCAGTGACAGCATAGTTTTGGGAAGCCTTACGCTTCCTTGACCCCCTTGAGGAACCATAATCCTTTCCCTTGTTGTTTTGACCTTTCTTGTTATCTTCCTTGTCAGCCGACTGCTTCTTGCCCTTGTCACCCTTCCTGTGTAGCTTATTCTTTCGAATCTGCGACTCAGTCAGTGTCGGTGATAACTCGATTGCCTGACGGAGTGTGGTAGGGTTGCTACCAGTAAGGATGTCTTGTACTGAGTCAGGTAGGCCGTCGATGTACCTTTCGATGGCCTTATCGAGTGGGGTAACCATAGTCGGGCAAAGCAGACTCAACTCCTCAAACCTATCCGTATAAGCCCTGTGCTCGCCACTATCTTGCTTCAAAACATCAAATTCTTTCTCCAACGCTCGTTTCTCATGACGAGGATAAAACTCCCTCATCATAAGAGCTCTCAGTTTAGCCCATGTCTGAGCTAAAGCAACTTCTGCACCTTGATCTCTCATAACCCCATTCCACCATGTAAGAGCCCTCTTCTGAAACACGCTTGAAGAAAACTCGACCTTGCGATTATCCGGACACTGCACGTGGCGAAAAGTGTTCTCGATGCTCTCGAACCACTGAAGAAGCCCAGTTGCTCCCTCAGAACCACTAAACTTGAGTGGCTTAGCTGAATTAAAATCCTTGTATTTGCATGTACCATTGTTGTTGTTGTTGGCTTGGTTCCATTGAGCGAAGAGATTTGGGAATTGAGCAGCCATCTGCTGCGCAATAATCTTCGCCAGCTCGGCAGTAGCTATCTGGTTGTCGCGTCGAGGAGGTATTCTAGAAGAGAAAAACATGAAATGAAACGAGTGAGATGATTGGATGACGAGAATGAGATGAAGCAAAATCAACAAAAGCAAAGATGGCGGTTATGCATCGCAAAGCAAATAAGTGACATGAAATGTCTAGTCAAAGTAAATGGGTCAGAATTAGTGTATCGCGAAGACATGCTCGCCTATAAGTGAACACTCACCCAAGAGTTCCCAGGTAAGAGTGACTGGTCCGATTATGTGGATTTGTACGAACACTCTAGCCTTAGACAGAAAACTCAGGGTACAGGCATTCACTCTTCCAGTTCGCACGTGTTCACACTATTAAAGCCCCAAAACCTTGACGAGATTTTTGAGCATCCAAAGGGTTCAAAACCATATAACAGAGGGTTCAAAACCTTATAACAGAGGGTTCAAAACCTTATAACAGAGGGTTCAAAACCTTATAACAGAGGGTTCAAAACCTTATAACAGAGGGTTCAAAACCTAGTAATCAATCATCCTAGAACAGATGATTAATTTTCAAAGCGGATTCGGAACCGAAGTTCCCCTTGTGGTTATCACCTAAGGATAGGTGATGTGCATGTTTTAAACTCTAAACACAAGATAACTTGTGTTAGGGTCCTAGAAAGTTATAGTCTAGGTCAAAGCATTACTAATAACCTAATTCCCTATTGTCACACCCCCAAAATCCACACGCGGAGTATCACCGCTTGGGAGCGTGACTGACCAGGATCAAGCCATCAATCATATTGAACATAACATAACAAAAATAAAGTAGTTCGTAAAACCTTATTCAATACAATTGATGTTTCAAAACAATCATAGTATCAGTAGCGGAAGCATAAGTAATTAACCCAAGTAAACCATAAGTTCAATTATTCGAAATGTTTAAACATAGCGTTCATAATCCACTGCCCACAACGTCCCGCTCCTCCAGTGCAAGCTCCATAAGTACCTAAGGTCCTGCAAGGCATGCAGCAGATAATCAACAAACTAGTTGAGCGAGTTCACAGTTTAAAGTTCAATATCGTATAGGGTGAGTAATGGTTTAATCGTTACGTTCCATATGAATAGTTCCATCGCGGCCTCCCAGGCAGGTGTGCGAAGATTGGGTTCGTATAGTTCGCGACCATAGTCTTTACCGACCAGGGTGTGTGCGAAGGCGGTTAATCAATTCGCGACCATAGTCTTTACCGACCAGGGTGTGTGCGAAGGCAGTTGAGTAGTTCGTTCGCGACCATAGTCTTTACCGACCAGGGTGTGTGCGAAGGCAGTTCGTAAGCATCAACAGTTTAATCGTTCGTTATAATATCAAAGTATGCACAAGTAATCATCCAACCCATTCCCACCCTGGGAACCCATGCCTTGGCTCGTGTGAACTCACCTTGGTTTGCTCGGTATGCTAGGTTATGCACTCACAAGTAATTAATCACGTCCTATTGTATGCACGTATAACAAATCAGTTCATGTTCGCAATGATACGCATGCAATTTAATGTTCACATAGCAGTCAGTTTGCATATCGGCTCAACACGTAATATTGCACGTATACAAATGTTAACGTTCATCAAGCATGGCATGCCAAATAAATCAAGCATATAATTCCATCTTTCAAAGTAGGTTCATAAGTCCCTAGTATCTTTCGAATCCAGCTATTATCTTTCGACAACAGTTATCACAATTATCCTTCGGACCGAATGTTATGTTTCGGACCAATGTCATCTTTCGGTCAAAGCTATCTTTCGGTCCAAACTATCTTTCGGTCAAAGTTATGGTTCGGTCAAAGCTATCCTTCGGTCAAAGCTATCCTTCGAAGGACATATATCTTTCGGTCTCAACTATGTTTCGACTGACAAGTATCTTTCGGTCACAACTATGTTTCGAGTAACTACCATCCTTCGACAAGTAACAGTTACGTTTACACAAAGTTTCCAAGTTTATCCGATTATCAATTAACACAAATTTCGCAAATCAGCCAACATCAACAAGATCAAACAAGCATGATTCCCATGTTTATCAAGAACCCTAATCTGAATAACAAGATCATCCAAACTATCCAATTTACACATAGGTGCCGATTACATAAACATGTCCGATTGCAATATTCGGCCGATTATAAACCTGATTAACATAAACATCTTAACAACCATGACAATTCAATCCAATTACATTTGCTAAGCCTACCATATCCGATTCATAACAACATACCAACATATTGCAATACTAACATACATATCCAGTTATCATAGCCGACCCACAAAACATTATCATTGAACATCATCAGAACAGATCCGACTAACATACTAACAATATATTGCAAGACAATTTATTAATCACGAAATCAAAGCATCATAAACAACATCACATACTAACCGGAAATCTGGATTATGGAAGGAAATCCTTCGAACAGAGAGTAGGTTTGCTATATGCCGTCACACACACGCAAGGGAACTAGGGTTTTTTTTTTTTTGAAACTACTGCCGGTTTACATGCATCACGTATATAAATCGTTTCACAGGAATGGGCCAAGCCCATTAGAAAGGCTGGGCCGAAAGATGTCGAAGGATAGGGTCCTTGGTCGAAGGATATGTTTCGAGATCCTTCGGACCGAAAGTTGATCCTTCGAATCGAAGGATATGTTTCGAGATCCTTCGAACTGTATGCCATGTTTCGTGATTTAGACTAAGTGTTTTAATAATAAATTCTAATATTATTTTCTACCACAGCAAGTAATCACATGTAGGCAAAATGACAATACGTTTCATTAAAACACAACGCGTACAATTTCAAGTCCACAATCCAAACAACTAAACAGTCAAAGTCAACGCGCATTAAATGCGAAAGTGAAAGTCAGAAACTCGAGTTGTCACATTATCCCCAACTTAAAAGAAATTTCGTCCCGAAATTTGGTACGCACTCACTGAGGAAGCTAGGTAAGTTACATCGTTCACTGGTTTTCCTGGGGTGTCACATCATTCCCCCGTTGATTTGGAATTTCGTCCCGAAATTCAGTAGTAGTAGCTTCAGCCTCAGAAGTGGATGCATTGGTTTCGAATAACTGGGGATACTTTTCTTTCATCTGATCTTCGCGTTCCCAGGTATACTCTGGGCCACGCTGGGAGTTCCAACGAACTCGAACAAGAGGGATTCTCTTGTGTTTGAGGACCTTAACATCCCGGTCCGTGATTTTAACTGGTTCCTCGACGAACTGCAACCGCTCGTCGATAGTGAGTTCCTTAAAAGGAACTATAAGGGTCTCATCTGATAGGCATTTCTTCAGATTCGACACGTGAAATACATTGTGAACTGCACCGAGTTCAGGAGGTAGGTTTAATCTGTAGGCTACTTTGCCAATCTTTTCTAAGATTTCGAATGGTCCGACGTACCGCGGATTCAGTTTGCCTCGTTTACCAAATCGAACCACACCCTTCCAGGGTGAAACTTTCAATAAAACCCGGTCCCCGACCTCAAATTCCAATGGTTTTCTACGCTTGTCCGCGTAGGCTTTCTGACGGTCGCGTGCTGCCGCCATGCGTTGTCGTATCTGTGCTATCTTTTCTGTGGCGTCCACTACAATCTCTGGACCCGTAATTTGACTATCCCCCACCTCTGCCCAACAGAGAGGTGACCGGCATTTACGTCCGTACAATGCCTCGAATGGAGCGGCTTGAATGCTGGTATGGTAACTGTTATTGTACGAGAACTCCACCAAAGGGAGGTGTTTTTCCCAGCCGTTGCCGAAGTCTATGACACACGCTCGAAGCATGTCTTCTAGAGTTTGGATAGTTCGCTCAGACTGCCCATCCGTCTGAGGATGATATGCTGTGCTCATGTCTAATCGTGAGCCGAAAGATTTGTGCATCGCTTGCCAAAGCTCTGACGTGAATCGTGCATCGCGATCCGAAATGATAGAAGTGGGCACTCCGTGCCTCGAAACAACTTCTTTCATGTAGATGTCTGCTAGGGTAGAAAACTTATCCGTTTCTTTGATAGCCAAGAAGTGAGCAGACTTTGTGAGCCGATCAACGACCACCCAGATAGTGTCATTCCCACGCTGGGATCTAGGTAGGCCAGTAACAAAATCCATGGAAATTTGCTCCCATTTCCATTGTGGTATTTCTGGTTGCTGCAGTAGGCCTGATGGTTTCTGGTACTCGATTTTAACCCTTGCACAAGTTAAACACTTGCCGACGTAAGTTGCGATAAGAGCTTTCATGTTTGGCCACCAATAAGTTGTTCTGATATCGTGGTACATCTTATCCGACCCTGGATGTACCGAGTAGCGAGACTTGTGCGCTTCATCCATCACAAGCTCTCGTAGACCGCCATAAAGTGGGACCCAAATACGCCCCGTTACATAGTAGGCGCCGTCTTCCTTTTGTTCCATTTGTTGCCTTGAACCGCGTAAGGCTTCAGCTTTGACGTTTTCGGGTTTCAGTGCTTCTAACTGAGCAGCTCGTATCTGTGCAGGAAGACTGGACTGAATAGTAAGCTGTAGCGCTCGCACGCGCTTAGGTAGAGTGTCTTTCCGACTGAGGGCATCAGCCACAACATTGGCCTTGCCTGGATGATACTTGATGGCGCATTCATAGTCGTTTAGAAGTTCAACCCATCTCCGTTGACGCATATTCAAATCCTTTTGCTTAAGAATATGCTCGAGACTCCTGTGATCGGTGTAAATCGTGCACCTGGTACCGTACAGGTAGTGTCGCCATATCTTAAGCGCGAAAACAACAGCTCCCAGCTCTAAATCGTGCGTCGTGTAGTTCCGTTCATGAACCTTGAGTTGCCGAGAAGCGTAGGCTATCACTTTATCACGTTGCATCAATACACATCCAAGCCCCTGTATCGATGCGTCACAATAAACCACGAAGTCATCCGTGCCCTCTGGCAATGAGAGAATAGGTGCGCTGCAAAGCCTATCTTTTAAGTACTGAAAAGCGGTCTCTTGCATATTACCCCATCTGTAAACGACACCTTTCTGTGTTAGCATAGTAAGTGGTTGCGCGATCTTTGAGAAGTCTTTAATAAATCGCCTGTAGTAACCCGCCAAACCCAAAAATTGGCGTATTTCTGTCGGTGTACGTGGTGCTGGCCAGTTTCTGATCGAATCAACCTTGGATGGATCGACATGAATCCCATCCTTGTTTACCACATGGCCTAAGAAGTGGACTTCACGAAGCCAGAAGTCGCATTTGGAGAACTTTGCGTACAGTTGCTCCTTTCGAAGAAGTTCCAAGATCAGACGTAAGTGCTGCTCGTGCTCCTCCTGACTCTTGGAGTAAATCAAAATGTCGTCGATGAAGACGATAACAAACTTATCGAGATAGGGTTTGCACACCCTGTTCATAAGGTCCATGAAGACTGCAGGCGCGTTCGTAAGCCCGAATGGCATGACAAGAAACTCGTAATGACCGTAGCGAGTTCTGAAAGCGGTTTTGGAGACGTCCTCATCCCGGACTCTCAGCTGATGATACCCTGACCTTAGATCAATCTTGGAATAGTAACACGACCCTTGCAACTGGTCGAATAAGTCGTCGATGCGCGGAAGAGGATAACGGTTCTTCACCGTCACCTTGTTGAGTTCACGGTAGTCTATACACATTCTGAACGTACCGTCTTTCTTCTTCACAAATAACACTGGAGCTCCCCAAGGCGAAGAGCTTGGACGAATAAAGCCCTTTTCCAAGAGCTCTTGCAGCTGCTTCGACAGTTCTTCCAGTTCGGTTGGAGCTAAACGATACGGTGCGCGGGCTATTGGTGCTGCTCCAGGAGCTAACTCAATCTGAAACTCGACTTGACGATGAGGAGGTAAACCAGGTAAATCTTCAGGAAACACTTGAGGAAAATCACGCACAACTGGTATATCCTCCAGCTTCCTTTCCTTTGCTGATGCGTCAGTGACAAGTGCCAGAATGGCAGTATGTCCCTTTCGTAAACATTTCTGCGCCTTTAAGAAAGAGATGATGCCAACCACAGCACCACTCTTGTCACCTTGTACTTCGAGAGGTTCTTGACTGGAGCGAGGAATACGAATAACTTTTTCTTTGCATAAGATCTCCGCATGATGTTGGGATAACCAATCCATACCGATGACGACGTCGAAACTACCCAAAACTATGGGTATGAGATCAATCGAGAAAGTCTGACCCGCTAGAACAATACTACAACCCTTGACTACCTGCGTGGCTTCTACACTTTTACCATTGGCCAGTTCTACGACGTGTTTGGTGTCTAGAGGTGTTGGTGTACGTTTTAATAATTTACCCATTTTCAATGACATATAGCTTGTATCAGCACCCGAATCAAATAAGACAGTAACATAAATATCGTCAAGAAGAAACTTACCCATAACCACATTGGGATCATTCACTGCATCTCCTCGACCCAACACAAAAGCACGACCACGAGCTTCATTGCCGTTGTTGTTGTTGTTTCCCCCGTTGTTCTGATTATTGTTGTTATTCCCGTTGCCCTGGTTGTTGTTGTTATTGCGATTCTGGTTCAACTGAGGACAATCGCGTTTGTAGTGACCTTCAGCCCCACACTGGAAACACCCCCGGTTTCCACGCTGTGGCTGCTGCTGCTGATTCTGTGGAGCTGGCGGTGGAAGTTGCTGGTGCTGGTTTGCTGGACGCGAGCTTCTACAATCTTTAGCCTCATGACCCGGCTTGTGACATCTTTGACATTGACTCATGCGACATCTTCCACTGTGGTGTTTGTTGCACCTGTTACACCACGGGTGATTTCCCTTATAACCACTATGTCCCTGACTGCCCGATGATTGCTGACTCGGACTCTGGTAATCGTTGGTGCGACGTTGCTGAGTTTGGGACTGAACAGACGCTGATCCCCTGCTGGAATCCCCGTCCCACTTTCTTTTATTCTCGCTGGGTGTGGCAGAAGTAGCAGCAGTTGGAGTGACTGAAGCAGCAGCTGTAGCAGTAGCGCCGACACGCTTTGGCAGTTTATTCTGATCCACTGCCTGATCAGTGATGCGATGAGCGAGACGCTGTATTTCCTGGATATTGTTGAGGTTAGCCGAGGTAACGTGGCTCTGTATTTCTGGCGCCAAACCCTTGAGATACAACTCAATACGCTTGTATGGAGGGTCCACCATAGTTGGACATAACACAGCCAACTCATTCGATCTCTTGGTGTAAGCTTCGATTTCCGAACCAACCATTTTCAAGTTATACAACTCGTCCTCCAACTTGTGAATGTCTTCTCTAGTGCAGTATTCCCTCTTGATCAATTCTTTGAAATCATTCCAGGGTGTGGCGTTAGCAGCTGCCAACCCTAAGATCTGCACTTGTGCGTTCCACCAAGTGAGCGCAATCCCTTCAAGTGTGCCAGTGGCGAACTTCACCCTGCGAGCCTCAGGGCATTCACACATTTCGAAAACCGACTCGAGCTTTTCAAACCAATGGAGGAGTCCAACTGCTCCCTCCGTGCCACTGAACGAGCTAGGACGACAATCCATGAAATTCTTGAAGGTGCACCCAGGCTGTTGCTGAGCGGGTTGACCTATTGTGTACGAATAGGGCAAAGTTAAGTACGAGAATTAATGCAGGATCTAAAGATCCTAGTGTCTATACTGCAGGGTATACTACCTGCTTGGGCGGCTGCAACTGCCGCAGCAACGAGAGCCTCTAGCTGGGCTTGAGTCATGGTAATTCGTGCGGCCATTGATCTTCACATCAAAGGCAACATAAGTGAGAAAGGTTCGCGAATAGTGCGATGACAGAAGAGTGTAAGCACATAAGTATTCTCATGCAATGTCAAGTTGTGAGCAAGGTAATGTAAGCATACTACGAGCAAAGTTCTATGCAAATTCTAGCAATGTAGGCAATAAACATAAACCTTATTACCTAGGAAGTTGAGTCTTGCACGTGGAGCGAAGCGTCGTTGTGGATCGTTGAGAGCACTGTTCTGGTTATAGTCTGGTTTTAATAAAAACGTTTTTCCATATTAAAACCGAGTTCTCTATAACCAATGGCTCTGATACCAATCTGTCACACCCCCAAAATCCACACGCGGAGTATCACCGCTTGGGAGCGTGACTGACCAGGATCAAGCCATCAATCATATTGAACATAACATAACAAAAATAAAGTAGTTCGTAAAACCTTATTCAATACAATTGATGTTTCAAAACAATCATAGTATCAGTAGCGGAAGCATAAGTAATTAACCCAAGTAAACCATAAGTTCAATTATTCGAAATGTTTAAACATAGCGTTCATAATCCACTGCCCACAACGTCCCGCTCCTCCAGTGCAAGCTCCATAAGTACCTAAGGTCCTGCAAGGCATGCAGCAGATAATCAACAAACTAGTTGAGCGAGTTCACAGTTTAAAGTTCAATATCGTATAGGGTGAGTAATGGTTTAATCGTTACGTTCCATATGAATAGTTCCATCGCGGCCTCCCAGGCAGGTGTGCGAAGATTGGGTTCGTATAGTTCGCGACCATAGTCTTTACCGACCAGGGTGTGTGCGAAGGCGGTTAATCAATTCGCGACCATAGTCTTTACCGACCAGGGTGTGTGCGAAGGCAGTTGAGTAGTTCGTTCGCGACCATAGTCTTTACCGACCAGGGTGTGTGCGAAGGCAGTTCGTAAGCATCAACAGTTTAATCGTTCGTTATAATATCAAAGTATGCACAAGTAATCATCCAACCCATTCCCACCCTGGGAACCCATGCCTTGGCTCGTGTGAACTCACCTTGGTTTGCTCGGTATGCTAGGTTATGCACTCACAAGTAATTAATCACGTCCTATTGTATGCACGTATAACAAATCAGTTCATGTTCGCAATGATACGCATGCAATTTAATGTTCACATAGCAGTCAGTTTGCATATCGGCTCAACACGTAATATTGCACGTATACAAATGTTAACGTTCATCAAGCATGGCATGCCAAATAAATCAAGCATATAATTCCATCTTTCAAAGTAGGTTCATAAGTCCCTAGTATCTTTCGAATCCAGCTATTATCTTTCGACAACAGTTATCACAATTATCCTTCGGACCGAATGTTATGTTTCGGACCAATGTCATCTTTCGGTCAAAGCTATCTTTCGGTCCAAACTATCTTTCGGTCAAAGTTATGGTTCGGTCAAAGCTATCCTTCGGTCAAAGCTATCCTTCGAAGGACATATATCTTTCGGTCTCAACTATGTTTCGACTAACAAGTATCTTTCGGTCACAACTATGTTTCGAGTAACTACCATCCTTCGACAAGTAACAGTTACGTTTACACAAAGTTTCCAAGTTTATCCGATTATCAATTAACACAAATTTCGCAAATCAGCCAACATCAACAAGATCAAACAAGCATGATTCCCATGTTTATCAAGAACCCTAATCTGAATAACAAGATCATCCAAACTATCCAATTTACACATAGGTGCCGATTACATAAACATGTCCGATTGCAATATTCGGCCGATTATAAACCTGATTAACATAAACATCTTAACAACCATGACAATTCAATCCAATTACATTTGCTAAGCCTACCATATCCGATTCATAACAACATACCAACATATTGCAATACTAACATACATATCCAGTTATCATAGCCGACCCACAAAACATTATCATTGAACATCATCAGAACAGATCCGACTAACATACTAACAATATATTGCAAGACAATTTATTAATCACGAAATCAAAGCATCATAAACAACATCACATACTAACCGGAAATCTGGATTATGGAAGGAAATCCTTCGAACAGAGAGTAGGTTTGCTATATGCCGTCACACACACGCAAGGGAACTAGGGTTTTTTTTTTTGAAACTACTGCCGGTTTACATGCATCACGTATATAAATCGTTTCACAGGAATGGGCCAAGCCCATTAGAAAGGCTGGGCCGAAAGATGTCGAAGGATAGGGTCCTTGGTCGAAGGATATGTTTCGAGATCCTTCGGACCGAAAGTTGATCCTTCGAATCGAAGGATATGTTTCGAGATCCTTCGAACTGTATGCCATGTTTCGTGATTTAGACTAAGTGTTTTAATAATAAATTCTAATATTATTTTCTACCACAGCAAGTAATCACATGTAGGCAAAATGACAATACGTTTCATTAAAACACAACGCGTACAATTTCAAGTCCACAATCCAAACAACTAAACAGTCAAAGTCAACGCGCATTAAATGCGAAAGTGAAAGTCAGAAACTCGAGTTGTCACACCTATAACCAATGGCTCTGATACCAACTCTTCTGTCACACCCCGGCCGCGTATAACATGCAACCGCGGCAGAAACGCCGGGGAGTGTTGTGGACAGAATTAATTGTTATACAACCATGGAAATTAAAGTTACATTTTATTTATTAAACAAGAGTGCTACATCGTTTCAAACAGGAAAACAAAGAGTTTATAACATAGTTAACTAAGTCTATCTTCAGTTTTAGTCTCTAAGGCACATGTCCGCCCTAGTGTCATGATCATCGTCCTATGGAATAGCTCCTGAAAACACATGTGAAAGTAGGTACGTCAACATAAAAATTCCTGTGAGATACATAGGTTTTGTGAAAATGGGATTCATGACTTGAGTTTAAAGAATGTTTAATAACAGTCAGTCATGAACCTTGTAATTTGTCTTGCTTTGTAAACCATTTGAAAAACGATAACATCAAATGATATGTATTGATAAGTGCAAGGTTAAACGAATAACCAAGTAAAATGAGTTGAATATAATAAGTTGTTTTGTAAGACAATGTTTTATGAAAAGTATGTTATTTGTATAAAATGTTATATGTCTAAACTGAAATGATTTAGATAACGCTAAGATATGTAATATTATACAAACATTTATATATAGGAAGTACTAGCGGCGTATCCACCATGTTTGCATCATATTACATACTCCACGTTACTCAAACCATTTACCCAAACCAAACCACCATGTAAATTGTTCATGTATAACCCAAATGTCAAGTGTTATTGTGTAAACCATGTCAAATGTTTATGTTCAATGTAAATAATGTAATGTGTATCCCAAATTGTATCATGTATGGTAAGTGAAATGTATCAACTTAAACCATATGTAAAATGCACAAAACAAGTCGTTGAAGTAAAACTTGGTTTAAATCAATGTTATGTTCTGTGGGAAAATGCATGCTCTATTGATACTAACATTTATGCGGTATTGTAAACTATGCATACATCAAAGCCTTGAGACTGCGGCGATAAACCCTTAAACAAAATTAAAGGTTTATCTAAGTTATGTATATCAAATTCGGTCATTCCTTCCAATCCTATCAAACCCAGGATTTCAGAAACGGGAGTTGTCAATTCCTATGGTACCACTACCTACTAAAAAACGGCGTAGCTAATGTTAATGAATGTATTGTCCCATGTTAAACAAACCAAATGTCATAACAAAATGAAGGCATGTGATGTAAACAATTGTACTAAGCATGCTAAGTAAACATACGAAGTAGAAAGGTTCATGTAAATCAATGTGTCCATATGCTGAGTAAATATATGCAACCGAAATGTTCATGTAAATCAATGTGTCCATATGTTGAGTAAACATATGCAACAGAAATGTTCATGTAAATCAATGTGTCCATATGCTGAGTAAACATATGCAACAGAAATGTTCATGTAAATCAATGTGTCCATATGCTGAGTAAACATATGCAACAGAAATATAATGTAAATCAATGTACTAAGTACGCACACAATGGGCATTCATAGCATGAAATGTAATGAAATCGTGTACTATAATGTACTAACAACATAGCAGGCATATGATGTGAAAACATGGAAAGCATGAATGTAGCAGATAGGCACATGTGTTTCACCCCAAAACAGTTTGGAAAACAGTAAAAGAGGGGTTCAATGTACTCACCTGAGATTGCTTTGGAGTTCTTGTATAATAACCAGATAATGCTAAAGATCACGGGATATCAAATGGCACCTAATAGGTAGCTATGTTAATATACCAGACCAAATCGGAAGGATCGGATAGTACGCGGGTTCGTAAACCAAACGAGTACGGAGACTCGTGTAATATGGTTTAACAAAGCCTACATACTAAAATGAAATCTAACCTAAGTGCTTACGGCCCATTACGACCCGTTTTGGTAGCTTATGCTATCTTACGCGTCGTTCGCGTAGAACGCGTTTGGAACGCCTAACATGGTGACCACAAGGTATAACCTCGGAAGGTTATAGCTACGGTCACCTAATGTGTTTGGTCGGATCCTAATGATCGATCAAATGGGTCGGGTTCAAAAGTATAAGCGATGGTTTAGATCGCTTACCTTACGACCCTATATAAGCACTATGCTAAAAGTGACGAGCTAAGCATGTTAGAACATGCTTAACTAAGTTTAGAAAACAGGTTTGGCATCAAAACAAATGGCTTTGATGCTCACGAGTAGTTTGGTTACAAAATACGCAAGAATGCACATTTTGGCCGAAACTACGACTCGTCACTGAGCCTAGATAACGTGGTGATCAGTAGGTATAGTCACTACGGACTATAACCATCGTGATCACGCTCACGTTATGAAGTTCCATGAACTTCGCATCGACCATAAGCTGGTCAATGCAGAAAGTCAACAAAACGTTGACTTTCGGACTCGAAAAGCGAATAAAAGAGCGAAAGAAGACTTACGGAGGGTCCCCGAGTGCTAATCTAGATCAAATAGCTCAGGTATGAAACAATGGTTCCAACTTAGAGCTTTTAGATCTGATTCTTGTGATTTTTACACAAAAGGGGGGGGTATTTATAGGAAAAGTGGAACCGTTAGGATCGTTTATCGAATATCGTGCCGCGATCTCGTGCGTACACTTGTCGAAATGTTGTGGTGAGTCAGAAAATGCCCCTTGGCTCTTGATTGGGTGAAAGGGCATCGCCCCTTGATCGAACGAAAGGCCAACTGCATTAAATGCATATATTGAATATGTCTGACAGTCCCACGCGCCCCGCGTAAGGATTTGGTCAATCCTTACGAGCCCCGCCTGAGGTTCACAGATCAGAATTTTCAATTTTGGTCCCTGCACTTCAGAAACACGTAATTTGGCCCATTTTTGGCATGTTTAAGCCCTGTTAACCTCATTTCAAGGCTCTAAGATGAAGTTAAAGTGTAGGGGACTTGAAATATGCTCAAAAATATTCCGGATGTCGGTTCGTTTGGCCGTACGATCGCGATGTTCGCTTAATTACGACGGAATGCGCATAAGCGCGAAAGACGATCCAAATGACGCGACGAATGGATTTTTCTCATGCCAAACACTAAGGCATAATATTATAATGCTTACATAAATTTTTGGATGTCCGGATGTATTCAGAACGTAAGTTATGCGCGAAAGTGCAAACTTGTGCACTTTTTGACACTTTTAGCCCCTGAATGATCCAAAAGTTTGTTTTAGCATACCAAACCCCACAAAGCCTATTTCTAAGCTATGTAAAGGATATTTATGGTATGTTTAACTTATGGACATGTTCCGGAATGCTCGTTACAGTTCAAATTGGCATACTTTCGCAGTTTGTCAAGTTTAGTCCCTGTAAGCGAATTAACTTGTTTTTGCCATACCAAAGCCTTCAAAACTTATTTCTAAGTTATGTAAAGGTTATTTAAGGTATGTTGAGTATATGTTGATGTTCCGGAGTATTTGTCGCATTAAACTGAGTACGTTTTAGCACCAGTTAGCGTATAACTCTCCAGAAAGCGATGTAGAGTTTGAAATTGAACAAAAGTCAAAACATGAAAAATGTAAAACACAACCAAACAAACATTGGGATCAAATAAAATTGTTTTATTGATAATTGAACTGTTCACAATGATTACAAGCACAAATGTTACAATGAGGATGTCTCTAAGACAGCATTCAGAACTCGCTACGGCCACTACGAGTTTCTAGTCATGCCATTCGGGTTAACGAACGCACCGACAGTCTTCACGGATCTTATGAACAGAGTCTGCAAGCCTTACCTAGACAAGTTCGTGATTGTTTTCATCGACGACATCCTGATCTACTCCAAGAGTCAGGAGGAACACGAGCAGCATGTACGACTTATCTTGGAACTTCTTCGAAAGGAACAACTGTACGCCAAATTTTCAAAATGCGACTTCTGGCTTCGTGAAGTCCACTTTCTAGGCCACGTGGTAAACAAGGATGGGATTCATGTCGATCCATCCAAGGTAGATTCGATCAGGAACTGGCCTGCACCGCGTAAAATAACGGAAATACACCAATTCTTGGGTTTGGCGGGTTACTACAGACGATTCATTAAAGACTTCTCAAAGATCGCACAGCCGCTTACTTTGCTAACACAGAAAGGTGTCACTTATCGTTGGGGTAATCCCCAAGAAACCGCTTTTCAGTACCTAAAGGATAGGCTATGCAGCGCACCTATTCTCTCAATGCCAGAGGGCACGAATGATTTTGTGGTCTATTGCGACGCGTCAATTCAAGGTCTTGGTTGTGTATTGATGCAAAGGGATAAAGTCATTGCCTATGCTTCACGACAGCTTAAAGTTCATGAACGGAATTACACGACGCACGATTTAGAGATGGGAGCTGTTGTTTTTGCGCTTAAGATATGGCGACACTACCTGTACGGCACCAAGTGCACTATTTACACTGATCATAGGAATCTCGAGCATATCTTCAAGCAGAAGGAATTGAACATGCGTCAACGACGATGGGTTGAGCTGCTTAATGATTACGAATGCGCCATCAAGTACCATCCAGGCAAAGCCAATGTTGTGGCTGATGCCCTCAGTCGAAAAGATACTGTACCTAGGCGTGCACGAGCCTTGCAGCTCACTATCCAGTCCAGTCTTCCTGCACAGATACGAGATGCTCAGGTAGAAGCATTGAAACTAGAAAACGTCAGGGCTGAAGCCCTACGCGGCTCAAGGCAACGATTAGAACAAAGGGAAGACGGCGCCTACTATGTAACAGGACGCATTTGGGTTCCACATTATGGCAACTTATGCGAGCTGGTAATGGATGAAGCTCACAAGTCTCGCTACTCGGTACATCCAGGTTCGGATAAAATGTACCACGATCTCAGAACTACATATTGGTGGCCTTGCATGAAGGCCCACATAGCGACTTACATCGGCAAGTGTTTGACTTGTGCGAGAGTCAAGACGGAGTACCAGAAACCCTCAGGCCTACTTCAGCAACCCAAGATACCACAGTGGAAATGGGTAGAAATTGTAACATTTGTGCTTGTAATCATTATGAACAGTTCAATTATCAATAAAACAATGTTATTTTATCCCAATAATTGTTTGATTGTGTTTTACATTTTTCATATTTTAACTTTTGTTCAATTTCAAACTCTACATCGCTTTCTGGAGAATTATACGCAAACTAGTACGTAAACATACTCAGTTTATCGCGACAAATACTCTGGAACATCAACATATACTCAACATACCTTAAATAAGCTTTACATAACTTAGAAATAAGTTTTGGAGGTTTTGGTATGGCAAAAACAAGTTAATTCGCTTCCAGGGACTAAACTTGACAAACTGCGAAAGTATGCCAATTTGAACTGTAACGAGCATTACGGAACATGTCCATAAGTTAAACATACCATAAATATCCTTTACATAGCTTAGAAATAGGCTTTGAGGGGTTTGGTATGCTAAAACAAACTTTTGGATCATTCAGGGGCTAAAAGTGTCAAAAAGTGCACAAGTTTGCACTTTCGCGCATAACTTACGTTCTGAATACATCCGGACATCCAAAAATTTTTGTAAGCATCCTAGTATTATGCCTTAGTGTTTAGCATGAGAAAATTTCATTCGTCGCGCAATTTGGATCGTCTTTCGCACTTATGCGCATTCCGTCGTAATTAACCGAACATCGCGACCGTACGGCCAAACGAACCGACATCCGACATATTTTTGAGCACATTTTCAGTTCCCTATACTTTAACATCATTTTAGAGCTTTGAAATGGAGTTAACGGGGCTAAAAATGTGCCAAAAACGCATCAAATACCAAGTTTTGGTGCTGCAGGGACTAAAATGGTAAATCTGCCAAACTAGGGGCTTACGGACCGTAAGCCAAAGCCCATACGGTCCGTATGGGGTCCCCAGTACAGCAGAACCCACATTTAATGCTGATTGGCTCTTCAAATCGCGAAAGGTCCGATTACCTTTTCACCCAATGAAAGGCCAAGGGCCATATTCAGTGAATCTAGCATTATAACACATGTACGCACAAGATCATGGCACGATATTCGATAAAACGATCCTAACGGTTCCTCCTATAAATACCCCCCCCTTTTGTGTAAAAATCACAAGAATCAGATCTAAAAAGCTCTAAGTTGAAGTATTGCTTCATACCTGAGTTTCTCTGATCTCGATTAGCATTCGGGGACTCTCCGTAAGTATTCTTTCATTGTTTTATCGCTTTTCAAGTCCGAAAGTCGACGTTTTGTTGACTTTCTGCGTTAACCAGCTTATGGTCGATGCGAAGTTCATTGGAACTTCATAACGTGAGCGTGATCACGATGGTTATGGTCCATAGTGACCATACCTACTGATTACCCCGTTATCTAGGCTCAGTGACGAGTCGTAGTTTCGGCCAAAATGCGCATTCTTGCGTGTTTTGTAACCAAACTACTCGTGAGCATCAAAGCCATTTGTTTTGATGCCAAACCTGTTTTCTAAACTTAGTTAAGCATGTTCTAACATGCTTAGCTCGTCACTTTTAGTATAGTGCTTATATAGGGTCGTAAGGTAAGCGATCTAAACCATCGCTTATACTTTCGAACCCGACCTATTTGGTCGATCATTAGGATCCGACCAAACACATTAGGTGACCATAGCTATAACCTTCCGAGGTTATACCTTGTGGTCACAATGTTAGGCGTTCCATACGCGTTCTACGCGAACGACGCGTTAGGGTAGCATCAGCTATCTAAACGGGTCGTGATGGGTCGCAAGCACTTAGGTTAGGTTTCATTTTAGTATGTAGGCTTTGTTAAACCATATTACACGAGTCCCCATACTCCTTTGGTTTACAAACCCACATACTATCCGATCCTTCCGATTTGGTCCGGTATATTAACATAGCTACCTATTAGGTGCCGTTTGATATCCCGTGATCTTTAGCATTATCTGGTTATATTACAAGGAAGTCAAAGCAATCTCAGGTGAGTACATTGAACCCATCTTTTACTGTTTTCCAAACTGTTTTGGGGTGAAACACATGTGCCTATCTGTTACATTCATGCTTTCCATGTTTTCACATCATATGCCTGCTATGTTGTTAGTACATTATAGCCCACGATTTCATTACATTTTATGCTATGTATGCCCATTGTGTGCGTACTTAGTGCATCGATTTACATGAACATTTCTGCTGCATATGTTTACTCAGCATATGGGCACATTGATTTACATGAACATTTCTGTTGCATATGTTTACTCAGCATATGGACACATTGATTTACATGAACATTTCTGCTGCATATGTTTACTCAGCATATAGGCACATTGATTTACATGAACATTTCTGCTTCGTATGTTTACTTAGCATACTGAGTACAATTGTTTACATCACATGCCTTCATTTTGTTATGACATTTGGTTTGTTTAACATGGGACAATACATTCATTAACATTGATCACGTCGTTCGTTAGTAGGTAGTGGTACCATAGGAATTGACAACTCCCATTACTGAAGTCCTGGGTTTGATAGGACTGGAAGGAATGACCGAATTCGATATACATAACTTAGATAAACCTTTAATTTGTTTAAGGGTTTATCGCCGCAGTCTCAAGGCTTGGATGTATGCATAGTTTACAATACCGCATAGATGTTAATATCAATAGAGCATGCATTTTTCCACAGAACATAATGTTGATTTAAACCACGTGTCACTTCAACGACTTGTTCTGTGCATTTTACATATGGTTTAAGTTGATACATTTCGCTTACCATACATGATACATTTTGGGATACACATTACATGATTTACATTGAACATAAACACGTTGACATTGACATACACATTTGGTGGTTTTCATTGCACACAAACATTTAAAATGGTTTACACAATAACACTTGACATTTGATTTATACATGAACAATTTACATGGTGGATTGGTTTGGGTAAATGGTTTGAGTAACGTGGAGTATGTAATATGATGCAAACATGGTGGTACGCCGCTGGTACTTCCTATATATAAATGTTTGTATAATATTACATATCTTAGCGTAATCTAAATCATTTCAGTTTAGACATATAACATTTTATACCAATAACATGCCTTTCATAAAACATTGTCTTACGAAACAACTTATTATATTCAACTCACTTTACTTGGTTACTCGTTTAACCTTGCACTTATCTATATATATCATTTGATGTTATCGTTTTTCAAATGGTTTACAAAGCAAAACAAATTACAAGGTTCATGACTGACTGTTATTAAACATTTCTTTAAACTCAAGTCATGAATCCCATTTTCACAAAAACTATGTATCTCACAGGCATTTTTATGCTGACGTACCTACTTTCACATGTGTTTTCAGGAGCTATTCCATAGGATGATGATCATGATACTAGGGCGGACCTGTGCCTTAGAGAATAAAAATGAAGATAGAATTAGTTTAATTATGTTCTGAACTCTTTGTTTTCCTGTTTGAAACGATGTAGCACTCATGTTTATAAATAAAATACAGCTTTGTATGCCATGGTCATGAAACCATTTAATTCTGTCCTCAACACTCCCCGGCGTTTCTGTCGCGGTTGCATGTTATACGCGGCCGGGGTGTGACAGAAGAGTTGGTATCAGAGCCATTGGTTATTGGGAATTAGGTTATTAGTAATGCTTTGACCTAGACTATAACTTTCTAGGACCCTAACACAAGTTATCTTGTGTTTAGAGTTTAAAACATGCACATCACCTATCCTTAGGTGATAACCACAACGGGAACTTCGGTTCCGAATCCGCTTTGAAAATTAATCATCTGTTCTAGGATGATTGATTACAAGGTTTTGAACTGTGACAACTGTGTTCTGTAAGCACCGTATAATGTAAAACAATGTTAGTTATCAATAAAACAATACGCTTTGGTGTTATTATATGTGTATTTGTGTTTGACAATTTTACAATTTGATTCGATTCCGATTTCAAGCTTTAGATCACCTTCTGGAAGGTTATACGCAAACTGGTGCTTAAACGCAATCAGTTTAACGCGACGTACATTCCGGAACTGTGACGAAAGCCAAACATACCCTAAATATCCCTTTCATAACTTAGAATTAAGTTTCGAAGGATTCGGTATGGCGAAAACATGTTTATTTAAACTAAAGAACTAATTACGACAAAACTGCGAAGCGAACGTTGGTGACCGCCCGGATAATATTTAAATCCCACAAATATTCTGTTATGATTAAAATCTTATTTTAATCAGGTTCGTGTTGAAAAATAAATTAAAACGCTTAAAAACGTTATTTTCCAAGTTTAAGCACGTACCGCGTGTTTCTGCGCGACACAGTGCTTTTTACTGCGAAACGCGGACAACGCAGCTAGTCTTGGCAACTGTATTTCAGTAATACTTTGGCGAGTTATTTTTATAGAATAATAAAAATAAATTGGAACGCCATAAATCGGGATTTAAACGCTAGATAAAATACCCGGTATCCAGTTAAACACCTGTTTTTATCTAATATACCATCGAACTTACACTTCACCCCCTCCCCCCATACCCAATTTCGGTCACCAAGGGACCCACCAAATCACCCAAATATTTGCTAGATTTTATCTCATATTTTATGTAGATATTGCTTGATCTTGTAGCTAAAATATTAGATTGTGATCTTTATAAGTACGGTGGAAGATCATAAGAGATCCTTCACATCACTTTCATATCTTCCACTAGATCACACCTCTCTCTCTCACTCACTCTCTCCCTCTCTCGGCCCATCCTTAACCGCCACCATCACCACCACTTTCTTCCATTTTAAAGCTTCATCTAAGTGCTAGAAGGTGAATCAAGGGTGCTTGAAGTTGTAGATCACTAAGGAGCTTCATACATTGCTTTTCACCATCTTTTTTTTCTTCATCTTTTTCTAGAATTTCTACCCTAGCCTTGTGCTAGTAGTAAGTCCATTCATACTCTTGTCTCACTTCGATTCTTGTTCGATTGTTGATTGTTTTTCACACACAAAAACTCAAACAGCTTGCTGAGTTGGATTTCCAGCCAACTTCAACAGGCTGTAACGGGGTCATTTTAAGTCGAAAAACGGAATTTCTAAAGCCTAAAATGAGTGTTTTGGAATAACTAAGCAAATGGCACTGGAATCATAATTTTTCGAGACCGTTTACTATTTTTAAAAGGTTATTTTTGGACAGCAGCTCAAGCTGCATTTTTATTGCAGAAAAAGTATGACATTTTTGGAGTCACAACTTAAAACCTGAATAAAATCAACCCATGAAATTTTTACAGTAGATGGACACCGTTGTCAGGACGACCCTCCAACTGGAATTTCGTCAAACGGACTTACGGTTGATTTTTAGTGAATATTTCCGTAAACTGCGATCAGAATGGTAACAAATCTGATTGCAGTCGAGAAAATGATTTTTTATAAAATATGAGTAACAAATTGGACTTTGATATTTTTACACAATAAATTTTGGAACATATGTCATATTCTGTAAAAATTTGGAGATTTCTAGAGAAGGTTAACTATTTTATAAAAATCCTCGAAAACAGTCCGGTTTCGAGTTATAAAGCTGAAATGAAGTATGCAACGTTTTGTTTGTCGATATGTCGATTTGGTGATTGAAAATGAACTATTGGTTTTATATAAAAGAAAATGATATGCTATTAAAGCATGGACACCTCTATTTACAGAGGATACCCTACCGAAATTTTCCGAGAATCCGAACACTTAGTAAAATATTAGATAAAGTAGGTACGAAATAGTTGTCTAACTAGTTTTCTAATATCGATAGTTAAGTTAAAATAATTATCATTGTTTTAACAAAATAATACCTAAGTAACGCAAATCAAAACACTAAACTCTAAGCCAAGGCACGACCCGCTCGTCTAATAGACATTAGTACGTTGTAGGTTGTCGTGTAGCGGACAGGGTTTGAGATTCGATTCAAGACGCACTACTGTGAGTACATAGTCCCCTCTTTTACTGGTTATCAAACATTTTGGGGTGAAACACATGTGCCTACTTGTTACTTTCGTGCTTTCTTGTTTTCACATCATATGCTTGCTATGTTCTTTAGTACACTCATAGTACATGATTTCATTACATTGTTTTGCTATGTATGTTAACTTAGCATGCTAGCACATTGATTTACATTACATTACTTTGCTATATATGTTTACATGGAATATTAGCACATTGATTTACATGACTTTTCTGCTTTGTATGTTTACTTAGCATACTTAGCACATTGTTTTCTCGTAACTTGCTTACATTTGGTATGACATTTGGTATGCATAAACGGTTCTTTACTACATTCATTAACATTGATCACGCCGCTCGGTAGTAGGTAGTGGTACCATAGGACTTGACAAATCCCGTTCCTGACATCCTGTGTTGGTGTGGATGTAAGGAATGACTGAATCCGTGAACATTTTACTTTGATAACCTTTACTCTAAGGTTATCCTGCTGTCTCAAGGCTTGAATGTAATGCGTTATCTTACCACATAAATGTTT
This sequence comes from Helianthus annuus, assembly GCF_002127325.2. NCBI lineage: Eukaryota > Viridiplantae > Streptophyta > Magnoliopsida > Asterales > Asteraceae > Helianthus > Helianthus annuus. The sequence continues at coordinate 68,507,218 of NC_035441.2, forward strand.
GTATCAATAAAACAAGTTTTCTACTTGGCAAAACATAACTTTTTGATTTATTCAAAATACTTTGTTTTGTTCCTTTTTACTTATGGTTAAGTATTCTCATTTTGTTACTTACCATACATAACTTTTGTTTACACATAACTACATGACTACATTTTGGGTTTTAAACATTGACAATGGTTTAGACAAGAACATTTGATGATTGGTTTGAACATGAACTATATGCTTTGATGGTTTGTTTGAGTGACTTAAGTAACGATATGTGTGTAGTATGCTACAAGCATGGTGGATACGCCGCTGGTACTTCCTATATATAAGTGCTTGTATTGTATTACATGTCATAGCGTTATTTAAATCATTTAGTTTGGACTTATATACTTTTACATGAATAACACATTTTCACAAGACTTCGTTTTACAAAAACAACTTACTTCATACAACTTATTTTACATGGTTATTCTTTAACCATACATAATTCTTTTATTTATACATATCATCAAATTTAATCGCTTTTCAAATGATTTACAAAACAAAACATTTTACAAGGTTCATGACTAACTTTTATTAAACACTCTTCTTAAACTTATAAGTCATGAATCCAATTTTCACAAAACCTATGTTACTCGCCGGCATTTTTATGCTGACGTACCTATTTTCACATGTGTTTCAGGAGATGATGCATAGGATTGATCAAGACACACATAGGCGGACTTGGGCCTTAGTGACAATAAAAGATGCAAGACTAGTTAATTATGTTATACTTATTTGTTGGATAAGACATTGAAACCCCTTTTAAATCAATAAAACAATATTTCAATCTTCCATGTGTTATGAAACAATGATTCTGTTACAACACTCCCCGACGTTTCCGCCACGTTTTGTTGTTTTACGTGGTCGGGGTGTGACATGAACCCTCTGTTATAAGGTTTTGAACCCTCTGTTATAAGGTTTTGAACCCTCTGTTATATGGTTTTGAACTCTTTGGATTTCAAAAATCCCGTCAAAGTTTTGGGTTAATAGTGTGAACACGTGTGAACTGGAAGGGTGAATGCCTGTACCCTGGGTTTTCTGTCTAAGGCTAGAGTGTTCGTACAAATCCACATAATCGGACCGGTCACTCTTACCTGGGAACTCTTGGGGTGAGTGTTCACTTATAGGCGAGCATGTCTTCGCGATACACTAATTCTGACCCATTTACTTTGACCAGACATTTCATGTCGCTTGTTTGCTTTGCGATGCATAACCGCCATCTTTGCTTTTATTGATTTTGCTTCATCTCATTCTCTTCATCCAATCATCTCACTCGTTTCATTTCTTGTTTTTCTCTTCTAGAATGCCTCCTCGACGCGACAACCAGATATCTACTGCCGAGCTGGCGGAGATTATTGCGCAGCAGATGGCTACTCAATTCCCAAATCTCTTCGCTCAATGGAACCAAGCCAACAACAACAACAACAACAATGGTACATGCAAATACAAGGATTTTAACTCGGCTAAGCCACTCAAGTTTAGTTGTTCTGAGGGAGCAACTGGGCTTCTTCAGTGGTTCGAGAGCATCGAGAACACTTTTCGCCACGTGCAGTGTCCGGATAATCGCAAGGTCGAGTTTTCTTCAAGCGTGTTTCAGAAGAGGGCTCTTACATGGTGGAATGGGGTTATGAGAGATCAAGGTGCAGAAGTTGCTTTAGCTCAGACATGGGCTGAACTGAGAGCTCTTATGATGAGGGAGTTTTGTCCTCGTCATGAACAACGGGCGTTGGAGAAAGAATTTGATGTTTTGAAGCAAGATAGTGGCGAGCACAGGGCTTATACTGATAGGTTTGAAGAGTTGAGTCTGCTTTGCCCGACTATGGTTACCCCACTCGATAAGGCCATCGAAAAGTACATCGACGGCCTACCTGACTCAGTACAAGACATCCTTACTGGTAGCAACCCTACCACACTCCGTCAGGCAATCGAGTTATCAGCGACACTGACTGAGTCGCAGATTCGAAAGAATAAGCTACACAGGAAGGGTGACAAGGGCAAGAAACAGTCGACTGACAAGGAGGATAGCAAGAAAGGTCAAAACAAGAAGGGAAAGGATTCTGGTTCCTCAAGGGGGTCAAGGAAGCGTAAGGCTTCCCAAAACTATGCTGTCACTGCCCAAGCTAACCAGGCAGCTCCCAACCAGCCTCCAGCAAAGAAACCCTATTCAGGAAGTGCACCTTTGTGCAATCAATGCAACAGTCACCATCAGCCGCAATATCAGTGCTGTTTCTGTACTAACTGTGGGAAGTCGGGTCATCTTGCCGATGTTTGTCGGTTTGCTCAGAACCGCGCAGTTCAGAACCCTGCTCAACAAGTTGCTCAGCAACAGGGTCAGGCTGCACGACCAAACTACCCACCAGGTGCTTGTTATAACTGTGGGGATCTGACCCACTACAGAAATCGGTGTCCAAGGCTAGCCAACCAGAACCAGAATGCAAACCAGAATCAGGCACAGGCTCGAGGTCGAGTCTTTAACATGAATGCACAAGAAGCACAAGCAGACAACGAAGTGGTGAACGGTACGTTCTTTATTAATAATCAGCCAGCATCTGTTCTTTTTGATTCGGGTGCCGACAAGAGTTTTGTATCATTGTCTTTTGAGACAATGCTTCGCGTGTCTAGAACGAAACTAGGTAAACCTTTGACAGTAGAGGTTGCCAGTGGAGAACCCATTGTTCTTAATTCTGTTCTACGCAACTGCCAGTTGAACCTTAACGACCATATTTTTCCGATTGACCTCACGCCAATGCAACTTGGAAGCTTCGATGTTATAGTGGGCATGGATTGGTTATCTAAGCATCGCGCAGAGATAGTTTGTTCTGAGAAGATTGTTCGTGTGCCGCTGTCGACAGGCGAGATCCTACAGGTTCGTGGTGAGAAGCCTGCCGGTGGTCTCAAACTCATGTCTTGTTTTAAAGCTCGGAAATATCTGTGAAAGCACTATGTGGCTTTCTTAGCACATGTTACAGCAGATAAAGGCAAGGGTAAGTCTATTTCAGATATTCCTGTCGTTCGGGATTATTCAGAAGTTTTCCCTGAAGAGTTACCTGGTCTACCTCCAGCACGCCAAGTCGAGTTCCGTATTGATCTCGTACCTGGTGCAAATCCCATTGCCAGAGCTCCATACCGTCTTGCACCATCAGAGATGCAAGAATTATCGAAGCAGCTTCAGGAGCTCTCTGACAAAGGTTTTATCCGTCCTAGCTTTTCACCTTGGGGTGCTCCTGTTCTTTTTGTTAAGAAGAAGGATGGATCTTTTAGGATGTGTATCGATTATCGTGAGCTTAACAAGCTTACCATCAAGAATCGATATCCCCTACCTCGCATTGATGATCTCTTTGATCAATTACAAGGCGCTTCTTATTTTTCAAAGATTGATCTACGATCTGGATATCATCAGCTTCGTGTGCATGAAGAAGACATTCCCAAGACAGCGTTCCGTACTCGTTATGGACATTATGAGTTCACAGTCATGCCATTCGGTTTGACTAATGCTCCTGCTGTTTTCATGGACTTGATGAATAGGGTCTGCAAACCTTATTTGGATAAGTTCATCATCGTTTTCATCGATGACATTTTGATATATTCTAAGACGCGAGCTGATCATGAACAACATCTTCGTCTTACATTGGAACTCCTAAAGAAAGAGCAACTTTTCGCCAAATTCTCCAAGTGTGAATTCTGGCTTAAAGAAGTTCAATTCTTAGGACACATTGTCAACGAACAAGGTATTCATGTAGATCCCTCCAAGATCAGTGCGATTAAGGATTGGGATACACCTACTACCCCTACTGAGGTTCGCTCTTTTCTTGGTCTAGCGGGTTATTACCGCCGCTTCATTGAGAACTTCTCAAAGATTGCAGTTCCTCTAACTGCTCTAACTCAGAAGAACAAGCCATTTGATTGGGGAGTCAAACAAGAGGAAGCATTTCTGACTTTGAAACAAAAGCTTTGCGACGCGCCTGTCCTAACATTGCCTGAGGGCAATGATGATTTCGTCGTTTATTGCGACGCATCTAAATTAGCTCTTGGCTGCGTCCTGATGCAAAGAAACAAAGTCATAGCATACGCATTAAGGCAGTTGAAGATACATGAGAAAAACTACACCACTCATGATCTTGAGTTGGGTGAAGTTGTCTTCGCTCTCAAGATTTGGAGACACTATTTGTACGGTACAAAATGTGTGGTTTTCACTGACCACAAAAGTCTTCAATATATCTTTAATCAAAAGGAACTCAACATGAGGCAAAGACGTTGGGTTGAACTTCTAAACGACTACGACTGCGAGATCCGCTACCATCCTAGTAAGGCGAATGTCGTAGCCGATGCATTGAGTCGCAAGGGACGTACTAAGCTTCATTGTGTACGTGTCCAATCTGTTATTCAAAGATATCCAAGCTCGTATTTCTCAGGCTCAACAAGCTTGTGTTTCACAAGGTTTGATGGATAAGGAATTTCCTTATCACATAACACCTGCTCTTGAACTGAAGGACAATGGATCATATTACTTCATGGACCGTTTGTGGGTCCCGAGCCAAGATAATCTTCGTACCCTGCTTATGGATGAAGCCCATAAGTCTCGTTATTCTATTCATCCTGGCTCAGATAAGATGTATAAGGATCTTCGTATACAGTATTGGTGGCCTGGTATGAAGAAAGACATTGCCTTATACGTATCCAAATGCCTTACTTGTCTTAAGGTTAAGGCTGAACATCAGCGTCCTTCCGGGTTATTGGAACAACCAGAGATCTCAGTTTGGAAATGGGAAAACATTACTATGGATCTCATTACTAAACTCCCGCGCACAAAGAAAGGTCACGATGCCATCTGGGTAGTCGTTGATCGTCTTACAAAGTCAGCGCATTTCTTGCCAATCCGTGAGGATTTTTCGGCTGACAAACTTGCTCAAATCTACGTGGATGAAATTGTAGCACGACATGGTGTTCCTTTGAACATCATTTCTGACAGAGATGCTCGTTTCACTTCTCATTTTTGGAGAACCATGCAATCTGCTATGGGTCTCAACTCAATTTGAGCACAGCTTATCATCCGCAAACGGATGGTCAATCTGAAAGAACAATCCAGACACTGGAGGATATGCTTAGAGCGTGTGTGATCGATTTTGGTGGTAGTTGGGATTCACATCTTCCATTGATTGAATTCTCCTACAACAACAGTTATCACTCCAGCATCAACATGGCTCCTTATGAGGCTCTCTATGGTCGAAAATGTCGTTCACCAGTCTGCTGGAATGAGATTGGCGAGGCTCAACTTACTGGACCTGCCCTCATTTTAGAGACAACAGATAAGGTTAAGAAAGTACGTGATAACCTTCAGATAGCTAGAAGCCGTCAGAAGAGTTACGCGGACTTAAAACGCAAGCCCTTGGATTTTCAAGTCGGTGATCGTGTATTACTTAAGGTCTCACCTTGGAAAGGTGTGATCAGATTCGGAAAGAAAGGAAAACTTGCACCTAGATACGTTGGACCATTCAAGATCGTCGAAAGAATCGGTAAGGTAGCCTACAGACTTGAGTTACCTCCTAAACTTGGAAATGTTCATCCAACCTTTCACGTGTCCAATCTCAAGAGGTGTTTAGCTGATGAGAACCTCCACATACCGCTTGACGAAATTCGTGTTGATAAAACACTAAAATTTGTTGAGAAACCGGTGGAAATCATTGAACGTGAAGTCAAGTGGCTTAAACGCAAGCGCATTCCTTTGGTCAAGGTTCGTTGGGAATCTAAGCGTGGACCCGAGTTTACTTGGGAACGTGAAGATCAAATGAAGGCAAAATATCCGCATCTTTTTCCACGAGTTTCCCCTAAATAAATTTCGGGACGAAATTTCCACAAGTAGGGGAGACTGTAACATTTGTGCTTGTAATCATTATGAACAGTTCAATTATCAATAAAACAATGTTATTTTATCCCAATGATTGTTTGATTGTGTTTTACATTTTTCATATTTTAACTTTTGTTCAATTTCAAACTCTACATCGCTTTCTGGAGAATTATACGCAAACTAGTACGTAAACCTACTCACTTTAACGCGACAAATACTCCGGAACATCAACATATACTCAACATACCTTAAATAACCTTTACATAACTTAGAAATAAGTTTTGGAGGTTTTGGTATGGCAAAAACAAGTTAATTCGCTTCCAGGGACTAAACTTGACAAACTGTGAAAGTATGCCAATTTAAACTGTAATGAACATTCCGGAACATGTCCATAAGTTAAACATACCATAAATATCCTTTACATAGCTTAGAAATAGGCTTTGAGGGGTTTGGTATGCTAAAACAAACTTTTGGATCATTCAGGGGCTAAAAGTGTCAAAAAGTGCACAAGTTTGCACTTTCGCGCATAACTTACGTTCTGAATACATCCGGACATCCAAAAATTTATGTAAGCATCCTAGTATTATGCCTTAGTTTTTAGCATGAGAAAAGTTCATTCGTCGCGCAATTTGGATCGTCTTTCGCGCTTATGCGCATTCCGTCGTAATTAACCGAACATCGCGACCGTACGGCCAAACGAACCGACATCCGACATATTTTTGAGCACATTTTCAGTTCCCTATACTTTAACATCATTTTAGAGCTTTGAAATGGAGTTAACGGGGCTTAAACGTGCCAAAAACGCATCAAATACCAAGTTTTGGTGCTGCAGGGACTAAAATGGTAAATCTGCCAAACTAGGGGCTTACGGACCGTAAGCCAATGCCCATACGGTCCGTAAGGGGTCCCCAGTACAGCAGAACCCACATTTAATGCTGATTGGCTCTTCAAATCGCGAAAGGTCTGATTGCCTTTTCACCCAATGAAAGGCCAAGGGCCATATTCAGTGAATCTAGCATTATAACGCATGTACGCACAAGATCATGGCACGATATTCGATAAAACGATCCTAACGGTTCCACTTTTCCTATAAATACCCCCCCCCCTTTTGTGTATAAATCACAAGAATCAGATCTAAAAAGCTCTAAGTTGAAGTATTGCTTCATACCTGAGTTTCTCTGATCTCGATTAGCATTCGGGGACTCTCCATAAGTATTCTTTCATTGTTTTATCGCTTTTCAAGTCCGAAAGTCGACGTTTTGTTGACTTTCTGCGTTGACCAGCTTATGGTCGATGCAAAGTTCGTTGGAACTTCATAACGTGAGCGTGATCACGATGGTTATGGTCCATAGTGACCATACCTACTGATTACCCCGTTATCTAGGCTCAGTGACGATCGTAGTTTCGGCCAAAATGCGCATTCTTGCGTGTTTTGTAACCAAACTACTCGTGAGCATCAAAGCCGTTTGTTTTGATGCCAAACCTGTTTTCTAAACTTAGTTAAGCATGTTCTAACATGCTTAGCTCGTCACTTTTAGTATAGTGCTTATATAGGGTCGTAAGGTAAGCGATCTAAACCATCGCTTATACTTTCGAACCCGACCTATTTGGTCGATCATTAGGATCTGACCAAACACATTAGGTGACCATAGCTATAACCTTCCGAGGTTATACCTTGTGGTCACAATGTTAGGCGTTCCATACGCGTTCTACGCGAACGACGCGTTAGGGTAGCATAAGCTATCTAAACGGGTCGTGATGGGTCGCAAGCACTTAGGTTAGGTTTCATTTTAGTATGTAGGCTTTGTTAAACCATATTACACGAGTCCCCATACTCGTTTGGTTTACGAACCCGCATACTATCCGATCCTTCCGATTTGGTCCGGTATATTAACATAGCTACCTATTAGGTGCCGTTTGATATCCCGTGATCTTTAGCATTATCTGGTTATATTACAAGGAAGTCAAAGCAATCTCAGGTGAGTACATTGAACCCCTCTTTTACTGTTTTCCAAACTGTTTTAGGGTGAAACACATGTGCATATCTGTTACATTCATGCTTTCCATGTTTTCACATCATATGCCTGCTATGTTGTTAGTACATTATAGTACACGATTTCATTACATTTTATGCTATGTATGCCCATTGTGTGCGTACTTAGTGCATCGATTTACATGAACATTTCTGCTGCATATGTTTACTCAGCATATGGGCACATTGATTTACATGAACATTTCTGTTGCATATGTTTACTCAGCATATGGACACATTGATTTACATGAACATTTCTGCTGAATATGTTTACTCAGCATATGGGCACATTGATTTACATGAACATTTCTGCTTCGTATGTTTACTTAGCATACTGAGTACAATTGTTTACATCACATGCCTTCATTTTGTTATGACATTTGGTTTGTTTAACATGGGATAATACATTCATTAACATTGATCACGCCGTTCGTTAGTAGGTAGTGGTACCATAGGAATTGACAACTCCCATTCCTGAAGTCCTGGGTTTGATAGGACTGGAAGGAATGACCGAATTCGATATACATAACTTAGATAAACCTTTAATTTGTTTAAGGGTTTATCGCCGCAGTCTCAAGGCTTGGATGTATGCATAGTTTACAATACCGCATAGATGTTAATATCAATAGAGCATGCATTTTTCCACAGAACATAATGTTGATTTAAACCACGTGTCACTTCAATGACTTGTTCTGTGCATTTTACATATGGTTTAAGTTGATACATTTCGCTTACCATACATGATACATTTTGGGATACACATTACATGATTTACATTGAACATAAACACGTTGACATTGACATACACATTTGGTGGTTTTCATTGCACACAAACATTTAAAATGGTTTACACAATAACACTTGACATTTGGTTTATACATGAACAATTTACATGGTGGATTGGTTTGGGTAAATGGTTTGAGTAACGTGGAGTATGTAATATGATGCAAACATGGTGGATACGCCGCTGGTACTTCCTATATATAAATGTTTGTATAATATTACATATCTTAGCGTTATCTAAATCATTTCAGTTTAGACATATAACATTTTATACCAATAACATACCTTTCATAAAACATTGTCTTACGAAACAACTTATTATATTCAACTCATTTTACTTGGTTACTCGTTTAACCTTGCACTTATCTATATATATCATTTGATGTTATCGTTTTTCAAATGGTTTACAAAGCAAAACAAATTACAAGGTTCATGACTGACTGTTATTAAACATTTCTTTAAACTCAAGTCATGAATCCCATTTTCACAAAAACTATGTATCTCACAGGCATTTTTATGCTGACTTACCTACTTTCACATGTGTTTTCAGGAGCTATTCCATAGGATGATGATCATGATACTAGGGCGGACCTGTGCCTTAGAGAATAAAAATGAAGATAGAATTAGTTTAATTATGTTCTGAACTCTTTGTTTTCCTGTTTGAAACGATGTAGCACTCATGTTTATAAATAAAATACAGCTTTGTATGCCATGGTCATGAAACCATTTAATTCTGTCCTCAACACTCCCCGGCATGTTATACGCGGCCGGGGTGTGACAGAAATTTCCATGGATTTTGTTACTGGCCTGCCTAGATCCCAGCGTGGGAATGATACTATTTGGGTGATCGTAGATCGACTCAAAAAGTCTGCTCATTTCTTGGCTATCAAAGAAACGGATAAGTTTTCTACCTTAGCAGACGTCTACTTGAAAGAAGTTGTTTCGAGGCACGGAGTGCCAACCTCCATTATTTCGGATAGGGATGCACGATTCACTTCAGAACTATGGCAAGCAATGCACAAATCTTTTGAGCACAACTTACCACCCTCAGACGGATGGGCAGTCTAAGCGCATGATTCAGACTCTAGAAGACATGCTTCGGGCATGTGTTATCGATTTCGGCAACACCTGGGAAAAACATCTTCCATTAGTTGAGTTTTCGTATAATAACAGTTACCACACCAGCATTCAGGCCGCTCCATTCGAGGCATTGTACGGACGTAAATGCCAGTCACCTCTCTGTTGGGCAGAGGTGGGGGATAGTCAGATCACAGGTCCAGAAATGGTAGTTGATGCTACTGAACGAATTGCACAGATTCGACAACGCATGGCGGCAGCTGCTGACCGTCAGAAAAGTTACGCTGATAAGCGCAGGAAACCACTCGAGTTCCAAGTTGGGGATCGAGTGCTACTCAAAGTCTCACCCTAGAAGGGTGTGGTTCGTTTTGGTAAACGAGGCAAACTAAATCCACGGTATGTTGGACCGTTTGAAATCATCGAGAAAATATGCAAAGTGGCCTACAAACTGAACCTACCAGCTGAACTCGGTGCAGTTCACAATGTTTTCTACGTGTCGAATCTGAAGAAGTGTCTGTCAGATGAGACCCTCATAGTTCCTTTGAAGGAACTCACTATCGACGAGCGGTTGCAGTTCGTCGTGGAACCAGTTGAAATCACGGACCGGGATGTTAAGGTCCTCAAGCACACTAGAATACCTCTCGTACGAGTTCGTTGGAACTTCCGTCGTGGCCCAGAGTTCACCAGGGAATGAGAAGACCAGATGAAACTCAAGTATCCCCAGTTATTCGAAAACCGTGCAACCACTACTGAGGCTGAATCTACTACAGAATTTCGGGATGAAATTCCAAATCAACGGGGGGATGATGTGACACCCCAGGAAAACTGGTAAACGATACAACTTACCTAGCTTCCTCAGTAACCGCATGCTAAATTTCGAGACAAAATTTCTTTCAAGTTGGGGATAATGTGACAACTCGAGTTTCCGAGATTCCACTTTCACATTTATTGCACGTTCACTGTTTGTTTAGTTGTTTACTTGCACAATTGATTGCGTTGTAACTGTATACGTTTTGGTTTGATAAAGTGTATTGTGATTGTGCATGGTTATGTGTTATTTACGAAAGATTTGACAAATACATGAACTTGGTGATGAAACTGTAAATTATATTGGGATGGGTGTGTTTTATGTAAAAAGATGATACTTAGGGGTGAGTAGAGTAGATTGTGAAACCTTAACAACTCTTAACCCTAATCTTCTTAACTAATCATATCACAAAATCAATATACGTACTTTCACATCCATCTCTACAACTCTCTCTACAATCATCTTCTTCATCATTGGCACAAGCTCTCAATCATCACTCTTGATCCCTCTCTTTATCTAGAATCAATCCAAGGTAATTGTTTAATGGTTACTTGTTGTTAATCATTGATTGTTTGATTCATGCAAAAACCTTAGTTCTTCATATGATGGTTCTGTGTTTATTGATAAATTTTGATTATTGTGAAATGGTTATGATTAGTTGTGTAATCATTTGTCTGATGCTAAGATGCTTGATATGATAGAGATAGTTGATTAGATTACTGCAATGCCAATGTATGAAATTAGGGTTTCTTGATCGTATGTGTAACTGTTCCATTGATTCTGTAAACTGGTTTTGGAAATCACGTATGTTGATAACTCGGAGATTGTGTCAGGGTTTTTGTGAAGTAACAAAGTCCGAGTTTTGCCGTGCTTGATTGATCTGAGTTTTGATTAACATGATATGTCCGAATTTTATAAGGTTAAGAAGTCCGAATTTTTATAACATACATGAAGATCCGAACTTTTGGATATGATAATTAGGGTCCGAACTTTATACAAGAGAGTATGGTCCGAGTTTTATAAGGCATGCCTTGTCCGAATTTTGATTGTACATGCCTTGTCCGAATTTTGATTGTATAACCTTGTCCGAACTTTGAATGATATATGGGGGGTCCGACTTTTGTGATGATCTAGTCCGACTTTTGTGAAGTATTACATGGTCCGAAGTTTTGTGATGGATATACAAGGTCCGACCTTTTATGCTTAAACATGTCCGACTTTTGAATGCTTATAAATGTCCGATTTTTGAATGCTTCTACATGTCCGACTTCTGAATGCTTATACATGTCCGAATGTTATGATGAATCATGGAAAGTCTTGTTAACCTAGTTAAGTATGTGGATCTTGTTTAACCTGATAACCCTTAAAGTGTGTTATTGAGTGACTATGTTAGAATTGACCGAGAACTCTATCATATGATGCATGAATGGATGAACGGAAAATAACTGTTATGTGCTATATGACAATGATTGCTTTAAACACACTTCGTGACATATATTGCATGCGAATCCATGCGAGCTTAACTGATTGTGTATACATGCATGACTATAGGACTTGACTGACTTCTTGTGAGCACATAGTTTAGCGTACCGAGCAAACCAAGGTGAGTTCACACTCTTACCAAGGCATGGGATTCCCGAGGTTGGGAATGGGATTGAAGGAAGGAGGTTGAATAGATACCTGTACTTACACTGTTACTAGACTATCTACCATCGTCCTCGGATGCGCAGGACACGTACGTAAAACCTACGTATACTTGTACTCATCACTGTCCTCAGGTCGCGAAGGACACTCACGTAAAACCTACGTGAACTTATACTCATTACTGCCTCGGTTGTGTCAGGCACTTAAGTAAAACCCACGTAAACCCCCGCGTACCCCTGTCCTCGGTTGTGAAGGACACTTACGTAAAACCTACGTAAACTTTGTACGTACTACTGTTCTCGGTAAGAAGAACACTTATGGTTACAAATAGTCTAGTGTATATGCAACTATGGGAAGCCCCCACCAATAGGACATACTATCAGCCCAGTAGAGCCACACGTTACAAACGAATTTACTATTACGAACTTACATACTGTGAACTCGCTCAACTAGTTGTTGACTCTCTGTTACATGCCTTGCAGGTCGTTAGGTATACATGGAGCTTGCACTGGGAGGCGCGGTCGTTGTGGACAAGGATCGTGAATGCTTTGATTTAAACATTATGACATTACATACTTTATTTATGATTGGGCTTTTACTCATTTGCTTCCGCTAAACAATGATATGACACTTATGTTTTGAACACCTTTCATATGGATTGGTTTGGTTAAATGACAGTTACTTTTACTATTTATGTTGTTCTATATGATTGGTGGTTTGATCCTGGTCAGTCATGCCTCCAAGCGGTGATACTCCGCGTGTGGATTTTGAGGGTGTGACTGATTGGTATCAGAGCCATTGGTTATAGAGAACTCGGTTTTAATATGGGGAAAACGTTTTTATTAAAACCAGACTATAACCAGTACAGTGCTCAACGATCCACAACGACGCCTCGCTCCACGTGCAAGACTCAACCTCCTAGGTAATATGTCTTATGTTTATTGCCTACATGCTCGAATTACATAGAACTTTGCTCGTGGTATGCTTAGATTACATTGCCTGCTATTCGTTATTGCTTGAGAACACTCGTGTGCTTACACTCTTCTGTCATCGCACTATTCGCGAACCTCTCTCACTTATGTTACATTTTCTATGAAGATCATGGCCGGACGTATTAACTTGACTCAAGCCCAGTTGACGGCTCTCATCAACGAACAAGTTGCTGCGGCACTTACAGCCGCACAAGCAGGAGGTATACCCTGCAGTCGTAACTCACACTAGGATCTTTAGATCCTACATTCCTAAACCAACTCCTGTGTTTAACCTTGTCCTATTCTTATATACACAATAGGTCAACACGCTCAGCCACCTGTTTGCACTTTCAAGAATTTCATGGACTGTCGTCCAAGCACGTTCAGTGGCAAGGAGGGAGCGGTGGGACTCCTCCATTGGTTTGAAAAGCTCGAGTCTGTGTTTGAAATGTGTGAATGCCCTGAGGCTCGCAGGGTGAAGTACGCCACTGGCACACTGGAAGGAATCGCACTGACTTGGTGGAATGCGCAAGTCCAACTTTTGGGATTGGCAGCTGCTAACGCCACTCCTTGGAATGATTTCAAAGAGCTGATTAAGCGAGAATACTGCTCACGCGACGACATCCACAAGTTAGAAGTGGAGTTCTTTCATTTGAAGATGACTGGGTCAGAAATTGAGGCTTATACTAAAAGGTCAAACGAGCTGGCCATTCTGTGTCTAACTAGGGTGGACCCTTCTATCAGACGCATTGAGTTGTATCTCAAGGGGTTAGCACCTGAAATTCAAAGCCACGTGACATCGGCCAACCTTGCTAACATCCAGGATATCCAGCGCCTTGCGCATCAGCGCTAATGGAACAAGACAGGCTGCCTAAGCGCATCAGCGCTAATGCTACCGTTACCACTTCTACTACTCCTGCTACCCCCAGTGACAACAAGAGAAAATGGGAGGGGGATTCCAGCAAAGGTTCAGTTTCAGTTCAGTCTCAAGTTCAGTAGCAAAAGACTCACAACTATCAGAGCCCTTGTCAACAATCTTCGGGCAATCGCAGGCAGGGTGGTTATCGAGGGAACCTTCCAAGGTGTAACAACTGTAACAGACATCACAATGGCCAGTGCAACAAGGGTCGCTGTCAGAGGTGCCTCAAGATGGGTCATGAGGCCAAGGATTGTAGAAGCCCACGGCCTGCGAATCAGAATCAGCAACACCAGCAAACACCACAGAATCAGCAACAGGGCAACAAGGGATGTTTTAATTGTGGCGCTGAAGGTCACTTCAAAAGACACTGCCCTCAGTTAAACCGAAACCAGAACAACAACAACAACAACAATAACCAAGGCAACGGGAACAATAATGGAGGAAACAACAATGATGGGAACAACGGCGCTAGGGGTTGTGCATTTGTGTTGGGGCAGGGTGATGCCAGGAATGATCCCAACGTAGTTATGGGTAAGTTTCTTCTCGACGACTTTTATGTTACTGTATTGTTTGATTCGGGTGCGGATACAAGTTATGTGTCTCTTAAAGTCAGTCAAATGTTAAAACGTGCACCAACTCCCCTAAACACCAAACATGTCGTAGAGTTAGCTAATGGTAAAAGTCTAGAAGCCACACACATAGTTCAGGGTTGTAATCTTATCCTCGCTGGTCAGACTTTCTCCATCGACCTCATTCTTATAGTTATGGGTAGTTTTGACATTGTCATTGGCATGGACTGGTTATCCAAGCAGCAAGCAGAGATCTATGTAAAGAGAAGATCATTCGTATTCCCCGTTCTGGTAAAGAACCTCTTGAGGTTCAAGGCGACAAGAGTGGTGTTGTGGTTGGCATCATCTCCTTCCTGAAGGCTCAGAAATGTTTACGGAAGGGTCACACTGCCATTTTGGCACTTGTTACTGATGCATGAACGAAAGAGAAAAGAGTAGAGGATATCCCAGTTGTACGCGATTTTCCTCAAGTGTTTCCTGAAGATTTACCTGGTCTACCGCCTCATCGCCAGGTCGAATTCCAGATTGATCTAGCTCCTGGAGCAGCACCTATGGCTCGCGCACCGTATCGATTAGCTCCAACTGAACTGGAAGAACTATCAAAGCAACTACAAGAGCTCTTGGATAAGGGCTTTATTCGTCCTAGCTCTTCGCCTTGAGGAGCTCCAGCGTTATTCGTGAAAAAGAAGGACGGCACCTTCAGGATGTGCATTGATTACCGCGAACTGAGCAAGGTCACAGTGAAGAACCGCTATCCTCTTCCACGCATTGACGACTTATTCGACCAGTTGCAAGGGTCGAGTTACTACTCCAAGATAGACTTGAGGTTAAGTTACCATCAGCTGAGAGTCCGGGATGAGGACGTCTCTAAGACAGCATTCAAAACTCGCTACGGCCACTACGAGTTTCTAGTCATGCCATTCGGGTTAACAAACGCACCGGCAGTCTTCATGGATCTTATGAACAGAGTGTGCAAGCCTTACCTAGACAAGTTCGTGATTGTTTTCATCGACGACATCCTGATCTACTCCAAGAGTCAGGAGGAACACGAGCAGCATCTACGACTTATCTTGGAACTTCTTCGAAAGGAACAACTGTACGCCAAATTTTCAAAATGCGACTTCTGGCATCGTGAAGTCCACTTTCTAGGCCACGTGGTAAATAAGGATGGGATTCATGTCGATCCATCCAAGGTAGATTCGATCAGGAACTGGCCTGCACCGCGTACACCAACGGAAATACGCCAATTCTTGGGTTTGGCGGGTTACTACAGACGATTCATTACAGACTTCTCAAAGATCGCACAGCCGCTTACTTTGCTAACACAGAAAGGTGTCACTTATTGTTGGGGTAATCCCCAAGAAACCGCTTTTCAGTACCTAAAGGATAGGCTATGCAGCGCACCTATTCTCTCATTGCCAGAGGGCACGGATGATTTTGTGGTCTATTGCGACGCGTCGATTCAAGGTCTTGGTTGGGTATTGATGCAAAGGGATAAGTCATTGCCTAAGCTTCGCGATAGCTTAAAGTTCATGAACGGAATTACACGACGCACGATTTAGAGCTGGGAGCTGTTGTTTTTGCGCTTAAGATATGGCGACACTACCTGTACGGTACCAAGTGCACTATTTACACCGATCATAGGAGTCTCGAGCATATCTTCAAGCAGAAGGAATTGAACATGCGTCAACGTCGACAGGTTGAGCTACTTAACGATTACGAATGCACCATCAAGTACCATCCAGGCAAAGCCAATGTTGTGGCTGATGCCCTCAGTCGAAAAGATACTGTACCTAGGCGTGTACGAGCCTTGCAGCTCACTATCCAGTCCAGTCTTCCTTCACAGATACGAGATGCTCAGGTAGAAGCATTGAAACCAGAAAACGTCAGGGCTGAAGCCCTACGCGGCTCAAGGCAACGATTAGAATAAAGGGAAGACGGCGCCTACTATGTAACAGGACGCATTTGGGTTCCACATTATGGCAACTTATGCGAGCTGGTAATGGATGAAGCTCACAAGTCTCGCTACTCGGTACATCCAGGTTCGGATAAAATGTACCACGATCTCAGAACTACATATTGGTGGCCTAGCATGAAGGCCCACATAGCGACTTACATCGGCAAGTGTTTGACCTGTGCGAGAGTCAAGATGGAGTACCAGAAACCCTCAGGCCTACTTCAGCAACCCAAGATACCACAGTGGAAATGGGAAGAAATTTCCATAGATTTTGTTACTGGCCTGCCTAGATCCCAGCGTGGGAATGATACTATTTGGGTGATCGTAGATCGACTCACAAAGTCTGCTCATTTCTTGGCTATCAAAGAAACGGATAAGTTCTCTACCTTAGCAGACGTCTACTTGAAAGAAGTTGTTTCGAGGCACGGAGTGCCAACCTCCATTATTTCGGATCGGGATGCACGATTCACTTCAGAACTATGGCAAGCAATGCACAAATATTTTGGCTCCCGATTAGACATGGGCATAGCTTACCACCCTCAGACGGATGGGCAGTCTGAGCGCACGATTCAGACTCTAGAAGACATGCTTCGGGCATGTGTTATCGATTTCGGCAACACCTGGGAAAAACATCTTCCATTAGTTGAGTTTTCTTATAATAACAGTTACCACACCAGCATTCAGGCCGCTCCATTCGAGGCATTGTACGGACGTAAATGCCGGTCACCTCTCTGTTGGGCAGAGGTGGGGGATAGTCAGATCACAGGTCCAGAAATGGTAGTTGATGCTACTGAACGAATTGCACAGATACGACAACGCATGGCGGCAGCTCGTGACCGTCAGAAAAGTTACGCTGATAAGCGCAGGAAACCACTCGAGTTCCAAGTTGGGGATCGAGTGCTACTCAAAGTCTCACCCTGGAAGGGTGTGGTTCGTTTTGGTAAACGAGGCAAACTAAATCCACGGTATGTTGGACCGTTCGAAATCATCGAGAAAATATGCAAAGTGGCCTACAAACTGAACCTACCAGCTGAACTCGGTGCAGTTCACAATGTTTTCCACGTGTCGAATCTGAAGAAGTGTCTGTCAGATGAGACCCTCATAGTTCCTTTGAAGGAACTCACTATCGACGAGCGGTTGCAGTTCGTCGAGGAACCAGTTGAAATCACGGACCGGGATGTCAAGGTCCTCAAGCACACTAGAATACCTCTTGTACGAGTTCGTTGGAACTCCCGTCGTGGCCCAGAGTTCACCTGGGAACGAGAAGAACAGATGAAACTCAAGTTGTGACAACTCGAGTTTCTGACTTTCACTTTCGCATTTAATGCGCGTTGACTTTGACTGTCTAGCTGTTTGAATTATGGATTTGTAATTGTACTCGTTGTGTTTTAATGAGACATATCGTCATTGTGCCTATATGTGATTACTTGCTATAATAGAAAATAATATTGGGATTATTATTAGAATTGTTATTAAACACTTAGTCTAGATCGAAACATAGTTCGAAGGATTCGAAGGACTCGAAGGACCACGAAACATATCCTTCGAGCACGAAACATATCCTTCGACATCATTCGGCCCGAAGAATCACGAAACATATCCTTCGATATGTTTCGGCCCAGTCATTTTAAATGGGCTTGGCCCATTACTGTGAAATGTTATATACGAAACACATGCATAGTCGGCAGTTTTTTGGGAGAAAACCCTAGAACACTTTTAAGTGGTGACGGCAACCACAACCCTTACGGAGACTTTGCTGATCAATTCTTTTGCTTACTATCCCGGTTAGTGTCCACAGTACATGATTTCTTGAATTATCAATCGTATGTAAATATGTTGGTTGTATGTTAACTGATTTGTAAGATGATTGTGTATGGGTATTAATCGGAATTGTATGCACATTGGATCTGTTGTGATTATGGTCAAATGATTTCATGTTCGGTGTTACGAATCGTTTTGTTAATCGGCTAGTTAATCCAGTCAGGGTGATCGATCGGATAGGAAATTTATGTTTGTTAAATGGATGATTGGTAATACGATTTGATGATAACTTGTGATTTAGAATATTGTAATCGGACACGTTTATGTAATCGGCGCATATGTGTTAATCGGGTAGTTTGAATGATCTTGTTTCAGATTAGGGTTCTTGATAAATATGAGAATCATGCTTGGTTGATCTTGTTGATGATTAGCAGATTTGTGAAAATTGTGTTAATGGTTAATCGGATAAACGTAACTGTTACATAACAATACACCGAAAGATAACGATCCCTCGAACCATAGTAGTTGACCGAAGGATTGTTTGGCCGAAAGATACTTGTTGACCGAACCATAGTTTGACCGACAGATAGTTGGACCGAAAGATAGTTGGACCGAAAGATGGCATGGTCCGAAACATAACCTTCGGTCCGAAGGATAATGGACTGTCGAAGGCTGAATTATGAATCGAAAGATACTAGGGTTTTGAAAATGCTCTGAACAGTGGAACATATGTTGAATTAATTTACATGCCATGCTTGGTGATGAACTTATTCGTGTAATACTACGTGTTGTACTGATATGCAAACTGCCTGCTATGTGAACCAATTAATTTCATGCGTAACATTTCGAGCATGAACTGATTTGCTATACGTGTATACATAGGACGTGATTAATTAACTGTGAGCACTTATTTAGCATACCGAGCAAACCAAGGTGAGTTCACACTCTTACCAAGGCATGGGGTTCCCGGGGTGTTGGGAATGGGATTGAAAGGTTGATTAGATACTCTATTGACACTATGACTAGACTACCACATCACTATCCTCGGTTGTGAAGGATACCTATAGCTACGAGTAGTCTAGTGGTTAGGAAAACGTGGAACACCACCACAGGAAAACGTGGAACACCACCACAGGAAAACGTGGAACACCACCACAGGAAAACGTGGAACACCACCACAGGAAAACGTGGAACACCACCACAGGAAAACGTGGAACACCACCACAGGAAAACGTGGAACACCACCACAGTAAAATATACAAACGGCCCAGTAGAGCCACCTATTACAAATGAACTTACTATTACGCATTTTCTTTATGTGAACTCGCTCAACTAGTTTGTTGATCATTCTGTTACATGCCTTGCAGATCGTTAGGTACTTGGAGCTTGCACACGGAGGAGCTGGTCGTTGTGGGGCTTGGACCGTGATCACCTTGTTAAACACTTTTGATGTCTGATACTTATTTGCTATGGGTTTTACAATAATACGCTTCCGCTAAACAATGTTAACTTACTTATGTTTTGGAAACACCTTTCATATGGAAATGGTTTGGATTATAATGTGATTACTTTTACTTTATACAATGTTCTGTATGATTGGTGGCTTGATCCTGGTCAGTCACGCTCCCAAGCGGTGATACTCCGCAGGTGGATTTTTGGGGGTGTGACAGATTGGTATCAGAGCCATTGGTTATAGAGAACTTGGTTTTAATAAGGGGAAAACGTTTTTATTAAAACCAGACTATAACCAGGACAGTGCTCTCAACGATCCACAACGACGCTTCGCTCCACGTGCAAGACTCAACTTCTTAGGTAATAAGGTTTATGTTTATTGCCTACATGCTAGAATTTGCTTAGAACTTTGCTCGTAGTATGCTTACATTACCTTGCTCACGACTTGTCATTGCATGAGAATACTTATGTGCTTACACTCTTCTGTCATCGCACTATTCGCGAACCTTTCTCACTTATGTTGCCTTTGATGTGAAGATCAATGGCCGCACGAATTACCATGACTCAAGCCCAGCTAGAGGCTCTCGTTGCTGCGGCAGTTGCAGCCGCCCAAGCAGGTAGTATACCCTGCAGTATAGACACTAGGATCTTTAGATCCTACATTAATTCTCGTACCTAACTTTGCCCTATCCGTACACAATAGGTCAACCCGCTCAGCAACAACCTGGGTGCACATTCAAGAATTTCATGGACTGTCGTCCTAGCTCGTTCAGCGGCACGGAGGGGGCAGTTGGACTCCTCCACTGGTTTGAAAAGCTCGAGTCGGTTTTTGAAATGTGTGAATGCCCTGAGGCTCGCAGGGTGAAGTTCGCCACTGGCACACTTGAAGGGATTGCGCTCACTTGGTGGAACGCACAAGTGCAGATCTTAGGGTTGGCAGCTGCTAACGCCACACCCTGGAATGAATTCAAAGAACTGATCAAGAGGGAATACTGCACTAGAGAAGACATTCACAAGTTGGAGGATGAGTTGTACAACTTGAAGATGGTGGGTTCAGAGATTGAAGCTTACACCAAGAGGTCGAACGAGTTGGCTGTGCTATGTCCAACCATGGTAGACCCACCATACAAGCGCATTGAGTTGTATCTCAAGGGGCTTGTACCAGAGATTCAGAGCCACGTTACCTCGGCTAACCTCAACAACATTCAGGAGATCCAGCGTCTCGCTCATCGCATCACCGATCAGGCAGTGGATCAGAACAAACTGCCAAAGCGTATCAGTGCTACTGCTACCGCTACTGCTTCTACTACACTTGCTACTCCCAGTGAAAGTAAAAGAAAATGGGAGGGGGATTCTAGCAAGGGGTCAGCTTCAGTGCAGACGCAGTCTCAGCAGCGAAAGACGGACGGCTACCAGAGTCCAAGTCAGCACTCCTCTAGCAGCCATAAACAAGGAGGGTATCGAGGAAACCTTCCAAAGTGTAACACCTGCAACAAACATCACAGTGGCCAGTGTAATAAGGTTCGTTGTCAAAGATGCCTCAAGATGGGTCATGAGGCCAAAGACTGTAGGAGTCCACGGCCTGCAAATCAGAACCAGCAACTCCCACCGCCAGCTCCACAAAACCAGCAGCAGCAACCACAGCGTGGAAACCGGGGATGTTTCCAGTGTGGGGCAGAAGGACACTACAAACGCGATTGTCCTCAGTTGAACCAGAATCAGAACCACAACCATAACCAGGGCAACGGGAACAACGACAACAACGGGGGAAACAACAATAACAATGGCAACGAGGCAAGAGGTCGAGTTTTCATGTTAGGAGGAGGAGACGCAATGAACGCTAATTGAACTTATGACTTCTTTTTGGGGGTTTTCATTATTATGTTTCCGCTATTCGAACAAAGTTTGGTTTGAACATCAAATGTTTTGGGTTTTATGAATTATTTCAACTACTATATTTTATGATTGATGTGATAAATGGTTTGATATTATTGAACACGCCCGCCGTATTTATGGACATTACGAACAGAGTGTGCAAACCCTACCTAGACAAAATGTTCTTGACTCCATCAACGACATTCTGATCTACTCCAAGAGTCAGGAGGAGCACGAGCAGCATCTTCGTCTTATTTTGGAACTCCTTCGGAAGGAACAGTTGTACGCCAAGCTTTCTAAATGCGACTTCTGGCTTCGTGAAGTCCACTTCTTAGGCCACGTAGTGAACAAGGATGGGATACATGTCGATCCATCCAAGGTAGATTCGATCAGAAACTGGCCTGCACCACGTACACCAACAGAAATACGCCAATTCTTGGGTTTGGCAGGTTACTACAGGCGATTTATTAAAGACTTCTCCAAGATCGCGCAACCACTCACTATGCTTACACAGAAAGGTGTCGTTTACAGATGGGGTAATACACAGGAGATCGCTTTTCAGTACTTAAAGGATAGGCTTTGCAGCGCGCCTATTCTCTCACTGCCCGAGGGCACGGATGACTTCGTGGTTTATTGTGACGCATCGATACAAGGGCTTGGTTGTGTATTGATGCGACGGGATAAAGTGATCGCATACGCTTCACGGCAACTCAAGGTTCATGAACGAAACTACACGACGCACGATTTAGAGCTGGGAGCTGTTGTTTTCGCGCTTAAGATATGGCGACACTACCTGTACGGTACCAGGTGCACGATTTACACCGATCACAGGAGTCTCGAGCATATTCTTAAGCAAAAGGATTTGAATATGCGTCAACGGAGATGGGTTGAACTTCTAAACGACTATGAATGCGCTATCAAGTATCATCCAGGCAAAGCCAATGTTGTGGCAGATGCCCTTAGTCGAAAGGACACTTTACCACGGCGCGTGCGAGCGCTACAGCTTACGATTCAGTCTAGCCTTCCTGCTCAGATACGAGCTGCTCAGACAGAAGCCCTGAAGCCCGAAAACGTCAAGGCTGAAGCCTTACGCGGCTCACGACAACAAATGGAACAAAAGGCGGACGGCGCCTACTATGTCACGGGCCGGATTTGGGTCCCTCTCTATGGCGGTTTACGCGAACTCGTAATGGACGAAGCACACAAGCCTCGCTACTCGGTACATCCAGGGTCGGATAAAATGTACCACGACATCAGCACTACATATTGGTGGCCTAGTATGAAGGCCCACATTGCTACATACGTTGGAAAATGCTTGACCTGTGCGAGAGTCAAGGTCGAATATCAGAAACCAGCTGGCCTACTTCAACAGCCTACGATACCACAGTGGAAATGGGAAGAAATTTCCATGGACTTTGTTACAGGCCTACCGAGATCTCAGCGTGGGAACGACACAATATGGGTGATCGTGGATCGACTCACCAAGTCTGCACACTTCCTGGCTATTAAGGAAACGGATAAGTTCTCCACTCTCGCAGATATCTACCTCAAGGAAGTTGTTTCGAGGCACGGGGTGCCCATTTCTATTATTTCGGATCGGGATGCACGATTCACGTCAGAACTACGGCATGCGATGCACAAAGCGTTTGGCTCACGTTTAGACATGAGCACAGCATATCACCCTCAGACGGATGGGCAGTCTGAGCGAACTATTCAAGACATGCTTCGAGCGTGTGCTATTGATTTCGGCAACGGCTGGGAAAAGCACCTCCCTTTAGTGGAGTTTTCGTACAATAACAGTTATCACACCAGCATTCAAGCCGCTCCATTCGAGGCATTCTACGGACGTAAATGCCGGTCACCTCTCTGTTGGGCAGAGGTGGGGGATAGTCGAATTACGGGTCCAGAGATTGTAGTGGACGCTATAGAAAAGATTGCACAGATACGACAACGCATGACGGCAGCACGCGACCGTCAGAAAGCCTACACGGGCAAGCGTAGCAAGCCTTGGAATTTCAGGTCGGGGACCGGGTTTTATTGAAAGTCTCACCCTGGAAGGGTGTGGTTCGATTTAGTAAACGAGGCAAACTCAATCCACGGTATGTTGGACCATTTGAAATCACTGAAGGAATAGGCCCAGTAGCCTACAGACTGAACCTACCAACTGAACTCGGTGCAGTTCACTATGTATTTCACGTGTCGAATCTGAAGAAGTGTCTGTCAGATAAGACCCTCATAGTTCCTTTAAGGAACTGACTATCGACGAGCGGTTGCAGTTCGTCGAGGAACCAGTTGAAATCACGGACCGGGATGCTAAGGTCCTCAAACACGAGAGAATCCCTCTTGTTCGAGTTCGTTGGAACTCCCGACGTGGCCCAGAGTACACCTGGGAACGCGAAGATCAAATGACAGAAAAGTATCCCCAGTTATTCGAAAACCATGCAACCACTACTGAGGCTGAAGCTACGACTACTGAATTTCGGGACGAAATTCCAAATCAACGGGGGAATGATGTGACACCCCAGGGAAAAAGCCAGTGAATAATACAGCTTACCTAGCTTCCTCAGTGAGTGCGTACCAAATTTCGGGACGAAATTTCTTTCAAGTTGGGGATAATGTGACAACTCGAGTTTCTGACTTTCACTTTCGCATTTAATGCGCGTTGACTTTGACTGTCTAGCTGTTTGAATTATGGATTTGTAATTGTACTCGTTGTGTTTTAATGAGACATATCGTCATTGTGCCTATATGTGATTACTTGCTATAATAGAAAATAATATTGGGATTATTATTAGAATTGTTATTAAACACTTAGTCTAGATCGAAACATAGTTCGAAGGATTCGAAGGACTCGAAGGACCACGAAACATATCCTTCGAGCACGAAACATATCCTTCGACATCATTCGGCCCGAAGAATCACGAAACATATCCTTCGATATGTTTCGGCCCAGTCATTTTAAATGGGCTTGGCCCATTACTGTGAAATGTTATATACGAAACACATGCATAGTCGGCAGTTTTTTGGGAGAAAACCCTAGAACACTTTTAAGTGGTGACGGCAACCACAACCCTTACGGAGACTTTGCTGATCAATTCTTTTGCTTACTATCCCGGTTAGTGTCCACAGTACATGATTTCTTGAATTATCAATCGTATGTAAATATGTTGGTTGTATGTTAACTGATTTGTAAGATGATTGTGTATGGGTATTAATCGGAATTGTATGCACATTGGATCTGTTGTGATTATGGTCAAATGATTTCATGTTCGGTGTTACGAATCGTTTTGTTAATCGGCTAGTTAATCCAGTCAGGGTGATCGATCGGATAGGAAATTTATGTTTGTTAAATGGATGATTGGTAATACGATTTGATGATAACTTGTGATTTAGAATATTGTAATCGGACACGTTTATGTAATCGGCGCATATGTGTTAATCGGGTAGTTTGAATGATCTTGTTTCAGATTAGGGTTCTTGATAAATATGAGAATCATGCTTGGTTGATCTTGTTGATGATTAGCAGATTTGTGAAAATTGTGTTAATGGTTAATCGGATAAACGTAACTGTTACATAACAATACACCGAAAGATAACGATCCCTCGAACCATAGTAGTTGACCGAAGGATTGTTTGGCCGAAAGATACTTGTTGACCGAACCATAGTTTGACCGACAGATAGTTGGACCGAAAGATAGTTGGACCGAAAGATGGCATGGTCCGAAACATAACCTTCGGTCCGAAGGATAATGGACTGTCGAAGGCTGAATTATGAATCGAAAGATACTAGGGTTTTGAAAATGCTCTGAACAGTGGAACATATGTTGAATTAATTTACATGCCATGCTTGGTGATGAACTTATTCGTGTAATACTACGTGTTGTACTGATATGCAAACTGCCTGCTATGTGAACCAATTAATTTCATGCGTAACATTTCGAGCATGAACTGATTTGCTATACGTGTATACATAGGACGTGATTAATTAACTGTGAGCACTTATTTAGCATACCGAGCAAACCAAGGTGAGTTCACACTCTTACCAAGGCATGGGGTTCCCGGGGTGTTGGGAATGGGATTGAAAGGTTGATTAGATACTCTATTGACACTATGACTAGACTACCACATCACTATCCTCGGTTGTGAAGGATACCTATAGCTACGAGTAGTCTAGTGGTTAGGAAAACGTGGAACACCACCACAGGAAAACGTGGAACACCACCACAGGAAAACGTGGAACACCACCACAGGAAAACGTGGAACACCACCACAGGAAAACGTGGAACACCACCACAGGAAAACGTGGAACACCACCACAGGAAAACGTGGAACACCACCACAGTAAAATATACAAACGGCCCAGTAGAGCCACCTATTACAAATGAACTTACTATTACGCATTTTCTTTATGTGAACTCGCTCAACTAGTTTGTTGATCATTCTGTTACATGCCTTGCAGATCGTTAGGTACTTGGAGCTTGCACACGGAGGAGCTGGTCGTTGTGGGGCTTGGACCGTGATCACCTTGTTAAACACTTTTGATGTCTGATACTTATTTGCTATGGGTTTTACAATAATACGCTTCCGCTAAACAATGTTAACTTACTTATGTTTTGGAAACACCTTTCATATGGAAATGGTTTGGATTATAATGTGATTACTTTTACTTTATACAATGTTCTGTATGATTGGTGGCTTGATCCTGGTCAGTCACGCTCCCAAGCGGTGATACTCCGCAGGTGGATTTTTTGGGGGTGTGACACAAGTATCCCCAGTTATTCGAAAACCGTGCAACCACTACTGAGGCTGAAGCTACTACAGAATTTCTGGACGAAATTCCAAATCAACGGGGGGATGATGTGACACCCCAGGAAAACCAGTAAACGATACAACTTACCTAGCTTCCTCAGTAACCGCATGCTAAATTTCTGGACGAAATTTCTTTCAAGTTGGGGATAATGTGACAACTCGAGTTTCCGAGATTCCACTTTCGCATTTATTGCACGTTCACTGTTTGTTTAGTTGTTTACTTGCACAATTGATTGCGTTGTAACTGTATACGTTTTGGTTTGATAAAGTGTATTGTGATTGTGCATGGTTTTGTGTTATTTACGAAAGATTTGACAAATACATGAACTTGGTGATGAAACTGTAAATTATATTGGGATGGGTGTGTTTTATGTAAAGGATGATACTTAGGGGTGAGTAGAGTAGATTGTGAAACCTTAACAACTCTTAACCCTAATCTTCTTCACTAATCATATCACAAAATCAATATACGTACTTTCACATCTATCTCTACAACTCTCTCTACAATCATCTTCTTCATCATTGGCACAAGCTCTCAATCATCACTCTTGATCCCTCTCTTTATCTAGAATCAATCCAAGGTAATTGTATAATGGTTACATGTTGTTAATCATTGATTGTTTGATTCATGCAAAAACCCTAGTTCTTCATATGATGGTTCTGTGTTTATTGATAAATTCTAATTATTGTGAAATGGTTATGATTAGTTGTGTAATCATTTGTCTGATGCTAAGATGCTTGATATGAAAGAGATAGTTGATTGTTGATTAGATTACTGCAATGCCAATGTATGAAATTAGGGTTTCTTGATCGTATGTGTAACTGTTCCATTGATTCTGTAAACTGGTTTTGGAAATCACGTATGTTGATAACTCGGAGATTGTGTCTGGGTTTTTGTGAAGTAACAAAGTCCGAGTTTTGCCATGCTTGATTGATCTGAGTTTTGATTAACATGATATGTCCGAATTTTATAAGGTTAAGAAGTCCGAATTTTTATAACATACATGAAGATCCGAACTTTTGGATATGATAATTAGGGTCCGAACTTTATACAAGAGAGAATGGTCCGAGTTTTATAAGGCATGCCTTTTCCGAATTTTGATTGTACATGCCTTGTCCGAATTTTGATTGTACATGCCTTGTCCGAATTTTGATTGTATAACCTTGTCCGAACTTTGAATGATATATGGGGGGTCCGACTTTTGTATTATACAAGGGGGTCCGACTTTTGTGATGATCTAGTCCGACTTTTGTGAAGTATTACATGGTCCGAAGTTTTGTGATGGATATACAAGGTCCGACCTTTTATGCTTAAACATGTCCGACTTTTGAATGCTTATACATGTCCGATTTTTTAATGCTTCTACATGTCCGACTTCTGAATGCTTATACATGTCCGAATGTTATGATGAATCATGGAAAGTCTTGTTAACCTTGTTAAGTATGTGGATCTTGTTTAACCTGATAACCCTTAAAGTGTGTTATTGAGTGACTATGTTAGAATTGACCGAGAACTTTATCATATGATGCATGAATGGATGAACGGAAAATAACTGTTATGTGTTATATGACGATGATTGCTTTAAGCACACTTCGTGACATATATTGCATGCGAATCCATGCGAGCTTAACTGATTGTGTATATGTGCATGACTATAGGACTTGACTGACTTCTTGTGAGCACATAGTTTAGCGTACCGAGCAAACCAAGGTGAGTTCACACTCTTACCAAGGCATGGGATTCCCGGGGTTGGGAATGGGATTGAAGGAAGGAGGTTGAATAGATACCTGTACTTACACTGTTACTAGACTATCTACCATCGTCCTCGGATGCGTAGGACACGTACGTAAAACCTACGTATACTTGTACTCATCACTGTCCTCAGGTCGCGAAGGACACTCACGTAAAACCTACGTGAACTTATACTCATTACTGCCTCGGTTGTGTCAGGCACTTACGTAAAACCTACGTAAACCCCCGCGTACCCATGTCCTCGGTTGTGAAGGACACTTACGTAAAACCTACGTAAACTTTGTACGTACTACTGTTCTCGGTAAGAAGAACACTTATGGTTACAAATAGTCTAGTGTATATGCAACTATAGGAAGCCCCCACCAATAGGACATACTATCGGCCCAGTAGAGCCACACGTTACAAACGAATTTACTATTACGAACTTACATACTGTGAACTCGCTCAACTAGTTGTTGACTCTCTGTTACATGCCTTGCAGGTCGTTAGGTATACATGGAGCTTGCACTGGGAGGCGCGGTCGTTGTGGACAAGGATCGTGAATGCTTTGATTTAAACATTATGACATTACATACGTTATTTATGATTGGGCTTTTACTCATTTGCTTCCGCTAAACGATGATATTACACTTATGTTTTGAACACCTTTCATATGGATTGGTTTGGTTAAATGACAGTTACTTTTACTATTTATGTTGTTCTATATGATTGGTGGCTTTATCCTGGTCAATCACGGCTCCAAGCGGTGATACTTCGCGTGTGGATTTTGGGGGTGTGACAAAAAATACTTGGTAATTTTTATAGTTTTCGACTTTCCGGATTCTTGTCTTTCACCACTTAGTTACGCGTTCGCTTTAGTGTCTAAAACTATGTTATTTTTAGACTCGACATTGTAGAATCTTGTTTATGATGTCGATACTCCCAAATTGCCGTCAGCAAGGGTTATGTATTTCCATTTCGGCCATTTTATTTAATTGTCCGATTTGATTTTACTAGCATATCTTGGACCATGTAGGAACATGTATGTGTATTTATTTTGATCACCCTATAGGTATCAAATACATACACATACATAGCACACATTGCAAGCACTTAGCAAGTTTCTGAAAATATATAGTTTTTCTTACCAGAAATTATATTTACACATTGTTATATTTTCACCCATTTATTTTTGTAATAATAAGTTTAAGTTCATAAGAACTTCTCAAATATTTAAACCTTAAATATTCCCATCAAAGTTTCCATAATGACATTTAAGACTAATAATCCCGTTTAACATTGTTAATCACCCTTTAATCCCTTCTTTTATCGCGATTAGATTTTTAGAAAAATTCGCCATAGTTTCCCCTAAACTATTACGTTTCCCACGTTACAAAAACGCGTTTAAACCATGTTTAAACCCATAATCATAATCAATTTCCAAATCAAGTTTTCCCACTTTAACCCCTTTGATTACTAGACTTTTTATGGTGATATTTCATAAAAATCAAGTTATTAAACTTAACTTGTAAGTTCAAAGTTTAATAAACTCCCAAAATTAAGTGTTAAATCCATTTAAACACTTGCTTCTTTATGAAATCTAAAAATTATATAATTAGTTCATGAAAGTGAGTATGATGATCTTTCAAGATTTAAACATATCCATGTTTAAATCATATATTTATGTTCATCATGGTAAGATGAACACTAATCTTGAACACTACATTAATCTACTAGCAAGATCATCATAAACAAGGACTTTGAATCACTAATATTAACAAGATCAACATAAATAACAAGATCACACAAACTAACTACACTAATCAACACATAATAACGCATAATATAGTTAGATTTAGTGTTTATTAGTTTTGAGATTAGGGTTTTTGTTCATGTTTAACTTTAAATTCAAGATCATCAACTTGTATTTATGAGATTAACTAGTAGTAAGAAGCATAAAATGGTGATTAGAAGACTCACAATATTGCACAAGCTAAATAAGAAAATTAGAAGATGATTAAGCTTCAAATATGCTCCTAATAATGCTCCATGTTTACTCCATATGTGGATGATCTTGTAAGGCTTATATTATGTGAAAAATAAGTAGAAAATGAAGATTTGAAAGTGGTTTAATGGGGGGTGTATGGCTGCCGAGTTCAAGGGGGAGAAGGAAAGGATTCTTTTGTTTTTCAAAGTGTTGAAAATGATGGTAATAAAGTATGGTGTAAAGATTATTTAGCATACCCTTTTACATCAATAATTAAATCAAAGCCATACTTCAAATCTTCCATTTTCAAACAAGATCAAGTGGTGTGGGGTCCCCCATGGTTTACGTAAATAACATGGGGGGAAAGATGTTTATTAATTTTTTAAGTTATAAAAATCTAGATATTTTGGTACTTAAGTAAAGTACGGTGATTAGGGGTAATCTTTCACCATTAGGGGGAAATTAGGGATTAGGACTATAATTATCATTAACAAGTTCACTAGACTAGTTAAAATAGTATTTAACTAGTTTAGACGGTTCCTGGTTAAGCGCTGGTTCACCCACGATGCTTCTATGTCGTACCGACAAGAAATTTCGTAAGTTGTTTTATTGCATCCGAAGTTTGTATGAAGTTGTAGGATCGTGTATCGACCCGAATGAGTCGTTCAGAGGAAATTCTATCAAATACAGATGCGGAAAATAAGTATTTGACTTAGGAACAGCTAACAAATCACTTTAAACACCTCTTTGCATTGATTTAACACTGATTACATCCAAATCTCGATCCGGCAGCACCTCGGTATGAGTTTCAAGAATGTTACAAATGTTTCGCTTTAACTGCTATTTATATGTATAGAGATTTCGCTTGAATATACATGTCGTTCAAGCGGAACCTTCAACTGACATTGAAGCGAATCTATCAAAGTCACTACAAGCGAAACCTTCTTATAAGACCATACAAGCGAAACCTAATACTATCACTTATACAATCTCCTGTTTTCTCGTATAACGTGCTCTGATCTAACACTCTAAGACTAAGACTTGATCCAAGACGAAGTCAACAGATGTAGTGCACCAACAGACTCCCCCTCAGATGTTGACGGAGTCGTCCATCAAGTCACAACAATGCTGTGTCTTCACATCTTCAGTCTTGATCAGTCTATGGGCTTCTCTTTCTATCTACATTTCTCTTTCTTTTATCATCAACAGACTCTCTCACTTTGATGTTGACATCTTTTGAGATTCTCAGCTCCAACATGTGCTCTCCCTCAAATCTTGACCTTTTTTGCATACAACTCTACCACACACATAAGATTTATGACAAACTTTTAAGCATATAAACTATTATAAACACATCAACCAACTAGATCCTGATGAACCACTTGGAACTGTAACATGTTTCTTATCAAAACAAAACACACTCTCCCAAACCATATGTTCATCATGTTTAGCACTTAGAATTTTGAAATCTGATCTTCAATATCAGTCCTTGAAAATCTTTTTGACTTTTTCAAAATTTATGCTAAAACACATCAAAAATCTTTTTGGATTTTCTGACATAAAGGAAATGCAGAAATGAATTATTTACAGACAATATTTTTGTGAGTTCGTGCAAGAGGATCATATCAGTTTTCAAACAAATCACCAACACCGTTAAGCTTTAAACATTTTAAGTTCTAAACAATTTACCTAGATTGTCAGTATATTGGTCCACTTTAAATTTTCACACAAATTTCAATTGATTCGAGATACAATATTAATGTTTTAGGAACTTAAACTTAATTGTGTTTCACTCCACTCGAATATACTCCTGTATCCAGATCCCAATATTCAGTCTTACAGGTGAGTATACCACAGATGATATCTGTAAAGGGGTTATGTGCGAGGGCCGTGAGAGCTCAGGTCGATACTTCCGTATACGCAGAGAGATGACGGCTTCGACTTTAGGTGAGTCCCCTTTAGAGGTTCTTTTGATTACAACAGCAGCGACTATCAATTTTATTGTTTCATCAGCATGCTGAGGGCGATGCTATGTTTCAAGCATTTTGCAGAAAGCATTATCCGGGGACTAGTTCAGTACTTCCATACAGCAGAAGTCCCGGGATAATACCCAGATATCACTGAGCATAAAGACCTAGTATCTCAGAATATGGGACCTTTCAAACAAGATTTCGGGGGTTACCCATATATTCAAGAATAGTTACCCACGAATCAAGCAAGTTTGAATTAGGTTTATATCTCGTTTCAATTTATTAAATATGCAAAAACCTACTGACACATCCGCAGTAAGATTGTTTATCACTTTTAAACTTTCCAATTCTTTAGCATGTTGTGATAGTCCACTGATGTACTATCATTTCCTCTTTTATTCAACAAGAACTCATTTTTCAGTTTTATCATATTTTTGGCTTTTTCAAATTTTCTAATGTTTTTGGATTTTCTGAAATTCTACTCCCCCTAAAATTCAAATACATCTAAAGAAACATTGAAACCAAACTGTACAAAACTTGACAACCGATTTCAAATCACATCAATTCGCCATTCTCTTGGCATAAACAATCAGAACTCCCCTTATCAACAAACTATTTTCCCATTTAGATTTCAAAACACTTAAGTTTGTTTTAATCAAAATGGTTTTTCCGGAAAATACGTTTGATTGATTTTACCACTTGTAGGAACGGGGATGTGGTTCATCATATTGTTTTCCAACCAGTTGTAGGAAAATACAAGTACAAATTAATGTCCTTGATTTACCATGTTCAATCAAATCGTCTAACCACTTGTAATTATAACCAACAAACATAAACAAACCTCTTTACCATTTGTATGATTGACGTTATCGAATAAAACTTAAGAAAGATGTCGATTCATGCACCACGCTTACCAACCTGGGAGCTCCGGCAAGTCCTCAGACTTACGTTTCATAATATGTACCATCCCAGTCACAAACCAGGGATGGTTCAACCTTTTCTTTCTTTGTTTTCTTCTCATAAAATTCTTTAACCCCTCTGACTTTTCGATCAATCATCTTTCCAAAGATATGTTTTACCTTGGGGTTAAAAACCTTCTCAGCATCAAATTCCTGTTTATCATTATAAAATTGGTTAGAAATTTCAATTTTACCAATTTTCTTTTTATAATTTTCAGCCCGAAGTGGTGGAAAATCCTCATCATTCACAGTCGGAACTGATTTTTCAGCTTTTAAAACAGCTTCACTTTTTGAAACAATTTGTGGCTCATCTGACTTTGCGGAGTCAGATTCATCGCCCGAAGATAGCTCCTCTGATGTTGCCTTATCAGAATCATCGCTAGAGCTTTCACCAGCTTTCTTAACAACCCATTTCTGGTTGTCAGATTTAGCTCTCTTCTTGTAGAACTTGTTCGAACACTCACCAATTTCAAATTTAGAATTTTTAAACAATTTTTCTCTATCAATTAGTGGTTCGAACTCAACCACTTTCTTTTTGAGTTTATCAGATACTCCCTGTTTTGATTGTATTGTCTTAGAACAATCTTTGGCAATATGTCCAATAGTGTTGCACCGGAAACAGGTTCTCATATCTATATTCTTCTCAGCCATCTTCTTCAATTCTTCTTGCTTCTTTGCAAAAAACTCACTATTTGATTCCCTCCAGAAACTTGTCTTTTCTTCTTCATCAGTTGATGAGCCTGAAACAAATGACATTTTGGATTTAAAATCACGAACATATTTTTCATTTTTCTGTTTTTCTGTAGGAGTAAAACCTAACCCTTTCTTTTTGAAATTACCGTTATGGTTTGATTTCTTTTGGAAACCTAAACCAGAACAGTAATTCTTTTTCTTGTTTAATCTTTGTTGTACTCTTGAGGTGTATATTTTAGGTTTTTCATCAAAACATAAGTCTTTTATTTCAGAAATATTAATTTTTGTGAGTGTGAAAACCTTGTTTATCAATTCAGTTTTGACACCTCTTATTGGAAATTCCTCATCAGAATATAATTTGTCAGAATCATTCAAAGTGTATGCAACTTTAAACAACCCATCATCCAAATTAGATTTTGATAACAGGAATTCTTTGTCATAGACTATTTTTCCCTGTTTTTCTGTATGACCCGGAGTGCTTGACTCAGACTTTGACTCTGACGCGGACTCCGACTTTGACTCCTCTATTTCATCATTTTCTAACACATGATCCACGACTTTCTTCATCAATTGAGACTGTTGATCAGTGTCAGACGATGTAAAAACAACATCAATACTATCTGGTAGATCGACTGACGACTCCGACTCCCACTGTGAATTTGTTGCTTTTTTGACTCTTTCATCGTTTGGGTATCTTGGCAAATATCCATTTTCCAGCGGAGGTGGACACTTGTTATAACTGACACCTTGTTTCTTACCAGAATCTTTCTTCTCAGTTGTTTTCTTCGTGTCATTCTTCTTCTTTTCCAAAGTCTTTTGATCAGCAATTTTTCCAGCTTCCTTTTCTTCAGTTACCTCATCATCTTCCCATGCCTTCATACTTTCAACCGTCGGATAAATCCTGTCAATGACATAAGAAGTACATGAGTAACTTTTTAGCAAACGATTAACTCTTTCAGTTTCAATTCTTTGCAGCTCAAGCTTTTGTTCCAAAGCAGCACACTTCTCTATGTAATTGTTCACAACTTTCTGCTTTATCATGAAAGCTCCCTGAAGTGTCTTCATTGTAGTTGCTTGTTCTTCACTCATTTGGTTGTATTGGTTAATTGCTTTGTTCAGCACATCGTAAGATTCCTTCAAACTGTTCAAGTTGTAAATTAGTGTGCTGTTCTGCTTCTTTATAGCTTCACAATTTTCACACTTCACTGGAATCTTTTTCGCATCAACTTCTTCCTCAACCTTGAATTTAGGAATTTCTTTCACCTTTTGTCTTCTTATCACTGGAACATCTTCATCATCACTACTTACTGGTGTCTTGACCTTTTTCTTTTTCTTCTTGCCTTTTTCATCTTCACTATCACTCTCAGCAAGCAACTTCATATCAGCTTTGAATTTTCTTGCCCAATACTCAGTATCATCATCACTATCACTTTCCACCTTTGCCATGAAAGCAGTATAAGCTCTAGTTTGATCAGGAATATAATCATCCCAAGTAAAATTTTCCCAGCTGAAACCCTCTGGTAACTTTTCATATTCTTGATCAATCAAACAAGCTTTTGCATTATCTGGAAAATAATTATCCCAATTGAATGACTTCTTTTCATCTGGATTAACCACACATGCTTTCTTTCCAGAATCTTCAATTATTGGTCTTCCATGTGCAGTTTGTGCTTGATGTTGATGTTGTTGTGATGATGATTGAGCAACCTGATGATAAATGGCTTTTCTGTAGTAATCATTGTTGTTATTGAACGGGTTCTGAGCTTCACTTGCTTGGCGATTGGTGCACTCCCTTTTGAAGTGTCCTTTTTCCCTGCATCGAAAACAAGTAACTTTAGATTTGTCGAAACCTAAAGTAGAAACATTAGCCTCACGAAGATCATCTCTCCCCGTGATCTGCTTAAATTTCTCAGCTCTCCATAACACGCTAGCCAAACACCACTTTATGTCAATCAGCTCCATTTCTTCAGCATCTATCTGGTCATAGTCTTCCTTTGTTAGCATTGGATTCCCGATACGACCTGCAACAAAACAACAATAAGATTCCAAAACCATTCTGTGACAACTCGAATTTCCAAGATTCTTATTTCGCATTTATTGCGCGTTCATGTGTTGTTTAGTTGTTTAATTCAATATAACGTTTTGATTCAATGAAGTGTATTGTGTGATTATGCATGGTTATGTGCTAATTGTGAAAGACTTGGCAAATATGTGAACTTGGTGGCGAAATTGAGGAATTGTTATGAGATGGTGTAATTGTGTAAAATAAAGTAATTCAGGGTGTATAGAGTAATTAGTGAAAATTAAACCATACTTATCCCTAATCTCTTTCACTAAGCATTCCCTAATCATCACAAGAATCAAAACACGTACACCCACATTCCGTAATCCTCTCTACAACCATCTTCTCATCATTCTTGGATTCACAAGTTCTTTGCATCAAGTTTGATTGCCAATCCATCTAGAATCGAATCAAGGTAATTGTTTAATCATTGTTCGATTAATTGTTGATTGATAGAATGCTTGTAAACCTTAGCTTCGATTTTGATAGTTCTGTGCTTAATTTGAATCTTGGTTATTGAAATGATGATGATGATTAGGGTATGCTTGATAGATTGATCATGTGATGATTGTGTTGCTTAGTATCCAATGATTGATTGATTCTGCAATGTGAAACTAGATAATTAGGGTTTTCTGGATCGTAGAAACCATAAAACGTAACTGATACAATCGTTATGGGGTGAACATTCGTATTGTTTATTGTCTGAGCTTTGCGAATAATTATGCATGTCCGAGTTTCATATATAAATAACATGAAGGTCCGATGTTTGTTTTAGCAAATAAGCAAATGGTCCGAAGATTTTAAAAAACGACATGAAGTCCGATTTATGTTAGAAGTGTAATGTTCCGACTTTGCTTAAGAGTTTAGGTGGTCCGAGCTTTTTGACAAGGGATCACCTTGTCCGAGTTTAATAAGAAATTCAAAGGTCCGAGCTTAGATGATGAGAAATGTCCGAGTTTTATAAGCTTAACACCTTGTCCGAATGTTGCCCTCAAAACACTTGGTCCGAGTTTCAACCCTCCCTCATTGATGTCCGAGTTTTGTATGAAAGGGAGGGGTTGTCCCAGTTTTGTGAAGCCCCCATGGTCCGACCTTTAACCCCTCACTTTGTGTTGGCCGAGTTTTGAACCTACACCCCTTATTCGAGTTTAAACCCCCTCCCTTAGGTCCGAGTTTTATTACATGTAATCAGAGGTTTACAAATTTATAAGTGGTCCGACTTTCATACAGGGGAAGCCCCCCCCCCCACACTTGTCTGAGCTTTATGAAGGGCAAGGCCTCGTCTGATGTTGTGTAATGATCAATTTGAAACAACGAGCTGCATGATATAATATGCTAATTCTGTTAAGCTGTGTATGACACTTTGATTTCCTGACTTAGTTAAACATGTGAAGTTATTTACACTGTTAAATGTATAAAGTGTGTTAACAGTGGCCACTAGATTAATATACACGTAAGAATTAAACCGTGAAATCAGGGACGCTACGCATGAATTACGTGAATAGGATTGACTGCTTACATGATGTATGATTCCATGTGAATGATTGTATGAAATTTAAGGCAACTGTATGATCCTGCATGTGTGAACATTTTATGTAATATCATCGTGTACACAATAAACACACAAAGCACCGTTGCTTGAATATCGAGGATTGTAAACCCTAATTGAATGAATCATGTGCAATATATCCTAGGTCGTGTGTAACGGACTTAGAGGTTAATAAACCCTAGAAGCAATAACATACCGAGCAAACCAAGGTGAGTTCACACAGCCAAGGCATGGGGTTCCCAGGGTGGGAATGGGATTGGATTACTTTATTGTACATACTCAGTTGATAGAACCTAACGATAAGAATACGACTAGACTAGTAACACTTATTGAACTAATCTTCGCACACCTGCCAAGGGTTGGCCGCGATATTATGACTGACTTCGCACACCTGCCTTTGGAAGGCCGCGAACTGGAATTTACTAATCTTCGCACACCTGCCAGGTAGGCCGCGATACAGATAAACCTAGTCTAGAATACTTGGGATAGTTATCCCCTAATCTTCGCATACCTGCCTGGGAGGCCGCGATGGAAACTATAACGATACATGACATAACGAACAAACATACTATTACTCACACTATACTACTACTGAACTCTTAACTGTGAACTCGCTCAACTAGTTGTTGACTCGTTGCTGCATGCCTTGCAGGTCGTTAGGTACATGGAGTTTGCACAGGGAGAAGCTGGTCGTTGTGGGCTTGGATCGTGATTATCTTGTTAAACACTTATGATACTTGATACTTATTTGCGATGGGTTTTATTTATACGCTTCCGCTTAACAATGATAACTTACTTATGATTTGGAACACCTTTCATATGGATTTGGTGTGGTTTAAATGACAATTACTTTTACTATATGTGTCGTTCTATATGATTGGTGGCTTGATCCTGGTCAGTCACGCTCCCAAGCGGTGATACTCCGCAGGTGGATTTTGGGGGTGTGACAGATTGGTATCAGAGCCACTGGTTATAGAGAACTTGGTTTTAATATGGGGAAAACGTTTTTATTAAAACCAAACTATAACCAGAACAGTGCTCTCAACGATCCACAACGACGCTT
The DNA here is from genome assembly GCF_002127325.2 of Helianthus annuus. NCBI lineage: Eukaryota > Viridiplantae > Streptophyta > Magnoliopsida > Asterales > Asteraceae > Helianthus > Helianthus annuus. Next base: position 68,545,762 of record NC_035441.2, read on the forward strand.
CACTCCACGTGCAAGACTCGACATCCTAGGTAATAAGGTTTATGATTATTGCCTACATGCTAGAATTGCATAGAACTCTGCTCGTAGTATGCTTACATTACTTTGCTCACTACTTGTTATTGCTTGAGAACACCTATGTGCTTACACTCTTCTGTCATCGCACTATTCGCGAACCTTTCTCACCTATGTTGCCTTTGATGTGAAGATCAATGGCCGGACGTATCAACATGACACAAGCCCAGCTAGAGGCTCTCGTTCAAGCTCAAGTTGTTGCGGCACTTGCAGCTGCTCAAGCAGGTAGTATACCCTGCAGTATAGACACACACTAGGATCTTTAGATCCTACATTAACTCTCGTATTTAACCTTGTCCTATTCGTACACAATAGGTTAACACGCGCAGCAGCCTGTCTGCACTTTCAAGAACTTCATGGACTGTCGTCCAAGCTCATTCAGTGGCACCGAGGGGGCAGTGGGACTCCTCCATTGGTTTGAGAAGCTAGAATCTGTGTTCGAAATGTGTGAATGCCCTGAGGCTCGCAGGGTCAAGTACGCCACTAGCACTTTGGAAGGAATCGCGTTGACTTGGTGGAACGCGCAGGTACAGATCCTAGGGTTGGCAGCTGCTAACGCCACCCCTTGGAATGACTTCAAGGAATTGATCAAAAAGGGAATACTGCACTCGTGAAGACATTCACAAGCTGGAAGATGAACTGTATCACTTGAAAATGGTTGGGTCAGAGATTGAAGCTTATACTAAGAGGTCGAACGAGCTGGCCGTTCTGTGTCCAACCATGGTGGACCCTCCATACAAGCGCATTGAGTTGTATCTCAAGGGGTTAGCGCCAGAGATCCAGAGCCATGTGACATCGGCTAATCTTGATAATATCCAGGCTATTCACCGCCTTGCTCACCGTATTACAGATCAGGCAGTGGATCAGAACAGACTGCCAAAACGTGTCAAGGCTACTGCTACTGCTGTCACTACTGCTGCTACTCCCAGTGACAACAAGAGGAAATGGGAGGGGGATTCTGTGACAACTCGAGTTTCCGACTTTCACTTTCGCATTTATTGCGCGTTGATTTTGACTGTTGACTGTTGACTTGTTGATTTGTAACAATACACGTTGCATTATAATGAAACGTATTATGATTGTTGGATATGTTATGTGCTATATAATAAACATTTTGTGATTATCGCGTCTATATGGTTGTGATATAACGTGTAGCATGTAAACCATTTGAAAAACATAATCTATTTAGACCTGAATGAGTTCGACGAAACAAGGCATTTCACCATAACCCGTTTCGACGAAACAAGTGTTTCGTCATAAATGGGCTTCGGCCCAAGGACCACGACGAAATTAAAAGTGGGCTTTGGCCCAGTATCGAATAAATATAGAACTTGTTTTACCTGTACGCACAAATTAGATAACTGACAAACCCTAATTACATCTCACACTCTCTCTCTCGTTACCCTTGGAACCCGACGGCTATTACCTTCTCATTCAAAGTCGGATCGTCCTAGTTAAATCATTCATTGTCTCGGTTAGTATTTTTTTGTCGCATCTAATGGTTGTTCAACGATTCTGATTTTTGTTATGCATGTCATGATTTGCTATATTTTATGTGCATGTCTTAGTGTTGATCTAGGGTTGAGTAGTCAAGGGTATCACATCATATTCATTGTTTGTCAGGTCTCACATGTTAGAGTGATTTAGATTGCATTAGAGGTCCAATTAGATTTTGATTATAGATCATGTGTCGGCCATAACATTTAAATATAATGGAATTGTATGATAGGGACCTTTATAACCGATTATATGTTGTTGGTTGGCTCTTGAAAGAATTTCAGATGATCATTCTGCCATGCGATTATGAATATGGTTATGGATATGCTCATTGGTTGAATAGCATCATGGGGTCAAACTGCTTTGGTCGGCCATATGGGGTTATTTCAATGAAAGACTTTATGAATGAAAATTAAAAGTTGTGATGTGTTGGTTAATTGAGTTTGTCGACTAGTGTGCATGACATAATCGGTCTATGTGATCTTTATTTTAGTTCAATTATCAAGTAATAAGAAATGGCGGCTAACTTCCTAATTGGTTAGTATTGTTGGTCCAATCAAAAATTAGAGGCACACACATATATATATATTAAAAGGTATTTGAGCATACATGTGATATGATTGTTTTGTCAGCCCACTATGTATATATATCAGTCCAATCGTGAATCAGGGGCGGCCATTATAGTCAGCGCATGGGATTGTGTAGTGGTCGGCCATAGCAACTAAAGTAAAAAAAAAAAAAAAATTTCAATCGGTGGAATGGATTAATCGGTCCAGTCATGTGATTGTTGGGCGGCAACTTATTCTAATTGGTGGGGTTTGGGCGGCCCTAATAAGGGTATTGGTTATTGAATCGGCTCACTTAGGTTATATTCTTACTTGAACTTATTATGTAGTAGGGCACTGTAGTCTAGCCTAACACGAGCTGTTAGTGTATGGGTAGTATCGTCGGGTATGTGATAGTTGTATTGTATGTGTGTGTGACATGTAAAACTGGACGTCTAAATGTTTATGAAATATTAGGTGATGAATCTATAAGTTGCAATCTAATAAATGCATGACCCGCTTATGTGAAATGCCAACTTGTTAATTGGTGTAATGATACGTGTGCATGAGATGAAATCTGATAAGAAACTCTATTGATTTCCACATGTTATGAGGTGATGGTCAACACACACAACCTACTAGAATATGTTATATAAGTGAATATGGAAATGATTGATCAGTGTGATGAGTGACTTCCTCTTTATAATTAGATGACATTATGTGCACTACTGAACGATACTTGTGCTGTGAATGTGCATTACATGATTTACGCGCATATAAGCTAATTGTCTTTTGTAACCACGGTAGGATTTGGTTGACCAACCGGGAACTGGTAAAGTAAATTAAGATACCGAGCAAACCAAGGTGAGTTCACACAGCCAAGGCATGGGGTTCCCAGGGTGGGAATGGGATTGGATTACTTTATTGTACATACTCAGTTGTTAGATCCTAATGATACGAATACGACTAGACTAGTAACACTTATTGAACTGATCTTCGCACGCCTGCCAAGGGTTGGCCGCGATATTATGACTGACTTCGCACACCTGCCTTTGGAAGGCCGCGAACTGTAATTTACTAATCTTCGCACACCTGCCTGGTAGGCCGCGATACAGGTAAACCTAGTCTAGAATACTCGGGATGAACATCCCCTAATATCTTCGCATACCTGCCTGGGAGGCCGCGATGGAAACTAATACGATACATGACATAACGAACGAACATACTACTACTCACGCTATACTATTACTGAACTGTTAACTGTGAACTCGCTCAACTAGTTGTTGACTCTCTGCTGCATGCCTTGCAGGACATTAGGTACATATGGAGCTTGCACAGGGAGGAGCAGGTCGTTGTGGAGCATGGATCGTGGATGCCATGTTAAATCACTTAAATCATTTGAACTTATGTTACACGTTTGGCCATTCATACTTATGCTTCCGCTATACTTTGAAACTATGACTATGTTTTGATCACCTATCGTATTGATTTATTGGTTTATATTTATTATACTTGATATTAATTACATGTTCGATATGATTGGTGGCTTGATCCTGGTCAGTCACGCTCCCAAGCGGTGATATTCCGCAGGTGGATTTTTGGGGTGTGACAGATTGGTATCAGAGCCATTGGTTATAGAGAACTTGGTTTTAATATGGGAAAAAAAAAACGTTTTTATTAAAACCAGACTATAACCAGAACAGTGCTCTCAACGATCCACAATGACGCTTCGCTCCACGTGCAAGACTCGACATCCTAGGTAATAAGGTTTATGTTTATTGCCTACATGCTAGAATTTGCATAGAACTTTGCTCGTAGTATGCTTACATTACTTCGCTCACTACTTGTTATTGCTTAAGAACACCTATGTGCCTACACTTTTCTGTCATCGCACTACCCGCGAACCATTCATACTTATGCTACCTTTACTGTTCGATCATGTCTGGACGTGTTAACATGACTCAAGCCCAGTTGACGGCTCTCATTAACGAACAAGCTGCTGCGGCACTTGCAGCCGCACAAGCAGGAGGTATAACCTGCTATTCCAAACCTATCCTAGGACGTTAGATCCTACTCTCGTGACCCAACTCTCGCACTTAATCTTGACCCATCTTTCTCGCGCAACGGGTCAGAACGCACATCAACCTCTCTGCACATTCCAGAACATCATGGACTGTCGTCCAAGCACATTCAGTGGCACATTCAAGAACTTCATGTGTGAACGCCCTGAGGCTCGCAGGGTCAAGTACGCCACTGGTACTTTGGTAGGAATCACGCTAACCAGGTGGAACGCGCAAGTACAAATACTAGGGTTGGCAGCTGCTAACGCCACTCCCTGGAACGAATTCAAAGAACGCATTAAAAGGGAATATTGCACGCGTGATGACATCCACAAGTTGGAAGTGGAGCCTTACCATTTGAAAATGACGGGGTCAGAAATTGAAGCTCATACGAAACGGACAAACGAACTGGCCATCTTTTGTCCAACCATGGTGGACCCTCCAAGCAAGCGTATTGAATTGTACCTCAAGGGTCTAGCCTCGGAGATTCCGAGCCATGCTACATCGGCTAACCTCGACAATATCCAAGACATTCAGCGTCTTGCTTATCGCCTCACGGATCAGGCAGTGGAACAGAACATGTTGCCTAGTTGTATCAGCGCTATTACTACCGCTACCACTTCTGCTACCCCCGCTACTCCTAGTGACAACAAGCGGAAATGGAATGGGTATTCCAGCAAGGGTTCGGCTACCGTTCAGTCTCAAGCACAGCAGCAGCGCAAGAATAGTGATCACCAGAGCACAGCAGAAGCTAAGGATTCAGGAGTCCACGGCCTGCAAATCGGAATCGCCAGCAGCAACAGCAAGCAGAAATCCTATGCAAAGAAAAGATTGTTCGCATTCCTCGTCCGGGTCAAGAACCTCTCGAAGTTCAAGGCGACAAGAGTGGTGCTATGGTTGGCATCACCTCTACCTTGAATGCTCAGAAATGTTTGCGGAAGGGCCACACCGCAATTTTTACTCTCGATACTGACGCATCAGCGAAAGAAGAGAAGTTGGAAGACCATCCAGCTGTACGCGACTTTTCTCAGGTGTTTCCTAAAGATTTACCTGGTCTACCGCCTCGTCGTCAGGACGAATTTCAAATCGAGCTCGCTCCAGGAGCAGCACCTATAGCTCGTGCACCGTATCGCTTAGCTCCACCAGAATCGGAAGAAACTATCGACGTAGCTACAAGAACTCTTGGATATCAATTATCTGTGAAAAAGAAGGATGGAACCTTCAGGATGTGAAATTGATTACCGCGAACTGAACAAAGTCACGGTGAAGAACTGTTATCCTCTTCCACGCACTGACGATTTACTCGACCAGTCGCAAGGGTCTAGCTACTACTCCAAGATTGATCTAAGGTCTGGTTATCATCAGCTGAGAGTCCGGGATGAGGACGTCTCCAGGACAGCATTCAGAACTCGCTACGGCCATTACGAGCTTCTAGTCATGCCTTTCGGGCTTACGAACGCGCCTGCAGTCTTCATGGATCTTATGAACAGGGAGTGCAAACCCTATCTTGACAAGTTCGTCATTGTCTTCATCGACGACATTCTGATCTACTCCAAGAGTCAGGAAGAACACGAGCCGCACTTACGTCTTATCTTGGAACTTCTTCGAAAGGAGCAATTGTACGCAAGTTTTCAAAATGCGACTTCTGGCTTCGTGAAGTCCACTTCTTAGGCCATGTGGTGAACAGGGATGGGATTCATGCTGATCCATCCAAGGTAGATTCGATCAAGAACTGGCCTGCACCGTGTACACCGACGGAAATACGCCAATTCTTTGGTTTGGCAGGGTATTACAGACGATTCATTGAAGACTTTTCGAAGATCGCGCAGCCGCTTACTATGCTGACACAGAAAGGTGTCACCTACCGTTGGGGAGATTCCCAAGAGACCGCTTTTCAGTACCTAAAGGATAGGCTTGGCAGTGCACCTATTCTCTCACTGCCGGGATGCACAGATGACTTTGTGGTTTATCGTGACGCATTGATACAGGGTCGTGGTTGCGTATTGATGCAACGGGATAAGATTATTGCTTACGCTTCGCGACAACTCAAGATTCATGAACGGAACTACACGACGCCCGATTTAGAGCTGGGAGCTGTTGGTTTCGCGCTTAAGATATGGCGACACTACCTGTACGGTACCAGGTGCACGATTTACACCGATCACAGGAGTCTCGAGCATATCCTTAAGCAGAAGGATTTGAGCATCCAGGGAGCTGTTGGTTCCACTCTATGGCGGTTTACGAGAGCTTGTGATGGGCGAAGCACACAAGTCTCACTACTCGGTACATCCAGGGTCGGATAAAATGTACCACGACATTAGAACTACATATTGGCGGCCCAGCATGAAGGCCCACATTGCAACTTACGGCGGCAAATGTTTGACTTGTGCGAGAGTCAAGATAGAGTACCAGAAACCCTCAGACCTACTTCAGCAACCCAGGATACCGCAATGGAAATGGGAAGAAATTTCCATGGATTACGTTACAGGCCTACCTAGATCCCATCGTGGGAATGATACTATATGGGTGATCGTGGATCGACTCACCAAATCTGCACACTTCCTAGCTATAAAGGAAACTGATAAGTTCTCCACTCTTGCAGGCATTTATCTTAAAGAAGTTGTTTCGAGGCACAGGGTGCCCACCTCCATCATTTCGGATCGGGATGCACGATTCACGTCAGAGCTATGGCAAGCGATGCACAAAGCGTTTGGCTCTCGTTTAGACATGAGCACAGCGTACCATCCTCAGACCTATGGGCAATCTGAGCGAACAATCCAAACTCTCGAAGACATGATTCGGGCATGTGTTATCGATCTCGGTAACAGCTGGGAAAAGCACCTTCCTTTAGTGGAGTTTTCGTACAATAACAGTTACCACGCCAGCATTCAAGCCGCTTCATTTGAGGCATTGTACGGACGTAAATGCCGGTCACCTCTCGGTTGAGCAGAGGTGGGGGATAGTTAGATTACAGGCCCAGAAATGGTAGTTGACACTACTGAACGAATTGCACAGATACGACAACGCATGGCGGCAGCTCGCGATCGCCAGAAAAGCTACGCAGATAAGCGTAGGAAGTCATTAGAATTTCAGGTCGGGGACCGGGTTTTACACAAAGTTTCACACTGGAAGGGTGTGGTTAGTTTTGGTAAAAGAGTCAAACTCAGTCCACGTTATGTTGGACCGTTCGAAATCACTGAAAGAATAGGCCAAGTAGCCTACAGACTGAACCTACCAGCTGAACTCGGTGCAGTTCACAATGTATATCACGTGTCGAATCTGAAGAAATGTCTATCAGATGAGACCCTCATAGTTCCTTTTAAGGAACTCACTATCAACGAGCGGTTGCAGTTCGTCGAGGAGCCAGTTGAAATCACGGACCGGGATGTTAAGGTCCTCAAACACAAGAGAATCCCTCTTGTTCGAGTTCGTTGGAACTCCCGACGTGGCCCGGAGTACACCTGGGAACGCGAAGACCAAATGAAAGAAAAGTACCCCAAGTTATTCGAAACCAATGCAACCACTACTGAGGCTGAAGCTACTACTACTGAATTTCGGGACGAAATTCCAAATCAACGGGGGGATGATGTGACACCCCAGGAAAACCAGTGAACGATACAACTCACCTAGCTTCCTCAGTAACCGCATGCTAAATTTCGGGACGAAATTTCTTTCAAGTTGGGGATAATGTGACAACTCGAGTTTCCGACTTTCACTTTCGCATTTATTGCGCGTTGATTTTGACTGTTGACTGTTGACTTGTTGATTTGTAACAATACACGTTGCATTATAATGAAACGTATTATGATTGTTGGATATGTTATGTGCTATATAATAAACATTTTGTGATTATCGCATCTATATGGTTGTGATATAACGTGTAGCATGTAAACCATTTGAAAAACATAATCTATTTAGACCTGAATGAGTTCGACGAAACAAGGCATTTCACCATAACCTGTTTCGACGAAACAAGTGTTTCGTCATAAATGGGCTTCGGCCCAAGGACCTCGACGAAATTAAAAGTGGGCTTTGGCCCAGTATAGAATAAATATAGAACTTGTTTTACCTGTACGCACAAATTAGATAACTGACAAACCCTAATTACATCTCACACTCTCTCTCTCGTTACCCTTGGAACCCGACGACTATTACCTTCTCATTCAAAGTCGGATCGTCCTAGTTAAATCATTCATTGTCTCGGTTAGTATTTTTTTGTCGCATCTAATGGTTGTTCAACGATTCTGATTTTTGTTATGCATGTCATGATTTGCTATATTTTATGTGCATGTCTTAGTGTTGATCTAGGGTTGAGTAGTCAAGGGTATCACATCATATTCATTGTTTGTCAGGTCTCACATGTTAGAGTGATTTAGATTGCATTAGAGGTCCAATTAGATTTTGATTATAGATCATGTGTCGGCCATAACATTTAAATATAATGGAATTGTATGATAGGGACCTTTATAACCGATTATATGTTGTTGGTTGGCTCTTGAAAGAATTTCAGATGATCATTCTGCCATGCGATTATGAATATGGTTATGGATATGCTCATTGGTTGAATAGCATCATGGGGTTAAACTGCTTTGGTCGGCCATATGGGGTTATTTCAATGAAAGACTTTATGAATGAAAATTAAAAGTTGTGGTGTGTTGGTTAATTGAGTTTGTCGACTAGTGTGCATGACATAATCGGTCTATGTGATCTTTATTTTAGTTCAATTATCAAGTAATAAGAAATGGCGGCTAACTTCCTAATTGGTTAGTATTGTTGGTCCAATCAAAAATTAGAGGCACACATATATATATATTAAAAGGTATTTGAGCATACATGTGATATGATTGTTTTGTCAGCCCACTATGTATATATATCAGTCCAATCGTGAATCAGGGGCGGCCATTATAGTCAGCGCATGGGATTGTGTAGTGGTCGGCCATAGCAACTAAAGTAAAAAAAAAAAAAAAAATTTCAATCGGTGGAATGGATTAATCGGTCCAGTCATGTGATTGTTGGGCGGCAACTTATTCTAATTGGTGGGGTTTGGGCGGCCCTAATAAGGGTATTGGTTATTGAATCGGCTCACTTAGGTTATATTCTTACTTGAACTTATTATGTAGTAGGGCACTGTAGTCTAGCCTAACACGAGCTGTTAGTGTATGGGTGGTATCGTCGGGTATGTGATAGTTGTATTGTATGTGTGTGTGACATGTAAAACTGGACGTCTAAATGTTTATGAAATATTAGGTGATGAATCTATAAGTTGCAATCTAATAAATGCATGACCCGCTTATGTGAAATGCCAACTTGTTAATTGGTGTAATGATACGTGTGCTTGAGAGGAAATCTGATAAGAAACTCTATTGATTTCCACATGTTATGAGGTGATGGTCAACACACACAACCTACTAGAATATGTTATATAAGTGAATATGGAAATGATTGATCAGTGTGATGAGTGACTTCCTCTTTATAATTAGATGACATTATGTGCACTACTGAACGATACTTGTGCTGTGAATGTGCATTACATGATTTACGCGCATATAAGCTAATTGTCTTTTGTAACCACGGTAGGATTTGGTTGACCAACCGGGAACTGGTAAAGTAAATTAAGATACCGAGCAAACCAAGGTGAGTTCACACAGCCAAGGCATGGGGTTCCCAGGGTGGGAATGGGATTGGATTACTTTATTGTACATACTCAGTTGTTAGATCCTAATGATACGAATACGACTAGACTAGTAACACTTATTGAACTGATCTTCGCACGCCTGCCAAGGGTTGGCCGCGATATTATGACTGACTTCGCACACCTGCCTTTGGAAGGCCGCGAACTGTAATTTACTAATCTTCGCACACCTGCCTGGTAGGCCGCGATACAGGTAAACCTAGTCTAGAATACTCGGGATGAACATCCCCTAATATCTTCGCATACCTGCCTGGGAGGCCGCGATGGAAACTAATACGATACATGACATAACGAACGAACATACTACTACTCACGCTATACTATTACTGAACTGTTAACTGTGAACTCGCTCAACTAGTTGTTGACTCTCTGCTGCATGCCTTGCAGGACATTAGGTACATATGGAGCTTGCACAGGGAGGAGCAGGTCGTTGTGGAGCATGGATCGTGGATGCCATGTTAAATCACTTAAATCATTTGAACTTATGTTACACGTTTGGCCATTCATACTTATGCTTCCGCTATACTTTGAAACTATGACTATGTTTTGATCACCTATCGTATTGATTTATTGGTTTATATTTATTATACTTGATATTAATTACATGTTCGATATGATTGGTGGCTTGATCCTGGTCAGTCACGCTCCCAAGCGGTGATATTCCGCAGGTGGATTTTTGGGGTGTGACAGATTCCAGCAAGGGATCAGTTTCCGTTCAGTCTCAGCAGCGCAAGACAAATGACTACCAGAATTCGAGTCAGCAATCATCTGGCAATCAGGGGCAGGGTGGATATCGGGGAATTCACCCACTGTGTAATAAGTGCAACAGACACCACAGCGGAAGATGTCGCAGGGAACGTTGTCAAAGATGTCTCAAGATGGGTCATGAGGCTAAGGATTGTAGAAGCTCTCGGCCAGCAAATCAGAACCAGCAACTCCCACCGCCAGCTCCACAGAACCAGCACCAGCAGCCACAGCGTGGAAACCGGGGATGTTTCCAGTGTGGGGCTGAAGGCCACTACAAACGTGATTGCCCTCAACTGAACCAGAATCAGAATCGCAACAACAACAACCAGGGCAACGGGAACAACAACAACAACAACAACGAGGGAAACAACAACAATGGCAATGAAGCTCGTGGTCGTATGTTCGTGCTGGGTCAGGGTGACGCAAGGAACGATCCCAACGTCGTTATGGGTAAGTTTCTTCTCGACGATATCTATGTTACTGTCTTATTTGATTCGGGTGCTGATACAAGTTATATGTCCTTGAAAATGAGTAAATTGTTAAAACGTACACCAACGCCCCTAAACACCAAACACGTCGTAGAACTAGCCAATGGTAAAAGTGTAGAAGCCGCACATGTAGTCAAGGGTTGTAGTATTGTTCTAGCGGGTCAGACCTTCTCGATCGATCTTATACCCATAGTTTTGGGTAGCTTCGACGTCGTCATCGGTATGGATTGGTTATCCCAACATCATGCAGAGATCTTATGCAAGGAAAAAGTTATTCGTATTCCTCGCTCTAGTCAGGAACCTCTCGAAGTTCAAGGCGACAAGAGTGGTGCTGTGGTTGGCATCATCTCTTTCTTAAAGGCGCAGAAATGTTTACGAAAGGGGCACACTGCCATTCTGGCACTTGTCACTGACGCATCAGTAAAGGAAAAGAAGCTGGAGGATATTCCAGTTGTACGTGACTTCCCTCAGGTGTTTCCTGAAGATTTACCCGGTGTACCGCCTCATCGTCAAGTCAAGTTTCAGATTGAGTTGGCTCCTGGAGCAGCACCAATAGCCCGCGCACCATATCGATTAGCTCCAACTGAACTGGAAGAACTGTCTAAGCAGCTACAAGAGCTCTTGGAAAAGGGCTTTATTCGTCCAAGCTCTTCGCCTTGGGGAGCTCCAGTGTTATTTGTGAAAAAGAAAGACGGTACGTTCAGAATGTGCATCGACTACCGTGAATTGAACAAGGTGACGGTGAAGAACCGTTATCCTCTTCCGCGCATAGACGACTTATTCGACCAGTTGCAAGGGTCGTGTTATTACTCCAAGATAGCCTTGAGGTCAGGTTACCATCAGCTGAGAGTCCGGGGTGAGGACGTCTCCAAAACCGCATTCAGAACTCGCTACGGTCATTACGAGTTTCTAGTCATGCCTTTCGGGCTTACGAACGCGCCTGCAGTCTTCATGGATCTTATGAACAGGGTGTGCAAACCCTATCTAGACAAGTTCGTCATCGTTTTCATCGACGACATTTTGATTTACTCCAAGAGTCGGGACGAACACGAGCAGCACTTACGCCTTATCTTGGAACTTCTTCGAAAGGAGCAACTGTACGCAAAGTTTTCAAAATGCGACTTCTAGCTTCGTAAAGTCCACTTTTTAGGCCATGTGGTGAACAGGGATGGGATTCATGTCGATCCATCCAAGGTAGATTCGATCAGGAACTGGCCTGCACCGCGTACACCGACGGAAATACGCCAATTCTTGGGTTTGGCGGGGTATTACAGGCGATTCATTAAAGACTTTTCGAAGATCGCGCAGCCGCTTACTATGCTGACACAGAAAGGTGTCACCTACCATTGGGGAGATTCCCAAGAGACCGCTTTTCAGTACCTAAAGGATAGGCTTTGCAGTGCACCTATTCTCTCATTGCCGGAGGGCACAGATGACTTCGTGGTATATTGTGATGCATCGATACAGGGCCTTGGTTGCGTGCTGATGCAACGGAATAAGGTTATTGCTTACGCTTCGCGACAACTCAAAGTTCATGAACGGAATTATACGACGCACGACTTAGAGCTGGGAGTTGTTGTTTTCGCGCTTAAGATATGGCGACACTACCTGTACGGTACCAAGTGCACAATTTACACCGATCACAGGAGTCTCGAGCATATCTTCAAGCAGAAGGAATTGAATATGCGTCAACGACGATGGGTCGAGTTACTTAATGATTACGAATGCGCCATCAAGTACCATCCAGGCAAGGCCAATGTTGTGGCTGACGCTCTCAGCCGGAAAGACACTCTACCTAGACGCGTACGAGCCTTGCAGCTCACTATTCAGTCCAGTCTTCCCGCACAGATACGTGATGCTCAGGTGGAAGCATTAAAGCCCGAAAACGTCAAAGCTGAAGCCTTACGCGGCTCAAGGCAGCGAATGGAACAAAAGGAAGACGGTGCCTACTATGTAACGGGGCGTATTTGGGTCCCACTTTATGGCGGTTTACGAGAGCTTGTGATGGACGAAGCACACAAGTCTCGCTACTCGGTACATCCAGGGTCGGATAAAATGTACCACGACATCAGAACTACATACTGGTGGCCTAGTATGAAGGCTCACATCGCTACATACGTCGGCAAGTGCTTGACCTGTGCCAGAGTCAAGGTTGAATATCAGAAACCCGCAGGCCTACTTCAGCAACCCAGGATACCACAGTGGAAATGGGAAGAGATTTCCATGGATTTTGTTACAGGCCTACCCAGATCCCAGTGTGGGAATGATACTATATGGGTGATCGTGGATCGACTCACCAAGTCTGCTCACTTCCTGGCTATAAAGGAAACGGATAAGTTCTCCACTCTCGCAGACATCTATCTTAAAGAAGTTGTTTCGAGGCACGGGGTGCCCACCTCCATTATTTCGGATCGGGATGCACGATTCACGTCAGAGCTATGGCAAGCGATGCACAAATCTTTCGGTTCACGGTTAGACATGAGCACAGCGTATCATCCTCAGACGGATGGGCAGTCTGAGCGAACGATCCAGACTCTTGAAGACATGCTTCGGGCATGTGTTATTGATTTCGGCAACGGCTGGGAAAAGCATCTCCCTTTGGTGGAGTTTTCGTATAATAACAGCTATCACACCAGCATACAAGCCGCTCCATTCGAGGCATTGTACGGACGTAAATGCCGGTCACCTCTCTGTTGGGCAGAGGTGGGGGATAGTCAGAACACGGGTCCAGAGATTGTAGTGGACGCCACGGAAAAGATTGCACAGATACGACAACGCATGGCGGCAGCACGCGACCGTCAGAAAGCCTACGCGGATAAGGGTAGAAAACCATTGGAATTTCAGGTCGGGGACCGGGTTTTACTAAAAGTCTCACCCTGGAAGGGTGTGGTTCGTTTTGGCAAACGGGGCAAACTAAATCCGCGGTATGTCGGACCGTTCGAGATCATTGAGAAAATAGGCAAAGTGGCCTACAAGCTAAACCTACCAGCTGAACTCGGTGCAGTTCACAATGTATTTCACGTGTCGAATCTGAAGAAGTGCCTGTCAGATGAGACCCTCATAGTTCCTTTTTAGGAACTCACTATCGACGAGCGGTTGCAGTTCGTCGAGGAACCTGTAGAAATCACGGACCGGGATGTGAAGGTCCTCAAACACAAGAGAATCCCTCTTGTTCGAGTTCGTTGGAACTCCCGACGTGGCCCAGAGTACACCTGGGAACGCGAAGACCAGATGACAGAAAAGTACCCCCAGTTATTCGAAACCAATGCAACCACTACTGAGGCTGAAGCTACTACTACTGAATTTCGGGACGAAATTCCAAATAAAGGGGGGATGATGTGACACCCCAGGAAAACCAGTGAACAATACAGCTTACCTAGCTTCCTCAGTGAGTGCGTAACAAATTTCGGGACGAAATTTCTTTTAAGTTGGGGATAATGTGACAACTCGAATTTCCAAGATTCTTATTTCGCATTTATTGCGCGTTCATGTGTTGTTTAGTTGTTTAATTCAATATAACGTTTTGATTCAATGAAGTGTATTGTGTGATTATGCATGGTTATGTGCTAATTGTGAAAGACTTGGCAAATATGTGAACTTGGTGGCGAAATTGTGGAATTGTTATGAGATGGTGTAATTGTGTAAAATAAAGTAATTCAGGGTGTATAGAGTAATTAGTGAAAATTAAACCATACTTAACCCTAATCTCTTTCACTAATCATTCCCTAATCATCACAAGAATCAAAACACGTACACCCACATTCCCTAATCCTCTCTACAACCATCTTCTCATCATTCTTGGATTCACAAGTTCTTTGCATCAAGTTTGATTGCCAATCCATCTAGAATCGCATCAAGGTAATTGTTTAATCATTGTTCGATTAATTGTTGATTGATAGAATGCTTGTAAACCTTAGCTTCGATTTTGATAGTTCTGTGCTTAATTTGAATCTTGGTTATTGAAATGATGATGATGATTAGGGTATGCTTGATAGATTGATCATGTGATGATTGTGTTGCTTAGTATCTAATGATTGATTGATTCTGCAATGTGAAACTAGGTAATTAGGGTTTTCTGGATCGTAGAAACCATAAAACGTAACTGATACAATCGTTATGGGGTGAACATTCGTATTGTTTATTGTCTGAGCTTTGCGAATAATTATGCATGTCCGAGTTTCATATATAAATAACATGAAGGTCCGATGTTTGTTTTAGCAAATAAGCAAATGGTCCGAAGATTTTAAAAAACGACATGAAGTCCGATTTATGTTAGAAGTGTAATGTTCCGACTTTGCTTAAGAGTTTAGGTGGTCCGAGCTTTTTGACAAGGGATCACCTTGTCCGAGTTTAATAAGAAATTCAAAGGTCCGAGCTTAGATGATGAGAAATGTCCGAGTTTTATAAGCTTAACACCTTGTCCGAATGTTGCCCTCAAAACACTTGGTCCGAGTTTCAACCCTCCCTCATTGATGTCCGAGTTTTGTATGAAAGGGAGGGGTTGTCCGAGTTTTGTGAAGCCCCCATGGTCCGACCTTTAACCCCTCACTTTGTGTTGGCCGAGTTTTGAACCTACACCCCTTATCCGAGTTTAAACCCCCTCCCTTAGGTCCGAGTTTTATTACATGTAATCAGAGGTTTACAAATTTATAAGTGGTCCGACTTTCATACAGGGGAACCCCCCCCCCCACACTTGTCTGAGCTTTATGAAGGGCAAGGCCTCGTCTGATGTTGTGTAATGATCAATTTGAAACAACGAGCTGCATGATATATTATGTTAATTCTGTTAAGCTGTGTATGACACTTTGATTTCCTGACTTAGTTAAACATGTGAAGTTATTTACACTGTTAAATGTATAAAGTGTGTTAACAGTGGCCACTAGATTAATATACACGTAAGAATTAAACCGTGAAATCAGGGACGCTACGCATGAATTACGTGAATAGGATTGACTGCTTACATGATGTATGATTCCATGTGAATGATTGTATGAAATTTAAGGCAACTGTATGATCCTGCATGTGTGAACATTTTATGTAATATCATCGTGTACACAATAAACACACAAAGCACCGTTGCTTGAATATCGAGGATTGTAAACCCTAATTGAATGAATCATGTGCAATATATCCTAGGTTGTGTGTAACGGACTTAGAGGTTAATAAACCCTAGAAGCAATAACATGCCGAGCAAACCAAGGTGAGTTCACACAGCCAAGGCATGGGGTTCCCAGGGTGGGAATGGGATTGGATTACTTTATTGTACATACTCAGTTGATAGAACCTAACGATAAGAATACGACTAGACTAGTAACACTTATTGAACTGATCTTCGCACACCTGCCAAGGGTTGGCCGCGATATTATGACTGACTTCGCACACCTGCCTTTGGAAGGCCGCGAACTGGAATTTACTAATCTTCGCACACCTGCCTAGTAGGCCGCGATACAGATAAACCTAGTCTAGAATACTTGGGATAGTTATCCCCTAATCTTCGTATACCTGCCTGGGAGGCCGCGATGGAAACTATAACGATACATGACATAACGAACGAACATACTATCACTCACACTATACTACTACTGAACTGTTAACTGTGAACTCGCTCAACTAGTTGTTGACTCGTTGCTGCATGCCTTGCAGGTCGTTAGGTACATGGAGTTTGCACAGGGAGAAGCTGGTCGTTGTGGGCTTGGATCGTGATTATCTTGTTAAACACTTATGATACTTGATACTTATTTGCGATGGGTTTTATTTATACGCTTCCGCTAAACAATGATAACTTACTTATGATTTGGAACACCTTTCATATGGATTTGGTGTGGTTTAAATGACACTTACTTTTACTATATGTGTCGTTCTATATGATTGGTGGCTTGATCCTGGTCAGTCACGCTCCCAAGCGGTGATACTCCGCAGGTGGATTTTGGGGGTGTGACACATTCCTAATAAAGACATTTGATTTTTAGCAACTTCCTTAGAATAATCTTGATCATTTTCAAGATTTAATACAATATTGCACTGAAGTTTCTTCCCATTTTTCGTTGCTTAAATATTTGGATCAAAAGACGAAAATGATGTAAAACTTGTTTTGTTGCTTGATCCTTTAGATGAACTTTCATATGAATTCTTGACACTGTAGGCAGTTTCAATTTTCGGAGATAGATTTGATGATTTCTCATTCACCCCTGATTTATAGTATAACCCAATATCCTGTTCACCATCAAAATCTTTCATTCGAATAACTTTTCGTTGTTCCATTTCTTAAGCTTCAATCTTTTCAATGAACTTGCTGAGTGTCAAATTGCTAAAAATTTCTTGTTTCTTAACATCATAAGATATGTGCCCCAAGTTTCATAAGGCAAAGCATCAACAAGTTTTTCGATCAACTCTTCATTGTTTTTCTCAATACTCAATCTCTTCATGTTAGCAAGCAAATTGCAGTATCTTTCGATAATCTCTCTTTTGCTTTGATTCTTTAACCCGCGAAACAGATCAAATTCTTTCTTTAGAAGCGATTTCTTGCTTTTGACCATTTCTTCGCTACCATGAAACTTTGACCTTAAAGCTTTCCAAATTGAATATGAAGTTCCATTATGTTGCAAAAGCACCATAATATCCTCTTTCACTGCTTGTTGAAGAAGACTTAACATCATTTTCTCATCTTTGTACTTCTTTCTAGCATCTGCACTAAGATCTTTTATCGGAACATGCTCTTCATCATCATTCATTGGTCGAACGTATTTTGTCTCAACACATTCCCAAGCATCTAGGTTATTTGCTTGTACCCAATTCTCAAAACGACCTTCCCAACCTTTAAATTCTTCTATGTTCATGAGTTTGGGTGGTTTTTGCATTGTACCTGTTTCATTTTCTAGCATTGTATTTTGTGCAAAAGTGATCGGTGTAACCGGAGTAGCGAACGCGTTGAAAAATTCTTCGTCCATTTTCAAATTTTTACAAAAAATTCTCACAACAGCTTTTCAAGCGGAACCACTAAGACAGATATACACTGAAGCGAAACCACAAGGTACAATCAAGCGAAACCAATGATCGCTGAAGCGGAACTACTTTGTTCACTTGAAGCGAAACTACTAGGTTCGGATAAGCGAAACCTCTGAAATGTTCAATGAAGCGAAACTACTTGGACTTTTGAAGCGAAACTTCTGGACTTATGTAACAATAAGCGGAACTACCTTGTATACTCAAGCGATACTATGAATTGACCGAATAAGCGGAACCTATTCACGAGGATGTTTGATCCATTTTTAATGTGAATTTTAACACCAAACTTTCCAGGGTTTGTCTATACACTATTACACACAATCTGTGAAATTTTAAACTGATTTTGACCGGTGAAAATTTCTGAACTGAAGAAAGAAGGTGTAGAAGTAAGAAATCTTGATGAATTTTAGCTATTCTCTGCAGAACTCCTCCTCCTGAAGCTCTGATACCACTTGTAGGATCGTGTATCGACCCGAACGAGTCGTTTAGAGGAAATTATATCAAATACAGATGCGGAAAATAAGTATTTGACTTAGGAACAGCTAACAAATCACTTTAAACACCTCTTTGCATTGATTTAACACTGATTACATCCAAATCTCGATCCGGCAGCACCTCGGTACGAGTTTCAAGAATGTTACAAATGTTTCGCTTTAACTGCTATTTATATGTATAGAGATTTCGCTTGAACATACATGTCGTTCAAGCGGAACCTTCAACTGACATTGAAGCGAACCTATCAAAGTCACTACAAGCGAAACCTTCTTATAAGACCATACAAGCGAAACCTAATACTATCACTTATATAATCTCCTGTTTTCTCGTATAACGTGCCCTGATCTAACACTCTAAGACTAAGACTTGATCCAAGATGAAGTCAACAGATGTAGTGCACTAACAGAAGTGATTATGAGTCCCAAATTTAGCTTAACTAGCTTGCTAGATTCTTCGTTTGCTTGTTTCGTGACCAAAAATGTCGCCCACTAGTTCGTCGAGTCGCTAACGGACTAGTTTAGTGCATAGCGACGTAACGCCGGAAACTTGTGATTATGAACAATCTGTTGATATCATCTTATTGTTTTAGTATGTTTTTCATCAATTGACATTATTCTGATGTCCCGAAAATACTTTGTTATAGGTTCGAACGCGTTAAAAATGCTATATTTTAAGCCGAAACGGACATTTTTGAGGTTAGGACGTTATACCGGAAAGTCTTGTTTCTTTGCAAGATGTGTTTTTTCTTAATAAGGTTTTCTTATATAAATGGACTCAGTTATGTTATCTGAGTGTCGTTTTTCAGTGTTTCGGTCTGATTTCACGGTTTGCTGGCATGAATAGTGTGACCGTGAATAGTGCACGCAACACTTTCTACCAACACTTTTAGGACATTATTTGTTTGGTTTCGCCTTACGACTAAAACCAACATATGTTTTAGCTTTGTTTTCTTGTCCTAACACTGTTATCCAGTATACGACACAGTTACGTAATTAAATTACGCTAAATGCATGAGTTTTAGAAATATAAATAGTGATTAGATTGTACGGAATTACCAGTTATTTGCCAGTTGTTACATACCACAAGCCGATGCTTGGGCAGCCTTTCAAATGCCGTAATATTCTTTTGACGATTGTCAGGTGTGACTGTTTCGGGCTTTGCTGATATCTGGCGCAAAAACATGTTGGGTACATGATGTCCGGTTGGGAAGCAGTGAGATACATTAAGGATCCGATGATTGACCGGTATAATGCCTCCTCTACCTTTACTCCACTCTCGTCAGGACATATTCCATGATTCTGTGCTAGGGGGGTTGCTGCTGGACTGCATTGAGCCATATCAAACTTTTCCAGCACGTCATTCACATATTTCGTTTGGTGAATGAAGATTCCGTCGGGCATTTGCTCTACCTGCAGCCAGAGGAAGAACTTCATCTCCACCATCGAACTCATTTCGAACTTCTTCTTCATAACCTTCTCAAACTCTTTACATAACTCGTCGTTCGTCCAACCAAAAATGATGTCATCTACGTAGATTTGCACGATTAGGAGATGTCCTGCAACTTCCTTTGTGAACAATGTGCTATCGACTGTCCCTCTAGTGAATCCGTTGGCCAGCAGATGTTGGGAAAGCGTCTCATACCAGGCTCTCGGGGCATGGTGAAGTCTGTAGAGAGCCTTATCAAGCAGATAGACCTTGTTCTTGTGTAGTGGATCAGTAAAACCCGGTGGTTGTCCCACATACACTTCTTCTTTTATCTTTCCGTACAGGAATGCAGATTTTACATCAAGGTGGTACACTTTGAAGTCTTTCCATGACGCAAACGCCAGGAAGATCCTAATAGCCTCAAGTCGAGCAACAGGCGCGTAAACTTCATCATAGTCGATGCCTTCTTGCTGACTAAATCCTTGTACCAGTAATCGCGCTTTGTTCCGAACCACGACTCCTCTATCGTCTCTTTTACATTTGAATACCCACTTTGTTTTGATTAACTTTTGATTCTCCGGGAGGTCTACTAATCTCCACACTTCCAGCTTCTCAAATTGTTGCAGCTCCTCCTGCATCGCATTCACCCAGCTGTCTTCAGTCAAAGCTTCTTTATATGTTCTGGGTTCACTCTGCGAGATAAAACATTTCAGTGAGAATTTTTCTTGTAAATGTGCAACAGATGAATAAAAACATGTAAGTGCTCGGTTGATTTGATCTCTCGTCTTAACACCACTTTGTAGGTCTCCGATAATCTGCTCTGAAGGATGATAAGACAAGGTTCGAGGCATAACGGTGTCAGGCACGTCAACTTCTGATTGCAAGCTCGTTATGTCTAGATCACCGGTGTGATCCTCAGTTCCCGTCGTAGTAACATTTGGTTCCTCATCAAAATTAGGACCGGATTCCTCTTCTGAGTCGTCAGAGTTGTCAAATGTTGGAGCTGGTTCCTCTGGTGGTTCGTGAGCTGTTCCACTTGGACCGGCTTCGTGATCGTTTGTGCCACATATAGAATTGCTTGTATCCGCCTCAGGTTGTGAAACTACCAAAGGTCTTGGCACTTGATCTTGTGAACTAGATTGTTGCTGTTGATATAGCAGAACAAGTTCTTCAATGCTTGGCTCGGTCGGAAGTTGGAATGACTCCTAGAGTTTGTGATAGTCGAACAACAATCTTTGTCTGGGAAGTTGTGGTGAAGCAGTGTGATTCTGACAATCCACATGCTGAACTTGTATTACTTTTCCCAGGCACGGCACAAACATCCTCTTCAACGGGCTCGCGTAACCTACAAAGAAACCATCATTAGACTTAGCACCGAATTTACCATTTTCATCAATAAAAGTACATGGAGACCCAAACGGCTCCAGAAACTCTAGATTTGGCTTGTAACGGTGTAGCAACTCAAAACTCGTTTTCTTGTACTTCTTGACGGTGAGTACATGGTTCAAAGTGTAACAAGCTACAGCCAGTGCTTCACTCCAGAAGAAGATCGATAACTTGGAATCGGCTAACATCATTCGAGCAGTTTCTATTAGGGTGCGATTGTTTCTTTCAGCAACGCCGTTCTGTTGTGGTGTGTATAGCGCGCTGAATTCATGAAGAATTCCCTTTTCATTACAGAACTCGAGCATGTTGTTATTCTTGAATTCCGTTCCATTGTCACTTCGTATTCTTCGGATAGGCAGCTTATACAGCGTCTCCATCTTTTTGAACAGAACCATCAGCGACTCAAACGTCTGATCCTTTCTTTTCAAGCACACTACCGACGAAAACCTTGTATAGTCACCAGTGACTACCAAGCAGTACAAATCACCACTAATGCTCTTCACATTGACCGACCCGAAGAGATCCATGTGAAGTCTCTCAAGCGGTACTCTGATCGAATTCAGCATCTTATGTGGGTGTGACTTCCGAGTTTGCTTTCCCTTCTTACAAGCTACACAATCATCATTCAAATGAAAATTCTTTAAATTCACACCTTCGACTAAGTCGTTATGCACCAGAAAATTCATTTTTCTAACATGAATGTGGCCCATCTTACGATGCCACATAATTTACTCCTTTTCTGTTGCTTTAGTTTTCGACACAAAACATTGTTTTTGATGATTGGTCGGTGTTGCGACACTCATGTCAAGAATATATAAATCGTTTTCTCGTGGAGCTCACAACAGCACCATATCATCAGGGATTTTAAACCCATGTTTTAAAACTAGACATTCGTTTTTCGTGAAATGTACAGTAAACAATTTATCACAGATTTGAGAAATACTAAGCAAGTTGTTTTCCAATTCTATGATGTAATTCACTTTCTCAAATGAAATGACCCCATTTGTCAGGGTTCCTTGGCCCACAATCCTGCCATCCTGGTTTCCGGTAAATCCCGCGTAACCTCTGTTAATTGATTTTACGTAGTAGAACAGTGCAAGCATCCCCGTCATTTGTCTTGAGGCCCCGCTGTCCATTATCCATTTTGAAATTATAGACCTGGGCAGCCCCTGCAAGCATTACAGCAACTCATTCAAATAGTGATACCCAAGACTTTTTAACGGTTGACACAGTTCCAAACACTAAATCACACGGTACATCAATCTTTGGAAAGTTAAAGCTGACATTCGGAACAACAGTTTTTACTTTTGATTTTACTTCATTTGTGATTGGTGGAAATTCTGCAAGAAACTTATCAAACTCAGATTCAAATTCAACTACATCGTCTTTCAAACCTTTTGTTTCATTTTTCAAAATGTTTTCCATCTTTTTCTCATCGACCGATGGTTTCGATTTCACAACCCATGATTGGTTTTCAAAAACTTTCGTTTTCGGATAAATCTTTGAAGTCTTGTGAGACTTTCAAGATTCGCCAATCTCAAATGTCAATTTCGGCTTATCTTCTGACCCCAAATATTCACCCCTCTTCAAGATGCGGATTGGTGAAACCACTGGTTTTTTACCCTTTTTGTCAATTTGTGACTTAGGTCGAGGTTTTTGAACAACAGGTTTTACAACGACAGGTTTGTCAAAAACTTTCTTGCACTATTTAGCCATGTGTCCGATCTCATTGCAGCGATAGCAACTCTTTTGTCATACTCGACAAAAGTTTATTTGACCGTCTCTTCTTTCAGTTTCTTCGCCGCATTGAAATCGTCAATGGCTTTCTGAGTAAAAATGTACTCTTTCTCCTCATCAACACTTGGTCCAACAACAAAGACATCATTCATTTTATCTTTTGGCTTTACAACCTTCTTAGCCATCTTTTTCTCAAAACCAATTCATTTGTTTTTAAAGTTGTTACCATTTTTCTTGTTGTTACCATCCCCTTCCCACTCTTTCTTACCCGTGTTGTTAGAATGTGACGTAAAAAACGATGTTTTTGGTTTCGAAAAGAATTCTTTGTTGTTTACTTCAGCAATGTCAATTTCAACCAATTTGAAAACCTTCTCAACATTTTCAATCTTTGCGTTCTGAAGCGGATACTCAAAATCAGAGTAAAGCTTATCAGTTCCAATCATAGTGTAAACCACCATGATCGGATCATCATTCGTACTTTTATCTGATTTCAGTATGAAACGGTCTAAAAAGTTACCATCGTCTTCAGAATCACACACAGACTTCTCAGAATGAGATTTCATGACTTCAACCTCAGAGTTATCACTCTCTTCATCTAACACCTGGTCGACAACAGTCTTGATGACCTGTAACTCGTTGTCTGTGTCGGACGGAGAAAATGTAACGTCAATGCTCTCTGGCAACTCATCCTCAATTGTCCTTGGCTTGAGGTTCATTGCAGCTTCCACCCCATCTGGATACTTTTGAGTATAATGATTCCACATTGGGGGTGGAACGCTATTAAAGACCGGTGTTGCATTGGGCTGTTGTGGATCAATCTGCTCGAGGACATAGGACGACGCAACATAGCTCATCAATTTCTTATCGATTCACTCATTTTCAATTTTAGTCAATTCTAACTCTTTCTTTAATGATGCGATTGTGTCAAGATGAAAATTAACTTCCACTTGTTTATCAAAAAGTGTTGCTTTTACTAGTTTCGTGGCTTTATCATTTTCGACACTTTCTTTTTGAATCATTTTAATGGATCTGGCCAGTGTATCATATGCCTCGTTGACTTGACCTAGATCAAATTTTAACATGTCAGCATGTTGTTTCAATTCCTGAAACTTAGCGTCTTTGTCAAGACACTCCATGCAAGGTTTTAAACAGTTTTGGCATGGGGTTTCAGTCATTGAAATCACTTTCTCAACAATCTCTGCTTCATGAGCAGTTTTCACTTCCTGTTTACCGACATCTTTTGACTCTGACTCAGACACTTTCTCATATTTGACCTCCTCAATTCCTGACTCCTGATCCGACTCCTTTTGAACTGACTCGGTACCGACAGACTCGGGTTTCACAAGTTCTGTGTCTACCTCTTTCAGTTTCGCCATGAGAGCCCTGTCAGCAATTTCCTTCAAAGTGTTTTCAGTCATTTCTTTTGTCACGTCGATCATTTCCTCGACAGACTCTTTCTTCTCCTCATATCGTGGACATAATCCAGTTGTCGGTTCTTCAAAGAAACCTGCAAAAGATTAAAAAACTCTAGGAGGCATGATAGATTTCAAAGAACTGGCTAATACCTCCTGCTCAGGCTGATAGTAATAAACTTCTACAACTAATTCCTCAATGTCAGCCACACTATCCACAATAACATCTTCAACCACCACTTCAGGCTCAACAACAATCTCTGGCTCTTCAACTATCTCAGCCATCATAGCCTGTCCATCATAGCCTGTCCATCACTTCCAGGGATGTATTTATCCCAGCTGAATCCCTCAGCAACTTTCTCGTCATCATGGTTCACAATGAGAGCTTTCTCTGGTTTGTTCTCGATTTGTGGTCTTTGAACTACAGGTTGTTGATTCGGCCTGTGGTAGATTGCATGTCTGTAATAATCATTCGTGAATGGATTCTGATGATTATTCACTTCTCTGTTCGGACACTCTCTTTTGAAATGGCCTCTTTCTTTGCACTTGAAGCAGGTTACTTTAGACTTGTCAAAACCTAGCTTCTGATCAGGTCCATAAAGACTATTTCTACCAGTAATTTCCATAAAATGCTGGGCCCTCTTCACCAGACTAGCCATACCCCACTTAATGTCTATCAGCTCAAGCTCCTCCGGATCTATCTGATCGTAATCCCCTTTGGTCATGTCCGGATTCCCGATCTTACCCGCTACCAAACTCTCGTAAGACTGTAACACGGAAGCCAACAATGCAATATGCTGTTTTGCAGCTGACTTAGTAAACTCATTGCTATTCTTGATGGTGACTGCAATGTTGCATTGGATCCCAGAAACATACGCCTGATTGTTTGAACTAGACGAGCTTTGAGGTGATGTCTGTTCAGTAGCTTTGACGTTTGGCTCGTAGCTGGCAAATGGCGAAGGCTTGTTTGTTTGTGCAGTATTTGATGAAGCACTTGATGTTGTGTCAGCACTGAAACCAGTTTGTATCTTTGGACTCAGATTTCTAGTTGCTGGAGTGCTGCCTTTGTAGTACAGAGATACATCCTGTTGAACATTCACTGAGTTCATCTTTTTGATCTTCAGTAACTCTAACTCATGAGCTTCAATTTTCTCTATGAATGAGCTGAAATTCAGATTGACAAAATCTGAATTGTTCTTCAACATCATCAGGTAAGTGCCCCACTCGTCATAAGGCAATGCATCAGACAACTTATCAATCGATTCTTCATTGGTCTTTGTGATTTCCAATCTTTTCATCTCAACTACTAAATGGCAATATCTTTCGACCAGTTGCTTTGTAGTTTCGCCCTTAATGCCGGTAAAAATATCAAACTCTTTCTTGATCAAAGCCTTCTTGCTCTTGATCATGGAGACACTACCTTGAAACTTTAACTTCAACGACTGCCACATAGATTGTGCATTATCATCATGTTGCAACAACACCAACATATCCTCTTTGATAGCCTACTGGAGGATACTAATCATCTTTTTCTCGGCTTTGAAGTCATTTTGTTCTGTCTCTGTCAGACTTCCAATACCCTTCTCCAAACCCAAACCATCAACTGGTGGAACGTACTTCTTCTCAATCTTCATCCAGCATTCGAAGTCATTAGCCTGAACCCAGTTCTTAAATCTCCCTGACCAGCCTGCATATTCATCTAGGTTCATCAGCTTGGGAGGCTTTTGCATTTCCCAATTCGTTCTCCATATTGACGTTCTGAACAATACTTGCTGGGCTCTGTCATGCTGTCATATCACTGCCGGAGAACATGTTGTAAAAATCTTGGTTGTCCATTTTTAGAGATTTGATTTACTAGAAACTTTTCAACTTTTTGAAAAAACAGGTGACTTTACTGAAAACACTTTCTACACGAACTGAACTTCAGATGAAATATCACGAACAAAATGGACTTTCACAACAAAACACTAATTTCAAGCTGAATAAGTTTTCAAGCGGAATCTGAGTTTTAAGTTTCAAGCGAAATCAGCTGATATATGTTTCAAGCGAAATCAAAATGATGATTCAAGTGGAATCACACAGTCAGGCGGAATCAGGTGAACACTCAAGCAGAATCACCTAATTCGAGCGGAATTACTGATTTCGCTTCAAAACATCAAGCGGAAATACAACTTTTCAAGCGGAATACTTGGTTTCGCTTGAAATATCACACTTTTTCAAGCGGAATCACAATACACTCGTTCAAGCGGAATCAAGTATTCAGTCCATTTTTACCAGTTTTAGGACAAATTTTAAGCTGATACTTTCAAGGGTTTGTTAAAAGTCTCTTTTACACAGTATATAAAAAACTCAGTCCATTTTGTCCGTCCAAATGTCCAGAAATCCAAAAAGTGTAAGAAAAATGCTCTGATTCAGGTATATTGGCTCATAACTGGCTCTGATACCAATTGTAGGACCGATTTGACGATCTAGTGAGTCAATCAGAGTCAAAATACCATTGTTTGAGTGGCGGAAACAAACAAACAATGTTGAATCAGAGAGAAATGAGTAGAAATAGACAGAATATCACTTTTAACACTTGCTTCTCATTAAAATTCACTTGAAAATCCGGCAGGAGTTCGGTTACAACTTCATGATTCCGTGCCAAATGAGAAACAACTACACATATACTTACTACTCTAATTCCTCTTGAAATGACATGCTGTCATTTCGAGCAGAATCACATCCTGCTGATTTCGCTTCAAATGACAACATGTCATTTCAAGCGGAATCACATGCCAAAACATGATCTTTTACTAATTTACACATTAGACCCCTGAACTATACATATTTGACACATAAGACCATATACAAGCATAACCTAGACTAAGACGTAGGCTTTAGACATCGTGCACTAACAGATTGTTTTCAAGCTCAGCGATGTAGTTTACTCTTTCAAACGTGACAATACCATTAGATAAAGTTCCTTCACCAACTATTCGACCACCTTGATTGCTTGCAAATCCCACATATCCTCCATTAAACCCTCGAACATCGTACAGTAGGGTTTTCTTCCCCGTCATGTGTCGAGAAGCTCCGCTATCCATAATCAAACGTGAAACGGATCTTTGAAACTCCTACACATATCATAAACACTTAGATATATTTTGATGCCACCCAAGCCTTTTTTGACTCAGGTAGCTTGACATTGAGGTGAGTTTTTGCAGTGTATAGTGGTGGAAAATTCTTATCATTCATCTTTATGCTCTCTTCAGATCCAATCTCAACCTCTTTGTATAGAAAAAAATCCTTTTTCGGAGGTTGACCAGATGATTGATCTTTCTTTACCACATACTTCTTTTCAGAAGTGGACTTTTGTTTTTCAAGTTTCTCATAGTAATCCAAAGGTACATACATCTTCTTAGTTGAAGATGATGATTTTGCAGTCTCAGACACCTTTGGTTTTGGAGAACTTGCTTTATTTTTTTCAGATTTTGGCTTCCAAGTTTGTTGAGACGAGGCAACCCATTTGTAAAATTTGCCAGTTTTAGTTAACACATTCTTTACGGGTTCAGTTTTGAATTTGGTGTTTTCATTTTTCAAAACTTTCTTCTCAACAACCATCGAAGCTTTGCCTTTTGCATCAACTTTCTTTTTCTGACTCTCAACAACTTCAGACTTAGGCTTTAGGTTGGTGCACTTTCGTGCAATGTGTCCAACTTTGTTGCACTTGAAGCATGTATGGGTATCCACTTCCCGACTTGTGCCTTCGGTCTGAGGCTGTGAGGCTTTCTTTTCAAAGAACTCTTTATTGGTTTTTGAAAAAAATTCAGATTCTTGCTCGGAATGAGAACTCGAGCTTTTCACAAACATCTTTTTCTCAACAAACTTCTTGTTTTGAAAGTTCCTTCTTTGATTGTTCTTACCACCCTGATAACCACCCGACCATCTGTTTTGGTTGTTGTTAGAAAAACGCGGTGGTATGACAGGTTTTTTATAGTAAGATTTATCTTTTTCAAAGTTCAATTGCCTTTCAGAACGTTTCAAACCTTTGATTTCAGACACATCGATCTCGACAAGTTTAAACACATTTTTCAATTTGTCAACATTCACATTCTCCAATGGAAATTCAAGATCCGAATACAACTTATCTGAGCCCGACATCTTGTACATTACAAGAGTAGGTTCTTCACTTAAGTTGTTTTTGGATTTTGATTTCGGAATGTATTTATCCAAAAAGTATTCTTCATCCTTAGTTGAGTCACTGTCAGATTTCAAAACATTTTCGACCACATTTTTAACAACTTCGGACTAAATACTGTCTTCATCAGAAGATGAAGAGAATCTGACATCAATCGTGTCTGGAAGTTTAACTTCATTTATTTCTTCATCATTAACCAACCCGGACTTTGTCTTTGAAAAATTATTCAATACTGGCGGTGGAACCTGATGATACCCTACCCCAGTTCCATCCGAGTATACATCTTCGCCAGCTTTGTTCTTCCCAATGGGTTTGGGCACTATGTGTTGAAGAACAAAACTTGCGGAGTTGTAACTATTGAGTTTCAGATTGATGCGTTCATTTTCAATCTTTGCTTCCTGAAACTGAAGCTTCAGATTAGCAATCTCATCCAACTGTTGGTTGATTTGCTTTTCCTTTGACTGAAGTACTCCTGACAACTGAAAATTTTCTTTGATTGTTTTATCGTTTCTTTCATCAGAATCTTTTATCGTTCTTTTTAGCTTCTCGTAATTTTTGAAAAGTTGACGATTTTCATGAATTAATTTTTCATTTTCTTTTCTAATTCGTTCTACGTCAATTTTATCTTTTTCAAGTTTATCAGTTAATTCTTTTATTCGATCATTTGAAACTTTTACCAATTTTTCACGACTTAAAATCTGATTTTCAACTTCTTTGACTCTATCAGTCAGTTCTTCAGTCTTCTTACCATTGAGATAAGCATGTGTACTACAAACCCTGCAATTTTTCATGCATTTTTTGCAGTCACTTTCAATTTTGGCTTTATCAGTCTTATCTGACTCATTTGTTGAATCATTAGAACTGACCTTGCTCTTTGACTCAGTTCCAGACTTCGAATCTACCTCTAACTCTTTTGCTGCTAGAACTTTATCCGCCATTTTCTTCAAGTTATCTGCTATGAACTCTTTCGCCGTGTCGATTATGCCATCATCGACTTTCTTCGACTGCAACTCCTTTTCTTCAGCTTCTTTTGCCCACCACATTCTCTGTCTTGCTTCTTCCTCTTCTACTATTTGCTCGATGAGAGTTTCAACACTGATTGATGAAGGTTCAACAACTATGTTTCCCTTAGGATCCAAATAGCATTCCCGATCAGCATCCCATCTTTTTGCGCTTTTTGCCTCTTTCCATGTTCGATAGATTTTATCTTTCATGTTTTGGGCTAACATCTTCCTGTTGACATATTTTACTTCTTCTGTTCTGGTATCTTTGAAAGGAACATTTTTTGTCATAATGGCCTATCCCACTGCATCTTCTTCCGGTAACAACTCACTCTAATCAAATCCTTCATCATCATGAATAACAGCTAATGCTCTTGACTTTTCTTTGGGAGCATCTTCTAACTGCTTCATTCTGGGAGGTTCTGCTTTGTTTTGATGATAGATGACCCTTTTATAATAGTCCTCATGGAAAGGATTGGTCGTTATCAGCAGCTGCATTTCGACATTCTCGTTTAAAGTGCCCCTTTTGCTTACACTTAAAACATGTAACCTTCGATTTATCAAAACCTAGCTTTGTTGAAGGTCCACCAATGGAGTGTCTGCCTGTTATCTCCATGAATCTCTGAGCCCTTCTGACTGCACTCGCCATACACCATCTAATGTCAATTAACTCCATCTCTTCGGGGTCGATTTGATCATAATCTTCCTTGGTGAGGTTGGTGTTTCCGATCTTTCCAACAACAAGGCTCTCATATGATTACAAAACGGATGCCAAAAATACCATTTGCTGCTTGGCTGCTTCTTCACTGAAGTTTTGTGCATTGTTGAGGTCTACAGCAATATTGCACTGGATCATGTTTTTCGAAACTGAATTTTGTTGTTAACTTGGAGCAGTTGAAGATGATCCTCCATGATAACCACTGCTTGGACTTTCTTGATTTGGCATGTTTGAGTTTTCTGCTGAGAATGCAGTTTTCGGTGACACAGTTTTTGAGATCATACTTCCTCGACAATATAAATCAACATTTTGTTGATACCAGGAATTGTTGACTTTGTTCGTCTTCCTGATTTCTAATTCATGACTTTCCAACCTTTCGATTAGCAAATCAACTTTCAGATCAGTCGACTTCACTGTGTTTTTCAACATTAAAGCAAAATACTGCCAATCTTTCTCATCAGGCAGTGAGTCAAACAAATTATCAACCAATTCCTCCTGTGTATACACAATTCCATATCTTGCAAGTTCCATCTTCAAGTGACCGAATCTTTCTATCATCTTTGACATAGATTCATTTTTCCTACACCCAAACAGATCGAATTATTTTTTTCAACAATTTTTTCTTGTTTTCAACATTTTTTTCTTGTTTTTAACAATTTCGGCACCACCCACACACTTTATCTTTAGTTTCTCCCATAAATCTCTGACATCTTTGTAGTCAATTAATGATATAATATCATCCCTTACTGATTGATACAATAAGGCGATGCATTTTTGTTCTGCAATGAAAGTGTCTTGTGTAGTTTCGGATAAATTTTCAGAGTCAGTTGTTCCGTTGTCAAAACCATGTCTCATACTCTTCCAGCTTAGATAGGCAAATGCCTGTAACCATTCCTCAAATCTACCTGCCCATCTGTTGTAATCTTCTATAGCCATCAACTTGGGCGGTTTGTTATAGGTGCCATAAGCGTTATCAACGCTCAGAGAGTCAACAATGGCCTTTTTTGGACTCGGGTTTGGAGCAGTGTTGTTTGTGGTGTTATCTCCAGTGTTGCTGGTGTAAGCAAATATGTCACTAAAAGGATTGAGAAAATCGGCTCCCATTTTAGAATACCTGAAACAATTTACAAACACTTAGACAATTTTCACAAGTGTCACACCCCGACCACGTAGGACAACAAACCGTGGCGGAAACGTCGGGGAGTGTTGTAACAGAAGCTAGCGTTTCACAACCATGGATACAAAAAGTGTTTCGTTTTATTGATAATATTAAACATTGCATTGTCTTAACATAGAATAAACAAGTTTTACATCGTCTATCACTATTATTATGTCACTAAGGCCTCGTCCAGATCCTATGTGACGCATGCATACTAGAAATCATCAAGCATCAACACCTGAAACATATGTAAAAACTTAGTCAGCAAAGAAATGCTGGCGAGTACATAGGTTTTATAGGAGTGTTTGATTCATGGCTAGTTTAAATGTTGCAATACTTTATTAAAAACTTAGTTTAAGAAAAGGGGTATGACATTGCAACTTAAATAACCAACTCAAATCAAGTTTATTATAGTTTATAAAATCTCGTAGCCATGCTTCTTAACCCCAAAAACATTTGTTTTAGAAAACCAACTTGTAAAATATCTTGTAAAAACTCGTTAAAAACTCGTATAGTTTATATCTCTTAGAAAAACATCGTTGCGTGACATCGTTTCAAAATCGTTTACCCAAGTGAACTAAATAACGCCACGATATATAATATGATGAAAACACTTATATATAAGAAGTACCAGCGGCGTATCTACCATGTTTTCACCATATTACCCCCGTCTCGTTATCTATACACTTAACCCAAAACCAATCGTTTATCGAAATCGTTTAACATCGTTTCCAAATCGTTTCCAATTCGTTCCCAAATCGTTTACTCGTTCCCAAATCGTTTACTCGTTTAAATCGTCCTCGTTTTAATTGTGAAAACTTATATATGGTCGTCTCGCAAATAACATTCAAACCTTTGTGACTCGTCCATCATTCAACTCGTTCTCGTATTAACAAACCACCAAAGGGTAAGTTAACAAACATCAGATTTAGTCGCTACCCACAACCCCCACACATAACCATGGGCGTAGTAAAGTAACGGGATTTGTCAGATCCTATGGTACCATAACCTAATACTGGTCGGCTTGATCAATGCTAATGAATGTCATTCGTTATGTAACTACAACCAACAAGTTCGTTCACTTTATCGAAATCGTTCTTAGTTTCGTAAAAATCGTTTTAATCGTTTTTGAAATCATTGTTTAAACCTTGAAAACATTTCGTACATATGAATCACCAAAACATTTAAAAGCAGTAAAATAGGGGAACTATGTACTCACATGAAGTGCAAAGTATCCTCAATCAATAGAACTTCAAACAACCTCAAGCAAACCAAAGGAATCAAGTAGCACCTAGTAATCGTACCACTAGTCAAACAATAGACGCCTAAATCAGAAGATCGGATAGAATGAAGTCTTGTAAACCAAATGAGTGTTGGAACTTATGTGATATGGTTTAGCAAAGCTTACATCCTAAATTGAAACCTAACCTAAGTGCTTTCGACCCATCGCGACCCATTAAGGTAGCTTACGCTACTTTAACGCGTCGTGCGCGCAAAAGCGTGTTCGAGACGTCTAACTAGTCCTATGATAAGTATTATATGCCTTTTTATGCTTAAATATGTTACATAATCAGTTACGTGGCAAAAGCTTAGGTTACATATGCTTAATTACCAATTATGCATGAAAAGGGTATTTTGGTAATTTACCTAAGGCATATAAACTACTTATCATAAAACTACTTAAAACTAGGTAACCATAAGGTATAACCTCGGAAGGTTATTCCCTATGCTACTATGGTCACTAAACATGTTTGGTCGGATCCTAACGATCGACCAAACGGGTCGTGTTCGAAAGTCTAAGCGGGTGTTTAGTCCGCTTGACTTACGACTCTACACAAGCACTAAACTAAAAAGTGACGAGCTAAACATGTTAAAACATGCTTAACTAAATTAGAAAACAAGTTTTGATATCAAAACAAACGGTTTTGAAATCCTAGAGTAGTTTGGTTACAAAATACGCGTAAATGCGTATTTTGGCCGAAACTACGACTCGTCACTGAGCCTAGATAACGTGGTAATCAGTAGGTATAGTCACTAGGGACTATAACCATCGTGATTACGCTCACGTTATGAAGTTCAAACGAACTTCACATTGATCATAAACTGGTTAATGCAGAAAGTCAAACGCAGTTTGACTTTAACGCTAAAACGAATGAAAAGAACGAAAGAACGCTTACAGAAGGTCCCCGCAAGATTTGATTCCGATTTTTCTCTCAGGTAGGAAGCATATACTTCCACTTAGAGAGCATAAATCAGATTTCAAATTGTGGGTTTTGAAGTGAAATGGATGGGGTATATATAGGATTTCTAGAACCGTTAAGATCGTTCCTCGAAAACTGAGCTTTGATCTGGACCTTACATGTGTGCCCATGGTTTTCTAAAACCATGGGAGCCCCTAATGTGGACTATGTTCATTGAATACCAGCCCATGGTTTTGCAAAACCATGGGTGAAAACCATCACACTTCAAAATGGACTAGGTTCATTGAATCTCCCAGAAATTTCAAAAATGGTCCCTACACTTGTAAAACTTGATTTTTTTGGCACTTTTAAGCCCCGTTAACCCCATTTCAAGGATCTAAAATAAAGTTAAAGTTTAGGGAACTTAAAATATGCTCAAAAACATCTCGGATGTCGGTTCGTTTGGTCGTACGGTTGCGTTATTCGCTTAATTACGACGGAAGTCGTAACGAACGCAAAAACGATCCAAATTAAGTGACGAATGGAATTTTATCATGCCAAACACTAAAATAAAATATTTAATGCTTACATAAATTTTTTTTGGATGTCCGGATGTATTCAGAACGTAAGTTATGCGCGAAAATGCAAACTTATGCACTTTTTGACGCTTTTAGTCCCTGAATGAGCATAAAGTTTATTTTAGCATACCGAACCCCTCAAAGCATATTTCTAAGATATGTAAAGGTTATTTAGGGTATGTTTAACTTATGATCAAGTTCTGGAGTGTTCGTTACTATACAAATTGGTATAGTTTCGCAGTTTGACACAAATAGTCTCTGCGATCGAACAAAGTTGATTTCAACACACCAAACCATCCAAAACTTATTTCTAAGTTATGTGGAGGTTATTTAAGGAATGTTAAGCCTATTTCACTATTCCGGAGTGTTTGTTGCATTAAACTGGTTATATTTACGCATTAGTGCGCGTATAACCTTCCAGAAAACGATTTCTTGAAATTGGAATTGAATCGAATTAAAAACTTACCAAACAGAAAATACACACATAATAACACAAAAACATATATAATAACACCAAAGCACATTGTTTTATTAATAATCAACATTGTTTTACATCGTCCATCGGTTACAGAGCACAGTTGTCACAGTCTCCCCTACTTCAGGAAATTTCGTCCCGAAATTTTAACTAGAGGAAGCTTGTGAAAACAAATGCGGATATTTCGTCATCATATGGTCCTTACGTTCCCAAGTGAATTCTGGGCCACGCTTGGACTCCCAACGAACTTTAACCAAATGAATCCGTTTGTTCTTCAACTGTTTGAATGTACAGTCCACGATCTCCACTGGTTTCTCGACAAAGTGCATCGTTTCGTCGATTCGGATCTCGTCGAGGGGAATGTGAAGATCAATGTCAGCTAAACACTTTCGCAAATTGGACACGTGAAAAGTCGGATGAATATTTCCAAGCTCTGGAGGTAGCTCCAATCGATAGGCAACCTTCCCAATTCTTCCCACAATCTTGAATGGTCCCACATATCGAGGTGCAAGTTTTCCTCTCTTTCCAAATCTCACGACTCCTTTCCAAGGTGAAACCTTGAGTAGGACACGATATCCGACTTGAAATTCTAAGGGCATGCGTCGCATATCCGCATAACTCTTTTGACGGCTTTGAGCTGTCACAAGATTATCGCGAATTTTCTTGATTTTGTTTGTTGTTTCCAGAACGAGCTCAGGTCCAGTAAGCTGAGCTTCACCGGTCTCGTTCCAACAGACAGGTGAACGACGTTTTCAACCGTAGAGAGCTTCGAATGGTGCAATATTGATGCTAGCATGATAACTATTGTTGTAAGAGAACTCGATCATTGGCAGATGAGAATCCCAATTTCCACCAAAGTCTATCACGCATGCTCTAAGCATATCTTCCAAAGTTTGAATCGTCCTTTCAGATTGACCATCTGTTTGGGGATGATAAGCAGTGCTTAGATTTAGTTGGGTTCCCATAGCAGATTGCATGGTCTTCCAGAAATGAGATGAAAATCGAGCATCACGATCGGAAATGATATCCAAAGGAACACCATGTCGTGAAACAATCTCATCAACATAAATCTTTGCAAGTTTATCAGCAGATAGGTCCTCGCGAATCGGGAGAGAATGTGTTGACTTCGTTAATCGATCGATAACAACCCAAATAGCATCGTGACCTTTAGATGTACGCGGTAACTTAGTGATGAGATCCATCGCAAGGCTCTCCCACTTCCAAACTGGTATCTCTGGTTGTACAAGCAAACCAGAAGGTCGTTGATGTTCAGCCTTGACTTTAAGACAAGTTAGGCATTTCGATACATACAAGGCAACATCTTTCTTCATACCAGGCCACCAGAACTTAGTACGAAGATCCTTGTACATTTAATCAGCACCAGGATGGATAGAATATCGAGACTTGTGAGATTCGTCCATCACTAGGGCGCGAAGATCGTCTTGTTTCAGGACCCACAAACGATCCTTGAAATAAGACAAACCATCGTCTTTTGCTTGAAGTTTAAGCTCAAGCTGATGTGGTAATTCCATACCCATCAAATTTTGTGAGACACAAGATTGCTAAGCTTGAAGAACACGAGTTTGAATATCAGATAGTGTTTGAACAGAATGAAGCTTGACTCGCTCTTTTCGACTAAGCGCATCGGCCACGACATTCGCCTTACCAGGATGGTAGCGAATCTCGCAATCGTAATCGTTCAAGAGTTCAACCCAACGTCGTTGCCTCATGTTCAGCTCTTTCTGATTAAGAATATGTTGGAGACTTTTGTGGTCTGTGAAAACCACACACTTCGGGCCATAGAGGTAGTGTCTCCAGATTTTAAGTGCGAAAACCACAGCTCCTAACTCGAGATCATGAGTCGTATAGTTCTTCTCGTGGATTTTCAGCTGTCTAGATGCATATGCTATAACCTTACCTCGTTGCATGAGGACGCAACCAAGGCCTAAGTTGGATGCATCGCAATAGACAACGAAATCATCTCTTCCCTCGGGTAGAGATAGAACAGGAGCATTACATAACTTCCGCTTCAGCGTTTGGAACGCTTCTTCTTGTTTGGGTCCCCACTCAAAAGTCTTATTCTTCTGAGTCAAAGCGGTGAGTGGAACCGCAATTTTTGAAAAATTAGAAATGAATCGACGATAATAACCAGCAAGACCAAGAAAAGATCGAATCTCTGTAGGTGTCGTTGGCGTACTCCAATCCTTAATAGCAACAATCTTGGATGGATCCACATGAATACCCTGCTCGTTGACTATATGACCCAGAAACTGAACTTCTTTAAGCCAGAATTAACACTTGGAGAATTTAGTGAAAAGTTGTTCCTTCTTAAGGAGTTCCAACGTTAAGCAAAGGTGTTGCTCGTGATCGGCTTGAGTCTTTGAATAAATGAGAATATCGTCGATGAACACAATAATGAACTTGTCTAAATAAGGTTTACAGACCCTATTCATTAAGTCCATATAGATAGCTGGAGCATTCGTCAAGCCGAAAGGCATGACTGTAAACTCGTAATGCCCATATCTTGTGCGGAAGGCAGTTTTGGGAATATCTTCTTCGAAAACACGAAGTTGATGATACCCAGAACGCAGATCGATCTTAGAAAAACATGAAGCACCTTGCAGCTGATCAAAGAGATCATCAATTCGAGGTAGGGGATATCGATTCTTGACGGTAAGCTTATCAAGCCCACGAAAATCGATACACATTTGAAAAGACCCATCTTTCTTTTTCACGAAGAGGACAGGAGCTCCCCAAGGTGAAAAGCTCGGACGAATGAATCCTTTATCAGATAACTCTTGAAGCTGTTTCGATAACTCTTGCATCTCTGATGGTGCAAGACGGTAAGGTGCTTTCGCAATCGGGTTAGCATTGGGTACAAGGTCGATATGAAACTCGACTTGATGAACTGGAGGCAAACCAGGCAGTTCATCAGGAAACACCTCTGGATAATCCCGAACAATCGGAATATCCTGAATACTCTTACTCTTGCTTCTCTCCTCGGTGACATGTGCCAGGAAGGTAACATATCCTTTTCGCAAATACCTTTGGGCTTCCATGCATGACAAAAGCTTCAAACCACCAGATGGCTTCTCGCCACGAACTTCCAAAATATTGCCAGAAGACAAAGGAATACGGACAATCTTATCGAAACAAACCACCTCAGCGTGATGTTTGGTTAACCAATCCATTCCAAAGATAATGTCGAAGCTCCCAAGTTGCATTGGCGTGAGGTCAATAGGAAAAAGATGGTTATCAAGGTTCAACTGACAATCACGAATAACAGAATCGAGAATAAGAGGTTTACCAATAGCAACTTCGACAGACAAGGGTTTCCTCAATTTAGTTCTAGGTATCGCAAGCAAAGGCTCAAAAGATAACGAAACAAAACTTTTATAGGCACCAGAATCAAAAAGAATAGATGCAGGTCGATTGTTAACAAGAAACGTACCATTGACAACCAAGGTACCACTGACAACGAGGTTGTTAGCTCGAGCCTTGTTTGCATTTAAGTTGCACGCTCGTCCACGGGTGGGATTCGCGTTCGCGTTGACATTCGGATAAACAAGAGAGGTATTGAAAACATCGACAAAACACAAGGAAGGCGATCATTTGTTCGTTACCTCGAACAAACAAACGACACGCAGTGACTAACAAAGTAAATGAATCAAAATAATGCATCGCGAAGACGTGCTCGCCTATAAGTGAACACTCACCCCAAGAGTTCCCAGGTAAGAGTGACTGGTCCGATTATGTGGATTTGTATGAACACTCTAGCCTTAGACAGAAAACTCAGAGTACAGGCACCCACTCTTCCAGTTTGCACGTGTTCACACTATTTAGACCAAAACTTTGACGAGATTTTGAAAACTCAAAAGGGTTCAAAACCATATAACAGAGGGTTCAAAACCTAGTAATCAATCATCCTAGAACAGATGATTAGTTTTCAAAGCGGATTCGAACTTAGCGTTCCCATTGTGGTTATCACCTAAGGATAGGTGACGGTATTGTTTTAAAATCTAAACGCAAGAAACTTGTGTTAGGGTCCTAAAAGTTATAGTCTAGGTCAAAGCATTACTAATAACCTAATTCCCTATAACCATTGGCTCTGATACCAACTTTCTTCTGTCACACCCCGACCACGTAGGACAACAAACCGTGGCGGAAACGTCGGGGAGTGTTGTAACAGAAGCTAGCGTTTCACAACCATGGATACAAAAAGTGTTTCGTTTTATTGATAATATTAAACATTGCATTGTCTTAACATAGAATAAACAAGTTTTACATCGTCTATCACTATTATTATGTCACTAAGGCCTCGTCCAGATCCTATGTGACGCATGCATCCTAGAAATCATCAAGCATCAACACCTGAAACATATGTAAAAACTTAGTCAGCAAAGAAATGCTGGCGAGTACATAGGTTTTATAGGAGTGTTTGATTCATGGCTAGTTTAAATGTTGCAATACTTTATTAAAAACTTAGTTTAAGAAAAGGGGTATGATATTGCAACTTAAATAACCAACTCAAATCAAGTTGATTATAGTTTATAAAATCTCGTAGCCATGCTTCTTAACCCCAAAAACATTTGTTTTAGAAAACCAACTTGTAAAATATCTTGTAAGAACTCGTTAAAAACTCGTATAGTTTATATCTCTTAGAAAAACATCGTTGCGTGACATCGTTTCAAAATCGTTTACCCAAGTGAACTAAATAACGCCACGATTTGTAATATGATGAAAACACTTATATATAAGAAGTACCAGCGGCGTATCTACCATGTTTTCACCATATTACCCCCGTCTCGTTATCTATACACTTAACCCAAAACCAATCGTTTATCGAAATCGTTTAACATCGTTTCCAAATCGTTTCCAATTCGTTCCCAAATCGTTTACTCGTTCCCAAATCGTTTACTCGTTTAAATCGTCCTCGTTTTAATTGTGAAAACTTATATATGGTCGTCTCGCTAATAACATTCAAACCTTTGTGACTCGTCCATCGTTCAACTCGTTCTCGTATTAACAAACCACCAAAGGGTAAGTTAACAAACATCAGATTTAGTCGCTACCCACAACCCCCACACATAACCATGGGTGTAGTAAAGTAACGGGATTTGTCAGATCCTATGGTACCATAACCTAATACTGGTTGGCTTGATCAATGCTAATGAATGTCATTCGTTATGTAACTACAATCAACAAGTTCGTTCACTTTCTCGAAATCGTTCTTAGTTTAGTAAAAATCGTTTTAATCGTTTTTGAAATCATCGTTTAAACCTTGAAAACATTTCGTACATATGAATCATGTCACACCCCCAAAATCCACCTGCGGAGTATCACCGCTTGGGAGCGTGACTGACCAGGATCAAGCCACCAATCATACAGAACATTGTATAAAGTAAAAGTAAACACATTATAATCCAAACCATTTCCATATGAAAGGTGTTTCCAAAACATAAGTAAGTTAACATTGTTTAGCGGAAGCGTATTATTGTAAAACCCATAGCAAATAAGTATCAAACATCAAAAGTGTTTAACAAGGTGATCACGATCCAAGCCCCACAACGACCAGCTTCTCCGTGTGCAAGCTCCAAGTACCTAACGATCTGCAAGGCATGTAACAGAATGATCAACAAACTAGTTGAGCGAGTTCACAGAAAGTAAATGCGTAATAGTAAGTTCGTTTGTAACAGGTGGCTCTACTGGGCCGTGATAGTGATCAGTATAGGTATCCTGCACATCCGAGGATAGTGATCAGTATAAGTATCCTTCACAACCGAGGATAGTGATCAGTATAAGTATCCTTCACAACCGAGGATAGTGATCAGTATAAGTATCCTTCACAACCGAGGATAGTGATCAGTATAGGTATCCTTCACATCCGAGGATAGTAATATAGTAATCTAGTCATAGTGTCAGTAGTGTATCTATTCAACCTTATCCTTTCAATCCCATTCCCAACACCCCGGGAATCCCATGCCTTGGTAAGAGTGTGAACTCACCTTGGTTTGCTCGGTATGCTAGGTTATGTACTCACAAGTAATTAATCAAGTCCTATTGTATGCACGTATAACAAATCAGTTCATGTTCGAAATGATACGCATGCAAGTCAAGTGTCACACAAATACAAATGTAAACATTCATCATCTAGCATGGCATGTCAAATAGTTCAAGTATACCTTCCATCCTTCGAAATATGTTATAACCCATTATCTTTCGAAGGATGTCTATAATCCTACAATATCTTTCGAATCCAGCCTTATCTTTCGACGCACATCCACCTTTCGGTTCATGTGTCATCTTTCGGTCAAACAGTTATCTTTCGGTCTCAACTATGTTTCGACAATAAGTATCTTTCGACAATAACTATGTTTCGAGTAGACAAGTATCTTTCGACACAATCAGTTACGTTTTCACAATCAGTTACGTTTTCACAGAAACAGAAACAGAAACCCTAATCGTCTGCAGCCGTCATCATCATTAACAATCATCAGAATTCATTTAGCACATCTCATCACAACGCAATCATCCTGAAATCATTGTCTAGCATGAACCCTAGTTTAAACGTATCCCAAAACCGACTAACACACAATATCGACACTAACAAAAATAATGGCCAATTCCAGATTAACGGCACTCGTAAATCAGTATTCAACCGTAACGAGTTTCACATAGAATCATATATATATATATCCGACAACAACAATCCTATGGGAAATCTATATCCTCAATATCGTAACAAGAACCCCAATATTTAACATAAATTTCAGATTACATCAACAATCAAAACACACGACACGTGAGCACATACGCAGAGGAACGAACGATCAAATCAAATAGATTTACTAACCGAGATGAGGGTTTGGTCACGCAAAGGTTTCCGGTGGTTTCTGGTTTGCCGTCACAGTGAAATAGTTCTAGGGTTGAGAAAAATGACAGTCGACTACGTGCATTCACGTATAAATACGTATTACAGAAATGGGCCAAGCCCATCTGAAAGACTGGGCCGAAGGATCTGAATTCCAGTCGAAGGATATGCTTCGTGGCCGAAGGATGTCGAAGGATAAAGTCCTTGGTCGAAGGATATGTTTCGAGATCCTTCGAACCGAAAGTTGATCCTTCGAATCGAAGGATATGTTTCGAGATCCTTCGATCTGCATATCATGTTTCGATCTAGACTAAGTGTTTTAATAATATTTCTAATTTTATATTCTACCACAGCAAGTAATCACATATATGCAACACGACAATACGTTTCATTAAAACACAACGCATACAATTTCAAGTCCACAATCCAGACAACTAAACAGTCAAAGTCAACGCGCATTTAATGCGAAAGTGAAAGTCAGAAACTCGAGTTGTCACATTATCCCCAACTTAAAAGAAATTTCGTCCCGAAATTTGGTACGCACTCACTGAGGAAGCTAGGTAAGTTACATTGTTCACTGGTTTTCCTGGGGTGTCACATCATCCCCCCGTTGGTTTGGAATTTCGTCCCGAAATTCAGTAGTAGTAGCTTCAGCCTCAGAAGTGGATGCATTGGTTTCGAATAGCTGGGGGTACTTTTCTTTCATCTGGTCTTCGCGTTCCCAGGTATACTCTGGACCACGCTGGGAGTTCCAACGAACTCGAACAAGAGGGATTCTCTTGTGTTTGAGGACCTTAACATCCCGGTCCGTGATTTCAACTGGTTCCTCGACGAACTGCAACCGCTCATCGATAGTGAGTTCCTTAAAAGGAACTATAAGGGTCTCATCTGATAGGCATTTCTTCAGATTCGACACGTGAAATACATTGTGAACTGCACCAAGTTCAGCTGGTAGGTTTAATCTGTAGGCTACTTTGCCAATCTTTTCTAAGATTTCGAATGGTCCGACGTACCGCGGATTCAGTTTGCCTCGTTTACCAAATCGAACCACACCCTTCCAGGGTGAAACTTTCAATAAAACCCGGTCCCCGACCTCAAATTCCAATGGCTTTCTACGCTTGTCCGCGTAGGCTTTCTGACGGTCGCGTGCTGCCGCCATGCGTTGTCGTATCTGTGCAATCTTTTCTGTGGCGTCCACTACAATATCTGGACCCGTAATCTGACTATCCCCCACCTCTGCCCAACAGAGAGGTGACCGGCATTTACGTCCGTACAATGCCTCGAATGGAGCGGCTTGAATGCTGGTATGGTAACTGTTATTGTACGAGAACTCCACCAAAGGGAGGTGCTTTTCCCAGCCGTTGCCGAAATCGATAACACACGCTCGAAGCATGTCTTCTAGAGTTTGAATAGTTCGCTCAGACTGCCCATCCGTCTGAGGATGATATGCTGTGCTCATGTCTAATCGTGAGCCGAAGGATTTGTGCATCGCTTGCCAAAGCTCTGACGTGAATCGTGCATCGCGATCCGAAATAATAGAGGTGGGCACTCCGTGCCTCGAAACAACTTCTTTAAGATAAACGTCTGCGAGAGTGGAGAACTTATCCGTTTCCTTGATCGGTAGGAAGTGTGCAGACTTGGTGAGTCGATCAACTATGACCCATATTGTATCGTTCCCACGCTGAGATCTAGGCAGACCGGTAACAAAATCCATGGAAATTTCTTCCCATTTCCATTGTGGTATCTTAGGCTGCTGAAGTAGACCAGCTGGTTTCTGATACTCAACCTTGACTCTCGCACAGGTTAAGCATTTTCCAACGTATGTAGCGATGTGAGCCTTCATACTAGGCCACCAATAAGTAGTGCTAATGTCGTGGTACATTTTATCCGACCCTGGATGTACCGAATAGCGAGACTTGTGGGCTTCATCCATTACAAGCTCGCGTAGACCGCCATAAAGTGGGACCCAAATACGCCCCGTTACATAGTAGGCGCCGTCTTCCTTTTGTTCCATGCGTTGCCTTGAGCCGCGTAAGGCTTCAGCTTTGACGTTTTCGGGTTTCAGTGCTTCTAACTGAGCAGCTCGTATCTGTGCAGGAAGACTGGACTGAATAGTAAGTTGTAGCGCTCGCACGCGCTTAGGTAGAGTGTCTTTCCGACTGAGGGCATCAGCCACAACATTGGCCTTGCCTGGATGGTACTTGATAGCGCATTCGTAATCATTAAGCAGTTCGACCCATCGTCGTTGACGCATATTCAATTCCTTTTGCTTGAAGATATGCTCGAGACTCCTGTGATCGGTGTAAATTGTGCACTTGGTACCGTACAGGTAGTGTCGCCATATCTTGAGCGCGAAAATAATAGCTCCCAGCTCTAAATCGTGCGTCGTGTAGTTCCGTTCATG
This sequence comes from Helianthus annuus, assembly GCF_002127325.2. Classification (NCBI taxonomy): domain Eukaryota; kingdom Viridiplantae; phylum Streptophyta; class Magnoliopsida; order Asterales; family Asteraceae; genus Helianthus; species Helianthus annuus. The sequence goes on from NC_035441.2 coordinate 68,589,889, forward strand.
AACCTTGAGTTGACGAGAAGCGTAGGCAATAATTTTATCCCGCTGCATCAATACACAACCAAGCCCTTGTATCGACGCGTCACAAAAGACTACAAAATCATCCGTGCCCTCTGGCAATGAGAGAATAGGTGCGCTGCAAAGCCTATCCTTTAAGTACTGAAAAGTCGTTTCTTGTGTATTACCCCAACGATAGGTAACACCTTTCTGTGTCAACATAGTGAGCGGTTGTGCGATCTTGGAGAAGTCTTTAATAAATCGCCTGTAATATCCCGCCAAACCCAAGAATTGGCGTATTTCTGTTGGTGTACGCGGTGCAGGCCAGTTCCTGATCGAATCTACCTTGGATAGATCGACATGAATCCCATCCCTGTTCACCACATGGCCTAAGAAGTTGACTTCACGAAGCCAGAAGTCGCATTTTGAAAACTTGGCGTAAATTGTTCCTTTCGAAGAAGTTCCAAGATAAGTCGTAAGTGCTGCTCGTGTTCCTCCTGACTCTTGGAGTAGATCAGAATGTCGTCGATGAAGACAATGACGAACTTGTCGAGATAGGGTTTGCACACCCTGTTCATAAGATCCATAAATACTCCAGGCGCGTTTGTAAGCCCGAACGGCATAACCAAGAACTCGTAGTGACCGTAGCGAGTTCTGAAAGCGGTTTTGGAGACGTCCTCATCCCGGACTCTCAGCTGATGATAACCAGACCTTAGATCAACCTTGGAGTAGTAACTCGACCTTTGCAACTGGTCGAATAAGTCGTCAATGCGTGAAAGAGGATAACGGTTCTTCACTTTGACCTTGTTCAGTTCACGGTAATCAATTTCACATCCTGAAGGTGCCATCCTTCTTTTTCACCGATAATTGGTATCTAATAGTTCTTGTAGCTCCCCAAGGCGAAGAGATAGGTCGGATAAATCCCTTATCCAAGATTCCTGGTAGCTGCGTCGATAGTTCTTCCGATTCTGATGGAGCTAAGCAATACGGTGCTCGAGCTATGGGTGCTGCTCCTGGAGCGAGCTCGATTTGAAATTCGTCCTGACAATGCGGCGGTAGACCAGGTAAATCTTTGCGAGACACCTGAGGAAAGTCGCGTGCACCTGAATGGTCTTCCAACTTCTTTTCTTTCGCTGATGTGTCAGTAACGAGAGCCAAAATTGCGGTGTGGCCCTTCCGCAAACATTTCTGAGCCTTCAAGAAAGATGTGATGCCAACCACGGCACCAGTCTTGTCGCCTTGAACTTCGAGAGGTTCCTGACTAGAACGAGGAATGCGAACAATCTTTTCCTTGCATAGGATTTCTGCTTGCTGTTGCTGCTGGCGATTCTGATTTGCAAGCCGTGGGCTCCGGAATCCTTAGCTTCTGCTGTGCTCTGGCGATCACTATTCTTGTGCTGCTGCTGTGCTTGAGACCGAACGGTAGCTGAACCCTTGCTGGAATACCCATCCCATTTCCGCTTGTCGTCACTAGGAGTAGCGGGAGTAGCAGAAGTGGTAGCGGTAGTAATAGCGCTGATACAACTAGGCAGCCTGATCTGTTCCACTGCCTGATCCGTGAGGCGATAAGCAAGACACTGAATGTCTTGAATATTGTCGAGGTTAGCCGATGTAGCATGGCGCTGAATTTCTGAGGCTAGACCCTTGAGGTACAATTCGATATGCTTGCTTGGAGGGTCCACCATGGTTGGACACAAGATGGCCAGTTCGTTCGACCGTTGCGTATAAGCATCAATTTCTGACCCCGTCATTTTCAAATGGCAAAGCTCCACTTCCAAACCAGTGGAGTAGTCCCACTGCTCCTTCTGTGCCACTGAATGTGCTTGGACGTCAGTCCATGAAGTTCTTGAATGTGCAGACAGGTTGCTGTGCGTTCTGACTCGTTGCGCGAGAAAGATAGGTCAAGGTTAAGCGCGAGAGTTGGGTCACGAGAGTAGGATCTAACATCCTAGGATAGGTCTGGAATAGCAGGTTATACCTCCTGCTTGTGCGGCTGCAAGCGCCGCAGCAACTTGTTTGTTAATAAGAGCCGCCAACTGGGCTTGAGTCATGTCAACACGTCCAGACATGATCGAACAGTAAAGGTAGCAAAAGTATGAATGGTTCGCGAGTAGGGCGATGACAGAAAAGTGTAGGCACATAGGTGTTCTTAAGCAGTAACAAGTAGTGAGCAAAGTAATGTAAGCATACTACGAGCAAAGTTCTATGCAATTCTAGCATGTAGGCAATAAACATAAACCTTATTACCTAGGATGTCGAGTCTTGCACGTGGAGCGAAGCGTCGCTGTGGATCGTTGAGAGCACTGTTCTGGTTATAGTCTGGTTTTAATAAAAAAAACGCTTTTCCCATATTAAAACCAAGTTCTCTATAACCAATGGCTCTGATACCAATCTGTCACACCCCCAAAATCCACCTGCGGAGTATCACCGCTTGGGAGCGTGACTGACCAGGATCAAGCCACCAATCATACAGAACATTGTATAAAGTAAAAGTAAACACATTATAATCCAAACCATTTCCATATGAAAGGTGTTTCCAAAACATAAGTAAGTTAACATTGTTTAGCGGAAGCGTATTATTGTAAAACCCATAGCAAATAAGTATCAAACATCAAAAGTGTTTAACAAGGTGATCACGATCCAAGCCCCACAACGACCAGCTTCTCCGTGTGCAAGCTCCAAGTACCTAACGATCTGCAAGGCATGTAACAGAATGATCAACAAACTAGTTGAGCGAGTTCACAGAAAGTAAATGCGTAATAGTAAGTTCGTTTGTAACAGGTGGCTCTACTGGGCCGTGATAGTGATCAGTATAGGTATCCTGCACATCCGAGGATAGTGATCAGTATAAGTATCCTTCACAACCGAGGATAGTGATCAGTATAAGTATCCTTCACAACCGAGGATAGTGATCAGTATAAGTATCCTTCACAACCGAGGATAGTGATCAGTATAGGTATCCTTCACATCCGAGGATAGTAATATAGTAATCTAGTCATAGTGTCAGTAGTGTATCTATTCAACCTTATCCTTTCAATCCCATTCCCAACACCCCGGGAATCCCATGCCTTGGTAAGAGTGTGAACTCACCTTGGTTTGCTCGGTATGCTAGGTTATGTACTCACAAGTAATTAATCAAGTCCTATTGTATGCACGTATAACAAATCAGTTCATGTTCGAAATGATACGCATGCAAGTCAAGTGTCACACAAATACAAATGTAAACATTCATCATCTAGCATGGCATGTCAAATAGTTCAAGTATACCTTCCATCCTTCGAAATATGTTATAACCCATTATCTTTCGAAGGATGTCTATAATCCTACAATATCTTTCGAATCCAGCCTTATCTTTCGACGCACATCCACCTTTCGGTTCATGTGTCATCTTTCGGTCAAACAGTTATCTTTCGGTCTCAACTATGTTTCGACAATAAGTATCTTTCGACAATAACTATGTTTCGAGTAGACAAGTATCTTTCGACACAATCAGTTACGTTTTCACAATCAGTTACGTTTTCACAGAAACAGAAACAGAAACCCTAATCGTTTGCAGCCGTCATCATCATTAACAATCATCAGAATTCATTTAGCACATCTCATCACAACGCAATCATCCTGAAATCATTGTCTAGCATGAACCCTAGTTTAAACGTATCCCAAAACCGACTAACACACAATATCGACACTAACAAAAATAATGGCCAATTCCAGATTAACGGCACTCGTAAATCAGTATTCAACCGTAACGAGTTTCACATAGAATCATATATATATATATCCGACAACAACAATCCTATGGGAAATCTATATCCTCAATATCGTAACAAGAACCCCAATATTTAACATAAATTTCAGATTACATCAACAATCAAAACACACGACACGTGAGCACATACGCAAAGGAACGAACGATCAAATCAAATAGATTTACTAACCGAGATGAGGGTTTGGTCACGCAAAGGTTTCCGGTGGTTTCTGGTTTGCCGTCACAGTGAAATAGTTCTAGGGTTGAGAAAAATGACAGTCGACTACGTGCATTCACGTATAAATACGTATTACAGAAATGGGCCAAGCCCATCTGAAAGACTGGGCCGAAGGATCTGAATTCCAGTCGAAGGATATGCTTCGTGGCCGAAGGATGTCGAAGGATAAAGTCCTTGGTCGAAGGATATGTTTCGAGATCCTTCGAACCGAAAGTTGATCCTTCGAATCGAAGGATATGTTTCGAGATCCTTCGATCTGCATATCATGTTTCGATCTAGACTAAGTGTTTTAATAAAATTTCTAATTTTATATTCTACCACAGCAAGTAATCACATATATGCAACACGACAATACGTTTCATTAAAACACAACGCATACAATTTCAAGTCCACAATCCAGACAACTAAACAGTCAAAGTCAACGCGCATTTAATGCGAAAGTGAAAGTCAGAAACTCGAGTTGTCACAAATCACCCCAAAACATTTAAAAGCAGTAAAATAGGGGAACTATGTATTCACATGAAGTGCAAAGTATCCTCAGTCAATAGAACTTCAAACAACCTCAAGCAAACCAAAGGAATCAAGTAGCACCTAGTAATCGTACCACTAGTCAAACAATAGACGCCTAAATCAGAAGATCGGATAGAATGAAGTCTTGTAAACCAAATGAGTGTTGGAACTCATGTGATATGGTTTAGCAAAGCTTACATCCTAAATTGAAACCTAACCTAAGTGCTTTCGACCCATCGCGACCCATTAAGGTAGCTTACGCTACTTTAACGCGTCGTGCGCGCAAAAGCGCGTTCGAGACGTCTAACTAGTCCTATGTTAAGTATTATATGCCTTTTTATGTTTAAATATGTTACATAATCAGTTACGTGGCAAAAGCATAGGTTACATATGCTTAATTACCAATTATGCATGAAAAGGGTATTTTGGTAATTTACCTAAGGCATATAAACTACTTATCATAAAACTACTTATAACTAGGTAACCATAAGGTATAACCTCGGAAGGTTATTCCCTATGCTACTATGGTCACTAAACATGTTTGGTCGGATCCTAACGATCGACCAAACGGGTCGTGTTCGAAAGTCTAAGCGGGTGTTTAGTCCGCTTGACTTACGACTCTACACAAGCACTAAACTAAAAAGTGACGAGCTAAACGTGTTAAAACATGCTTAACTAAATTAGAAAACAAGTTTTGATATCAAAACAAACGGTTTTGATATCCTAGAGTAGTTTGGTTACAAAATACGCGTAAATGCGTATTTTGGCCGAAACTACGACTCGTCACTGAGCCTAGATAACGTGGTAATCAGTAGGTATAGTCACTAGGGACTATAACCATCATGATTACGCTCACGTTATGAAGTTCAAATGAACTTCACATTGACCATAAACTGGTTAATGCAGAAAGTCAAACGCAGTTTGACTTTAACGCTAAAACGAATGAAAAGAACGAAAGAACGCTTACAGAAGGTCCCCGCAAGATTTGATTCCGATTTTTCTCTCAGGTAGGAAGCATATACTTCCAATTAGAGAGCATAAATCAGATTTCAACTTGTGGGTTTTGAAGTGAAATGGATGGGGTATATATAGGATTTCTAGAACCGTTAAGATCGTTCCTCGAAAACTGAGCTTTGATCTGGACCTTACATGTGTGCCCATGGTTTTCTAAAACCATGGGAGCCCCTAATGTGGACTATGTTCATTGAATACCAGCCCATGGTTTTGCAAAACCATGGGTGAAAACCATCACACTTCAAAATGGACTAGGTTCATTGAATCTCCCAGAAATTTCAAAAATGGTCCCTACACTTGTAAAACATGATTTTTTTGGCACTTTTCAGCCCCGTTAACCCCATTTCAAGGATCTAAAATAAAGTTAAAGTTTAGGGAACTTAAAATATGCTCAAAAACATCTCGGATGTCGGTTCGTTTGGTCGTACGGTTGCGTTATTCGCTTAATTACGACGGAAGTCGTAACGAACGCAAAAACGATCCAAATTAAGTGACGAATGGAGAAGGTAAAGGTAAGTGAGTAGTGAGATTGGATCTGAATTTTTACCTGAAGAATTCTCCTATTTATAACCGAGAGTTTTGGGAGGGAAAATCTGTTATTGAAAAGATAACGGAAGATGCTAACACCGTAGCGGTTATCTTTCCTTCCGTTAAGTTGCTTTGATCTGACGTGAGTGCACACGGATCACGACTTGATCTACGGTTGGGGAATTGCCACGTAGAAAGTGGTTTGAGTGGAGATCATTCTCCAATTACATGCTATCGTGGTGATTTCAGGAATGTTTGTGATGATGACACGTGTCTAGACGGTTATAACTGTCTGGGTGGTGCACGATCATATTTCTTCTAGAAGGATACTGTTGTAATCTAGTGTGACACCTTATGGTGTGCACACAGCTGAATAGATCCCAAGTCTGGGTAAAATAATATCGAAGGATACTGTTGTAATCTAGTGTGACACCTTATGGTGACACCTTATGGTTTCTGCCCAGCATGCTCAGTCGCGGCCCACAACACAGACAGACATATCTGTCGTGGCTCGCCATTTAAGTACAGGTCAGACTTTTTAGTTTTGTCATATTTAGTCCTTGTAGCTCCGAAACTTGTTTTTCGACGCGTTTAACCCCCGTTAACCCAATTTCAAGGCTCTACAAAGCATAGGGTACTTGAAATATGCTTGGAAACATCACAGATGTTGGTTCGTTTGGTCGTACGATCGCATTTTTCGGTTAATTTCGACGAAACTCGAACGGACGCGAAAAAGATCCAAATTATGTGACGAATGGTATTTTTGTATTCCCATCACTAAAATACAATATTCTAGTGATTACAAAAATTTTTGGATGTCCGGATATTGTCACACCCCGACCGCGTAAAACAACAAAAAGCGGCAGAAACGTCGGGGAGTGTAGCAACAGAATTATTGTTTCACACCCATGGCAATTAAATTTTTGTTTTATTTTTTAACAAAAAGGGGGTTACATTGTCTTAAACAAAAGAAACAAGAGTACATAAAATTATTTAAACTAATCTTGCTTCTTTTATGTCACTAAGGCCCGAGTCCACCCTTGTGTATCCTGATCAAACCTATGTATCAGCTCCTGAAAACACACGTGAAAATAGGTACGTTAGCATAAAAATGCCTGTGGATACATAGTTTTGTTAAAAAAAGGATTCATGACTTAAGTTTAAAGAAATGTTTAATAAAAGTTAGTCATGAATCTTGTAAAGTGTTTTCTTTTATAAATCATACAATAAGCGATAAGAAAATCAGATGATATATAAAAGAAGATGTATAATTAAATAAGTAACCAAGTAAAAATGAGTTTGTATAAAATAAGCTGTTTGTAAAACAATGTTTATTGGAAAATGTGTTATCTGTGTAAAATGTAATATGTCTAAACTGAAATGGTTTAAATAACGCAACGATATGTAATATTATAAAAGCACTTATATATAGGAAGTACCAGTGGCGTATCCAGCATGCTTTTATCATATTACACACGCCTCGTTACTTAAATCACTTACCCAAACAAACCACCAAAAATGTCTTGTTTAAACCAATTGTCAAATGTTTATGTGTAAACCATATCTATTGTCAAATGTAAATCATGTAATGTGTAAACCATGTCTATTGTCAAATGTAAATCATGTAATGTGTAAACAAATGTCATGTATGGCAAGTAAAAAAAGACTACTTAAACCATATGTAAAAATGCATAAAACAATGTGTTTGAATAAATCAAAAGTTATGTTTTGTAAAACAAATGCATGCCTTACTGATACAAACATCTATGCGGTGTTGAAACTACATACATTCAAGCTTGCGACTGTGGCGACAAACCCTTAAACAAATTAAAGGTTTATCTGAATTATGTATATTGGATTCAGTCATTCCTTCCACCCAAACAAACCTAGGATTTCAGGAACGGGAGTTGTCAATTCCTATGATACCATTACTTACTACCAAGCGGCATGGCCAATGTTAATGAACGTATTTTTGTCCCATTTAAACAAACCAAATGTCATACCAAATGTAAGCATGTGATGTAAAACAATGTACTAAGTATGCACTAAATGAACATACATAGCATGAAAGGTGATGTAAAACAATGTACTAAGTATGCACTAAATGAACATACATAGCATGAAATGTGATGTAAAACAATGTACTAAGTATCCACTAAATGAACATATATAGCAAAAACACTTGTAAAATCATGTAATGTACGTGTACTAATGAACATAGCAAGTATGAGTTATGAAATCATGAAAAAAACACGAAAGTAACAAGTAGGCACATGTGTTTCACCCCAAAATGTTTGAAAAACAGTAAAAGAGGGAACTATGTACTCACTTGAGATTGCTCAATAGTCTTTGGATAAAAACCAAGCAATGCTAGAAAGATCACGGAATCAATCGGCACCTAATATAGGTAACTACGTAAATAAACCGGACCTAAATCGGAGGATCGGATAAAATGAGGTTTCGTAAACCAAATGAGTATAGGAACTCATTTAATATGGTTTAACAAAGCCTACATTCTAAAACAGAACCTATCCTAAGTGCTTACGACCCATTACGACTCGTTTAGGTAGCTTACGCTACTTTAACGCGTCATTCGCGTAAAACGCGTTCGGACCGCCTAACTAGTCCTATGACAAGTATTATATGCCTTAACATATCTAATAATGTTGCCTATTAGTTTAGATGTCAAAATTTAAGTTACATATGCTTAAAATGAATTTATGCGCAAAAAGGGCATTTTGGTCATTTTCCTAAGGCATATAAACTACCTATCATACAACTAACTAAATGTAGTGACCATAATGTTTTTGGTCGGATCCTAATGATCGACCAAATGGATAGGGTTCAAAAGTCTAAGCGGTTGTTTAGACCGCTTACCTTACGACCCTATATAAGTACTAAACTAAAAGTGACGAGTTAAACATGTTAAAACATGTTTAACGAAGTTAGAAAACAAGTTTGATATCAAAACAAAGGGTTTTGATACCCAAGAAAAGTTTGGTTGAAAAATACGCAAGAATACGCATTTTGACCGAAACTTATGACTCGTCACTACGCCTAAATAACGTGGTAATCAGTAGGTATAGTCACAAAGGACTATGACCATCTTGATTACGCTCACGTTGCGAAGTTTAAACGAACTTCGTGTTGACCATTAACTGGTCAAATCAGAAAGTCAAACACTGTTGGACTTTCGTGCTAAAAACGCATAAACGCACGAAAGAATACTTACAAGAGGTCCAAGCAATGGGGATTTGATCAAAAATTTCTCGGCTATTAATGTTTTTAGGCTTCAACTTAGATAAATAAGATCAAAGTGTGGGTTGCAAATAAAAAGCTTGGGATTTATATAGTTTCAGGTAACCGTTAAGATCATTCCTCGTTAAACGAGCTTCGATCTGAGTCGTACAAGTGTACCCCCTGTTTTAGAAAACCATGGGCACCCCAAAACAAGCCCCTAGACTTGATAAAACCATTTGCAAACCCAGGAAACAGCTGGAACAAGCTGTAACCAACTTTCTGCTGTTCTGGGGGTCGTTCGCGCCCCGCGTACGAGACAGACAAATATTACACGACCCGCGACCGCCTGGAGTTACAGCAACAGTTTTGAAAGTTGCAACTTTGGTCGCTTCAAGCTATTATGCCCACTTTCGACACGTTTAAGGCCCGTTAAGCCATTTTCAAGGCTCTACAATGATGCCTAAGCATAGGGACATGAAACATGCTCAAAAATATGTTAGATGTCGGTTCGTTTGGTCGTACGATCACGTTATTCGGTTAATTACGACGAAACACGAACGAACACAAAAAACGATCCAAATTACGTGACGAATGGAATTCTATCATCCCAATCACTAAAATAAAATATTTTAATGATTACATAAATTTTTGGATGTCCGGATGTATTCAGAACGTAAGATATGCGTGAAAATGCAAACTTATGCACTTTTTGATGCTTTTAGTCCCTAAATGACCAAAAAGTTTATTTTAGCATACCGAACCCCTCAAATCCTATTTCTAAGCTATATAAAGGATGTTTAGGGTATGTTTAACTTATGATCAAGTTCCAGAATGTTCGTTACACTACGAATCGGCATACTTTCGCAGTTTGTCAAAATTAGTCCCTGTAAGCGAATAAACTTGATTTTGCCATAGCAAAGCCTTCAAAACTTATTTCTAAGTTATGTAAAGGTTATTTAAGGTATGTTAAGCATAAATTGATGTTCCAGAGTGTTTATTGCGTTAAACTGATTACGTTTACGCATCGGTTTGCGTATAACTCTCAAGAAAGCGACATAGAGTTTGAAATTGATCAAAAATCAAAACATGCAAAGTGTCAAACATAAATAAACAAACATTGGGATCAAATAACATTGTTTTATTGATAATTGGACTGTTAAAGGTTTATACAATGATTACAAGCACAGATGTCATAGTCTCCCTACTTGTGAAAATTTCGTCCCGAAATTTATTTAGAGGAAACTTGTGAGAAAAGATGTAGATATTTCGCGTTCAATTGATCTTCACGTTCCCAAGTAAATTCTGGTCCACGTTTAGATTCCCAGCTATCACTGACCAATGGAATGAGCTTGCGTTTGAGCCATTTGACTTCACGGTCCATGATTTCCACAGGCTTCTCAACAAAATGCATCGTGTCATCAACACGAATCTCATCAAGTGGAGGTTCTCATCAGCTAAACACTTCTTGAGATTGGACACGTGAAAGGTTGGATGAACATTTCCAAGTTCAGGAGGTAACTCAAGTCTGTAGGCTACCTTACCGATTCTTTCGACGATCTTAAATGGTCCAACATTTCTAGGTGCAAGTTTTCGTCTCTTTCCAAATCTGATCACACTTTTCCAAGGTGAAACCCTAAGTAGAACGTGATCACCGACTTAAAATTCCAAAGGCTTGCGTCGTCGATCCGCGTAACTCTTTTGACGGCTTCGAGCTGTCTGAAGGTTATCGCGAACTTTCTTAACCTTATCTGTTGTCTCTAGAATGAGGTCAGGTCCAGTAAGCTGAGCCTCACCGATCTCATTCCAGCAGACTGGTGAACGACATTTTCGACTATAGAGAGCTTCGAAATGAGCCATGTTGATGCTGGAGTGATAACTATTGTTGTAGGAGAATTCAATCAACGGAAGATACGAATCCCAACTACCACCAAAATCGATCACACAAGCTCTAAGCATATCCTCCAAAGTCTTGATTGTTCTTTTAGATTGGCCATCTGTTTGCGGATGTAAGCTGTGCTCAAATTAAGTTGGGTTCCCATAGCAGATTGCATAGTTCTCCAAAAACGAGATGAGAATTGTCACAACCACGACCCTACCTTGGACGGAAGCCGCGAGCAGTCAAGTGGTACCGGTGGTTATTTTAAAAACATTTTAGCGGAAATGTTCATCAGGACCGTGAGTTAGGAAAAATATCAGAGTTTAGAAAACACCGGATTTTATTTATTAAATAGATGGGATAAAACCCATGTTTTACAAAGGTAGCTTTAATAAGGGATAAACCCGAATATATGAAACCATGTTTTCTTAATTTAATTTAATTGAGAAAATAAGCCACGTCTTTAAGCCTTTCAGTGACGTATCATCACTCTTATTCCAGTCTACTGTAATTACCTGAAACACGTTTTAAAAACATTTGGTCAGCAGGAAATACTTGTCACACCCCGACCACGTAGAACATACAAAACGTGGCGGAAACGTCGGGGAGTGTTGTAACAGAATCAATTGTTTCAAATCCATGGCAAATGAAGTTTCGTTTTATAAATCAAACATGAAAGTTTACATTGTCTGAACAAGAATCAAAGTGTACATAACATGAATTAACTAGTTCTTGTCTCGTTTTAAGTCACTAAGGCACAGGTCCGCCTAAGTATGTCTTGATAAGTCCTATGCATCATCTCCTGAAAACACATGTGAAAATAGGTACGTCAGCATAAAAATGCCTGTGAGATACATTGGTTTTGTGAAAACGGAATTCATGACTTGAGTTTGAGAAAATGTTTAGTCATGAACCTCGTATTTTGCTTTGTCTTGTAAATCATTTGAAAAACGGTAAGATCAAATGATATGTATAAATAAGAGAACAATGCCTGGTTAACTGAATAACCATGTAAAAAGAGTTTGTATAAGATTTGTTGTGTGTAAATCAATGTCTCGTGAAAAGTGTGTTATTTGTATAAAATGTCATATGTCTCAAATTGAAATGATTCAAATAACGCTACGATATGTTAATACCATACAAACACTTATATATAGGAAGTACCAGCGGCGTATCCACCATGCTTGTATCATATTACACACGCCTCGTTACTTAATCACTTACTCAAACCAAACCATCAGAATGAAATGTTTGACAACGGTAGAAATGTTCATGTATAGTTAAATGTCTATTGTCAAATGTAATTCATGTCAATGGATACAACTGGTTTACACGGTTCAATGGTTACAGACGGTTCATGAAATCAAAAGGGGTAAGACGGTTCACATAGTCAAATGGTTACAACGTTTCAAAATGTAGGGTAATGTGTTCATATGCTGGATGAGCATATGCAACAGAAATGCAATGTGAAACAATGTACTACGTATGCACACAATGGGCGTACGTAGCATGAAATGTATTGTAGAGTACAACGGTTCAAAATATAGTATACTGTGTTCATATGCTGGATGAGCATATGCAACAGATATGCAGTGTGAAACAATGTACTACGTATGCACACAATGGGCGTACGTAGCATGAAATGTATTGTAGAGTACAACGGTTCAAAATGTAGAATAATGTGTTCATATGCTGGATGAGCATATGCAACAGATATGCAATGTGAAACAATGTACTACGTATGCACACAATGGGCGTACGTAGCATGAAATGTATTGTAGAGTACAACGGTTCAAAATGTAGAATAATGTGTTCATATGCTGGATGAGCATATGCAACAGATATGCAATGTGAAATAATGTACTAAGTACGCACACAATGGGCATACATAGCATAAACACAATGAAATCATGTACTATATATGTACTATCGAACATAGCAGTATATGATGTGAAAACCGGAAAGCATGAAAGTAGCAAGTAGGCACATGTGTTTCACCCCAAAACAGTTTGGAAAACAGTAAAAGAGGGGTTCAATGTACTCACCTGAGATTGCTTTGAATTCCTTGTATAATAACCAGATAATGCTAGAGGTCACGGGATATCAAACGGCACCTAATAGGTAGCTATATTAATATACCGGACCAAAATCGGAGGGTCGGATAGTATGCGGGTTCGTAAACCAAACGAGTATGGAGACTCGTGTAATATGGTTTAACAAAGCCTACATACTAAAATGAAACCTAACCTAAGTGCTTACGCCCCATCATGACCCGTTTAGGTAGCTTAGACTACCCTAACGCGTCGTTCGCGTAGAACGCGTCTGGAACGCCTAACATCGTGACCACAAGGTATAACCTCGGAAGGTTATAGCTATGGTCACCTAATGTGTTTGGTCGGATCCTAAAGATCGACCAAATGGGTCGGGTTCGAAAGTATAAGCGATGGTTTAGATCGCTTACCTTACGACCCTATATAAGCACTAAACTAAAAGTGACGAGCTAAGCATGTTAGAACATGCTTAACTAAGTTTAGAAAACAGGTTTGACATCAAAACAAACGACTTTGATGCTCACGAGTAGTTTGGTTACAAAATATGCAAGAATGCACATTTTGGCCGAAACTACGACCCGTCACTGAGCCTAGTTAACGTGGTGATCAGTAGGTATAGTCACTACGGACTATAACCATCGTGATCACGCTCACGTTATGAAGTTCCATGAACTTTGCATCGACCATAAGCTGGTCAATGCAGAAAGTCAACAAAACGTTGACTTTCGGACTCGAAAAGCGATAAAAGAGCGAAAGAAGACTTACGGAAGGTCCCCGAGTGCTAATCTAGATCAAATAGCTCAGGTATGGAACAATGGTTCCAACTTAGAGCCTTAAGATCAGATTTTGTGGGTTTTTGGAACAAAAGGGGGGGTATTTATAGGAAAAGTGGAACCGTTAGGATCGTTTATCGAATATCGTGCCGCGATCTCGAGCGTACACTTGTCAAATTCTTGTGGTAAGTCAGAACTTGGCCCTTGGCTCCTGATTGGGTAAAAGGGCATTGCCCTTAGATCGAACGAAAGGCCAAACTGCATTAAATGCAAAGATTTTTCTGTCTGACAGTCTCACGCGCCCCGCCTAAGGTTCCCAGATCAGAATTTACAATTTTGGTCCCTGCACTTCAGAAACACGTATTTTGGCCCATTTTTGGCACGTTTAAGCCCCGTTAACCTCATTTCAAGGCTCTAAGATGAAGTTAAAGTGTAGGGGACATGAAATATGCTCAAAAATATTCCGGATGTCGGTTCGTTTGGCCGTACGATTGCGATGTTCGCTTAATTACGACGGAATGCGCATAAGCGCGAAAGACGATCCAAATGACGCGACGAATGGATTTTTCTCATGCCCAACACTAAGGCATAATATAAGGATGCTTACATAAATTTTTGGATGTCCGGATGTATTCAGAACGTAAGTTATGCGCGAAAGTGCAAACTTGTGCACTTTTTGACACTTTTAGTCCCTGAATGATCCAAAAGTTTGTTTTAGCATACCAAACACCTCAAAGCCTATTTCTAAGCTATGTAGAGGATATTTAGGGTATGTTTAACTTATGAACATGTTCCGGAATGTTCGTTACAGTTCAAATTGGCATACTTTCGCAGTTTGTCAAGTTTAGTCCCTGTAAGCGAATTAACTTGTTTTTGCTATACCCAAGCCTTCAAAACTTATTTCTAAGTTATGTAAAGGTTATTTAAGGTATGTTGAGTATATGTTGATGTTCCGGAGTATTTGTCGCATTAAACTGAGTACGTTTACGCACCAGTTTGCGTATAATGCTCTAGAAAGCAATGTAGAGTTTGAAATTGAACAATAATTGATATGTGCAAAACATACACATATTTATACAAGATCCCAAGTATGAAATACAATATTTCATCGGCTTGGTATTTGTTTGATGGTCGCGGTGACACAGGTGTCACAGTCTCCCCTACTTTAGGAAATTTCGTCCCCAAATTTATTCGTAGGAGTCTATTTGTGAATTTGCCAAATAACCACCAATGATATGTAAGGCAATATCTTGTCATTTCCTTAACGGTCATTCTTCCGAAACGAAAATGAACAGACGGGTCATTTTCAATGGTTGCTTCATCAGAATTGGAAATGAAGGATTACACAACGGATATTCATTTCCTCAACGGATAATCTTCAGAAACGAAAATGAACAAACGGGGTCATCTTCAACGGTTGCTTCCTCAGAGTTGGAAATGAAGTATTACACAACGGATATTCATTTCCTCAACGGATAAATCTTCAGAAACGAAAATGAGCTAACGGAGTCATCTTCAACGGTTGCTTCCTCAGAGTTGGAAATGAAGGATTACACAATGGATATTCATTTCCTCAACGGATAATCTTCAGAAACGAAAATGAACAAACGGGGTCATCCTCAACGGGTATTCTTCAGATTTGGAAATGAAGGATAAACGGGTATTCATTTCCTCAACGGATAAATCTTCAGAACGAAAATGAACAAACGGAGTCATTTTCCTCGACGGGTATTCTTCAGATTTGGAAATGAAGGATAAACGGATATTCATTTCCTCAACGGATATTCTTCAGAAGTGAAAAATGAATAGCTAGTTCATTTTTCCTCAACGGATGCTTCATCAGAATTGGAAATGAATAGGGTTAACTCTAGACACATGACAGAACTTGCTGTGATTTCTGTGCACTAAATTCCATAATTATGTATGCATCCATAATTACGTAATCCCTTGCACAGTCTGCACAGTTTGTTTTGTAATGTTTTGGGGAAGGATATCAAACTTGTGACGAGGGTGACTAGACTTCCATCGGTTCCTTTTAATTAGATCGACAGGGGATCCTCTTGGTTAGGCCACCAAGGAGTCCTTTCAGCTATATCTTCACATGATATCCCTAACCAGATTTTTGGATGAATCTGTTTAGCTAGACCACTCAAGGGGTCTAATTATGAAGTAGTACTTTATAATCCGAGGGACTTAACTATAACATAGAAGTCCATTGAGGATTTTAAGTAATACCTTTGGGCATCCTACTATGAATCTCTTGTACACGGATATGTAAGATTCTACAAAGATTTGGATAACATAATTTGGATCACACAACAATACATAAGGAAACACATAAGCACATAGTCACATAATTGTTTAATTTGATCATAATTTGTTATTAACTTGTTATCGATTGAATACGGATATGGAAACCTGTCGACGGATCTCAATGTTCACTGGAATCTATCTGAGAAGATAGAAAGATCTCCCAAAATTCGATTTTTGATTACAAGGAATCACCACATTCGAATGAAGGTATACAACAATTAAAGACTTACGGGAAATTCCTAGGTACCCTATTAAGGATTTATAGTGGTACCTTGGGTATTCGTCTTGTGTTGTAACCTGCGCCTTGTACTTCGTTTCCTTAGAATAAACGGGTACTTAGGAATTCCGTGGAAGACACAAGCGATTATAGAATGGGAGAATTTTGGGGGTAGTTTGTTCTTCAAGGAATACGGTTCCTTGATTGTCGGTATTGCAAGGGATATGTCGTTTATACATGCAACCATAGAAATACATTGCAATGTAAATGAAAGATTTATTTATAAGCAATGATATCAACTGTTCCTTGGATCTTGACAACAAAAGAAACTTAATACATAAGACATGATTATTTCTAAACGATGTTGTCTTCTAGTCAGTCGGGTGATCATCCTTGTGCTGGATTTGCATTAGCAAGCTTTGGGCAATTTCTTCGGAAATGACCCATCTCGCCACAGTTGAAACAAGAACCTGGTAGGAAACGACCTTGAGCGGGATTGTTGCCAGCTTGGTTTGGTGCAGCTGTAGCTGGGCAGATTCTTGTTGTATGGCCTATGAGTCCACAAGTTTGGCATTTGCGGCACTGTACATTGGCGTGATGATGGAGGCTACATTGGTTGCACAAGGGTGCAGTTCCATTGTATGGTTTTCTAGCAGGGGGTTGAGCTGGTTGGTTGGGGACGGCTTGACCATTGTGAGCGACCACGGCGAAGTTCTGAGAAGCCTTTCGCTTCCTTGACTTCTTAGGAGATTCAGTCTGTTCATCCATGGTCTTTGATTCCTCGATTGGGTTCGATTCCCCGGCCGATTTCTTGTCACCTTTTCGAAAAAGTTTATGCTTTCTGATCTGCGATTCAGTCAAGGTTGCAGATAGCTCAATGGCCTGACGGAGTGTGGTAGGGTTGCTACCAGTGACAATGTCTTGTACCGAGTCAGGCAGGCCGTCGATGTACCTTTCGATAGCCTTGTCGAGTGGGGCGACCATAGTCGGGCAAAGTAGACTCAACTCCTCAAACCTATCAGTATATGCCCTGTGTTCGCCACTATCTTGTTTCAAATCATCAAACTCCTTCTCCAACGCTCGTTGTTCATGACGAGGACAAAACTCTCTCATCATAAGTGCTCTCAGTTCAGCCCATGTTTGTGCTAGAGCAACATCTGCACCACGGTCTCTCATTACCCCGTTCCACCATGTAAGAGCCCTCTTCTGAAACACACTCGAAGAAAACTCGACCTTGCGATTTTCCGGACACTGCACGTGGCGAAAGGTATTCTCGATGCTCTCGAACCATTGGAGAAGCCCAGTTGCTCCCTCAGAACCACTAAACTTGAGTGGTTTAGCCGAGTTAAAGTTCTTGAAATTGCATGTACCATTGTTGTTGTTGTTGGCTTGGTTCCATTGAGCAAAGAGATTTGGGAATTGAGCAGCCATCTGCTGCGCAATAATTTCTGCCAGCTCGGCAGTTGCTATCTGGTGTTCGCGTCGAGGAGGCATTCTAAAAGAGGAAAACATGAAAGGAAACAAATAAAATGGTATTGGGTAAGAATAGGATGTTACAATCACTGACCATAATCACGGTTGATGGTCACTTGTTTGAATCATGAAGCAAACAAATAACACCAGGGCTGAATCAAAGCAAATAGATCCTCATAGTGTATCGCGAAGACATGCTTACCTATAAGTGGACACTCACCCCAAGAGTTCCCAGGTAAGAGTGACTGGTCCGATTATGCGGATTTGTACGAACACTCTAACCTTAGACAGAAAACCCAGGGTACAGGCATTCACCCTTCCAGTTCGCACGTGTTCACACTATTTAGGACCCAAAACTTTGACGGGAGTTTTGAAAATTCAAAGGGGTTCAAAACCTTATAACAAAGGGTTCAAAACCTTACAATAGAGGGTTCAAAACCTAGTAATCAATCATCCTAGAACAGATGATTAGCTTTCAAGGCGGTTTTGAAATTTATGTTCTTGTTGTGGTCATCGCCTAAGGGTAGGTGACGGTATTGTTTTGTGACTAAACGCAAGTAAACTCGCGTTAGGTTCCTAGGAAGGTTATAGACTAGGTCAAAGCATTACTAATAACCTAATTCCCTATAACCATTGGCTCTGATACCATCTTTTCTGTCACACCCCGACCACGTAGAACATACAAAACGTGGCAGAAACGTCGGGGAGTGTTGTAACAGAATCAATTGTTTCAAATCCATGGCAAATGAAGTTTCGTTTTATAAATCAAACATGAAAGTTTACATTGTCTGAACAAGAATCAAAGTGTACATAACATGAATTAACTAGTTCTTGTCTCGTTTTAAGTCACTAAGGCACAGGTCCGCCTAAGTATGTCTTGATAAGTCCTATGCATCATCTCCTGAAAACACATGTGAAAATAGGTACGTCAGCATAAAAATGCCTGTGAGATACATTGGTTTTGTGAAAACGGAATTCATGACTTGAGTTTGAGAAAATGTTTAGTCATGAACCTCGTATTTTTCTTTGACTTGTAAATCATTTGAAAAACGGTAAGATCAAATGATATGTATAAATAAGAGAACAATGCCTGGTTAACTGAATAACCATGTAAAAAGAGTTTGTATAAGATTTGTTGTGTGTAAATCAATGTCTCGTGAAAAGTGTGTTATTTGTATAAAATGTCATATGTCTCAAATTGAAATGATTCAAATAACGCTACGATATGTTAATACCATACAAACACTTATATATAGGAAGTACCAGCGGCGTATCCACCATGCTTGTATCATATTACACACGCCTCGTTACTTAATCACTTACTCAAACCAAACCATCAGAATGAAATGCTTGACAACGGTAGAAATGTTCATGTATAGTTAAATGTCTATTGTCAAATGTAATTCATGTCAACGGATACAACTGGTTTACACGGTTCAATGGTTACAGACGGTTCATGAAATCAAAAGGGGTAAGACGGTTCACATAGTCAAATGGTTACAACGGTTCAAAATGTAGGGTAATGTGTTCATATGCTGGATGAGCATATGCAACAGAAATGCAATGTGAAACAATGTACTACGTATGCACACAATGGGCGTACGTAGCATGAAATGTATTGTAGAGTACAACGGTTCAAAATATAGTATACTGTGTTCATATGCTGGATGAGCATATGCAACAGATATGCAGTGTGAAACAATGTACTACGTATGCACACAATGGGCGTACGTAGCATGAAATGTATTGTAGAGTACAACGGTTCAAAATGTAGAATAATGTGTTCATATGCTGGATTAGCATATGCAACAGATATGCAATGTGAAACAATGTACTACGTATGCACACAATGGGCGTACGTAGCATGAAATGTATTGTAGAGTACGACGGTTCAAAATGTAGAATAATGTGTTCATATGCTGGATGAGCATATGCAACAGATATGCAATGTGAAAAATGTACTAAGTACGCACACAATGGGCATACATAGCATAAACACAATGAAATCATGTACTATATATGTACTATCGAACATAGCAGTATATGATGTGAAAACCGGAAAGCATGAAAGTAGCAAGTAGGCACATGTGTTTCACCCCAAAACAGTTTGGAAAACAGTAAAAGAGGGGTTCAATGTACTCACCTGAGATTGCTTTGAATTCCTTGTATAATAACCAGATAATGCTAGAGGTCACGGGATATCAAACGGCACCTAATAGGTAGCTATATTAATATACCGGACCAAAATCGGAGGGTCGGATAGTATGCGGGTTCGTAAACCAAACGAGTATGGAGACTCGTGTAATATGGTTTAACAAAGCCTACATACTAAAATGAAACCTAACCTAAGTGCTTACGCCCCATCATGACCCGTTTAGGTAGCTTAGACTACCCTAACGCGTCGTTCGCGTAGAACGCGTCTGGAACGCCTAACATCGTGACCACAAGGTATAACCTCGGAAGGTTATAGCTATGGTCACCTAATGTGTTTGGTCGGATCCTAAAGATCGACCAAATGGGTCGGGTTCGAAAGTATAAGCGATGGTTTAGATCGCTTACCTTACGACCCTATATAAGCACTAAACTAAAAGTGACGAGCTAAGCATGTTAGAACATGCTTAACTAAGTTTAGAAAACAGGTTTGACATCAAAACAAACGGCTTTGATGCTCACGAGTAGTTTGGTTACAAAATATGCAAGAATGCACATTTTGGCCGAAACTACGACCCGTCACTGAGCCTAGTTAACGTGGTGATCAGTAGGTATAGTCACTACGGACTATAACCATCGTGATCACGCTCACGTTATGAAGTTCCATGAACTTTGCATCGACCATAAGCTGGTCAATGCAGAAAGTCAACAAAACGTTGACTTTCGGACTCGAAAAGCGATAAAAGAGCGAAAGAAGACTTACGGAAGGTCCCCGAGTGCTAATCTAGATCAAATAGCTCAGGTATGGAACAATGGTTCCAACTTAGAGCCTTAAGATCAGATTTTGTGGGTTTTTGGAACAAAGGGGGGGGTATTTATAGGAAAAGTGGAACCGTTAGGATCGTTTATCGAATATCGTGCCGCGATCTCGAGCGTACACTTGTCAAATTCTTGTGGTAAGTCAGAACTTGGCCCTTGGCTCCTGATTGGGTGAAAGGGCATTGCCCTTTGATCGAACGAAAGGCCAAACTGCATTAAATGCAAAGATTTTTCTGTCTGGCAGTCTCACGCGCCCCGCGTAAGGATTTGGTAAATCCTTACGCGCCCCGCCTAAGGTTCCCAGATCAGAATTTACAATTTTGGTCCCTGCACTTCAGAAACACGTATTTTGGCCCATTTTTGGCACGTTTAAGCCCCGTTAACCTCATTTCAAGGCTCTAAGATGAAGTTAAAGTGTAGGGGACATGAAATATGCTCAAAATTATTCTGGATGTCGGTTCGTTTGGCCGTACGATTGCGATGTTCGCTTAATTACGACGGAATGCGCATAAGCGCGAAAGACGATCCAAATGACGCGACGAATGGATTTTTCTCATGCCCAACACTAAGGCATAATATAAGGATGCTTACATAAATTTTTGGATGTCCGGATGTATTCAGAACGTAAGTTATGCGCGAAAGTGCAAACTTGTGCACTTTTTGACACTTTTAGTCCTTGAATGATCCAAAAGTTTGTTTTAGCATACCAAACAGCTCAAAGCCTATTTCTAAGCTATGTAGAGGATATTTAGGGTATGTTTAACTTATGAACATGTTCCGGAATGTTCGTTACAGTTCAAATTGGCATACTTTCGCAGTTTGTCAAGTTTAGTCCCTGTAAGCGAATTAACTTGTTTTTGCTATACCCAAGCCTTCAAAACTTATTTCTAAGTTATGTAAAGGTTATTTAAGGTATGTTGAGTATATGTTGATGTTCCGGAGTATTTGTCGCATTAAACTGAGTACGTTTACGCACCAGTTTGCGTATAATGCTCTAGAAAGCAATGTAGAGTTTGAAATTGAACAATAATTGATATGTGCAAAACATACACATATTTATACAAGATCCCAAGTATGAAATACAATATTTCATAGGCTTGGTATTTGTTTGATGGTGGCGGTGACACAGGTGTCACAATACTGGTGAGTTCATTCATTTTTGTACAAAATGACACATTGTTATATTTTACAGCATTAAGAGTTTTTACATTTGCTCTTTCAAGATTGGCAAAGACTTAATCACAGCAATTATAACTTTGTTATAATTTACAGCATTAAGGGTTTTTATATTTGCCCCTATCTTATAATTAGCTGGTTCAGCTGTCGCTCAACCGAATCTATGACTGTGGACATATCACTAATTGGGCTCGCCGACCTAAAGTGATAAATCGTTAGTCGTAATGTGCACAAAAACCCCACATACTGCCAGTAATTAAAGATTAGCAAAGACTTAATCACTGCAAAGTATAACTGGAAAACATTTAGGGTTTTGTAAAGCAATTTGATAAAAAGAGAATGACTCACATTGTTAGCATATAGTCTTGTGTAAACAAGCATCTTGATTCTAAGCATTTACTTTATAGTTCTGAATCTTCTGACGATTGAGCATCTATTTTGATTGTAAGTGTATAATGCAGAATTTCGGGTAGTTAAACGTTTAATTTAACAGAGTGGAATATGTATTAGTGTAAAACCACATCAAACCTAACGACGGTCACGAGATCAGAACCTTAACGAAATTCACAAGGTATAGTCTTGTTTAGACAACACTTTGGCATTCGTTTCAGAACGAAATTCACAAAGTATAGTCTTGTTTAGACAGCACTTTGGCATTCGTTAGTTGGTTCCCGAATTGATCGGACATAATATCGCATCGGTGATTATTGGTTAGAACACCAACGTATAGAGAGAAGAATAGAAGAAATGAGCAAACAAAAATGAATCCTAAGGTTCCTATTTATAGCTAGGAAATATGAAATTTCCAGGAAGTTTCCTATATACTTTTCTAGGAAGTTACCTACACATTTTCTATGAAGATTCCTACCCACATATATGTGTGTGTGTGTGTGTGTATATATATATATATATATATATATATATATATATATATATATATATCCTCTTACACCTTCCTAGCACCTTCCTTTGATATTATCTATCTCATATATATTTATTTTCATGTATATCTATCTAGGTGTTTAATTTTAAATAAATTTTACTTAGCTTAACTAATCCTGCTTAATTAATCTTGCTTAGCTTAATTAATCTTGTTTAGCTTAATTAATCTTGCTTAATTAATCTTTCTTAGCTTAATTAATCTTGCTTAGCTTAATTAATCCTGCTTAGCTTAATTAATCTTGCTTAATTAATCTTATTTAACTGGTTAATTAATCTTACTTAACCGATTAATTAACCTTAACGGTTTAATCAAGTAATTTACTTAGCCGATTAATTAAATAATGTAACTAGCTGATTAATTAACTTACTTAGCTTACTTAACTGCTAAGTTTCCTTTCGTGTTAAGTTTCCTTAGCTATTAACTTTGTTCTTAATTTCTAAGTTTGATATACTAGTTTAACGGCTTCCTGATTACGAGTTCTAATGCTAGATACAATGGAACTCGTATTAGCGTATTAACCCAATTCAACTTTAACGATAATCACGAGATCAAAACTCACAACGAATGACAAAGTATAGCCGTATACAGGCAACACTTAAACATCCGTTGGATCAGTTTCAACGATCGGATAGGGTATCGTATCAGTGATTCGAGTTAGTACTCTGATTACGAGCAGAGTTTTAGGGTTTAGGGGTGTTGTGCAAAGAAACAGAGATACGAGAGAGTAAGTTCCACAAAATTTGATCGAACTGGTGCACAGACTTCAGTCCCACTGCTGCCCTCTTATAGCTGATTTTTCGGTCCCCTCGCGTGGCGCGCCGGCCTCCCTTGTCCTTGGCGCGGGGATGGTTGGCCTGGCTTTGGTTGCCACGTGCCCCACGTAGGTCTGACACATGTCGTCTTCGCATGACGCGTGTCCTTAGCCGCGTTTTCGTCCAATCATGCATTTTTCCTTGATTTTCGTGCTGGTGTTTATCACGTATGTTTGGGTCTTGATCCTAAATTGTTTGGTTTATAATTGTGAATCTAATAAGACTATTTCTATGTGATTTAGTTCATCGAACGCCAAGATTCCTTAACCGCTAAATTTTCCAAATTGAATATACAAGTTTCATCGCGAGCACTTCTGGTTTTGATCACATGTTGTCGTTGGGAGTATTTTTGAGGGTTGTACATCCTCCCCACCTTGTTTTAAATCTCGTCCTCGAGATTTATGGAAATTTGGAGGAATATTCTTAATTCGACACTGATCCTAGTTTCCAGGTATACTCTGGTCCTTACTTTGAATTCCACTTTACTTTAACCAGAACCATTTTCCGCTTTGAGATTCTTATCTTTGACTTGTAAGATCTTTCAATGGATTTTTTGTTTACCTTTATATCCTTCCATTTCCTTCGGAAATTTTAACTGATAAGCCACTGGCCTAATCCTTTTAATAATTTCAAATGATCCAACAAATCTCGGGCTTAGCTTTTCTTTCTTACTGAATCTGACTATTCCTTTTTATGGAGAGATTTTTAGTATATTCTTATTCTAATTCTAATGATTTTCCAGTCTAATGGTTTGATAGTTGATTTTCTCATATTTTTGCTTGATAGAATGGATGGTGCCTTCATTCCATAAAGTGTTTCAAATGGGCAACACTAATACTTGAAGGTTAATTACTGAAAATCTTATGGGTGATAATCCCACTTTCACCAATATTTATTGCACATGTACTTAGCACATCTTTTATGTTTTGTAGTGTTCCTTCACACTACATCAAAATAGGCCGGGTTAAAATTTTCCTAGAAATGAGAAGTGAAATGACTATCTTGATAGATTACAGGATTCTTTGTAATGAGACTATTTTGTCTCCACACAACTTAACTAAGTGTCTTATACTAAAGGGTTTCCTTCATTGGTAAGGATTGAGCAGACTTGGTTAGTCAATCCACAATCACCCAGATTGTGTCGTTTCTTGTTTTGGGTAATTTGGTAACAATATCCATAGTTATCAATCTCATTTCCATACTGATGTCATTGAGGTAAACCTAAAGGGTTCTAATGCTTAGCTTTAACTTGCTAATCGATTAAATACTTAGAGACATAACTTGCTATATCTTTTTTTCATTTCTATTTATCAGTAATTTAAACCTCGATACCTCATATTACTTACATGATGTATCAAATACTTAGTTCTATGGGCTTCTTTGAGAATCCTTTCGTGCAAGTTTCCTTGAATAGGTACCTGAATTCTTTATGGAATCACTAATTTCCCTTAGTTCCTTTTTCTGATTCCTTCATTATTTCTTTATAATCCTTCAGCATCATCCTTGATTGTTGTTTCTTGGGTACTCTTTAATTATTTCATTAAATCTATCCGCAATTTAATTTAAGAGCACGTACTTGATTTGGCTTCCTATGAAACTTATGACTTAAACCATTAACTACTACATTATTTTAACTTTATGATATAACAATCGGTGTTGTTCCTCGTCTCGGATGAATTCTAAGTTTCTTCTCACGATCGGGTGATAGTCTAAGTAGATCCTCTGGGAAACATCGTTTGGAATTTCTTTCAGTTCCATGCCTCTAGTGTTAATGAACTCCGAGACCATATACGCTATGTCTTACTTCCGTGCATAACACGCAGCTTTCCTCACAGAGACGAACTTTGTCGGCTGGTCTGTCTTACCTCCTTGTGGTCACTTCTCCCGTTGGCTTGCAAACCCCCAGGAGTCATCGTTTCCATTTGTAGGATCGTTTTACCGACCAAACGAGTCGTTCAGAAGAGTTTATGCTCAATATGAAAGGCGGAAACAGTCTCATCAAGGTCAATTCAGCTAGATATACACATTAACTGTAACACCCGGCCTTCACAGTGTAAACACAAACCCTGTTAACTTCCGTTAACTTATATATTCACTTAGGCGTTGTGGTCAAGTTCAGATAAAATAGGGATCCCAAAAATTTCACATACAATCGCGACACAGTGTTGGTGAACAAAATAGATATAACTTATATAACATTCCCTGCTAAGTGAAATAAGAATAAACTATGTGAAAATTTTCATGTTATGAAAATTACATAAATTTACATGCAACATGACTTTACATGCTATGTGACCTTGTTTGATGTCACACCCCCAAAATCCACACGCGGAGTATCACCGCTTGGGAGCGTGACTGACCAGGATCAAGCCACCAATCATATAGAACATCATAAATAGAAAAAGTAAATGTCATTTAACCAAGCCAATCCATATGAAAGGTGCTCAAAACATAAGTGTAATAACATTGTTTAGCGGAAGCAAATGAGTAAAAGCCCAATCATAAATAAAGTATGTAATGTCATAATGTTTAAATCAAAGCATTCACGATCCTTGTCCACAACGACCGCGGCTCCCAGTGCAAGCTCCATGTATACCTAACGACCTGCAAGGCATGTAACAGAGAGTCAACAACTAGTTGAGGGAGTTCACAGTAAGTAAGTTCGTGATAGTAAGTCTGTTCGTAACATGTGACTCTACTAGGCCGATAGTATGTTCTATTAGTGGGGGCTTCCCATGTTTGCATATACACTAGACTATTCGTAACCATATGTGTTCTTCTTAACCCGAGAACAGTAGTACGTACAAGCTTTACGTAGGTTTTACATAAGTGTCCTTCTTTACCCGAGGATAGTGGTACGCGTGGGGTTTACGTAGGTTTTACGTAGGTTTTACGTAAGTGTCCTCCCTGACTCCGGAAGACAGTAGCATATGAGTGTTTACGTAGGTTTTACGTAAGTGTCCCTCGAAACCTGAGGACAGTGGTAAGTACTTGTTTACGAAGGTTTTACGTAAGTGTCCTGCTTAACCCGAGGACGATGGTAGATAGTCTAGTAACAGTGCAAGTACAGATCTAACCCTTCAACCCCATTCCCAATCCCAGGAATCCCATGCCTTGGTAAGAGTGTGAACTCACCTTGGTTTGCTCGGTATGTTATTGCTTCTAGTGTTAATTAATGGTTAAGTCCGTTACACACGACCTAAGGTACATTGCACATAAATTCGATGTAAGCGTTTACGTTCAATTAGGGTTTACATCCCCTTGATGTCCAAACAGCTGTGTTTCGTGTGATAACTGTGTACAGAATGTCATGGCACAGATTGTTCATACATGCAGTATCCAGTAACAAACAGTATCATGCAGTAACATACACATGCAGTAACATACATACAGTGGTGGCAGGAGGATAAGTGTTTTTCATTCAACATATAACCTGATTCTGTTAACAACTCGGACTGTATAAACATTGACAAAGCTCAGACTACACAAGCATCATGAAATTCGGACAAGGGCATCAAGCATAATACTCAGACAAACAACCCCAAGTGAAACTCGGACCATAACATAAGCATAACTCGGACATATGCTTTCCTTAATCACAAATTCGGACAAGGCTTTCCCTTGTCAAAAATTCGGACGCCCTACCTAGCCACAAAACTCGGACCATTAACATTCAAAAAGTCGGACTAGTACCTCACCCTAAAACTCGGACTACTAAACATCATCACAAGTTCGGACCTTTTACATCATTATAAAGTCGGACCCCCTTATAACTTTATAAAAGTCGGACAAGGTGTTAACATCACAAAAATTTGGACCAATGATCATCACACAAAACTCGGACTCAAGGGCCTTCATAAGTTCGGACCATGTAACACTTCATAAAAGTCGGACTAGATCACCAAAGCATAAAACTCGGACTACATCATCCTCCTATAACTCGGACCTATATAGTAAACAAAGTTCGGATCCCCACACCCTCATGAAGTTCGGACTATCTAACAATCATTCAAAAGTCAGACTAGGGTAAAACTCAGAGTTATCAATCAAGCGTGAATTCCAACACCAGTTTACAGAATCAATGGAACAGTTACATTTACAGGCTACTGGCTACGATCAAAAACCCTAATCTTCATACTTTGGCAATGCTGTAATCAAATCATAATCACACAATTCTAACATATCATGCATCTTAACATCAGGAAATTGATTACACAACTAATCATAACCATTTCACAATAATCAGAACCAATAAACACAGAACCATTACATGTAGAACTAGGGTTTTGCATGAATCACATAATCAAAGATTAACAACAAGAAATCATTGAACAATTACCTTGGATTGATTCCAAATGGATTGAAAGATCAAGATTGATGCAGGAGACTTGTGCCAATGAGAAAGAAGATGATTGCAAGAGAGGGTTGTAGAGAAATCTTGAAGATACGTATGATGCTTTGTGAAATGATTAGGGTTAAGGGTTTTGTTTTATTTTCACAATTAACACTAAACACACTTAACTATTATCTATTACATACTACATGCACAAGACATAAAATTTACAGTTTCATCACCAAATTCATATATTTGTCAATTCTTTTGTGAAACTTTATCAAATCAAAACGTATACAGTTACAAAGCAACAAATTGTGTTAGTAAGCAACTAGACAAACAGTGAACGTGCAATAAATGCGAAAGTGGAATCTCGGAAACTCGAGTTGTCACATTATCCCCAACTTGAAAGAAATTTCGTCCCGAAATTTAGCATGCGGTTACTGAGGAAGCTAGTTAAGTTGTATCGTTTACTGGTTTTCCTGGGGTGTCACATCATCCCCCCGTTGATTTGGAATTTCGTCCCGAAATTCTGTAGTAGCTTCAGCCTCAGCAGTGGTTGCACGGTTTTCGAATAACTGGGGATACTTGAGTTCCATTTGGTCTTCTCGTTCCCAGGTATACTCTGGGCCACGACGGGAGTTCCAACGAACTCGTACAAGAGGTATTCTGGTGTTCTTGAGAACCTTAACGTCTCGGTCCGTGATTTCAACTGGTTCCTCGACGAAGTGCAACTGTTCGTTGATAGTGAGTTCCTTCAAAGGAACTATGAGGGTCTCATCTGACAGACACTTCTTCAGATTCGACACGTGGAAAACATTGTGAACTGCACCGAGTTCAGCTGGTAGGTTTAGTCTGTAGGCTACTTTGCCTATTCTTTCAGTGATTTCGAACGGTCCAACATACCGCGGATTGAGTTTACCTCGTTTACCAAAACGAACCACACCCTTCCAGGGTGAGACTTTGAGTAGCACTCGATCCCTAACTTGGAACTCGAGCGGTTTCCTGCGCTTATCAGCGTAACTTTTCTGACGGTTACGAGCTGCCGCCATGCATTGTCGTATCTGTGCAATTCGTTCAGTAGCATCAACTACCATTTATGGACCTGTGATCTAACTATCCCCCACCTCTGCCCAACAGAGAGGTGACCGACATTTACGTCCGTACAAAGCCTCGAATGGAGCGACCTGAATGCTGGTGTGGTAACTGTTATTGTACGAAAACTCCACTAAAGGGAGATGTTTTTCCCAGCTGTTGCCGAAATCAATAACACACGCCCGGAGCATGTCTTCTAGAGTCTGGATAGTGCGCTCAGACTGCCCATCTGTCTGTGGGTGGTAAGCTGTGCTCATGTCTAGCCGAGAGCCAAAAGATTTGTGCATTGCTTCCCATAATTCTGAAGTGAATCGTGCATCCCGATCCGAAATAATAGAGATTGGCACTCCATGCCTCGAAACAACTTCTTTCAAGTAAACGTCTGCTAAGGTAGAGAACTTGTCAGTTTCTTTGATAGCTAAGAAGTGAGCAGATTTCGTGAGTCGATCTACGATCACCCAAATAGTATCATTCCCACGCTGGGATCTAGGCAGGCCAGTAACAAAATCCATGGAAATTTCTTCCCATTTCCACTGTGGTATCTTGGGTTGCTGAAGTAGGCCTGAGGGTTTCTGGTACTCCGTCTTGACTCTCGCACAAGTCAAACATTTGCCGACGTAAGTTGCTATGTGGGCCTTCATGCTAGGCCACCAGTATGTAGTTCTGATATCGTGGTACATTTTATCCGAACCTGGATGTACCGAGTAGCGAGACTTATGTGCTTCGTCCATAACAAGTTCTCGTAAACCGCCATATAGTGGGACCCAAATGCGTCCTGTTACATAGTAGGCGTCGTCTTCCCTTTGTTCTAATCGTTGCCTTGAGCTGCGTAAGGCTTCAGCCCTTACATTTTCTGGTTTCAATGCTTCTACATGAGCATCTCGTATCTGTGCAGGAAGACTAGACTGAATAGTAAGCTGTAGTGCTCGCACGCGCCTAGGTAAAGTATCTTTTCGACTAAGGGCGTCAGCCACAACATTGGCTTTGCCTGGATGGTACTTGATGGCGCATTCATAATCATTCAGTAATTCGACCCATCGTCGTTGATGCATGTTCAATTCCTTCTGCTTGAAGATATGCTCGAGACTCCTGTGATCGGTGTAAATAGTGCACTTGGTACCCTACAGGTAGTGTCGCCATATCTTGAGCGCGAAAACAACAGCTCCCAGCTCTAAATCGTGCGTCGTGTGGTTCCGTTCATGAACTTTAAATTGGCGCGAGGCGTAAGCAATGACTTTATCCCTTTGCATCAATACACAACCAAGACCCTGAATTGATGCGTCGCAATAGACCACAAAATCATCCGTGCCCTCTGGCAATGATAGAATAGGTGCGCTGCAGAGCCTATCCTTTTATGTATTGAAAAGCCATTTCTTGTGTATTACCCCAACGATAGGTAACCCCTTTCTGCGTCAACAAAGTGAGCGGCTGCACGATCTTGGAGAAGTCTTTAATGAACCGTCTGTAATAACCTGCCAAACCTAAGAATTGGCGTATTTCCGTTGGTGTACGCGGTGCAGGCCAGTTCCTGATCGAATCTACCTTGGATGGATCAACATGAATCCCATCCTTGTTTACCACATGGCCCAAAAAGTGAACTTCACGAAGCCAGAAGTCGCATTTTGAAAACTTAGCGTACAGTTGTTCCTTTCGAAGAAGTTCCAAGATAAGTCGTAAGTGCTGCTCGTGTTCCTCCTGACTCTTGGAGTAGATCAGAATGTCATCAAAGAAAACAATCACGAACTTGTCTAAATAAGGTTTGCACACCCTGTTCATAAGATCCATGAAGACTGCCGGTGCGTTCGTTAACCCGAATGGCATGACTAGAAACTCGTAGTGGCCGTAGCGAGTTCTGAATGCTGTCTTAGAGACGTCCTCATCCCGGGCTCTCAGCTGATGGTAACCTGACCTCAAGTCTATCTTGGAGTAGTAACTCGACCCTTGTAACTGGTCGAATAAGTCATCAATACGTGGTAGAGGATAGCGGTTCTTCACTGTGACCTTGTTCAGTTCGCGGTAGTCTATGCACATCCTGAAAGTTCCATCTTTCTTCTTCACAAACAGTACTGGAGCTCCCTAGGGCGAAGAGCAAGGACGAATAAAGCCCTTATCCAAGAGCTCTTATAGCTGCTTGGATAATTCTTCCAGTTCGGTTGGAGCTAATCGATACGGTGCGCGAGCTATAAGTGCTGCTCCTGGAGCTAGCTCGACTTGAAATTCGACCTGGCGATGAGGCGGTAGCCCAGGTAAATCTTCAGGAAACACTTGAGGAAATTCGCGTACAACTGGGATATCCTCTATTCTTTTCTCTTTCGTTGATGCATCAGTAACAAGTGCCAAAATGAAAGTGTGACCCTTTCGTAAGCATTTCTGAGCCTTCAGGAAGGAGA
Source organism: Helianthus annuus (assembly GCF_002127325.2). Lineage (NCBI taxonomy): Eukaryota > Viridiplantae > Streptophyta > Magnoliopsida > Asterales > Asteraceae > Helianthus > Helianthus annuus. The sequence goes on from NC_035441.2 coordinate 68,621,583, forward strand.
TGATGCCAACCACAGCACCACTCTTGTCGCCTTGAACTTCGAGAGGTTGTTTACCAGGACGAGGAATACGAATGATCTTCTCCTTACATAGGATCTCTGCTTGCTACTTGGATAACCAGTCCATACCAACGACGATGTCGAAACTACCCAGAACTATAGGAATGAGGTCGATGGAGAAAGTCTGACCAGCGAGGATAAGATTACAACCCTGAACTATGTGTGTGGCCTCTAGACTCTTGCCATTAGCTAACTCTACGACATGTTTGGTGTTTAGGGGAGTCGGTGCACGTTTTAACATTTGACTGACTTTAAGAGACACATAACTTGTATCCGCACCCGAATCAAACAATACAGTAACGTAAAAGTCGTCAAGAAGAAACTTACCCATAACTACGTTGGGATCATTCCTGGCATCACCCTGCCCCAGCACAAATGCACGACCCCTAGCCTCGTTGCCCTTGTTGTTGTTTCCCCCGTTGTTGTTGTTCCCATTGCCCCGGTTGATGTTGTTGTTGTTGCGATTCTGGTTTTGGTTTAACTCGGGGCAATCACGTTTGAAATGACCTTCAGCACCACACTGAAAACATCCTCGGTTTCCTCGCTGCTGATTTTGCGTTGTTTGTCGTTGCTGCTGATTCTGATTCGCAGGCCGCGGGCTCCTACAATCCTTGGCCTCATGACCCATCTTGAGGCACCTCTGACAGCGACCCTTGTTGCACTGGCCACTGTGGTGTCTGTTACAGTTGTTGCACTTGGGGTGATTTCCCTGGTATCCTTTCTGCCCGCGACTACCAGAAGACTGTTGACCAGGGCTCTGGTATTTATCAGTCTTTCGTTGCTGAATCTGAGACTGAGCTGTAGCTGATCCTTTACTGGAATCCCCCTCCCATTTTCTCTTGTTGTCACTGGGGGTAGAAGGAGTAGCAGAAGTGGTAACGGTAGCAGTATCACTGATGCGCTTAGGCCGCCTGTCTTGTTTCACTGCCTGATCCGTGAGACGATGAGCTAGACGTTGAACATCCTGGATATTGTTATGGTTAGCCGATGTCACATGGCTTTGAATTTCCGGTGCCAGCCCTTTAAGATACAATTCGATAGGCCTGATAGGTGGGTCCACCATAGTTGGACACAGGACGGCCAGCTCGTTTGACCATTTGGTATATGCCTCGATCTCCGACCCTGTCATTTTCAAATTGAAGAACTCCACCTCTAACTTGTGGATGTCGTCTCGTGAACAGTATTCTCTCTTAATCAGCTTTTGAAATCATTCCAAGGGGTGGCGTTAGCAGCTGCCAACCCTAAAATCTGAACTTGCGCGTTCCACCAAGTTAGCGCAATTCCTTCAAGAGTACCGGTGGCGTATTTCACCCTACGAGCCTCAGGGCATTCACACATCTCAAATACCGACTCGAGCTTTTCGAACCGATGGAGGAGTCCCACCGCTCCTTCTGTGCCACTAAACGTGCTAGGACGATAGTCCACGAAGTTCTTGAAAGTACAAACAGGTTGCTGAGCGGGTTGACCTAATGTAAGAATAGGACAAGGTTAAACACAAGAGTTGGTTTAGGAATGTAGGATCTAAAGATCCTAGTATGAGTTATGACTGCAGGGTATACCTCCTGCGTGTGCAGCTGCAAGTGCCGCAGCAACTTGTTCGTTGATAAGAGCCGTCAACTAGGCTTGTGTCAAGTTAATTCGTCCAGCCATGATCTTCATAGCAAACGTAACATAAGTGAGAGAGGTTCGCGAATAGTGCGATGACAGAAGAGAGTAAGCACACAAGTGTTCTCAAGCAATAACAAATAGTGAGCAATGTAATCTAAGCATACCACGAGCAAAGTTCTATGTTATTCTAGCATGTAGGCAATAAACATAAACCTTATTACCTAGGATGTTGAGTCTTGCACGTGGAGCGAGGCGTTGTTGTGGATCGTTGAGCACTGTACTGGTTATAGTCTGGTTTTAATAAAAACGTTTTTCCCTTATTAAAACCGAGTTCTCTATAACCAATGGCTCTGATACCAATCTGTCACACCCCCAAAATCCACACGCGGAGTATCACCGCTTGGGAGCAAGACTGACCAGGATCAAGCCACCAATCATATAGAACATCATAAATAGAAAAAGTAAATGTCATTTAACCAAGCCAATCCATATAAAAGGTGTTCAAAACATAAGTGTAATATCATTGTTTAGCGGAAGCAAATGAGTAAAAGCCCAATCATAAATAAAATATGTAATGTCATAATGTTTAAATCAAAGCATTCACGATCCTTGTCCACAACGACCGCGCCTCCCAGTGCAAGCTCCATGTATACCTAACGACCTGCAAGGCATGTAACAAAGAGTCAACAACTAGTTGAGCGAGTTCACAGTAAGTAAGTTCGTGATAGTAAGTCTGTTCGTAACATGTGGCTCTACTAGGCCGATAGTATGTTCTATTAGTGGGGGCTTCCCATGTTTGCATATACACTAGACTATTCGTAACCATATGTGTTCTTCTTAACCCGATAATAGTAGTACGTACAAGCTTTATGTAGGTTTTACGTAAGTGTCCTTCTTTACCCGAGGACAGTGGTACGCGTGGGGTTTACGTAGGTTTTACGTAAGTGTCCCTCGAAACCTGAGGACAGTGGTAAGTACTTGTTTACGTAGGTTTTACGTAAGTGTCCTGCTTAACCCGAGGACGATGGTAGATAGTCTAGTAACAGTGTAAGTACAGATCTAATCCTTCAACCCCATTCCCAATCCCGGGAATCCCATGCCTTGGTAAGAGTGTGAACTCACCTTGATTTGCTCGGTATGTTATTGCTTCTAGTGTTAATTAATGGTTAAGTCCGTTACACACGACCTAAGGTACATTGCACATAAATTCGATGTAAGCGTTTACGTTCAATTAGGGTTTACATCCCCTTGATGTCCAAATAGCTGTGTTTCGTGTGATAACTGTGTACAGAATGTCATGGCATAGATTGTTCATACATGCAGTATCCAGTAACAAATAGTATCATGCAGTAACATACACATGCAGTAACATACATATACAGTGGTGGTAGGAGGATAAGTGTTTTTCATTCAACATATAACCTGATTCTGTTAACAACTTGGACTGTATAAACATTGACAAAGCTCAGACTACACAAGCATCATGAAATTCGAACAAGGGCATCAAGCATAATACTCAGACAAACAACCCCTAGTGAAACTCATACCATAACATAAGCATAACTCGGACATATGCTTTCCTTAATCACAAATTCGGACAAGGCTTTCCCTTGTCAAAAATTCGGACCCCCTACCTAGCCACAAAACTTGGACCATTAACATTCAAAAAGTCGGACTAGTACCTCACCCTAAAACTCGGACTTCTAAACATCATCACAAGTTCGGACCTTTTACATCATTATAAAGTCGGACCCCCTTATAACTTTATAAAAGTCGGACAAGGTGTTAACATCACAAAAATTCGGACCAATGATCATCACACAAAACTCGGACTCAAGGGCCTTTATAAGTTCGGACCATGTAACACTTCATAAAAGTCGGACTAGATCACCAACGCATAAAACTCGGACTACATCATCCTCCTATAACTCAGACCTACATAGTAAACAAAGTTCGGATCCCCACACCCTCATGAAGTTCGGACTATCTAACAATCATTCAAAAGTTGGACTAGGGTAAAACTACGAGTTATCAATCAAGCGTGAATTCCAACACCAGTTTACAGAATCAATGGAACAGTTACTTTACAGGCTACAGGCTATGATCAAAAACCCTAATCTTCATACTTTGGCAATGCTGTAATCAAATCATAATCACACAATTCTAACATATCATGCATCTTAACATCAGGCAATTGATTACACAACTAATCATAACCATTTCACAATAATCAGAACCAATAAACACAGAACTATTACATGTAGAACTAGGGTTTTGCATGAATCACATAATCAGAGATTAACAACAAGAAATCATTGAACAATTACCTTGGATTGATTCTAAATGGATTGAAAGATCAAGATTGATGCAGGAGACTTGTGCCAATGAGAAAGAAGATGATTGCAAGAGAGGGTTGTAGAGAAATCTTGAAGATACGTATGATGATTTGTGAAATGATTAGGGTTAAGGGTTTTGTTTTATTTTCACAATTAACACTAAACACCCTTAAGTATTATCTATTACATACTACATGCACAAGACATAAAATTTACAGTTTCATCACCAAATTCATATATTTGTCAATTCATTTGTGAAACTTTATCAAATCAAAACCTATACAGTTACAAAGCAACAAATTGTGTCAGTAAGCAACTAGAAAAACAGTGAACGTGCAATAAATGCGAAAGTGGAATCTCGGAAACTCGAGTTGTCACATTTGATACGTGACTTCATGTGCTAGGTGCTTTGCATGATTCATTTTGTGAACTTTTGTGAAACTACGTGTATTTACATATAACAGGAAGGTTATTAACGAATCATATATCTTGGCTTAAATTTCGAGGATGAAATTCCAGATGGAGAGAATGTGACAACCCGTACTCTCGACTTTGATCGTCGAGAGAAGAATATTTTATTGCTATTCTTATTTACTATTATTATTGTTTAAATAATAAATAATCACGTTGAGTTAAACATGCCATTTATCTAATATCCTGAACCGAACGTGTTTACTTTAAATATACATTTGCCGTTATAGTTAATTATTAATTAAATGAGCCAGTTCGTTACACATAATATTTTATGGGTTTATACACGGGCCAGACCCAACACGAATCCCCTACACACAAACCCTACCCTATAATTACCCCTAACCTTTATTCCCTCAATAAAAAAAAAAAAGAAAACCTAATAACACTCTCCATGCAGCCGCACACTTTCACTCCTTCGATGAGACTCCCCGGTGACCAGAATCGATCCCCGGCGTCGCTTGTTCCCCGGTCACCCACAACACCCACTAACCTCCTTTCTTCATATACACCCTACAAACCTCATTCCTCCTCTGCAACTTTCATCAAGCACAAACAATAACCCGCAACCATCTGATTTCGGAGAAGGGGAAGAGATGGCGGAGGTACCCGGTGACCTGTTACAGCGGCAGCGCATCAGTTTCAGTGGCGACAGCCACAGATTTTTTTTTCCAGTAGAATGGTGACGGTGATGTACTTTTGCTGATGATGACGGTGTTATTGGTGGTGGTCGATGGCGGCGTTCGCCGCCGGTGCCACATCGAAAAAGCGGTGGTGGTTGGCCATATTCGGGACGCGCATCAGCTTCGGGTCTTGGTTAATTCAGTTTCAGTTCGGGTCGTGTATCAAGTTCGAGTACAGCAGACTCGGGTTAGATTCAAGATGTGCTCTGTTCGGCTCGAGTCCGGGTCTCGGGTCACACACAACCACTTGTTCTTAACTCACCGGTCAGCGATGTATTACCTTACCTCATAATCATATACGCGTGTTTATTATGGATTTCGATTGAATAATTATGTTCTGTATATAAATGAGATTTGAAAGTGTGATCTTTGAGTAATAAGTGCAACTGTTGAACATTGATGTTTATTGTGAAACTTGGTAGTGCGGTTGTTACTGTTTGATTGTTTAAAATAGATAGAAGATGATATATGTTTAATGTATAGCTTGAACAAGCAAGAAGGGTGTTATGTGATTTGATAAATAGTGGTGTTATGTACGTTCATGATAATAGTGGGCTATGTGAATTGATTGTAATTAATTGATTGCTGTTAATTGGGAATTATTTGTGTGGAATGTTGTAGCCATCACATTCTGTTCGAACCAACATGTTTGATGTTCATTAAAAGTCAAGCGGCCCAATTAAAAACAAGTTTAATGATCTTGGAGGCCCAATAAGCATCTTACAAATTCAGACTTTGATTTCAATGAATGAATATTATCGGTCCAATAAAAACTTGAATGTTCTAACAGTTGTCGGCCATTATTGTGAGTTTAGATAATTACATAAAGATATTCGGTTAAATTTACGATGCATATTTACTTGTTACAATTAGCGTGTGTAGTTGAATGTAAACCAAACCACTTGTGATGTAGTGTGATATGAATATGTGTTGTTTTTTAGAACCAACTGCTCGCTATAATCTACGTAATAATATGCGTGTTGTTTATTTGTAATCTGTGTAATAAATGCAAAGGACACATGTTTTATGTTTACATGAAACTGACTGATATTGGTAACCATTATTGAGAACATGAACATAAATTGTAACGTGCATGAGATTTAACTGCTGGTTATGTGTCCGCTGTTTGTGTAATGTGAATGTGGAATACATGAATTATGTGCATATAATCTGATTACCATTGGTAACTATGCTAGGACATGGTTGACCAACTGTAAACGTAAACAAGTAACTAATCATACCGAGCAAATTGAGGTGAGTTCACACTCTTACCAAGGCATGGGATTCCCGGTGGGTTGGGAATGGTACTTTCATAGCTACTGGTTTACGTACCACTGTCCTCGGGCTGGGAAGGACACCTATAGATACAACTAGACTAGAACACATGGGAAGCCCCCACTAATCTTCGTAAACATGTCTGGGAGGCCACGATACAAATACTAATCTTCGCAAACATGTCTGGGAGACCGCGATACAAATACAGATACAACTAGTCTTGAACACATGGGAAGCCCCCACTAATCTTTGCACACATGTCTGGGAGACCGCGATACGAAATAATACGATACATGGTTTACAAAACGAACAAATGATTTACGAAACGAATACTATAACTAAACAACCAACTGTGAACTCGCTCAACTTTGTTGTTGACTCGTTGTTACATGCCTTGTAGGCCTTTAGGTGCACATCAGTGGAACTTGCTCTCTGAGAAGCTGGAGTGGTCATGGGTCGAGTTACAAGGAAACGCATCGCAAGACTAAAAGCTTATACATGTGGTTTATAAATACAAATCGAGTTTAATACGCTTCCGCTGTAAACTGTGATATATGTTGTAACGTTGTAACACCTTTTGTTGATAAATGAAAGTTTTACTTAAACATACTTATGAGTTCAATGTGATTGGTGGCTAAGATCCTGGTCAGTCACGCCTCCAAGCGGTGGTACTCCACATGTGGATTTTGGGGGTGTGACAGATTGTTATCAGAGCCATTAGTTATAGTGAACTTGGTTTTAAAAAGGGGAAAAACGTTTTTGTAAAACCAGACTATAACTGAACAGTTCTGAAAACGTGAATACGACCATGACACTCAGCTCCAGATTGCAAGGTTCGTCTCTCGTATACTCATTACTGCATGACTAGTGAACACTTACATATGACATTGCATGTGATTGCACGATTAGCACAACAGTATGAATTCATGTCATGGAAGAGTTGTACAACGCCAAGTGTTTGAACACAGACATGGACAAAAAAATGACGTTGATGCAGGATATGTTTAAATGGAGGCTTCAAAATCTTCAACAACAAGAAGCCAATGAAAGTAAAAGTGATGACCTTGATGAAAGACTAGAAGAAGACTCCGAAGAAGAAGACGAAGGAAGTGATGGATACTTCTCAAACAAAGTACCTTCTGACGAGGAGTTTTAATTTTTTTTTTGTTTTCTTTTGTGTAATTTTTTTCAGATAATAAAATACTATATTTCTCCTCTTAGTTTCATAACGCTAAAAAATACCACAAAGAGTCATTGCATACAAAACACCAAAAATAATAAAAAATATTTTCCTGTGTATTTTTTTCTCTGTTAGTGTATTTTGTCATCTTGGTCAACAAAACGCCATTAAATATAAAAACACAGAACTTGGAAGAGGGGACGTCTCTCACCCTAAACTGATAAAGCTGAACAAAATAGTAAATACATACAGTAACTGAAAGGATGGTTACTTTATTACTAGCATTTATTATAACAAAATTCTGCCTAAACTAAACACCAAAAACATCCTATAAGAGAGACGTCTCTGCACAATCAATTTATCACACCCAAAAACAACGCCATATTTCCTTGAAACCACTCACTTTAAAACGCCACAAAAATAGTTAAAAAGACCACAGATGGCAAACCTCGTTTCTTCTATATTTAGTATTGTTCTGCATGAAGTTTCACTGAATAGATTTTTCTCTGAGGTGGGTATCTCTAAAAGCTTTTGTGACAACTCGAAACCTAGAACCTTCGTTGTGTCTTGATGCAACATACTTGTACGTTATGTGACTAGTTAACTGATTAAACTTAATGATAAACGTGAACCTTTTATGTGTTATGTGCTTTGTCATGTGTGCATTTGTATGTATATATGTACGTGTTATATGTGAGCCGAGAACCCGACCGAGAACAAAGGACCCGACTCGAGACCATAAGGTCTCGAGTGAATAGTGACCGATTTGGGCCTTTGGGCCGTGACCCCCTCTAACCGGCTAGTAAGCCCTTTAGGGTGCATGTGTGAAACAAGTATATATATTATGCTTGTAACCATCTTTGCCATTTTCTTGGACAACCAACACACACACATACTCTCCTATCTTCTCTCCTACAAAACCCTAAGCAACATAAACACACTTCTAGTAACCGGCTCACACTTGACCTTTGGATTCAAGATTGGAAATCAACATTGGGAGTTCACCTTTCATACCTCTTAACCGGTTAGTGACTCATATTGTATTTCGGTTTGTTGTTGATGTGCAATGAGGTTGAATGATAATATGTGTTGACTTGATGATTGTCTATCTATGATAAAGATGTTTGCTAGATAGAAAATAGTTGTTTGTTGTCAAATAATGATATTGTGAGATGATGAAATGTTATAATCGGCTTTGTATGGGACTAAATCCGAATGACTTGTTTATGCTAGAAGGATGTGTTCATGATAGTGTTTGAATAAGGGAATTTCTGAAATCGGTTTGCATGTGTGAGGGTTGAAACCATTAAATGAATATGCTTGTTATAATAGGGTGCATATTAGTGAGTTATAGTTCATGATTTTTGCTTGAACAAGGGTTGAACATGGTGAATATGTGTTTGAATGTTTGAAGAACATGAAGAACAACTTGAATGTGCCTTGAATGTTTGAATTCTGCTTGTTTGATCTGATTTCATGAATGGTTAGACAAGAAAACATGTTTAAGTGGATAGTACACAAATAGGGTGCATGCAATTGGAATGTTATTGGATAGTACAACTGTGCAGAATCAGCAACTGTTGGGGAGTCGAAACTCCTGGTTGCGACTCGCAACCACAACATTACAAGTCGAGACCGCCAGTTGCGACAGAGGTTACGAGTCTTGTTGCGACTCGCAACCACAGCATGATGAACCGAGACCATAGTTACGACACAGGTTGCGACTCGAAACCTTAGCATGATCAGCCGAGACCACGGTTGCGACTCGCAACCACCCATGATCAACGTAACAGCACAACTCGAAACCACGTTTGCGAGTCCGGTTGCGACTCGAGACCCCTTAGTGGGCTTGCTTAGTTATGGGCCTAAGTTAATGGGCCGGACTTATGGGCTCCTGTGTTAACTGCTATTACGTGTTTTGGGCCTAAGTAGTTGGACTGAACTTATGAGCCGAATGTGCTACTGTTAATTGAAAATACTGTGAGCTGTTAAACGTGTTTGCCATACGTGTTGAACATCCGTGCACTGCTTGGCTTGAATCTGACACGAATAATATCTGTGATAGGACCTAATTGATTACCTGCAATTTGATTATCTTTTCTGTGTTACTGCCGAGCAAACCAAGGTGAGTTCACACCCTCTACAAAGCATGGGATTCCCTGGGTTGGGAACGGGGTTAAGGAACGTGGGTTCCTCGTCCTCCTTGGGTAGGACAGCTATGGTTCAGGAATGTGATTCCTCGTCCGGATGGACGGATAACACGTACTAGACTAAAACTGTATCACGAAGTCCCTCCTTTTTGTATCGACTTAATCGCCGGGCCAATGGCGAGCGGGTCATTAGTTAGATAGCGCTATTTAGGCCTGACAAACCTCACACCGTGCCGCAGAGGACGGGCGTGAACTAATGGATCTGGGGCACGTCAATGATGATAGACATTGATGTTTTAAGGGCACATAAACATGACTACAGTCAGCAGTCGATATGGTAACGAGTCTAGTGTACGCATGGGGTAGCCCCCACGGCCGAAATGCCTGATAACTAACATGGGGTAGCCCTCACGGCTGGAATGCCGGAGTAACTGGGAATGAACAAGTCACGTTTTCAAACTATGGGGTAACCCCCACGGCAGGATGCCAGATAAAGGAAACTGTTTTCGAAACAACTAAAACGAACACCCAACTGTGAACTCACTCAACTAGTTGTTGACTCGTTACTACATGCTTTGCAGGACCATAGGTACTCAGCTGGAGCTTGCATGGAGGAGAGTCGTTGTGGGACACGGATTGCTGCGTGCCATGTTCTATTTGAAAACATTCGAACTTATGTTCTAACTTTAAACTTATGCTTCCGCTTGCAACTTAAATTTGGTTTTGTTGGAACACCAATCGTATTGGTTAAACTTTTATGATTATTTATATGCTTGTTCAGTATGATTGGTGGCTGGATCCTGGTCAGTCACGCCTCCAAGCGGTTGTATTCCGCGGGTTGATTTTGGGGGTGTGACAGATTGGTATCAGAGCCATTGGTTATAGTGAACTAGGTTTTAATAAAGGTGAAACGTTTTTGTTAAAACCAGACTATAACCTGTACAGTGCTCGACGGTCCACAACGACGCTCCACCCCACATGCAAGGCTCGACATTCTAGGTGATATGATATGTGTATATTGCCTACTTGTTAGTTACGTATTACATTGCCCATGGTATACTTGATTAGTATAACTACTGTTGCTTGAACACGTGCGTGCTTGCTTTATCCTACTATCGTGCTTCCGCGAACCTCTCTCACACGTATTACTCTTGTTATGAAGAATCATGTCTGGACGCGTTAACATGACACAAGCCCAGTTGACGGCTTTGATCAACGAGCGAGTTGCCACAGCACTTGCAGCTGCAAACGCAGGAGGTATATCCTGCAGCCCGAACTTATCCTAGGATCTTTCGGATCCTACTCTCGTGAACCAACCTTTGTGTTAAACTCTGTCTTTCTTTCACCTACCTTAGGTCAATATGCTCAGGCACCGGTGTGCACTTTTAAGACCTTTATGGACTGCCGACCCACTACTTTTAGCGGAACTGAAGGAGCAGTAGGTCTCCTACACTGGTTTGAGAAACTAGAGTCTGTGTTCGAAATGTGTGAATGCCCTGAAGCGCGCAGGGTGAAGTATGCTACTGGTACTCTAGAGGGTTTGGCCCTCACGTGGTGGAATGCTCAAGTGAAAATGCTGGGGATGGTTGCTGCCAACGCCACCCCATGGGAAAACTTCAAGGAAATGATCAGGGAGGAATACTGCAGTCGCGATGACATTCATAAGTTGGAAGATGAGTTCTACAACCTCAAGATGATGGGGTCAGAGATTGAGGCGTATACTAAGAGATCGCATGAGCTTGCCTTGTTGTGTCCTACTATGGTGGACCCTCCGTATAAGCGAATTGAACTCTATCTCAAGGGCTTGGTGCCAGAGATCCAAAGCCATGTGACTTCAGCAAACTTGACTACTATCCAGCAAGTTGTTCAGTTGGCTCACCGTCTTACTGACCAAGCGGTGGAGCAGAACAAGTTACCAAAGCGCATAGGTGCTGCAACTACTTCTGGTACCTCTAGTGGGGACAAACGGAAATGGGATGGAACTTCAAGCAAGGGTTCAACTTCTGTGCAATCTCAGTCTCAGCAGAGAAAGACTGACGACCACAAGAGCCCCAGTCAGCAATCGTCTGGTGGTCAAAGTCATGGTGGGTACAAGGGGAATCACCCCAAATGCAATCGTTGCAACCTACACCACAGTGGGCCATGCACCAGGGGCAACTGTCATCGGTGCAACAAGCCTGGTCATGTTGCAAAGGATTGCAGGAGCGCATACCCCGCCAATCAGAATCGTCAGCAACCTCAGCAGAACTAGCGACAGCAGCAGGGTAACAACAAAGGGTGCTTTCAGTGTGGAGCTGAAGGCCACTTCAAGAAAGATTGTCCCCAACTGAACCCGAACAACAACAACAATCAGGGGAATGGTAACAATGGGAACCACAACAACAACAATGGTGCTAGGGGACGAGTGTTCGTGATTGGTCAAGGTGAAGCAAGGAATGATCCCAACGTGGTGACGGGTAAGTTCCTTCTCGACGACTTTTATGTTACAGTCTTATTTGATTCGGGTGCCGATACTAGCTATGTGTCACTAGAAGTTAGTAAAATGCTTAAGCGTATTCCAACACCCCTGAGCGACAAGCACACTGTAGAGCTAGCTAATGGTAAGAGTTTGGAGGCCTCACACGTAGTCAAGGGTTGCCAACTTACCCTCGCAAACCAGACCTTCTCTATTGACCTTATTCCTATCGTCTTGGGTAGTTTCGACGTTGTCATTGGGATGGATTGGTTATCCCAACACCGAGCAGAGATTCTTTGCAACGAGAAGATCGTTCGTATTCCTGGTTTAGGTAGTGAACCTCTCATGATTCGTGGCGACAAGAGAAGTGCTGTTGAGAACATCATCTCTCTTCTTAAGGCCCAGAAGTGCTTACGAAAAGGCCACACAGCGATTTTGGCTCTAGTTACTGATACCACAGAGAAAGAGAAGAAGCTAGAAGATTTTCCAGTTGTACGTGACTATCCTGAGGTATTCCCTGAGGAATTACCTGGTCTTCCGCCCCATCGCCAAGTCGAGTTTCAGATTGAACTAGCTCCTGGAGCTGCGCCTATCGCACGTGCACCTTATCGTTTAGCTCCGTCAGAGTTGGAAGAACTCTCCACACAACTACAAGAACTCCTGGATAAAGGTTTTATTCGTCCTAGCTCATCGCCTTGGGGAGCTCCAGTACTATTTGTGAAAAAGAAGGACGGTACCTTCAGAATGTGTATCGACTATCGTGAACTCAACAAGGTGACTGTGAAGAACCGCTATCCCCTACCGCGCATTGACGACTTGTTCGACCAGTTGCAGGGGTCGAGCTATTATTCAAAGATCGATCTGAGATCGGGATATCACCAGTTGAGAGTTCGAGAAGAGGATGTCTCTAAGACAGCCTTTAGAACTCGTTATGGGCACTATGAGTTTCTGGTCATGCCGTTTGGGCTGACGAACGCACCCGCAGTTTTTATGGACTTGATGAACCGAGTGTGCAAGCCTTACCTGGACAAGTTCGTTATAGTCTTCATCGACGACATCCTGATCTATTCTAAGAGTAAAGAGGAGCACGAACAGCATCTGCGGCTTATTCTGGAACTCCTTCGGAAGGAACAACTTTACGCAAAGTTTTCGAAATGCGACTTCTGGCTTCGCGAAGTCCATTTCCTAGGCCATGTGGTGAACAAGGATGGGATTCACGTTGATCCATCCAAAGTGGACTCTATTAAGAACTGGCCTGCACCTCGTACACCAAAGGAAATTCGCCAATTCTTGGGATTGGCAGGTTACTACAGGAGATTCATTAAGGATTTTTCTAAAATCGCGCAGCCTCTCACCTTGTTAACGCAGAAAGGCGTTGTTTCTCATTGGGGAAATGCACAAGAGTTAGCCTTTCAGCATCTAAAGGATAGACTATGTAGTGCACCTATCCTTTCACTGCCAGAGGGCACAGACGATTTTGTGGTTTACTGCGCTGCATCGATTCAAGGTCTTGGATGTGTATTGATGCAACGAGATAAGGTCATAGCTTACGCCTCACGACAACTCAAAGTTCACGAGAAGAACTACACTACGCATGATTTAGAGCTGGGAGTTGTTGTTTTCGCACTTAAACTATGGCGGCATTACCTGTACGGAACCAAATGCGCCATCTACACCGACCACAGGAGCCTAGAGCACATATTCAAGCAGAAAGAACTGAATATGCGGCAACGACGATGGGTCGAGCTGCTGAATGACTACGAGTGCTCCATCAGGTATCACCCGGGCAAGGCGAATGTTGTGGCCGACGCCCTGAGTCGAAAGGACACTGCGCCTAAGCGCGTAAGAGCTCTACAACTCACGATTCATTCTAGTCTACCTTCGCAAATACGAGCTGCTCAGATAGAAGCACTGAAACCTGAAAACGTAAGGGCCGAAGCCCTACGCGGGTCAAGGCAACGCTTAGAACAGAAGGAAGACGGTGCTTACTACGTAACAGGACGTATTTGGGTCCCACTCTATGGCGACTTACGAGAACTTGTGATGGATGAAGCGCACAGATCTCGCTACTCGGTACACCCTGGTTCGGACAAGATGTACCACGATATTAAAACTACGTATTGGTGGCCTAGCATGAAGGCCCACATAGCAACTTACGTCAGCAAGTGTTTGACTTGTGCGCGAGTCAAGACGGAATATCAGAAACCCTCATGCCTACTCCAACAACCAGAGATACCACAATGGAAATGGGAGCAAATTTCCATGGATTTCGTTACTGGCCTACCTAGATCACAGCGCGGAAACGATACTATCTGGGTGATCGTGGATCGACTCACAAAATCCGCACACTTCTTGGCAATTAAGGAGACGGATAAATTCTCCACTTTAGCGGAAATATACCTCAAGGAAGTTGTTTCGAGGCACGGGGTGCCCACCTCTATCATCTCTGATCGAGATGCACGTTTTACTTCGGAACTGTGGCAAGCAATGCACAAGTCTTTTGGCTCACGTCTTGATATGAGCACAACGTATCACCCACAGACGGACGGGCAGTCCGAACGCACTATCCAGACCTTAGAAGACATGCTTCGCGCTTGTGTAATCGACTTTGGTAACAGCTGGGAAAGACATCTGCCACTTGTGGAATTTTCATACAATAACAGCTACCACACCAGCATTAAAGCTGCTCCGTTTGAGGCATTGTACGGACGTAAATGCCGGTCACCTCTTTGTTGGGCAGAGGTGGGAGATAGTCAAATCACTGGTCCAGAACATGTGGTGGACACTACTGAGCGGATTGCTCAAATACGACAACGCATGGCGGCCGCTCGAGACCGTCAGAAGGCCTACGCCGATAAGGGCAGAAAACCACTTGAGCTCCAGGTTGGGGAGCGGGTATTACTCAAAGTTTCACCTTGGAAAGGTGTGGTTCGTTTTGGTAAACGAGGCAAACTTAACCCAAGATACGTTGGACCTTTCGAAATCATTGAGAAAATAGGCAAGGTGGCCTACAGACTGAACCTACCAGCGGAACTCGGTGCAGTTCACAACGTTTTCCATGTGTCGAATCTGAAGAAGTGTCTGTCAGATGAGACCCACGTAGTTCCTCTGAAGGAACTCACGATCGACGAACAGTTGAAATTCGTCGAAGAACCAGTCGAAATCACGGACCGGGATGTTAAGGTCCTCAAGAGCACTAGAATACCTCTCGTTCGAGTTCGTTGGAACTCACGTCGCGGCCCAGAGTTTACCTGGGAGCGCGAAGATCGGATGAAACAAAAGTATCCTCAACTGTTTGAGAACAGTACAACCGCTACTGAGGCTGAAGCTACGGAATTTCGGGACGAAATTCCAGATCAACGGTGGGTGGATGTGACACCCCAGGATAACCGGGAAAACCATACAACTTAACTAGCTTCCTCAGTGAGTGCCATCAAATTTCGGGACGAAATTTCTTTCAACTTGGGGATGATGTGACAACTCGAAACCTAGAACCTTCGTTGTGTCTTGATGCAACATACTTGTACGTTATGTGACTAGTTAACTGATTAAACTTAATGATAAACGTGAACCTTTTATGTGTTATGTGCTTTGTCATGTGTGCATTTGTATGTATATATGTACGTGTTATATGTGAGCCGAGAACCCGACCGAGAACAAAGGACCCGACTCGAGACCATAAGGTCTCGAGTGAATAGTGACCGATTTGGGCCTTTGGGCCGTGACCCCCTCTAACCGGCTAGTAAGCCCTTTAGGGTGCATGTGTGAAACAAGTATATATATTATGCTTGTAATCATCGTTGCCATTTTCTTGGACAACCAACACACACACATACTCTCCTATCTTCTCTCCTACAAAACCCTAAGCAACATAAACACACTTCTAGTAACCGGCTCACACTTGACCTTTGGATTCAAGATTGGAAATCAACATTGGGAGTTCACCTTTCATACCTCTTAACCGGTTAGTGACTCATATTGTATTTCGGTTTGTTGTTGATGTGCAATGAGGTTGAATGATAATATGTGTTGACTTGATGATTGTCTATCTATGATAAAGATGTTTGCTAGATAGAAAATAGTTGTTTGTTGTCAAATAATGATATTGTGAGATGATGAAATGTTATAATCGGCTTTGTATGGGACTAAATCCGAATGACTTGTTTATGCTAGAAGGATGTGTTCATGATAGTGTTTGAATAAGGGAATTTCTGAAATCGGTTTGCATGTGTGAGGGTTGAAACCATTAAATGAATATGCTTGTTATAATAGGGTGCATATTAGTGAGTTATAGTTCATGATTTTTGCTTGAACAAGGGTTGAACATGGTGAATATGTGTTTGAATGTTTGAAGAACATGAAGAACAACTTGAATGTGCCTTGAATGTTTGAATTCTGCTTGTTTGATCTGATTTCATGAATGGTTAGACAAGAAAACATGTTTAAGTGGATAGTACACAAATAGGGTGCATGCAATTGGAATGTTATTGGATAGTACAACTGTGCAGAATCAGCAACTGTTGGGGAGTCGAAACCCCTGGTTGCGACTCGCAACCACAACATTACAAGTCGAGACCGCCAGTTGCGACAGAGGTTACGAGTCTTGTTGCGACTCGCAACCACAGCATAATGAACCGAGACCATAGTTACGACACAGGTTGCGACTCGAAACCTTAGCATGATCAGCCGAGACCACGGTTGCGACTCGCAACCACCCATGATCAACGTAACAGCACAACTCGAAACCACGTTTGCGAGTCCGGTTGCGACTCGAGACCCCTTAGTGGGCTTGCTTAGTTATGGGCCTAAGTTAATGGGCCGGACTTATGGGCTCCTGTGTTAACTGCTATTACGTGTTTTGGGCTTAAGTAGTTGGACTGAACTTATGAGCCGAATGTGCTACTGTTAATTGAAAATACTGTGAGCTGTTAAACGTGTTTGCCATACGTGTTGAACATCCGTGCACTGCTTGGCTTGAATCTGACACGAATAATATCTGTGATAGGACCTAATTGATTACCTGCAATTTGATTATCTTTTCTGTGTTACTGCCGAGCATACCAAGGTGAGTTCACACCCTCTACAAAGCATGGGATTCCCTGGGTTGGGAACGGGGTTAAGGAACGTGGGTTCCTCGTCCTCCTTGGGTAGGACAGCTATGGTTCATGAATGTGATTCCTCGTCCGGATGGACGGATAACACGTACTAGACTAAAACTCTATCACGAAGTCCCTCCTTTTTGTATCGACTTAATCGCCGGGCCAATGGCGAGCGGGTCATTAGTTAGATAGCGCTATTTAGGCCTGACAAACCTCACACCGTGCCGCAGAGGACGGGCGTGAACTAATGGATCTGGGGCACGTCAATGATGATAGACATTGATGTTTTAAGGGCACATAAACATGACTACAGTCAGCAGTCGATATGGTAACGAGTCTAGTGTACGCATGGGGTAGCCCCCACGGCCGAAATGCCTGATAACTAACATGGGGTAGCCCCCACGGCTGGAATGCCGGAGTAACTGGGAATGAACAAGTCACGTTTTCAAACTATGGGGTAACCCCCACGGCAGGATGCCAGATAAAGGAAACTGTTTTCGAAACAACTAAAACGAACACCCAACTGTGAACTCACTCAACTAGTTGTTGACTCGTTACTACATGCTTTGCAGGACCATAGGTACTCAGCTGGAGCTTGCATGGAGGAGAGTCGTTGTGGGACACGGATTGCTGCGTGCCATGTTCTATTTGAAAACATTCGAACTTATGTTTTAACTTTAAACTTATGCTTCCGCTTGCAACTTAAATTTGGTTTTGTTGGAACACCAATCGTATTGGTTAAACTTTTATGATTATTTATACGCTTGTTCAGTATGATTGGTGGCTGGATCCTGGTCAGTCACGCCTCCAAGCGGTTGTATTCCGCGGGTTGATTTTGGGGGTGTGACAGCTTTTGCTGAATGAGATAGACAAATATTAAAGAAAAAGAGACCGATGACAGTGATATATCATTATGTGAGCTTTGTTCTTGATGGATATATTGATGGCATGAAGGAATCGATACCAGTGTAAATGCTATTTTGACTCCATGGTCATAATACAATCCAAGCAGGAGTTGATCTTCAATGACATGTATTCAAAGGTTCATAGCACAAAAAATTCAAGAAGAAGAGGCTGATGACAGTGAAGATTTGGATAAGAAATTAGATTAACATTTTTATTTTTTTGTTCATTTTTCATCTTTTTGTAGGGGATCAATTTCTGTTGTTTGTTATCTAATTCTCTAGTAATAAAATACATTATATCTGTTTAAAAAATGTTTATAAAATGCCAAAAACTACAAACACCTAATAGTATGAAAACTGTGAGAACGGATGGTGGCAAAACACGTTGTTACTATACAAAACGCCAAAAATGCCAAAACAATGTATTATTAAAAACACCAATAATTGACTAAACACCATTAAAACAATGTATAAAACAATGTGCCATCTTTATCTAAACGCAGTTAAAAACAAAATGCCAAACCCTCCTGAAAAGATGAGCAGTGTTACAGCCTTAACAGATGAAGCTGAAAAAAACAGTAACTGAAACGACAGAAAACTTTATTACTAACATTTATTATATTAAAAGTCACGTCATCGTAATTGAATTTATTTATCTTTCCAAAATGCCATAACTACCTGTCACATTATAGGCCTGCATCCTACATGGCACAACAATTGGTACACAAAATACACATCAAAAAAATTATTGATGTTTTTTACCACCAAAAACATATATCTACATGGCGCAAAAAAAGCTCATTATATAAGTACAACAGCTAAACAAAAGCTTCACACTCCACACATTCACTAAAAACGCTACACATTGTATAAAAAGCCATACAATTAAAAAAATGGCGTAGGTTATTGCATGGAGATTTGAGAGGTCAGAGGGACGTTTTGTCCGAAAGTTCTCTGACAGGAGAAGGGTGAAAGTCAAAACAATCAAGGCCATACTTAGTATGGATGAATCCGTTCAGAGGGATATTCTAGCCCTTGGGTTCCAGTGGCCTACGATTATGAGAGGAATCGAACGATAATAAGAAGATTAAAGAGAAAATTTCCAGAAGATGATGATGCTGATGACGATGATGATTATGATGATGATGATGATCTTGACGATACTGATCCACCAAAAGTTACCAGTTGGATTCTGGATAAACAATCAAGAACGGTGAAGGTGAGCTATCTACACGGGGGGGGGGGGGGGGGGGGGGGGATTATGGCGTTATACGCCAATGAACAAGATGATGATGATGAGTCTGAGGAGAGTGATGAACAAAACAATGGTTATATCTCTGATGTAAGACCATCCACAGAAGACTATTAGTTTTTATTTGATTTCGTCTTAGCTGTACTCTTTTAAATTACTAATGAATTCAAAAACTCCATGAACGCCAAGAAATTTACTACTGTTGAAATTTACAAAAACGCCTAATGAATTTGGGAAATGCCATCGAGGAAAAGAAGTTATAATTACTAAATGATTTTATTGAAATTGGGGATGCCATAAATGCCAAAATATTTACTATGCATTTGACCTAAAAAAAACAATAAAAACGCCATGTATTTGTTGAATCTAACTAAAAGCCAAAAAATGAAGCGGTGTTATGAGACGAATTGAAAAAAAGAATATAAAAGGACAAAAAAGCCCCTCCGCCCTTCACTATATCGCATGCCACGTGTTGGGCCAGGATCCGTGCTCACAGTTCTCACACATTAGGGCGTTTTCTCCTGATCCCGTACCTATATATATAATTATATATATATATGTATATACATATATATATATATATATATAGTGGGGATCTTGTAGAAAGTGTGTTTTTCATAGAAAGTGTAGGAATGAACTGGGCCATCAGATGAGTGTGTTTAATGGTTGAGATCATTTTGGTGGCATTTTGGTAATATACGTGTCTTTAAAATAGGCTAATTTAATTGATTGGGGGGGGGGGGGGTAAATGTGTCATTTAAGTTGTTTTAAATAAAAAAATAACTACCAATCATAAAACCACCTCCAAAAATGTCGTAATTTTTTTCTCTCTCTCTAATCCCTCACATTTGAAAATACCAAATCATACAAAAAATAACGATAAATCAGATCAAGATGTGTTCATAGCAGTGTGTTTTAGTGATAAAACACAATGTGACGAACTAGTGACTGACTGCTAAAACACAACATTAAGAATGCCAAAATCATATCAACTAGTAACTGATAAAACACATTATGATGAAACCCGTAACTGATAAAACACAACATCAAGAATGCCAAAATCACATCTTTGAGTTTAGCATTAGGGTTTAACTTTAACTTTTGGGTTTAACTTTATCTTTAGGGTTTGTATTAGGGTTTATCATTAAGGGTTTTGCTTTAGGGTTTAGTTTTAGCTTTAGGGTTTAGCATTAGGGTTTAGCTTTAGGGTTTAGAATTAGGGTTTAGCTTTAGGGTTTAGCATTAGGGTTTAGAATTAGGGTTTAGCTTTAGGGTTTAGGGTTTAGCATTAAGGTTTAGCTTTAGTGTTTATGGTATAAGGTTTAGGATTTATAACACATATTTTTTCAATTTTAAACATGACATGTTTAAAATTGAAAAAAATATGTGTTATAAATCCTAAACCTTATACCATAAACACTAAAGCTAAACCTTAATGCTAAACCCTAAACCCTAAAGCTAAACCCTAATTCTAAACCCTAATGCTAAACCCTAAAGCTAAACCCTAATTCTAAACCCTAAAGCTAAAACTAAACCCTAAAGCTAAACCCTTAATGCTAAACCCTAAAGATAAAGCTAAACCCAAAAGTTAAAGCTAAACCCTAATGCTAAACCCAAAAGCTAAACCCTAATTCTAAACCCTAAAGCTAAACCCTAATGCTAAACCCTAAAGCTAAAACTAAACCCTAAAGCAAAACCCTTAATGATAAACCCGTGAAGGTTGCATGGCTCGACAACTGTGAAGCGTGTTGATGATGACGGCCGCCGTTTTGAACGCTACCCTTTCCTGCTTACGGCGTTTGAGAATCTCCAACCAACCGAAAACAAGTACTTCGTTGGTATGCTTCCTATACCCCACCTAGTATTTGACGTTAAAATATTAATAGGAAAGGAGATTATAGACACGACACAGTTATTACACTTAGATGTTACCGGTTCATATCATCAATATGCTACGTGTTTTTAAAATAATTCATGATATGATTCAAAAGGCGGGCCACCGGGTTTATTGAAAAGAAAAATAGCTGCCGAATAACAAGAATTAGTAAATCAGAATTGCAAATAATTTAAAATAATTGAATATATATTTGAGTGAAAATAATCAGTTCATATATACCCAGATTGGTTATTGATAAAGGATTTTATGTATCCAAAATGGGTAGTGGCGCGTGCACGTTTATTTATAACAGCAGAGTTAATAAATGGAGACGTTACCATAATGACTCTTTCTCTCATTCCATTTCAGATGTCATTGGATATGTTACTGAGGTTGGTGCGCCATTTGTAAACGCTTCGGGCTCACGCACAGTCGAATTCAGTCTAACCAATGAACGGTTAGTAACACGTTCCTATTGCTTACGCAACCTTCTCTCCCTACGTGACAACTGATGCTTTTATTCTAATTGGTGTTTTGCAGCAAGCGCCAAGTCAGAGTGACACTGTGGGGCCACCTTGGTGATGTTATGATTAAGAGGAAGAGCGAGAACCCACCCATTTACTCTCTTATCTTGACTTCCATGAGCGCGAAGTTCTACCTCGGTACATTTGTTCCCCGTTACATGTCTGCTTACCATTGAAGTTGTTATATAGTTTTAACTTTTCCGTTGCCTGGCGCAGGCACCCTGTGTTTGTCCAGCTCAACATCGACTGTGCTCATCGATTCAGACGAGATACCTGTGCTCCAGTCTTTCAGGGCATCCATCAGGTATCATTATACCCTCAACTAACTACCCTCTGCTTTCCTATGTTGCACTGTTCTGTGCTTTGCCTGACTATTTGTATGCGTTTCCCAGCTGTGTTGCCGTCGACGGTACTAGCGAGCCAATTACCGAGGATGTAACCTGTGTTGGCACCCTAAGTGAGCTTTTGGACAAGGTGTGTGGCGACAATAATAAAAAGAAGGTACGCTACTAACTTACTTTACACCTTAGACCACACTTAGGCCTAGGGGTGAGCATAAATAGGTCCGACCCGATTAGATCCGAGAACCGAATCAAAAGGTACCCACAACCGACCCTAATATAGTGTATAGGGTATTTGTTCGGTTCCTGTAAATCAAGTGTCCCGGGTATCGGGTCAGAACGGGTGGCGAACAACAAAGAACCGAAGCCAAACCTGATAGAACCGAGATAAATATATTGAGTCTATACAAACAACTAATCTGGGCCAAATCCCATCATCATAAGTTGGCCTACTTTGAAATATAACAAACAGTAAGTAAGATATATCAGAACAATTTCATTCGAAAATCAACATTAATCTTACCTCATGAGTTCTGCCAACTAAGATTCTGAAATTGATGATAGGGCTGAGAATTTGACAGTAAATGAATTTCATACAGTGGATAAATCAGTAATTCAGTATTGAATCCAAGGAAATCGGATGAATTATTGCTGAGCATTTGACTGTAACTTTGAATTGGGATGGATTGTAACTGTGCAACAGTTTCATGTAATCGAATGAAATATGGCTGCTTATTCCAAGAGGATTTTGTAATTTGTATAACAGTTTCATGTAATTAGCTGGTACTACAACAGATATGCAAACTATATCAACCGTGTACTTTGGGTTCGGGTATTACCTTGGAACCGACAGGCCCGAACATGGTAAGAACCGATACCCGACTATGATATAGGGTACAAGATTCGATTCCACTTTTTTTGTCGTCATCGGGTATCGGGTCGGTTCGATCAAATCTCGGGACGGTCCGGTACCTGTAAAATGCTCAGCCCTACTTAGGCCTGTTGCTACCTAGGTAAAAAACAACACTCTCTGTATATAAGCATTTAAATAGATAAGTTAACCGCCAGTAAAGCATGCGAAACAGCCCACCTTGCTACCATAGCAAAAAAAAAAAAAAAAAGATTTACCCATCAATAGTTAATGTTTGCATTAAGATTAAATATTTAGTTAGAATGATCAGAATATCTAATCCATTGATATACAGATATCACAGTTTATTATTTTTTAACCACCAATAATGCATTATTATTATTTTTTTTTGGCGTAAAAATTTACCCGTTACCATTTGAAAAATAATATCATTGTATATTTGTATTATAGTATAGTGTTGTCTTATATTTATTTTTTTTTCATTGCTAAGTGATGAAGGGAATGCGTAAAGCCCAAACCATTCGGTACGCATATTCGAGCATGGGAATGTCATGGGTACCCGACCCGACCCGAAGAATACCCGACCCGACCCGATACCCGATCAGCCATGAAATAAGTACCCGATATGATACCCTATAATATGAGATAGGTTCCGGTTCTCTTATGAGTCGGGTTTGTCGGTATTCGGGTACAGAACCGACCCGACTTTTATGTTTTGTAAACCTTTATTATATAGGCTAAAATATGAAGTTTGACATGTGAACATGAAGTCGCATTCACTGTAGTCTATACATTCCCTCCTGGAGCCTTTGTTCTCTTGCGGAAGTACAAAGAACTCAGAGTTGCAACAATATCTGAAGGTCATTCATTAGTGGTTATCTCAATCCAGTAACTTTTTCTAGGAGTTACGGGACTATCTCCAGTAATGAATGACGGGGCTAAAATATCTTTTTTCCATAGTTGGACTGACCCGTAACTTTTTCCAGCAATGGCTAACTCCCGTAAAATGAAAAATATCTCTTTCGGACTGAAACCTACCTCCTGGACTGAAGTATAAAGTTCTTTTAATCATATGTCTTCTCTTGCTTGCTTCATCTCTATTCTAAAGTATAAAGTTACGTTCTGGCTGCATATGTTTTAATCATTCATTCGGTATTGGGCCTAAGCCCAATGATTAATCTGCTTGGTTATTATTAAAATCGGTTCCAATTCCAAGGTCGGGTTTTCAAGTGAAACCTACCCGGAACCGACCCGACCCGACCCGATTACAAACTGAAAATCAGAACCGACCAAGAGAGCGACATGCCTAGGTTCGAGTCGGGGTAGGTACAATATCGGTTCGGTTATCGGTTCTTTTCGGTCCGGACCTATATTTGCTCACCCCTAATTGGATGGACATAGATACCAGGGCTGATTAACCGAAATATAAACCCACTTGCCTAACCATATACCCGATTTTTAAAATTCCCTTAAGTTGTCCCCAATAATGCTTCATTCTAATAGTAACTTATGTAGAAAATCAGCTTTATTTGTGAAATTTGAGATAAGCATTTTAAGCTGAACGCGCAGCCCCCCCCCCATTTTAATAACAAATAATGCGTTATTATGACGCCTACGAACTTCATGCACGCGTTAGTTGGCCATAACCGAGTGTTGCTGTTAGGAAGCCTTTGTAAATGCTCAAAGTTGGCTGCAAACGCCACAAATAACAAGAAATGGAGAGAAAGGGTTAATGAAATCGTCGGAGGAAATAGAAAGATGAAACCTTAATTGATGCACACATTTTAATATCAATATCTGTAACGGTTTATACATAAACAACCCACATCCTATAGGGAGCTACTTTGAAATTTTTAACCGATTTTCTAAACACTTTACCGTGGTGCGAAATCACGTAAACCCGCATGCATAAGGAACATAATACTAAAATGATTAGCGACTACGTTTATAGGTTTAGGGTCTAATTCTTTAATTTGTACTCCTGCCAACGACGCAGATTCTGATGTCACTTGGCCCACCTCGCTCTAAATTGGGTGCCTGTCAGGATGAGAAAGAGTCGACAGTCCCTACTCATCTCACTACAAATGGTTCGGTTATAACCATATAAGAAGACTTATAGCCACACGTGCATGGCCTGCCTGCGGGGGCCTGTAGTAGAGGAAGCCACCGACAGACCATCATTTTCCTCAAAGACTCCACTATCCCACTTAACTGGCCCTTTTTTTGTCTTCCATGTAGGCCGTCCTTTTGAGGAACAAAGCCGAGATTACATCCATCAGAACAAAAAACAGCTGGTATATTTTCACGTGCTCTGGCAGCAAGTGTCGTAAGGGCCTCACCCGAGAGGATGGGTACTTCATTTGCAAGGCGTGCAAATCCAAGGTTGAATATCGGAGGACAAGGTATATACTGCAACCTCTTAGAACCCAGTTGGTTTCTTTTACAGTCATCTATTTGTATCGTTCTGCCCTTCACCTTTTACACTACGTTTTTTATTGCCCGATTCGATTTATATTACGCCTTTGTTGCCATTCGAAAGATCTATGACCTGCGTTACCGTTATTGTTGGGATGCTATGGCATGATAGGTTTCGAATTCAGGTGGATATTACCGACGGAACCATGAACACCGTTGTTGTCCTTTTTGATGAAATCGCTGAACAGCTGGTTAAAAGGACTGCAAAATCTCTGGTGGAAGAACAACTACAAGTATGTGAGTTTCATGGTGTATGGTTATATCTGGGGCATGTGTTGTCACACCCCCAAAATCCACACGCGGAGTTCCACCGCTTGGAGGCGTGACATGACCAGGATCAAGCCATCAATCATATTGAACATAGCATAATATAAATAAGATAGTTCGTAAAACCCAATTCAATACAATTGATGTTCCAAACCAAACATAGTATCAATAGCGGAAGCGTAATAATGAAAATCCAAAGTATGTAAATGTAAACCCAAAGCAATATTAAGGTTGATTGTTTAAACATTTTAACATGGCATCCATGATCCATGTTCCACAACGACCTGCTCCTTCCAAGTGCAAGCTCCATAAGTACCTAAGGTCCTGCAAGGCATGCAGCAGAGAGTCAACAACTAGTTGAGCGAGTTCACAGTTAATAGTTCAGTAATAGTATAGTGTGAGTAGTAGTATGTTCGTTTGTTATGTCATGTATCGTTTTGGTTTCCATCGCGGCCTCCCAGGCAGGTATGCGAAGATTAGGGGATGTTTTTTCCCAATTGTTCTAGTCTAGGTTTATGTGTATCGCGGCCTCCCAGGCAGGTGTGCGAAGATTAGTAAATTTAGTTCGCGGCCTTCCTAAGGCAGGTGTGCGAAGTCAGTCATAATATCGCGGCCAACCCTTGGAAGGTGTGCGAAGATCAGTTCAATAAGTGTTACTAGTCTAGCCATATCTTATCGTTGGGTTTTATCATCTGAGTATATGCAATAAGTCATCCAATCCCATTCCCACCCGGGAACCCCATGCCTTGGCTGTGTGAACTCACCTTGGTTTGCTCGGTATGCTAAGTTATGTGCTCACAATCAATCAGTCAAGTCCTATAGTGTGCATGTATACTCAATCAGTTCAAGTTCGTAAAGTTTCACGTACAATCAGTATTATCACAAAGTGTGCCCAGCAGTTAGCATCTTGTATCATGTAAGCAGTTAATCCAATTCATGCAAATCCATCTTTCACATAAATGTCCATCATAGTTTTTACTAACTTGATTATTCATTAACCTACTTGAAAGTGTTAACAGTCTTAACGAAGTTAGCAACTCAACAAGGTTTACATACGTAACCGAAATAATAAACAAACACTGTTAGTTAACTAACAGAATTAACTAACAGAGTTAAACAAGAGTACCCACTTAACAGAGTATCATACATGAGTCTAACGGAGTTGATAAAGTTAATTGAGTTAATAACTTGGCCCAGTTAATAGGTTCGACCACTTGACAGACATAACAGTTGGGCCGAAAACAACCTTGTGGCGAAAACACTTGGGCCCGAAATCCCTTGGCCGAAAACACTTTGGGCCGAAAACCCTATGGGTTTTCGTTGGGCATAAAGGTGACGAAAACACCTATGAGCCGAAATCCCTTACTTGGGCCGAAAACACATGGGTGACGAAATCCCTTTGGATTTCGTTGAGGTGTGTTTTCATTGCAAGGGGGAGTGTTTTCGTTGAACCTCAACAATAATCATCATCATCACAGCAGTTAACAAATACCCTAATCATCACTTACAGTGCATGATCAATTTTCGACAAAAACCATTAAATCAAATCATCGATATATATAACATATAAACTACCAAATCATTATGAGACCAAGATCATAATTCAATCAGCATATCCTTCATTAACAGACACATACTTTTGATCAAATCATCCAATATACAAAACAGTTCGTAGATAATATACATATCAATCACGAGTCACCGCAAAACTCACAATTCAAAGCATCTAATTTCTCAACCCTAATCAATATCATGTTCCGCATACAATTACATAACCAATTAACCAAGCATATCGACATCAAGAACTAAGTAACTAAACGTGTAAATCACTAACCGAAACCACGAGTGATCGAGCAAAGGGGAGTCGGGCTTCGAAGGAGAGAGGATGGCCGTCAGGTTCAAAGCAAACGCGAGAGAGAAGAGATGTGATTAGGGTTTGCCACTTATCGATCTCGTGCACGAAGTTAACACAAATTCTTTTTATTCAATCATTACTGGGCCAGAAGCCCACTTCTGTTTTCTTTGGCCCCTTGCTAGATGAAAACACATGGGGTGTTTTCGTGAGGGGGGGGGGGTTTCGAGTGGGGGTTTTGTTTGGCAAAAGTTACACATTCACTCCAGATTACACTCAAACATATACTAATACACGGAACACATATCAACATAATTCCATTTTGTTTTATACTGAATATACCAAACATGTTATCAACATACACACTTATAAGGCACACCATATATATATATAATATAACAAGCGCAATACAATTTAACAATTTACGAACGTGTACAGTTGTGAAACAAACAAGTAGTGTTAACAAACAGCTTAAACAATTAGTGCGCAATTAATGCGAAGATGGAAATCTTGGAAACTCGAGTTGTCACATGTGTGAATCGCTACAGTAACCTTTATGATTTGTGCAGGATACCTCTGTCGATGCGCCGATACTACCCTCTGCCCTTCAGTCCCTTATCAGAACTAAACACACGTTTGAGATTAAGAGCCATACATACTATCATTTTGGCGAGTATGAGAGCTTCAACTGCGCAAAGATTGTTAGTCCTGCTTCAGACTGCGCAGATAACGACGTTTGTCCAAACACGCCATCTGTGCGTGCAAGTTCAACAGATCCGCTGAAACGTTCTGCACCTGGTCCATACCCGTTTCCTAAGGCTGCACGCAAGCTTCGAAAGTTGTACATTTGTAAATTTTGCTCACCTGACGTCTACTCTACCATTTGAATTGTGTACCAATACATGTTTTGTAATTATTGTGTGCAGTTGTGTGGAAGACTCGGATGACGATACTGAAGGGATGACTCTCGGTCATATGGATCTTACTGGTGTGATTGATGATATTGATGATGGTAAAAAGGCTTCCCATTGACATTCCTTCGCTCACCACGTGATCATCTTGCCCGCTTAAGTATTTGTTGGTTTTCTTTATTTTGCATGCTCATAATGTACCCCCACCTACGAGTGGTGGCAATCCCAGACTGTTTTTATTTCCTCTTTGATTACATACTTGATTTCTGGTATTATCAGTTGCGCTTGATTTTTTCCTGTGTTGCTAGTTTTTTATTACGTTTTCTACCTTATAAACGGGTGTAAACATGTTTTCCTAGGTGCCCCGGAATGCTTCGTTAGAGAGGAGTGTGTAATAGAGTAACATCTATGAACAGCCATTTGCAGACACGGTTAACAAAGGCCCCCCTAAACGCTTATCGAAAAATGCTAAATACTCCATTACATTAATAAACAAATCCCCAAAAATCATCATTGGACATCCGCTTAATTAACGTACGTCCACATTAAAACCCTTACGAACCATGAAAAGAAATTGAAGCAACAAGAACTATATTACTTGGTAAGAAAATTTGACCAATAGTGAACATTGAGAACCTCGAAATAGCGAAAAGTGTATTCCGTGACTCGCAAATACAAAACAACAACGTGCTAATTTGAATTTTGTTTTCAGGCCTGTTTGCATTCGTTAAACGTCGGCGTTTACGACCGTATAACGGCTTCGTTTATGGTCGTATAACGACTGCGTTTACGGCCGTATAACGGCTGCGAATGGCCCATAAACGAAGCGGTTTGACGGCTGCAAACGCAAAAGTTAACCAATGCGTTTGCGTCCTGATCACAGCCGTTAAACTGCTGCGTTTACGGCCGTATGACACCTACGAACAAGCCGTAAACGCAGTGAATAACCGGTTGCGAACACAGTTGCGTTTGCAGCCGTAGCATTGGTGTAATTTTCCAATGTTCAAAATCGCATTAATGAAGATGGAGTTGTATCATCTGGTGGATCACCGAGCTGTCGACTGGTATTTATGTACATCTCCAGTTTTTTGTTTTGTTTATTTTATAGCTTTCGATCACTTTGAGGAGCACAACACAACTTGCATTACAAGGCCAAAGGCTTGATTTTTTTTTGGTTGGTTGTTCCAAACACCTTTCTACTTCTTACAGCCCACACCTTTTCCCAACTGTCCTCTAAAAGTGACTTTTTAGGAATCTCTATCATCATCAATTCATCATTACTGCTTTACTAAATGGATTATGTGCGTTTACGGCCTGTTCGCAGCCGTTAAACGGCTGTGTTTACGGCCGTATAACAGCTGCGAACAAGCCGTAAACGCAGCGAATAACCGGCTGCAACCACAGCAGTTAACCACTGTGTTTACTGCCCGTTCGCAGCCGTTAGTATGTTAAATTGAACTAGTATGTTACGATTGTCATTATTATTATTATTATTATTATTATTATTATTATTATTATTATTATTATTATTGTTGTTGTTGTTGTTGTTGTTGTTGTTGTTGTTGTTGTTGTTGTTGTTGTTGTTGTTGTTGTTGTTGTTGTTGTTGTTGTTGTTATTTATGTATGTCTTCCTATATATACATATATATGCATATCTATGTATAAATTTTAATATGTATTTTAAATACACGGCTTAAAAAAACAGGAAAAAAGAACAAACTTTATTGGACAATAAACGTAATGAGTATTTTAAATAAACAAGGTTAAGAAACCAATAAAAATAATGTTCTATCGGGCAATATTGTTTTCCAAGATATGATTACATAATAAATTTTACGCCAGCCTTGGTCTTTATAAACACCGGACATGTGAGTATCGGGCAATATTGTTTGTCAAATCTGGTAAGCTTATTAACACCTATTTGTTGGCGGTGTTACTATACATCCAGGGTCATGTCCTGTCACCATCTGAAGATCCACCTTCGTGTAACCCAGATCATGTGAGTATTTGCTCTATATTGTACCCCTTTTCCTTTCTATATATGCACTTAGTTTGCCCGTACCGATTATCCTTAAACGATGTTTTTAGGTTGATATGGTATATGACATTAGACACAGCATACATCTGCCCATGCACCCCTTTATGATGCCTGCAGATTCTTTCGCCTTCCGCTCATATTCGCGTGTTCTGCCAAATGGGTTGGTACAGTATGTTTGCGGTTTATCGCTCCTCAATAAGCCCGGTATTGACAGAGGTACAAAACTTTAGATTGCACACTTATAAGAAACCATACACATGTCGCTTGCTCCCGCTAGATCACAAGACCTTTGGACTTGCTTTCGTGCTTGGTACTTGATTCTGATGGTTTATTGTTTGTTGTTTTTTTCTTAATCATCCTTTCTGATTTTGACTCAGGTTACACCACACTACAACCATCAATTATTACAGAAACTACTAAAGCGACAACTGAAATGTCTAGCCAGGAAAAATTAAAAGGTCATCCCCAACTTTCATATGCATTGTCCCACCGACCGCAGTGTGGCCATGCAACTTTTTGATGTTCACCACATTATATTAATTGGTATCCCTATTATGCCTATAACATAACCGTTATGCCGCACCTATGTTACAGGTAAACACGTTATACAAAACGACAAGACACAGGAGCGACCTTTGGTTCACTCGCCGGCAACACAGGATCGCGCTGTCTCGCCGGCAGGTATGTACTATCGGCTACATTATTTTCTACTACGCTTTTATCATTGTCATAGAGAAGTGGTTTTCCCCAGCCAGTAGCTCCTGCCTTCAACAACATTCTCAGGAAAACATAGCTTCGTCGTCCCGCAACATACCGAACAAAAGATAACGTGGTCAACACTAATTATGTTAACAGACATTCGTATCAGAACCCCACGAAGGGCAGCGTTTGCATCGACAGGTTATACACAACTCGCTCCCCCCCACACACACACACTTGATCATCTATTTTTAACAACGTTAGTCCGCTACTTGGGTTATCTACTCTCATCCTGAGTATTCTGATAACTTTCCCTTCTATATCTTATAGGGGCGTGCGTAAAGTATGAAAACCTTGGCGGTCCAAATTTCACATGCCATAATTTAACGCGGTAATGTGGTACGAGGAGCGAAACAAGAATACAAAAGCATCCGACGGCACAACCTTCTCTTCGTGCTGCCAGGATGGCAAAGTTTTACTGCCTCGCCTGCTTGACGCTCCTGAACCATTACGGTCGTTGCTTGATTGTAGTGATCCGTGTACGGCTAGATTCAGAGAGCAAATTAGAGTCTACAACAGTATGTTTTGCTTCACCTCATTTGGGGGAAAGATTGACCATGCACTCAACAGTGGTAGGAGCTTATACACCTTCCGAATAAGCGGTCAGAACTACCATCGAATAGGATCCATGTTACCCGTTGAAGGTGAGCAGCCAAGATACGCTCAACTTTATTTCTTTGACACCCAGAATGAAGTCCAAAACCGTATAGCTGCTCTGTTCGGCCCTGACCATGTTGGCGACACTGTTGACGAGTCAATTGTTGCAGCCCTCATTCGGATGTTGGACGATCACAGCTCTGTGGCTAACGCATTTCGTATGGCTCGCGATTGGTGTGAACAGAATCACCAGAACGACTGCCAGCTACGCTTGCTTGGCCATGTGCTAAACAACCCCCAATACAACCGCCCTAATGTATCTGAAATTGTTGTTCTAATCACAAACGACTTTGGGGAACACACCGAACCACGCGATATTGTTGTCAACACAAAGAACGGAGCGTTGCAAAGAATATCAGAAGTACACCAGCTATATATGCCTTTGCAATATCCATTGTTATTCCCTTACGGAGAGACTGGCTTCCACGAGCGCATACGTTATCATAACAACACTGGTAGACGAGCAACTAAACGGCAATGTGTAACGGCCAGGGAATATTACTGCTACAGAATTCATTATCGAAACAACGAAGGCACCACTGTTCTAAGAGGCGGTCGTTTACTTCAACAATATCTGGTTGATGCGTACGCGGCTGTTGAAGAACAAAGGCTGCGTTAGATGCGAAACAACCAAAATGAATTACGCGTTGAACTATACCATAACATATGTGACGCTGTAACGCGTGGAGACACAAATGCTGAGGCTATCGGCCAACGGATAGTTTTGCCCGCAACCTTTACGGGTGGCCCACGCTATATGATACAGAACTACCAGGACGCAATGGCTCTGTGCCGTGCTTTTGGGAACCCGGACCTATTTGTTACATTTACAGCAAACCCAAAATGGCTGGAAATTGAAGACATGGTATCCCTCATAAGAGGCCAAAAATCCCATGACCGTCCTCAGACCATATCCCGAGTTTTTAAGATGAAGTTGAACTCATTGATTGAGGATATTATGAAGAAACAAATCTTTGGCAAATGCAGAGCAGGTACAGTTTGTAACTTACTCATTTATTCCTTTTGTTACCAGCATTTTTTACATATACTTAGGTTCTTTGTGTGATCATTTTTTCTCTGTTTTCTTTTCCCTTATATTTTATCCCTCCGCTTATATAAAGTCGTCTACACGATTGAGTTTCAAAAGCGGGGTCTGTCGCACGCGCACCTTCTTATCCGGCTTGAACATTCAGCCACGTGTCGGACACCTGCTGGTATAGATGATCTGATTTCTGCAGAAATCCCCTCTGAAACTGACGATCCGGCCAGCTATAAAGCTGTCACAGAATACATGTTACATGGTCCCTGTGGAAATGACGCTCCCAGTGCGCCGTGTACAACTGACGGCAAATGCCTCAAACACTTTCCGAAGGCATTTTATCAAGAAACGACAATTGATGAAGACGGCTACCCGGTTTATCGAAGAAGAAATTCCAAAATTTTCTTCCTTAAGGGCAAAACTAAACTTGACAACAGGTTCGTCGTCCCATACAACCGTTACCTCCTACTAAAATATGAATCCCACATCAACGTTGAATGGTGTAATAGGTCTCGGGCAATAAAGTACCTGTTTAAATACTTAAACAAGGGCCCAGACAGGGCTACAATGATTGTTCAAGAAAACATTGGAAGTGACGATGAGAAGCGTGCAAAACAGATTATTAGGGTTGATGAGATCAAGAACTATATGGATTGCCGTTATTTATCGGCATGTGAGGCCGTCTGGCGGATGTTTGCGTACCCTATACATTACTCATTCCCATCTGTCATGAAACTGACCTTTCATTTGCCTGACCAACATGTACTCACACTACGTGACTCAGACAACTTGCCAGCCCTGTTAAACCGTGACGGGATACGAGAGACAATGTTCACCCAATGGTTGGCCCTGAATAGTAGAGATGCAATGGCCAGAGAGCTGACATACGCTGAGGTACCAACGCAGTATGTATGGCATGACGATACCAAGGTATGGAAAAGGCGGTTTCAACGGACAACTCTGGGTCGGATCGTGTATTGCAATCCAGCAGCTGGCCCCCGATATTATCTAAGGATGTTGTTAGGTGTCGTTAAAGGACCACGAAGTTTTGAAGAGATAAAAACTGTCGACGGGTTTGTTTATGAAACCTTCAAAGAAGCCTGCTATGCCTACGGCCTTCTAAATGATGACAAAGAATGGAGTGACGCTCTCTCGGAAGCTCATATGTGGGCGTCCGGTTCCCTGCTACGGGAATTATTTGTTACCATGTTGTTGTTTTGTGAGGTTAATAGCCTGGGCCAGCTGTGGGAGAAGCACCGGGAGACATTGTCCGACGATATTTTGTACAAGAAACGTAAGCATTTCATGTTCCCTAGGTTACAACTATCAAACGAGCAACGTAAGAACTACTGTCTGGTAGAACTCGATGAACTATTGGAAAAGAATGGCAAATCGTTGCATGATTTCGCAGATATGCCCCAAGCAGATACCTCGCTCCTAAATGCCATGGATAACCGCCTTATCAGAGAAGAATTGAGTTACAATACAAAAATAATGGCAGACAAACACCAACAGTTGTATGCTTCTCTCAATATGGAACAAAAAACTATATACAACATCGTGATTGACTCTGTTTTAGCACGAAAAGGCGGGTTTCATTTCGTATATGGAGCGGGTGGTATAGGCAAGACTTTCCTATACAAGACCATCCTGTCTCGCTTAAGATCTATGGGCCTGATTGTCCTTGCCGTTGCATCTTCAGGTAACAAACGAATTCTGTTCATAATTATTATGCCCGTATTGTTTGTGTATTTATGTAAACAAAGTAGGTGCTAAGCTCAACATTTTGTGGTTATGCACGGTGTGTTGCTTACTTTCGTCACTCATACACATCGCACGCCATTCTTATCATATTCGATTACCATATTGAACTGACTTCACTTCACATATTGCTTCAGGTATAGCATCCCTACTCTTACCAGGTGGTCGGACAGCTCATAGTCGCTTCGCTATCCCTCTGGAATTGTTGCACGGTAGCACATGCGGCATCAAACAAAATACCCAGCTTGCACAGCTTTTGCAAGAGGTCAAGCTAATCATTTGGGACGAGGCACCCATGATGAAAAAATACGCGTTTGAAGCCCGTGATAAAACCCTCAGAGATATCTTGGGGTTGGTTGTTTATACAAACAGGGAACGTGTGTTCGGCGGCATCCCTGTCTTACTCGGTGGCGATTTTAGGCAAATTCTCCCGGTCATCCCAAAGGGGAAAAGACAAGATGTGGTTAACGCATGCATCAACAGATCTGTTTTGTGGAAAAGTTGTCAACTCTTTACACTCAGCCAAAGCATGCGAGTCAGCGAATACACCTCGACACGCACGCTAGGCACTGATAGACAATGTTTCAACAAGTGGCTATTAGACATCGGCGACGACATCGTACCAGCAATATCCAAAGACAGGGCAGATGAGCCGACCTGGATAGAAATACCCCACAGGTTCATTGTTGACAACTGTGGTTCCCTAGTTGAATCAATTGTTAACGCTGCATTCCCATCATTTATGGAAAAGCAAGATGATGATGATTATTTGTGTGAGAGGGCAATACTGACCCCACGTAATATAGATGCAGACGAAATCAATGAGTACATGTTTTCCCAACTCAAACGGCCTGCCCGGACTTACAAAAGCTCAGATGAAATATGTCGTGCTTCTACGGACATATTAGAACAGGAACAACTCTACCCAACTGAGTTTCTCAATTCTTTAACTTTCTCAGGTACAGCACCTGCTTCCGTGGACATGTTACCCCATGAACAACTCTACCCACCTGACTTCTTGCATTTCTTTGTTTTCTCAGGTATGCCACCTCACGCTTTACATCTAAAAGAAGGCCTCCCGATCATGCTTTTACGTAACATCAAACCCTCGCAAGGATTATGTAATGGTACAAGTCTTATTATCACAGACCTCGGGAAATTTTTAATCAAAGCTAGGATACTAACCGGTTCAAACCGTGGGGACACTGCTTTCATCCCGAGGATCCCCCTCTCATCCACAAAATCAAAATGGCCCTTCATTATGAAAAGGCGACAGTTTTCGGTGAAACCGTGCTATGCAATGACCATTAACAAGAGCCAGGGCCAATCATTAAAGGTAGTTGGTCTTTACTTGCCCCGCCCTGTGTTCAGTCATGGCCAACTGTATGTCGCGATGTCGAGGGTTACGACACCTGAGGGCTTAAGGATTCTTATCGTTGAAGATGGTGACGGTGGAATGAAAAATTATACTAGAAACATTGTATACAAAGAAACTTTTAACAACCTGAACCCAACGAGTCCACCAGAGTAATTGTTTCATAGGTTAAATTATATTCCTCCCCTGTACAAAAACTTTTAGGACAAGCTGGCGATAGATGTTTCAAATTCTCTTCATCAAGTATATAGCAGGAGGTCAGATGAATCATGAATAGCTTATTTATTTCAACTTTTATAATGATTGTGTTTAAAACAAAGTGTTGGTTTATGTGTCATTATTTTATGAAGAAAGATTGTTAAGCCTTGAAACTTATCTCTTGGTTACTGATGTGACAGATATCTCCTAAGAAGAAGTGCTCTGGAATTGTTTATGGTTGACCGATCAAACTTCTTTTTTGACTTTGGGGTATTTACCATCTTCATATCATCTCCATATGTTACTAGGTCAACAATGTTATATCCAGCTTACTAATATAATTAAGTAATGCGCTGCTTGGATTAGTAATCATCTGACAGGTTAGTTTGTCATGCAGTGTCAAAAAGTTGTCACTCTTCAGACTTTTCTTAAGTAGTCGAATTATTTGAAGATGGATCAGAGGGTTCTTGACACCGGTTCGCAAAATGGCTTACCTAGGATCTGAAATATTAGATGGTAGATTTTTTACTGATTTAAAATGGCAAAAAATTGTCACTTTTTAAAGTTTTCTTAAGTTGTCAAACTATTTGCAGATGGATGAGAGGCTTCTTGCCACCAGTTGACAAAATGGATTAGCTAAGATTTGGAATATTTGCTGGTAATATTTTCCCTGGTTTTAAATGGTTTTAGAGTCATAATATGTTAACGTGGCTGTTTGTTTGTTTAGCCAGCCATGATGACTTTTTCCTCTAATCAAATAAACGGGGCCCATATATTGTATTAGCTGGTCCAACATCAAAATATCGACAAACATACCTCAAGTATCTCGGTCGAAGATCAAAATATCGACAACAATGCCTCAAGGATCTGGTGCACAAAGAGGTAACACCACTAAACCGGGTCCAGGATTGCTTAGTAGGTGCTGTCTCCCCATTATCATGGCGGTGTTCATGATGTGGCACCCTTTCAAACGCATAACAAATTAGGCTTCAATTTTGCTAGAACAAGTCGGTTATGATTTTGGCTATCGACGTGAGTTAGGTTTAAGTTTAGTTTTAGTGTATTTCTTCTTCATTACAAGCTGTGCTGAATCTTAAGTTTTATATTTAAACAGGCAGTCAATGTTAAGCATCACAGAGTTGGCGAGGCTGACGATCCTCCTATCTACAGGATCAATTACGCTGTGGTAATCGTCTTTATCATATATAGATGTGGTAAAATGGGCGGGTTAGGTAGCGTTATTAATTAGTGGAAAAGGGTTTGGGTCAGAACAACTAATTTATAATACGGGTGAAAACAGGTTGGGTTCGTTGGCTCACAAACATCTTGGTTTAGAACACGAAACTAATGTGTTTGAATAAAGCGATTTTTCAAGCCATTTACCTATAATTCGGGCCATTCTTGGCCTGTTTGAGGCATTTGAGCTGACATTACACACTCACTAAACCAAAGTAATTTGATATTCGTGAAAACATAAGAAAAACCAAAAGCTAAAATAGGTTTCGTCGATAAATGATCAAAACAAGTGTATAGATACAGTTATAGACATTACCAAACCAAGCACAATTGCTACTTGATTCCTTAACTACCTTAATCTTACTTTATCTGAAGCTAATAATTTAATCTTAAAAGTAACAGTAGTAAATTAAGAATAATCTTCTAGGAACAAGATAAAAGTCTTAACTCAAAAGATTTGGAAGCTAAATTTCCATATATTATTTTAGGAATACTCGGTAGAAATCTATCAGTGGTTTGAATCAAGCTGGGAACCATATGTTGCAAACGATGTTCAGGACTTCAGGTTTAGTTTTACACGATGCGGAACATCAACTCCTTTTAAGGACTCAGACCTCATATTATGTTTTAGGCATATTTGACCAACAAAGGTCTACACTTCGCAGGTGAATGTATTTCCTTTAGACTACCGTAGGCTCATTTCAATTTATATTTTATCTCAAATTCGGTATATCCAAATAAATAACTTACAAATGGGCCAAGTTGGAGTTGACCAAAAGTGGAGTTGCTTTGTTACCAAGTTCTATTAGTTTTTTGCACTTTTGGGTCTTACAACATGAGAAAGTAGTAAGGGCAAAATGGTCAAAATCATTTTTTTTAGTATTGTATGACAAGAAGCAACCCCCCTCATTTTTGTGCGAACATAACCTTTATAATACTCTTATATTTTTTATTTAAAAATTCCATCATAATGTTTAGTGATTGCAAAATTTTTTAGTCAAGACGAATAACATCATAGAATGCGTCTACATAAAGGTTATATTATCATATATATAGTCTACATAAAGGTTATACAGCTATAATGATATTTTAATGATGTTTACCTTCCTAAATACAACTTTAATGATGTCTTTAATACTACTTTATTATATTAATGTGCCTATAATTGTTATGTCCCTTTGTATGCAAACCGCTAACTTCTCGGTTTCACTCTAATAAAAGTTAGTGACTTATCATTTTCCCATAACAATCATCATTTAATTTTGTGTTAATTAATGCTCCCCATTCCAAAAGACCATCTAAATAGCTTTATAAATCTTTACCCATATTGCAGCCCATACCCACCTTCTCCTCAACAACCTATAACCACTCTGTCTACACGTTTTGCCATGGCAAGGAACGATTCTGTTGCTGGGTATTCTGAAAAATGGACCACACTAGAAGCCATCTTGACACACGGTAGAAGAAACAAGCATCACATGGTATGCCCCCTACAAACTACATTGCATATATAGAATATTCATTTTAGCTTATGTATCTTTATCAAAATCGAAGAGTCAAAGACAATATATCTCTAATCTCTAGACATAATATTATGTAGGACGTATGACACGATTCCAACTTACGTAATTTGTTAAATATTTTTTAACAGTTATAAATATTTATGAGGATCCGCCACTGCAGTCCAACTGAACCCATAACCAAAAATGTCGGTTATGAGGATTTTCAAACCAATCGATCCGGTTGAAATGAGTTTAGGATCAGTTAAAATCAATTTCAATTATGTACATGTATAATGAATGAATTCAGTTAAACTTTCTTTTAGTTAATCAGTTATGTACATGCATTCAATTTTAGTTAATTCAGGTCAGGTTTGGTTAACCACTTAAAAAGCCAAACCAGTACTATATAAGAAATAATATACTCAATTTGGCTATTTGAGCAAAAAAAATAATCAAATAATAAAACCTCCTTTGAGTCAAGTATGCTAAAAAGCTGGATGAATCAAATATGTCTGGATCTTATCTCATCTCATCTCTTTTTATAGTTGGTTTCTTTTGCAATTATCCTAAACCCATTTCAACGGATCAAATGGTTTGAAAATCCTCATAACCGACATACCGAAATATATTTTTTAATACGGAATTCACGTTTATAAATATTTATTGAAAACATAAAATGTAATTTAAATATTAGTTATGTACGTAGTCCGTGGCGAACCAAGCATATGTAAACGTTGGCCATTTTGTTTAACCTCAAATAAGGTTTGCATTAGAATGTAATATACACTTAGGATATGTCATTTTGGATAAGCACAATATTGGTTATCATTTTTTAATCAAATGGTTAAAGTTTATAGTTACGCTGGTATTACATGCAGAGTGCTGAATTCACCTGTCGTGTTGAAGTCAAACGCATACGCAATAGCCAAGATTGGTTCAGGCTGACATGTGGCCGTGGGAATTGCATGAAAGGTGTGTTGCGTAAAGACAATGATATGTGGTGTGATGGGTGCGAAAACCCGGTTGTCTTCCCCAGAGCAAGGTTTGTTTATAAAAATGTTTAGTTGTCTTAATTTGTAGCCATTCTCATGCAGGCTTATAACTGAAAATAAAGTACAAACCTTGCACAGTTTCAAGGTAGAACTCGAGGTTTTTGACTCAACAGCCGAAGCTGTCGTTGTCTGCTTTGAAGACACCGCCCAACGCTTGACAAAGACCACTGCTCATAGTATTCTCACAGCAAAGACCGGCCTGTCACGCACCTACAACCTTTATTCCACTGACATACAGGATAAGTTCACTCCGGTGATGGTAAGGAACGCTGATGGAAGCATTTCAACAATGCCCAATTGTTTACACTCTCTTGTGGGCAGCACTCAGACCCTCCAGCTTTATTCGTGTACATATTATGATCATGGCCATTTTGAATCCTTCAACTGCAAGAATGTCCTGCTAGATGGAGATGGTTGTAAGCCCTTTGGTTCTTCCACACCTCCATCGATCCACACTAAAGACAAATCGGTACTACCCATTCCAACACCAATTAAGCGCGCTGAACCGATCGTAAGGTATATATCGGCTTACACTTTATTCGTGCCCTGTTTAATCAACCATTTTAATTAAAGATGTGCTACTTACCTTTCTACTCGATCTGAAATGTTATTTACATACCTGGTATATGTTTACTCTATTTTAAAATTAGGAGGCTACCACAGTCGGAAACTTGAGTTCATAAATATAAAAGTGCATTGTTCTACATTAAAAAATACAGCAATAAAAAACTTGGTGCCGCATCACTTTGAATGTGTCAATACATATAAGGGGAGAAGTTGGCTTTTAAAAACAATGTAATTGTCCATATTTATTTTTGGATAACCGTCTACATAATTTTTACGTGCTTTTCCTTCGCAGGCCTGCTTATGCAGATTCGGATTCAGAAGAAACAATTGACAGTGACCCATATGAAAGGTATACCGTCTACACTTAGTGTTAGTAATGAAAACCCGTGCTACTTTTCGATGCATATATACGCAAACATAGTATACCATTTTTAATACTTTTCTTTTTGTTATTTCACTGCAGTCAGTTGGCTGGTGATGGGATTGGGGATGACGGTGGGATGCCTTAGCTAAAGTTGGGTCTATGTGTTATCCAATAAGATAGAAAGGCGTGCGAGAGTTTATGCGTTTTTCTTTTTTCTGTTTCATGTTTTTTTTCTTGGAAGATATCTTTTTACACTTCTTTTTTGCCGGCAAGTTTTGCCAACGAAACAACTTATGGTCCATGGTTTAATAAAGTTTAAGCACGCCCCTTTGTAGGCGTATTGTCTTACATGTTATGCACTGGCCGTCTAAAACGTCTTACCACAAACAAACAATAACTATTATTCATGTCGTGCATCGCGCGGGCTTTCTCCCTAGTTGGTAATGTAAAAAGTAGTGTATAACATATGGTAGTGTAAATGAAAGTACAATTGTCTAATATTTGTAATGAATTACGAAATTTGTCAAATAAATGATACATATGTACATGTGCACAGATAACTGTTACTCAAATTTTTTTATTATTATTCACAAAATATAATTATTTTTCCAAAAAAAAATAGTAAAAAATTTTTTTGGATGTTTTTTAGATTTTTTTAGCTATTTTTGGTTGTGTTCACATTGGTTCTCGCGGTTCTCGCAATAAAGGGTGGTTCCTAACGGATCGTTCTCATATATATATATATATATATATGTATATATATAGGGTCAGGATTTAGAGAAAACGATGAAAAGTGTGAGAACGGTGAGAACGCTTATCGATCGTCCGATCAAAACAATCTATGGACTAGATTGGCGCGGTGGCGTTTTCGTAAATAACACGAATTCTATTGAGTCGACGCGCTTCATTAAGGGTAAAAAGGTCTTTACACTTCTATACCAAAACACCAACTAATGAATAAAACGCCATTACTGGCCAAAACGCATCCCTATATAAACAAAACATTCTCATACACAAGAACACACCTCCCCCAACCTGAAAACGCCATATTTCTACTATATAACATTCATCTTACAACGCCAAAAAAATGCAAAACATCAACACACCTACTCAAAAAACGCCATATTTTACTATATACCAATCATCTTAGAAAACGCCAAATCTCTCAAATATCAAAAATTTCCAAAAAAAGGACTTTTCTTTCAGATACACTATTTCCTCAGAAAACGCCAAAAATGCCAAAAATCGTTTCTTGTATATTAAATATTGTTCTACGCGAATTTTCGGAAAATGCATTCTTTCCTGAGGTGTTGTGACTCAAATAACATTTTGCTGAATGAGATGGACAAAACTTCAAGAAAAAGATACTGGGGTCAGACTTATATCAGTTTTTGTGTTTTGTTATTGATGAATATTATAATGGCATGAATTAGACGAATGATACTGATGAGTCGTTTGAAGATACATATTCAAACAAAAAACTTATGTCATATTGTCTTTCCAAACTGCCAAAAAAACACAAGCATGACAAAGCCAAACCGCCAGTGAAAATGTTTCAAAGAAGAAAGATACTGACGACAGTTAAGATTTGAAAGATGAATTGTTTCTATTGTTATTTTTTTAATTTTCTTTTTCAGTTGTTTGTTATGTATTTTTCAACTTATAAAAAAATAACATTATATTAATAAAACGCCAAAAGTCATAATTATTGTGAAATGACATAATGAAGTAAAACGCCAAAAACTCCCAACATATAATAAAAGTAAATTTGAGAAGAATTATTAAAAGTTAAAAATGGAAACAAACGACAAAAACTACTTAAAGCCATTAAAAAACGCCAAAACTTGGAAGATGAAATGTCTAAGACCATAAAAACTCATAAAAACCTGAACAAAAACAGTAAAAAATACACAGAGTAACTGAAAAGATGGCTACTTTATTAATATCATTTATTATAAATAAAAAATCCCGCCTAAAGTACGCGCCAAAAACATCCTATAAGAGAGACGACTCTGCACAATCAACTGATCACACCACCAAAAAAATAAATGCCATCT
Source organism: Helianthus annuus (assembly GCF_002127325.2). Taxonomy (NCBI): domain Eukaryota; kingdom Viridiplantae; phylum Streptophyta; class Magnoliopsida; order Asterales; family Asteraceae; genus Helianthus; species Helianthus annuus. The sequence continues at coordinate 68,664,776 of NC_035441.2, forward strand.
TTCCAACAAACCATTCACTTTAAAATGCCACAGATGCGGAACGTCATTTCTTCTTTATTAAGTATTGTTCAGAATGAAGTTTCACTGAATGGATTATACTATGATGTGGGTATATCTATAAGCTTTTCCTGAATGAGATGGACACATTATCATGAAAAAGCAAAGAAAAAAAAAGACTTTTACCCCTTAATGAAGATGGGCGCTATGTAGGAAAAAAAGAATCTACATAAGTTATTCAAAACAGGTTCAAAACGCCAAAACATGTTAAAGTAGAAGAGGCTGATGACAGTGAAGATTTGGAAGAGAAATTAGATTATAATTTTTATTTTTTTTTTTCAGTTTCTATTGTTTATTATCTAATTCTCTGATTTTATTATCTAATTCTTTAATAAAAAAAATTTAATATAAAACGTCAAAAACACCAAAACGACTGATAGTGTGAAAACTGAGAGAACGGAAGCAGGTAAAGCACGATGTTGCTATAAAACGCCAAAAACGCCAAACAAAGTATTACTGAAAAATCAACACTAATTCACCGATGAAAATTGAACGAAACAGTAATTGCTAAACAGTAAAATGAAGAGACGGTAACATTATTGCCAAACATTTATTATATTAAAAGCCACTGCATGGAAAACTGAATTTATTTATCTTTTCAAAACGTCATAGTTGTTTGTCAAATTATAGACCTGTATCCTACTTGATATAATAAATATCATGAAAAATACTGATGTTTTTTACATCATAGACATGAATCCTGAGTTAAAAAAACAATAAAAACGTCAAAACATAATTAAAACGCCAAAAATATTAACTATGATCCTGTTCCACAAACAATAAAACGCGGCGAATTTATTAAACTCCAAAAAAATGGAAACGGGATGTGACACGAGTTTAAATAAAGGAAATATGAAAGGACAAAAAAGCCCCTCCACCCTTTTATATGCCGCGTGACACGTGTTACGCCAGGAAGTGTTCTCACCATTCTCACACTTTTGAGCGTTTTTCCATATCCCGTTTATATATATACATATGAACCTTCCAAGAATAAGATTCGTCATTTTTTTCAATCGTTTTCTAAGAAATTATATTAGCCGCCACATTTTACCAAAAATATATATGTCTGCCTTGTTTTAGTGAAGTCCCTTATATTTATACAAAATCTCTATATATCTACTAAAACATGTTTATAGTCTTCAGCCACACATACAAAATCTCTATATATCTACTAAAACATGTTTATAGTCTTGAGCCACACATTTTTATAAAAAAACAACATTTTTATTATCTAAAATACCCGTATCAACTATAATAAAGTTTATTATATATACTACCACCAAAAATACTATTATCATGCATATAAGGATCCTTCATACCAAACATCAATTTAACATACTAATATCTATACTAGATACTAGCACATATAATATATTCAGAACATAATTATGTGTATCAAGACACAAGTATCACACCTTGTATACATATAATTACCAACACATCCTCAGGTTTAAAAGACATGAACTTGTGAGAAGCATAACCACACACATACCTACTTACTCACCCATGCCCCAAGTACATACAACACACCAAACAATTCTATTTAGTATACCACAAGCAAGGAGAAGGAGCATGAAAAAAGATAATAAATCTTTAACTTTTGAGATGAATGAAACTTGCTACACGCCTACACTACAACACCACTAAAACTTGTTCTCGTGTGTCGATCTTTAACTTTAGTTTTCGATTTCGAACAATCACCAATGTTCGTTAAAACTAGTTCCATTGTAACACAACGAGGCGATAACGATTATGCTAAATGCAAATATTCATGCATTTCCTAGACACTGCTAGACTTTATGGACTCAATTAATACATAACTAAGTCTAAATGCACGTAATTAAATAGATAAACCGTGATTAGGTTGTACGGATTAACCCATAATTTTGCCGGTTGTCACACAGTGATCTCTAGATCAATTGGTGGGAGGTTTGCATTTTCTTTGGAAATGCAGGTTCAACTCTCACTTGGTGCAGAGTAAGGCACCGGTAAGCAATGGTAGGAGACCCAGGTAAATCTAGGTTCAATCCTTGAGCCAAACATGTTTAACCGTTAGTTTCACCGTCATTCCTACTGGCTACTGGGTTTTCCCCAGAATTGGTGGTGGACTCGGGTTACTCTCGGAGTACTCCGTTTGGTCCAGTGGATGCTCCGAGATTGCTCAGAATTGATTCTGTTGGCCATTCAAAAAAAGTGTGAAAAAACATCAAAGAGTGATCAACTAGTGTAGGGCGGTGCATCATGGTGAGCAAAGGGTCCTCTATGTCATCATAAAACATGAACCAATGAGGAGATAACTGTAGGAAGACTGCGTGTTTAAGGCCAGGCCTCCATTTTAACATTCAAGGATCATAAGGGGGTACTGCTAGATGGTTGTCAACATTTAGTTTTGCTCAAAGGGGGACAGAGAAGTAGGCTGACCATAGAACTGTCAAACCCAGTCTGAACTTTAGGGAAGCGATCAAACATAAATAATTTTAATTGTCAATGTGGGGCTAGCCCACTTGGTAAAGGCATATGCGTCATGATAAGGTCATAGGTTCAAACCTAGGCAAAAGGTGATTAATTTAGGATTATTGGAGTTATAGAGTAGAGCAAGAGTTGCCATTAAAAAATAATAATAGTATTTTTAATGTATGTATGTAATTTCGTAGTTCATTAATTATAACATCATACTTTCTCCAATAAATGCATCAATTGTCAAATTTGTATGATTTTAAATGTGAAATGTAACATTTATCATAAATCCATAACTGTTACGTTATCATATTAGAAAGTTATCTTTGCATTAAATATATTAACGCAAGTGATTGAGATTATCACCTATTTAATCGAATCAAACGAGACCAATCCTTAAACAAAGTCATTGTGAAACTTCACGGTTAAACAGTTTTTGTGTTTGGGTATAAACATGGCTAAGTCAACATACCTTTGCTTGGTGCTCCTCGTTATTGTTATTGCAGGTTTGTTGCCCGTTCTCTCGCTAGTGTATCATTGTATCTTCTTATAAAAGAGGTTTTAACTAATATAAAATCAATTTTTTTGTCAACACATGCAAGCGTGGGACACTTGAACTTTAAGATAGTAACATTTGAATACATTTATGTACGTTAGTTTCTAGCAACAACATGCGTCATGTGAATACAATATCATAATGAGTTAGTCAGTTAGACATAATAATTGTAATTTTTGAAGGGTAACACATGCGCTTATTATAAACGCTATATTTTAAATATTTATACTATACTCAAACAAAAGAGAATATGAATTTGAAAATAATAGTAAATTACATTAATTAAAAAATTAAAAGCTATTTAAGATAAGAAAAATGACAAAACATAAATTTAAATGAAAAGGTTAACAATAAAAAAAAAAAAAAAAAAAAACTTATTTTCTATTTTGGTCCTCTATTCTAACCATGGTCATCTTAACCAATTGATGTGATCAATGGCCCACATTGTTTCATACGACTTTAGTGAAAAAAAGGCCTTTTATAGTTTTATTTGATCATTCATGTATATACATGTTCGGTTTTTTATGTGTTTTTTAGTTGGTGCTTCAACGGCCGATGACCCGAAACCAACATGCTACGATGTGTTGTACCCGAGTGGTTGTGAACTTATTAAATGTAGAGAGGATTGCATTGCAAAACACCATAGTGGCACTGGAGCTTGCGTGTATAATTCTCGTATAGAGGATTACGGTTGTGTTTGCACATTTGACTGTTGATAATATCTAAAATGTCAATGTATTTTGCGAGTTAAAAGTGTATTGGTTCGTAATTATGTTTATGAACCTGTGGATCCTTTTTAATGATATTAGTTAACCGTTGGAGATTGTTACATGATCTGATTTTGTCTGCAAAATTGCTTTTGTAATAATGAATTTATGCGTCAAGTACATATCCGGAGCCCTATTTTTTACTGTGCGGTCACTAGTTCCCAAGCGCGCAATCGAATTACATGTCTGGGCCGGTATTAGGCTTTGTAACCAGGCTTCAAATAGGTTAGAAACTGGTTAAATAATCAGAGTATCCAACAACCCAACTTACTTCTCCCTTGACATGGCCAATGGAATCTCTGCAAATATGTTAGCAAATGGAAAAAAACAAGATGGGGTGAGCCCTTATCTTTTTATGATATATTATTTTTTGAACAAACAAGCCAATATTATAACTCAAAAAAAAGGCCAAAACAATCTTCACTAGCAAATGCTAGCAGCAAGATTTCACCACCAACATTCTTCACTAGCAAGCCAATAATATATTATGATATATTATTTGGTGTTAACATTGATACATCCTTCCTTTTTATCTCTCTATTAATGATATTCGTAACAACTTAGCTTTTTCTAATTAGAATAAACTGCCATTTTAGTCCATGTGGTTTGTTCACTTTTGCCACTTTAATCCAAAACTTAAACATTTTGCATTTGGGTCCCTATGGTTTCAGTTTTATTGCCATTTTGGTCCAAAAATGAAATCATGTCATATTTGTCTTATAAAATCCTGCTATTTTGTCATTTTCCGCAGGTTAAAATACAAAATGTCACACCCTGACTTTTGCGGAAGCGTATGCGTGTGACTTGATCGGTTCTCATTGCATTCTATTATAATAAACAACTATATGATCAAAATGATGTTCATCCATTCATAAAGTTTAAAATATTACAAACACCAGTCATTTAAGTTTCTAACAACACAACCTCCGATTACGTTACAAACCAATAAAAGTAGATGACATCTAAACTTGAAATTTACATCCCGAAACAACACCAGCGCCCAAGATTCAACTTGTTTCCTAAAATACATGAAATTTTGAAAACATCAACAAAAGTTGAGCGAGTTCATGCATTTTGTATGAGTACTGATAAACTTGTAAACATTTGAGAGACTCCTTTGAAAACAGGTATGAAAAGCGTCTATGAACAGATCAATTAATGTTTTGCAAGGATATTAATATGTGACGACAAAGGGAGTACTCAATCCGAGTAGATAATTGTTAGTGTCGAATCCCCTTAACTGTGTCGAATCCCCCTCGACTGTGTCAAATCACTTTGAGTGTGTCAAATCTCCTTGACTGTATCAAATCACATTGACTGTGTCAAATCCCCTTGACTGTTGTCGAATCACCTCGACTGGGACACAACAACACTCTAAGTGGTCACACAAGGACCATGAGTGGGGCTCGGCCGTACCCGTTAGATCTAACCTTTGTCCATGATTCTTATGAGAGTTATTGGCATTTCAGTTTCAGCCTATGCTCACATGATCTAATAGTTCATTTCATAGCCAAATCATACCCATGTTGACATGTATTTCACCCCCAATAGTTATAAATCTAAAAACAGTTAAGAGAAAAGGGGGACATGAACTCACAAGTTTGCGCCCTGCTGTCTCGTATACTCTAAGGTCCTTCTATGAGTCGTACAACTACCTACACACGTGCTATGTCTTATTAGACGTTTAGGTCGTGTAACGACTCTTTGTCTTAGTTGATCATTAAGACTTGTTTTGGAAATCTTGGTTTACTTTGAGTTACATCTTTGATGTACATTATATAAGGGTAGGGTTCCAGCGTGAACCTAATCCCATGCGTGAACTGCGTGAACTAATCTGGACCATTGATTTCCTTTTTAGTTGTTAAGGGTATGATTGTAATTATATAAAAAATTAGATTTAAATCATTATTTTAATAATTGAATTAAGTTACATCTTTCCTATTTTAAATTCATTATCCACATTATCTTTTATTTCATTTTTATTTTTTAGATTTCACCACCAGAATTCGGATTATGTTTTTAAGATTCACGTAACCTTCATATTTCAACGGTATACACATGTGTACTTTGATATGAATTGAACAGTACACATGTGTACTCAGCATGGTACATATGTGTAATTAGCTACATAATACATACATATAAACAAAACTTGTAAACCTATTTTATATTAAGCAAATAACAATTTCCATAATGTTCGCCAAACCAAAAAAAAACATACAATTTCAAGTTTCAGTTTCGTGAAAACAATAAAACGCAACATAATCGGAAAAATAAAAAAGACATAGTCTTTTACAACTATTCGCCGCGTTGTATGCTGAATCATCCTTATCGACCAAGCAAACAAACATACGTGAATCATCCTTATCGACCTCATACGTGAATCATCCTTATCGACCTTCCATCTCCACTTTCCTCATTTACGACGTCTCCTATAATAACACAAAAACTCAGCAATTAGTACTTTGCATAATTCACAAGTGTACATCAACAACTTTACACATTCAATACACAAAAAAATATGAGATATCACAAAAACAGACGCTATACACATGTGTACATCGCATTAAAAACATAGCAAAACCAGAATACACATGTGTACAGCGCCTTAAAATAGAGCAAAATCAGAATACACATGTGTACAACGCCTTAAAACCAGAGCAAAAATCAGAATACACATGTGTACAATGCCTTAAAAACAAGCAAAATCAGAATACATATGTGTACATCGCCTTTAAGTATGGAATCTGAATGTTCCTTTAAGTATTGAACGTATGGAATCTGAATGTTCCTTTAAGTATTTTTCAACTATAATTCTGATATTGAACGTATGGAATCTGAATGTTCCTTTAAGTATTTTTCAACTATGACAAATGAAATTCTTTAGTTATCTAACAATTAAAATGATGTATACAATTAAAGATACAAAAAATCTTGCAAACTAAAAGAAACAGGAATAATTCTATTATTATATTAGCAAACAGGTTAAACCATTTTAACAAAATAAGTAAAAAACTCAAAAACTAGTAATTCTGTTTTTCTCAATCATATAATTAAAATTTTAACTGATATTGAACGTATGGAATCTGAATGTTTCTTTAAGTATTTTTCAACTATCACAAATGAAATTCTTTAGTTATCTAACAATTAAAATGATGTATACAAAAAATCTTGCAATATAGAGAGAGATTCGACATAAGGACAATTTTTTAACAATATTCTATTACCTTATTTTCTTTCTTTTCATCATGAAACCTTTCCTTCTCTCCGGTTAAGAAACCAGTTTCGCCGGAAAAAAATGGGTTACAAAATAGAACAGTTACACACAAATAATCAGAGATAGAACCCAGTTTTCATCGTCTACTTCATCATCGGCGGCACTCTGTTTCATCATTGAGATGGAGAGACAAGAAAAATGGATCAATCGGTGGTGGTTTTGGCCGACATATCTGTGTGGTGTGGGATTTTTTTGATGTCGGCTTTGATATGTGAGAGAGAAAGATTGAATATTATGATTTTCTTCGATCTGGATCTGGGCAAGGTGAGAGAAAGTTGGATGATGAAGAAAGATTGAATATGATGATTTGTGAGAGAGAACGAAATTTATGAAATCAGTTTAAAATAGAAATTACACATATACCCTTAATCATTTAATTAATTAGTAACAATTAATCAAATAATTACCATCATGCCATTGACTTAAAATCTCAAGATGATAAAAATCAAGGGCCCAGATTAGTTCACGCAGTTCACGCTGGGGATTTTGTTCACGTTTGAACCTAATCCCATTATATAATTTCAAAGTATATAATTATTAGTTAAAATAATATTTTAACTTAAATTATATTCATCCATTTATTTGGAATATTGTCAAAATAATATATTTATGCCTTATTTCATTTTTTAATTCTTTTCATGAATATTTCCCAAGTATGGGTATAATTATACTTGTCTATTTTGCCAAGTATTTGTGGTATATTCCGGTGTTTATTTGTACGTACGAGAATATGTATTTCCTTGTATTTATTAAGTATTTTATACTTAATCTTGTATTTAATTTTTCCAGAATATTATTTTTAATCAACTAAAAATCACCAATTTGTATTCTTAAAATATATGTATTTTAAGAAAATTTTATAGAAAATCATCTATAAACTTTACTTGGCAAAAATAATATACCATGATATATATCTTAAAAATAACATATATTTTTAAGATTAACTTTAGTAAATATATTTCTACGTTTCATCCAAAATATTATATTTTAAGCTTGTTTAAGAAAATATATATTTTTCTTCACTCAAAAATAATACATTTTCTAATTGACAAAATATAATATTTTTTGTAATACTTGAAAAAATCCATATTTTCCATTTCTTTGGTTTCCAAATACCATTCATTCATTTGTCGAACTTTATGAATTTAATTCCGGAATATATATATATATATATATACATATATATATATACATATATATATATATATATATGTATATATACATATATATATATAGTCCATAGTCCTTGTCCGGTTTGTCCAATATTCGGGTATAATCCATATATTTATTTTCTTGGAATCTTGGTAATATTTAGTATTATAATTTTGGTATTTTTGTGAGTTATATTATTTTGAAGTTCTTAAGATAATATAACTAATACACATAATATACAAGTAACACACAAATTGTGACATCTAAATATATATTCTCCTAAATATATATACTTAGTCACTTTTATTTATCAAAATCAACCTCCAACATTTGAAATTTTGTAATATAAATTATGGCAAATTTTTATATGAAAAACCATGATCAAAATCTACTTCTAAACACTTGTTTAAAAATATTTTTCTAAGTGCTTAATTTCTACAAAAATTTTGCCATAGTTTCCCCTTAAAAATGGAGGTTTCCATGCTTTAAGAAGCATATCATTTTCTTTTTAAATCATCATCAATCATCAACAATTCAATCAAGACTTACCATGTGCCAAAAATATGAAATTTACACTATGACATGAACTTGAAATTTTGTAAAAATTTGTAGTAACTTAATATGTTTTTAAGTAAGCTTAGTTACCCCTAAAATATGGTTATTTGTTTATAAATCTCACTCTTGTAAAATTTAGTCTTATACAACTTGTATGAAGATTTTTCTAAAAATGATTCTTTTGTATTCTTCTTGTTACAAACATTTTTCTAGCCTTGATTTAGCACTTAAAACATGTTTAACTTCTTTAAAAATTATGATCTTGTAAATCTTGTAAATAACTTTGGTTTCTTGAAAAAATTATTTTTGAAATCACCCATTTTCAAGACTTATATCATGTATCAATAATCATCATGCTCAAAAACAATCTTATATTCAAGTTCATGTTCCACATAAACATAAAGGATGATCATTATGATTTTCATAAGATTCATCCTCTCACTTGCTAGTTCATGTGATTAATCATCATCTAGCAAGGTTCTTAGGATGATCAACATCATAAACACAAGAAATCAACAATCAAGTATTACACATACACTAAAACAACTTAGATTATTATGTTATTAAGCTTTATATGAATGATCATCTTCTTGTTTATTTGAGTTTCTTATGATTAACAACTTACATAATCTTTTAACCACTAAGATTAGAAGTAAAATCAAGTTGTAAGGGCCTTACTACTAGCACAAAGGCTAGGGAAGAAATCAGGATGAAGATGATGATGAACAAGGTGTATAAAAGCTCTTAATGAAGGTCCTTCAAATTCCAATGCTTCCACACTTCTTAACTAAGCTCCTAGCACCCTTGAATCACCTTAGATTGCTTGTTAATGGAACGAAAATGGAGGTACTATGTGTGTGGTTTGAGGCCGAGAGCAAGGAGAAGAAGGAGAGAAAGATGTGTGAGTTTGAAGTGGTGAAATGAATGAAATGGTGATCTTGTGGTTATTTAAAATGACCTTCCAACATAACATAATCTAATGGTTCTTGTGTTCACTAAGTGTCCACCAAAATCAATTAAACAATTGAAATAAAATCTTGGGGTGGGCCCCATGTTGAACCGTGAATAGGAGGGGGGGGGGGTACTAGTTAGGATGTAATGATAAGTTAGAAGTTTTGGTTAGATTCTAAGTACGATGTTTAGTGTTATAAGTGTTTAGTGTTTATAGGTTGTATTATGATGCTCGGAGACCATAACTAGCTCAGAAAAGTTATTTAGTTGTTTAGTTGGTTACTGTTTCGTTAAGGTGCTAAAGTACGCAGTTCAGTGTGCTTTATGTTCCCTTTTTGCGACAGTTTTGATTCCCAATACCTAGGAAGGTATTCTAGACCATTAAACCATAATTCTGCATTATATTTGGTTGTTACAAAGCTAATTTTTGCTGACCATAACAAAGCTATATGAAATAAAACCATGCAAGATCATCCATTAAATTAAGTTTTAGAAACCAAATACAACAACATTGTCTGAAGACGTTGACACATGCAACGTGAATTAAAATCTAATAACATAAAACATTGTTCACAAACATCAACATGACATAAACACAGTTTAAGGACTGTGACTCGTCCAGGAAAGAGTCACATCCCCTAAACCCGGATGACCTCGTAACACCTTGCAGCGGGAAACGTAACATACCGCGCCAGATCTTTTAATTCCCTGAAATACATCTAAGTTGAAAAATCAACAATAACGTTGAGCGAGTTCATGTGTAAGTGTGTAAATAAACCTTTGTATGTATAAAAACCCTGGTATGTAGCAAATAAGGAAAAAGAGATCACCAATGGTTTGCAAGGCCATTGGTATGTGTGAAGTGCAAGTAGGAAGACTCAAACCTAGCGGATTTATGCGTTGGGCACAAAGTCACCCCGAGGTCCGTACTGTTGGGCCTGGGGCTGGGCTCGCTACACCCAGATAGATCTACCGCTCATGTCCCTCGGTCCTACCCTGAGGATTAATGGCCTCAAGTTTCCGCCTACCCACTCACATGATCTAAGTAGTAAACCTCCTTAAGCTAACCATACCATGTATAAAGTATTCGTAATCAAAGTAACATGTATTTCACCCCCGCAGTTTAGAAAACTGAAAACAGTTAAGAGAAAAGGGGGACATGAACTCACAGTGGTGCGTCTCTACCAAGTATATCTCCTGGTCAAGCAGCTGTATGACGACCTACACGTACTAACTCTATTAGACGGACGGCCGTGCCTTAGCTTTATGGTTTAAGTTTTTGGGAAATAGTTAGACAACTATTTCGTGTTTACATTCTGTATATACTTGGTAATTATTTTCCTTCCCAATGATGGGGGATTTAACACATGTGCGTTCGTATAACTTCGGAATATATTATTAAGTCTCACTTAATATATTTTTTTACTTCTTACTCCAAAATATAAATATTCTTCCCAAAAATATTATATTTTAATACATATGATTTTCCCAAAATAATACCTTGACAAAAATACGCGTTCATAAATATTTCCTTAAATGCGTAAGTTACGTTTTAAAGATCGAATGGTAATAATAATTACCGGTGTAACTTAAATAATTATTGCGAAGGCGTTCATATTATTTTGGAGTCGTTAACACGGTAATATTATTTTTACCCTAAAAATAATATTTGTATATTTCACAAAATAATCATAAACACATAACAAGTGACGTTATGAAAAATACGTATACTAAATATATATTTATCAAGTTTTATTCTGTGAAATCCCACCTCTGATATTTTGTAAATAAAGTCGTGGCGAAATCTATAATTTGAAAACAAGTCAAAATGTATTTCTAACGCTTATAGTGAAAATATTTCTAAGTGTTAGGTTTTTGGAAAAATTTCGCCAGAGTCTCCCCTGTAACTGGAGGTGGCTACGCTTTCAAGCGTATCATTTTCTTTTATAAATCAAACCAACAATTTTCTCATTCAATCAAAACAATGTTCAGAGCATCAAACTTAGTTAATAAATATGTAAATCGCAAGAATCACATGAACTTGTAGTTTTCCAAAACTATGAAGTAAATCCCATTACTTTTAGTGGATCTTTATATAAATCAATCCGGTTTCATAAAAACCTCGCTTTTAAAGAAATTCTTTCTTTACAACTTTCTGTAAAAATTGACAAAACTAGTTCTTTGTCGAAACTTAGTGTTACACAAGTGTTTACACACTTGTGTGTTTTAAAAATCATTCTTGTTAGTGTAAGATCCGGTTTTAGAAAATAAGATTTCTTTGACACTTGGTCCTTTGAAAATACCGCTTGTAGATCCGTAGATCTACTAGTTTTAAACACTATTTCACAAGTAGAATCGTTTTTACACAAGTTCAAGTTTCGTGTGTGGTAGAGTTTCATCACCTAACCCTTGTTACACTAAAACAAACTCTATGTCATGATCCATGATCATGACCAATCCGGGTTAGACGATGATCCGAGCTACCACAACATAGATCGGCCTCAAATAACTACACAAAACAAATCTTACAAGATTTACACAACCCTTGTGCTATTAACCAACATCTTTAACATTTTTAGTAGACTTTTACATATCATCTTGTATGTTTACGAGTTTTAACCGTCATATATCGTTTTAACCACTTTAAAATAGATCGAGAGGGTGTTTCAAGCAACTTACTACTAGCTCGAGGCTAGGGAAGATTCTAGTCGAAGAATGAGTGGATAAAAGAATTGAGATGAGGTCCTTCGAGTTCCGAATGCACCAAGCCTCCTCGTATGTGATCCTTAGCACTTGTATACACTTGGAATGAGATGATCAAAGCTCGAAAAATGGATGGATGGTGAAGGGGGTTCGGCCGAGAGTTATTTGAGAGGGAGAGAGAGTGTTTTGGTTAAGTGTTGGTGGTGAGAATGTTATGGTGAGTTTAGACTTGAATTTATAGGCAAAACTTATGATCATTAACCAATGGTTTGAGTGTCACATAGATATTAGACAAGAGTGAATAAAATAATCAAGTGAAGTACCATGGGGGTCACATTGTGACCGATTCGGTTGGGGGGGGGGTAACCTAGTTCGATTTCAACCATTAGTTAGGACATTTGTTAGTTAAGTTGAGGATTAACTCGGTTACTAGTGTGTTGTGTGTTTAAGCGGGTGTTAGGGTGTTCAGGGACCCTAACTGGCTCAGAAAAAGATAAACAATGTGAATGGCAATATTTTCATGTTCCGGGTATAGTCCGGTTGTTCGGTTGGATAGTGATCCGTTAAAGCGCTTAACAAAGCTTTAAAGTGTCGTTATTATTAATTTTAGTGACACAACTTATTCCCGACACTTTGGAAAGTGTCTAGTAATATTTTTCTCATGTTTTGGCACTTTATTAGTTAACCAGATGCTGAATTTTTAGTTAAAGTGCTGAGTTTTGTACTTAGAGTACGTTTTAGGCACATCCCGTCACTGTAACTTATTCCTAGAGACGCAGTTCTACAACCCTTATATCCCTACACTCTCTACTAGTGTAGTAAAATATTTATGGCTCATACAGGCCTTAGAGGCAGTGTCTGCCTGATGCTGGCTTTATCAGCATGTTTTGATAGGTTATCCATTCATAGTGCTACTGTGCTTTTGTGCATCATGTTTGTCACTAAGGTTCAGCATGTAAATAATGTAGTGACAGTAAATAAAGTATGATGCAGGTATGTGCATGTATTAGTAATCAAGTAGCAGTTTATCCACAATTTCAGGTAGGCACAGTAATTAAGCAGTAATTAATTTTTAATTAAGTCGTACGGATACCTGGTTTAGTGAGGGTTGTCACATTCTCCCCCCGTTAGAAAAATTTCGTCCTAAAATTTTAAGTTCTGCTTCGAGAAGCAGGGTTCTTGGGAAATAAGTGGGGGTACTTCTCTTTCATCCGGTCCACACGCTCCCAGGTGTATTCAGGACCATGTCTGGCATTCCATCTGACTTTGACGAGCTTGACACTGCTCCGGCGGGTTTTGTTCACTTTCCAATCCGTAACCTCAACAGGTTCTTCAACGAAGTGGAGCGTGTCGTCAACATGAATTTCGTCGGTGGGATGACAACGGTATCTTGAGTTGGACTTTTCTTCAGATTTGATACATGAAATGTATCGTGAACGCCATTTAGTTCAGCAGGTAAATCCAACTTGTACGCTACTAACCCGATTCTTTCCAAGATTCTGAACGGACCAATATACCGCGGATTAAACTTTCCACGCTTCCCGAAGCGTGCCACACCCTTCCAGGGTGATACCTTCAATAAAACCATATCACCTACCTCAAACTCTAGAGGTTTTCTTCTTCGATCCGCATAACACTTTTGACGATCACGAGCCGCCTTGATGCGATCTCGGATCTGTGCGATCTTATCTGTGGTTTCCTGGACCATATCAGGACCAACCAATTGTCTATCACCTGCGTCAGACCAACAAAGCGGTGATCTGCACTTGCGGCCTTATCAAATGGCGCGGCACCAATACTGGTGTGGTAGCTGTTGTTGTATGAAAATTCGACCAATGGCAAATGCTTATCCCAGCTACCTCCCAAATCCATAACACATGCTCTCAGCATATCTTCCAAAGTCTGTATCGTCCGTTCGCTTTGTCCGTCGGTCTGTGGGTGAAATGCAGTGCTCATATTCAATTGTGAGCCAAAAGCTTCTTGGAAGGATTGCCAAATCCTTGATATGAACCTTCCGTCTCTATCAGAGATGATCGAGAGAGGTACTCCATGGCGCGTAACGATTTCTCTCATGTAAATTTCAGCCAACTTGCTCGTATTATCCTTCTCTCTGATAGGTAAGAAGTGCGCTGACTTCGTTAAGCGGTCCACTATCACCCAAATAGTGTCATGGCGTCTTGGCGTTCTTGGCAACTTTGTAATAAAATCCATGGAGATTTGTTCCCATTTCCACTTGGGAATCTCGGGTTGTTGCAGAAGTCCTGAAGGCTTCTGGTATTCTGCTTTCACTTTAGCGCACGTTAAACATTTGCTCACATAAACAGCAACATCGCCTTTCATCCTAGGCCACCAGTAGTAATCTTTAAGGTCTTGGTACATCTTATCCGCTCCTGGATGTATAGAGTACCGTGATTTGTGTGCCTCATCAAAAATAACTTTCCTCAACCCTCCAAACAGAGGAACCCAAATCCTTTTCTCAAAACATAACGTTCCTTCCTCGTTTGGCACCAATTGCTTCTCCATCCCACGGAGATATTCTTCTTCAAGGTTCCCTTCCTTGAGAGCTTCTTTCTGCGCGGTACGAATGCGCAAGGAAAGATCGGTTTGAATAATCATCTCCAAAGCTCTAACCCTTATGGGCTTGATCCTTTCTTTTCGACTTAGGGCATCGGCAAACACATTCGCCTTCCCTGGATGATACTTTATCTCGCAGTCGTAATCATTCAACAACTCAACCCATCGTCTTTATCTCATATTCAACTCCTTCTGATTGAATATGTGTTGTAGGCTCTTGTGATCTGTGAAAATTGTACATTTCGTACCATAAAGGTAGTGTCTCCAGATCTTTAATGCAAAAACCACTGCGCCAAGTTCCAAATCATGTGTGGTATAGTTCTTTTCGTGCACTTTCAATTGGCATGACGCATAAGCAATAACCTTTTGGCGTTGCATCAACACGCAACCCAATCCTTGACGCGAGGCGTCGCAGTATACCACAAAATCATCTGTACCTTCCGGTAGTGCTAAGATTGGCGCATTGCAGAGCTTATCCTTCAATATCTGGAACGCTTCTTCTTGTTTGATTTCCCAATCAAACTTCTTATCTTTCTGCGTGAGGAGCGTCAATGGTTGAGGGATCTTCGAAAAATCCTCAATGAACCTTCGATAATAGCCAGCCAAACCCAAGAATTGTCGAATCTCGGTTGGCGTCTTTGGCATTTCCCAATTCTTAATCGCTTCGATCTTGGTTGGATCCACGTGGATTCCATCTCCATTCACCACGTGTCCGAGAAATTGGACTTCACGTAGCCAAAACTCGCACGTAGAGAATTTGGCATACAGCTGTTCCTTCTTCAGCAGCTCCAGAATAGCTCTTAGATGCTGTTCCTGCTCAGCCTTTGCTTTTGAATAAATCAAAACGTCGTCGATAAACACAATCACGAACTTATCCAAGTACGGCTTGTAAACTCGGTTCATCAAATCCATGAACACTGCAGGTGCGTTTGTCAACCCAAACGGCATAACTAGGAACTCGTAGTGTCCATAACGAGTTCTGAAGGCTGTCTTCGGGATACTCTCCTCTTGTATCCTTAACTGATGGTATCCAGATCGAAGATCGATCTTAGAGTAAAAGCTTGAACCTTGCTGTTGGTCGAATAGATCATCGATCCTTGGTAGAGGGTATCTATTCTTGATCGTCAGCTTGTTCAACTCCCGGTAGTCAATACACATTCGAAAACTACCGTCCTTCTTTTTGACAAACAAAACTGGAGCTCCCCAAGGCGAGAAGCTTGGTCGGATAAATCCCTTGTCTAACAACTCTTGAAGTTGTGTCGACAGTTCTTGCATTTCAGACGGGGCAAGTCTATAAGGTGCCTTAGCCACAGGCGCGGCGCCTGGAACTAAATCGATGTGAAACTCCACTTGCCTCTAAGGTGGTAGTCCGTGCAAGTCCTCTGGGAAGACTTCTGGATATTCCCTCACGACAGGGATGTCTTCGATCTTTGGTTCTACAGCTTTCTTATCTACAATGTGTGCCAGAAAGGCAGCACATCCCTTCTGCAAACACTTTCACGCTTTGAGGCAGCTGATAATTCTTAACGGCGTATCATGCTTCTCTCCGTGAACCACAATTGTTTCACCATCTTCAGTTGGGATACGAACAACCTTTTCGTGACAAACTATCTCAGCCTTGTTGCCTGATAACCAATCCATTCCTACCACTACGTCGAAGCTTCCCAACTGGACTGGTAGTAGATCCAGAGCAAACTCACGCTCTCCCAATTCGATCACACAGCCTCTGACAACTTCATTGGCTTCTACTAACTTTCCATTGGCCAATTCGATTGAGTACGGAATATCTAACTTACTAGCGGCTAACCCAAGCAGATTCTTAAACTCTAATGATACAAAGCTATAATCGGCACCAGTATCAAATAAAACGGATGCATAGCGTTGGTTTACAGGGAATGTACCAGTAACGATATTGGGGTCCTGGCGCGCTTCCCTCGCTTCGATATTGAAAACTCTTCCACGGGCTTGGTTTAACTCTGGGCAGTTCCTCTTGTAGTGCCCAACATCACCACAGTTAAAGCATCCAGGTCTTTGCCCGTTTCCACCACCATTTCCAGCCTGATTATTCCTCTGGTTACGATTCACAGCGCCCGCTTGATTCGCATTGTTGCCTCGATTCCCATTTCCTCCAATGTTTCCTTGTGGGCGATTTCCGATTCCACCCCGGCTATTGTTTCTGTTTCCAAATCCTCCCTGGCCTCCCTGGCCAACAGTGGCCCAACAAGAATCCTTCAAGTGGCCAGGTTTCCCACATGCTTCACACACTTTCAAACCACACCGGCCAGAATGGTGACGCTGGCAGGTGTTGCACTTGGGTTGGGTGCCCATATATCCTTTTCCTTTCTTTCCACTACCAGCTGTAACCTGAGCTGGCGCGCTTAACTCTCCTTTCTTAACAACCCCACTAGTGCCTTGCTTGAAGTTTGAGAACTTCCGTTTGTTACCTCCTGATGACTCGACGTGAGTCTCTTTCTTCTTTGGCTTAGTGTCAGAAAACTTGTCTAGGCGGATAGCCTCCTCAGTGAGAGCCACGCTAAGATCAATTGCCTCAGTAATTGTCGCAGGCTTGGATGAGGTCACCATGCTTATGATTTGAGGAGCTAATCCCCAAATGAAGCGCTTAATTCGCTTGAACTCTGGAGTGACCATATAAGGTACCACATGCGATAAGTCATGAAACCTCTGAACATATTCCGCGATCTTCGTACCTTCCATTTTCAAATGCCAGAACTCAGTTTCCAATCTTTGGATTTCCGCACGAGAGCAGTACTTTTTGCGCATAAGTTCCTTCAGTTCGGTCCAGGTTAGTGCGTAGGCAGCAGCTTCTCCAAGAGTCTGCACTTGCAAATTCCACCAAGATAGGGCTCCATCCAAGAGTAGCCCAGAAATGTAGGTGACTTGCTGGTCTGGTGCACATTTGCTCATGCGAAGAACAGATTCAGTTTTCTCAGCCCAACGAACAAAGGCGACAGCACCTCCAGTGCCATCAAAGTTGACAGGCTTGCAGTCTAGAAACTGCTTGTAGGTGCACCCTGCACATACGTTACAACATATGAATGGGATTAGCATCTTTGCTATGGATGTTCAATTAGGTCATGGTATGTCTTAATGACTTAGTATTACCATGAGGTTGATTGTTGTTGCCAGTATTGCCAGAGTTACTTCCACTAGTCCCTCCTTGAGAGGCGGCGTATTGCGCGATGGCAGCAACGATGATCTGCTGGAGTTCTGCCTCATTGGTAGGCATCGGCGTTTGGCGTCTCGGCATCTTCTAAAAGATGTGTTCACGTTGGTTAGGCCATAATAAAGCGTACGTATATAATGATAGTAATAGTACATAACATCTCATGTTACAAATAGGCCAATCACATAACATCCCATGTTACAAATACATCAATCGCACAACATCCCATGTCATAAAACATAAATAATCTATCAAACATCATATATGATGAGAATACCGCGATTGCCATATATCGAGACCACATAGTAAAGTGTACAGGTACATAATAGTGTCATACATCATCAGTGACTAAGGGCTACATCACCCCAGTCCAAAACTATATCAAATCAGTGTCAATACATCCATATACATGTCAACAAAAGTCAGAATCAGAATGTAGTCTCCAAAAAAAGCTGTGCAGTCAAAGCAATCGCCGTCTTCTCACCAACGTCTACCCATACGGTACTGAAGAGCTCTACACTGATGACGGTGGAGGAGGGGGAAAGTGGGTGTAGAACAAACGACGCAAATGGAGCCAGTCCTCCTCCATGGCTCTCTGGGTACGCAACCAAGAAGCAACATGCTGCTCTAGTGCCAAAAGACGTGCAGCATAGTCAGGTAACAGAGGTCGAGGGTGCTGCGAAGAAGTAGGGTGGGTCTGACCCTGACACTGGCACGGCGGTGGCTGAGCTCTCTCAAGCTCCTGAATGCGCCGTGTGAGTGCCTCGTGCTGGACTACAAATGACATCAAAACGTCCTCAATGGAATACCCCATATGGAAAGGATGGTAGGGGTCGGTCGGTGGCATAACAGGCGGTGACGACCAGAGAAATGGCTCACTGGCTGGATCGAAAGCTGGCACAGAGAATGGTGGAACAGGGGGAATAGCAGTAGAAAACTGTGGTGCAACTGAGATAGATACCGGTACATGTCCAAAGGATGAGCCGAAGAACCCTCTCCAGGTCGAGCTGGAGGTGTAAACTGAGGGAACGAAAAAGAGGTATCAATGTGACGTGCATCGGTGGTATGTGGGGGAACAGGTGGGAGCTCATCATCAGCGTCAATCCACCCATTCTGGGTGTGCGCATACCTGGGATCAATGTGGGTCGCGAATAGTGCATGCTCGGGCTCCAGGGGAACAGGATCAGGTAGGGGAGCAACAACAGGGTCAACGGGTGCATCGATGAAAGGGGCATCAACAGGGTCAGCAGCAACAACATGGTCACCCTCTAATAGTGGAGCATCAACCAGGTGATCATCAATGGGTGGGTCAGCAATCACAGGATCAATAACGGGTGCGCCAGCATGAACTGGGTCATGCTCAAACGCAGGGTCTAGAGCGGCTACTGGCTCAAGGGCCATGGCAAGCTCGGGGTCAACGAACTCCATATCAAAATCTGCATCGTCAGCGAATGCAGGGTCAACTGGGTCTACTGGGTCAACCAGGGGCTGATCCAAGTGGATGAACTCTATCTCCTGGTCTGGGTCGAATCCTGGGGGAAAGACAGGATCGGAATCCTCCTCAACATCGTGGTCGAAAGCAAAGTTCGGAGCAGGGGCAACAGAGGATGCCCTATCAGGATCTGAACCGTGAGAAAAGTGCTGCGCACTCTGAGTATGTGATGGTGCGGAAGCCACAGACTTGAAAGAGTTTGGGACCGGTGAGTGTGTAGGTGACTCCCCAGCTGGAGCATCTGCGAGTAACAAAAGATCAACTGCAGCTAGAAGGGCCTCGCCCTGAACCTCATCCTCTAGGGGCTCATCATCAAACAGATCGACGTCGCCATCAGCGTCAGCGTCGAGAAGCATATCGTAAGCAGGATAAACGGCCAAAGGTATGGGAGCAGGGATCTCTACGGGCGGTAGGTCCCCGGCCAAAGGGCCATCAGTGAGCTCATCAGCACCATCAGGTAACGCAAAGGGCTGAAAGTCATCCTCGTCTGTGCTAGTAACGTCGGATGTGTGAACCTCGCGCTTTGAAGACTCTAGGTCGTCTGATACTATGGGTCTAGGGCCCGTGGTGTCTGAATCACCAGTGTCGGACGAGTCCATGTGTCTGTAACATAAACACAAATATGCACAAATAATCAGTCATACAATCAGATAAACACATTAGTCACCAATTAAATAATCAAATAGTTCTCCTAGTCCCACTAGCCTCCCAGCCTCCCAGACTGATCTTCCTAGTCCCACTAGCCTCCCAGCCTCCCAGACTGCTCTTCCTAGTCCCACTAGCCTCCCAGCCTCCCAGACTGCTCTTCCTAGTCCCACTAGCCAATTCTCCCAGCCTCTCAGACTGCTCTTCCTAGTCCCACTAGCCGATTCTCCCAGCCTCCCAGACTGACTCCCTAGTCCCACTAGCCAACTACCTCGGCCTCCAAGACCGAGCCTCGGCCTCTCACACCGAGCCTCAGCCTCCCAGACTGAGCCTAAAAATAATAATTAAAATGTGCTCAACATTTGTTTGTAAAAACGTCTGGATCTGGACTTAAGTGGTATGCAGTGTAAAAATGTTTTCGTGAGAGCCCTAGTGATCATAGTCTAGACTCGAGAAGGAATCCTAGTTCGCTATGATCAGAGCTCTGATATCAAGCTGTCACACCCTGGCTTTGCGGAAGCGTGGTTGTTTTGGTGTGACTTCTTAATGTCACACCCCGACCACGTAGAACATACAAAACGTGGCGGAAACGTCGGGGAGTGTTGTAACAGAATCATTGTTTCATAACACATGGAAATTTAAATATTGTTTTATTGATTAAATGAACTCGTTGTTCTATTACAATCACATAAGTACAACTATGATCTTCCAAGTTTTAAAGTTGCTAAGGCACGAGTCCATCCTAAATGTAGCATGCATCAACAATCATCTCAAGACAGCACCTGAAACATGTGTAAAAATAGGTACGTCAGCATAAAAATGCCTGTGAGATACATAGGTTTTGTGAAAACGGAGTTCATGACTCATGTTTGAGAAAATGTTTAGTCATGAACTTTGTAAATTTGCTTTGTCTTGTAAATCATTTGAAAAACGATAGGATCAGGTGATATGTATAAATAAGAGAATAATGTATGGTTAACTGAATAACCATGTAAAATGAGTTTGTATCAGTTAAGTTGTTTGAAAGACAATGTTTAAATAAAACGTTTATGGTATATATAAAATATACCTTGGTTTTAAGAAAGTTGAATAAGTAATATATTAAAATATATTTCAGTTCCAATATTGTTAACCCAAGTGTACTAAATAACGCCACGGTATGTAATGCAATGAAAACACTTATATATAAGAAGTACCAGCGGCGTATCTACCATGTTTTCATCACATTTCACTCGTTCCGTTATCTAAACACTAACCAAAACTAAATCGTTTGATGGATAGTATATTAAATATACTTTAGTTGTTCAAAATAATAGTTTTCAGTAGTATATTACAAGTATACCTTGGATTTATAAATAACACATTAAACCATGTTTTAGTTTTGTAACTAACATATCAGTATATGCTTTGGATGTGATAAATAACATATTAAACTATGTTTTAGTTATGTAAGTAACATATCACAATATGCTTTGGATGATTACAAAATATATGTTGGTTCTGTACAATACCACACATGAGAGTATATCAAACTATACTTTTTGGGAGTATATCAAAATATACTTTAAAGGTGCGATTTAAGAATTCATTCAGACCTGGTGCATCAAACTACACCTTTGAGACTATAGGGATACCACAAAGGAAATCCCTATTTGGATGGAGAAACGAATTGGTTTCAGACATTCCATGACAACAGGAATGGGGTGTCTAATCCTATAGCGCTATATCATACTACCAATCGGTCTGGTGAACAAAATAGGTACTATTCCAACAATTACTTTTGTAATTTTTGAGAAATCAGTGTTTAAACCATAGATAGTCATTTAGTTTGTCAAAAGATAAATACTAACATGTATAATCAATTATACTTTGAAATCATGAAAATAACAGATAGGTACACATGCTTCACCCCAAAACAGTTTGGAAAACAGTAAAAGAGGGGAACTATGTACTCACCTGAGATTGCTTTGGATTCCTTGTATAATAACCGGATAATGCTAAAGATCACGGAATATCAACGGCACCTAATAGGTAGCTTATGTTAATATACCGGACCAAATCGGAAGGATCGGACAGTACGCGGGTTCGTAAACCAAACGAGTATGGAGACTCGTGTGATATGGCTTAGCAAAGCCTACATACTAAAATGAAACCTAATCTAAGTGCTTACGGTCCATCACGACCCGTTTAGGTAGCTTATGCTACCCTAACGCGTCGTTCGCGTAGAACGCGTTCGGGACGCCTAACATTGCGACCACACGGTATAACCTCGGAAGGTTATAGCTATGGTCACCTAATGTGTTTGGTCGGGTCCTAATGACCGACCAAATGGGTCGGGTTCGAAAGTATAAGCGATGGTTTAAATCGCTTACCTTACGACCCTATATAAGCACTAAACTAAAAGTGACGAGCTAAGCATGTTAGAACATGCTTAACTAAGTTTAGAAACAGGTTTGGCATCAAAACAAACGGCTTTGATGCCCACGAGTAGTTTGGTTACAAAATACGCAAGAATGCGCATTTTGGCCGAAACTACGACTCGTCACTGGGCCTAGTTAACGTGGTGATCAGTAGGTATAGTCACTACGGACTATAACCATCGTGATCACGCTCACGTTATGAAGTTCCATGAACTTCGCATCGACCATAAGCTGGTCAATGCAGAAAGTCAACAAAACGTTGACTTTCGGACTCGAAAAGCGAATAAAAGAGCGAAAGAAGACTTACGGAGGGTCCCCGAGTGCTAATCAAGACCAAATAGCTCAGGTATGAAACAATGGTTTCAACTTAGAGCTCTAAGATCTGATTTTGTGAATTTTACACTAAAGGGGGGGGGGTATTTATAGGAAAAGTGGAACCGTTAGGATCGTTTTATCGAATATCGTGCCTTGATCTCGTGCGTACATGTGTCCAAGTGGATAAGTTCAGTGAACTTGACCCTTGGCTCTTCGTTGGGTGAAAAGGCATCGCCCCTTGATCGAACGAAAGGCCAGATTCTGCATTAAAAGCAAAATCTTCTGTCAGACATGTTCACGCGGCCCGCCTCATGTTTTGGGCAATCTTTACGCGGGCCGCCTGGCCCCTCTGATCTGCACCACTTGCAGAATTTACACTTTTGGTCCCTGTTGCGTGTTTAAGCTATTTCCAGCCCTTCTAAGACCTGTAAAGCCATCTTTAAAGCCCTAAAATGATGCCTAAACATTGTGGATATGAAACATGCCCAAAAATATGTCGGATGTCGGTTCGTTTGGCCGTACGATCGCGATGTTCGCTTAATTACGACGGAATGCGCATAAGCGTGAAAGACGATCCAAATGACGCGACAAATGGATTTTTCTCATGCCAAACACTAAGGCATAATATTAGGATGCTTACATAAATTTTTGGATGTCCGGATGTATTCAGAACGTGAGTTATGCGCGAAAGTGCAAACTTATGCACTTTTTGACACTTTTAGTCCCTGAATGATCCAAAAGTTTGTTTTAGCATACCAAACCCCTCAAAGCCTATTTCTAAGCTATGTAAAGGATATATATGGTATGTTTAACTTATGGACATGTTCCGGAATGTTCGTTACAGTTCAAATTGGCATACTTTCGCAGTTTGTCAAGTTTAGTCCCTGTAAGCGAATTAACTTGTTTTTGCCATACCAATGCCTTCCAAACTTATTTCTAAGTTATGTAAAGGTTATTTAAGGTATGTTAAGTGTATGATGGTCTCCCGGAGTATTTGTCGCATTAAACTGAGTACGTTTATGCACCAGTTTGCGTATAATTCTCCAGAAAGTGTTGTAGAGTATGAAATTGAACAAGAATTGATATGTGCAAAGCATACACATATTTATACAAATCCCAAGTATGAAATACAATATTTCCTTGGTTTGGCATTTGTTTGATGGTTGAAGTGACACAGGTGTCACAGTCTCCCCTACTTTAGGAAATTTCGTCCCGAAATTTAATTCTAGAGGAAACTCGTGAGGACAGCTGTGAAGGTTTCGCCTTATAATAGATCCATTGAACCCTTAGGTAAAACTCTGGGCCATGTTAGGATTCTTAGCGAATTTGTTAACCCTCAGAGTGAATTCCTTGAAATAGTAAAACATGAAATTTTGAACTACTGATTGACGAACGTTTCTTATGAAGGCTTATCATAGGGAAACTTGGTGTGTGATTGAGATCAGAATTGGGGGAGTGTGAGAATAAATGACATTGGTCGAGGTCCGAGATTTCTCCCATATCATTATTCTTGTCACTAGGTCTTAACACATGATGAAACTTCATGTGGTTCCTGTGCACTGAATTCCATAATTATGTAGGCCTCCATAATTACGTAATTCCTTGCACAGTCCGCACAGTCCATTTCATAATCCGTAGGAAAATTACTTGAATAAATATGAAGCGATTTGACTAGACCACCAAAGGATCCTTTTAATTCGATCAACGAACGATCTTTTAACTAGATCAACACATGATCTTCTTAACTAGACCGTCGTACGATCTCTTTAAATAGACCGCTTAAGGGATCATTTTTATATCATCACATGATATTTCTAATCAGATTTTCAAAATCAATCTGTTTAAGCAGACCTTTCAAGAGGTCCAATTATAGAATAATACTTTATAACCCGAGGGACTTAACTACACTGTTGAAATCCATTAAGGGTTTAAGATAGTATCTTTGGATATCCCATTATGAATCTCTCGTATGAAGATATGAAAGATTCTATGAGGATTTGGATGGATCACATACAACCACAAAACATGTAAGAAAATACATAAGCACAAATTTAGTTAACTTGATTCTTTATTTTGTTATCCTTAGGTATGGATATTAAGGCACACTAGGAATCCAACCTATGGATTTCATTTGGCACTTTAACGATTTATGAAGATCTATCTATAAAGATAGAGGGATTCTCAATAAGTGTTTGACTTTGTTTCTTAAAAGAAACGAGAGTTTAAGGTTCTTGGGGAGATCACAAGTGATCATAATATGACAGAACCATACGAGTAGTTTGTCGTTGGGCTGACATCATAAAGTTGCATCAAGCATTCACACAAACGCATAAATTTTGCAGAAATAAAAACAACAAATCTTTATTTATGTGGCAACGGATTTGTCTTGAAGTGTCAAAAGATAGCAACTAAGGAAATACAAAACACTAATTGTTCACTGCTGCATCATTGTTCATGTTTGCCTCATTGATGTTGAACACTCGTCCACGCGCTGGAGGTATGTTAACAAGCCTTGGGCAATTGTTCCTGTAGTGGGTAAGGTCACCACAGTTATAACATGACCCTGGGGGGAACCGTGCTTGAACAGCAGTAGGGTTTGCAGCAGCTTGATTTGCATAACGACAAACATTGATCAAATGTCCCAACCGCCCACAGTGGGTACATTTGTGACACTGCTCTTGCTCTAGATGATGACGGTTGCATTTGTTGCACAACGGTGCAGTACCAACATAGTTTTGTCTTTTACGAGGTTGTGTTGGCTGGTTTGGTGCAACTTGTTTGTCTTGAGCAGTTACAGCGTAGCTTTGAGAGGCTTTGCGCTTTTTCTTCTTGGACACCTCAGCACTTTCTTCCTTTGGTTCCACATGAGCAGTCTTGTCAGATGGTCTTAGGTCGCCCTTCCGAAACAGCTTGCGCTTCCTGATTTGGGATTCAGTCAGAGTGGCAGCCAATTCAATGGCTTGTCTGACAGTAGTAGGGTTGCTGCCAGTAACGATGTCCTGAACTACGTCAGGAAGCCCATCAATGTATTTCTCAATCGCCTTATCCAGAGGCGTAACCATAGTAGGGCATAACAAGCTCAATTCCTCATAGCGATCAGTATAGTCTCGATGTTCCCCACTGTCTTGCTTTAAATCATCAAATTCCCTTTCTAGAGCCCTAAGCTCATGACGAGGACAGAACTCCTTCATCATAAGAGCCCTAAGCTCGGCCCAAGTCTGTGCTAATGCAACCTCTGCACCGCGGTCTCTCATAACCCCGTTCCACCATGTAAGAGCCCTCTTCTGAAACACACTCGAAGAAAACTCGACCTTGCGATTTTCAGGACACTGAACGTGACGGAAAGTATTCTCAATGCTCTCGAACCATTGAAGAAGCTCAGTTGCTCCCTCAGAACCATTGAACTTGAGCGGTTTAGCTGAGTTAAAAATCTTGAAATTGCATGGAGCATTGTTGTTGTTGTTGATGGCTTGAGTTATTTGAGCATAAAGAATTGGGAAGGCAGCAGCCATTTGTTGCGCGATGATTTCCGCCAGTTCGGCATTCGCCATCTGATTGTCACGTCGAGGAGGCATTCTAAAAGAGGAAACATGAGAGGAAACGAGTGAGAGAATTAGACGAAAAGAATGAGATGAAACAAATCTGATGAAAGCAAGGATAGTGGCCGTCTGTCTGTTACTACAAAGCAACAAACGACCTGGTGATTAATCAAAGCAAATAGGTCAAAATAATGTATCGCGAAGACATGCTCGCCTATAAGTGGACACTCACCCCAAGAGTTCCCAGGTAAGAGTGACTGGTCCGATTATGTGGATTTGTACGAACACTCTAGCCTTAGACAGAAAACTCAGGGTACAGGCACCCACCCTTCCAGTTTGCATGTGTTCACAATATTTAGACCAACTTTGACGAGAGTTTTGAAAATTCAAAGGGGTTCAAAACCTTATAACAGAGGGTTCAAAACCTAGTAATCAATCATCCTAGAACAGATGATTAGTTTTCAAAGCGGTTTTGAAATTTATGTTCTTGTTGCGGTCGTCGCCTAAGGATAGGTGACGGTGTTGTTTTATGACTAAACGCAAGTAAACTCGCGTTAGGGTCCTAGGAAGGTTATAGACTAGGTCAAAGCATTACTAATAACCTAATTCCCTATAACCATGAGCTCTGATACCAACTTTTCTGTCACACCCCGACCACGTAGAACATACAAAACGTGGCGGAAACGTCGGGGAGTGTTGTAACAGAATCATTGTTTCATAACACATGGAAATTTAAATATTGTTTTATTGATTAAATGAACTCGTTGTTCTATTACAATCACATAAGTACAACTATGATCTTCCAAGTTTTAAAGTTGCTAAGGCACGAGTCCATCCTAAATGTAGCATGCATCAACAATCATCTCAAGACAGCACCTGAAACATGTGTAAAAATAGGTACGTCAGCATAAAAATGCCTGTGAGATACATAGGTTTTGTGAAAACGGAGTTCATGACTCATGTTTGAGAAAATGTTTAGTCATGAACTTTGTAAATTTGCTTTGTCTTGTAAATCATTTGAAAAACGATAGGATCAGGTGATATGTATAAATAAGAGAATAATGTATGGTTAACTGAATAACCATGTAAAATGAGTTTGTATCAGTTAAGTTGTTTGAAAGACAATGTTTAAATAAAACGTTTATGGTATATATAAAATATACCTTGGTTTTAAGAAAGTTGAATAAGTAATATATTAAAATATATTTCAGTTCCAATATTGTTAACCCAAGTGTACTAAATAACGCCACGGTATGTAATGCAATGAAAACACTTATATATAAGAAGTACCAGCGGCGTATCTACCATGTTTTCATCACATTTCACTCGTTCCGTTATCTAAACACTAACCAAAACCAAATCGTTTGATGGATAGTATATTAAATATACTTTAGTTGTTCAAAATAATAGTTTTTAGTAGTATATTACAAGTATACCTTGGATTTATAAATAACACATTAAACCATGTTTTAGTTTTGTAACTAACATATCAGTATATGCTTTGGATGTGATAAATAACATATTAAACTATGTTTTAGTTATGTAAGTAACATATCACAATATGCTTTGGATGATTACAAAATATATGTTGGTTCTGTACAATACCACACATGAGAGTATATCAAACTATACTTTTTGGGAGTATATCAAAATATACTTTAAAGGTGCGATTTAAGAATTCATTCAGACCTGGTGCATCAAACTACACCTTTGAGACTATAGGGATACCACAAAGGAAATCCCTATTTGGATGGAGAAACGAATTGGTTTCAGACATTCCATGACAACAGGAATGGGGTGTCTAATCCTATAGCGCTATATCATACTACCAATCGGTCTGGTGAACAAAATAGGTACTATTCCAACAATTACTTTTGTAATTTTTGAGAAATCAGTGTTTAAACCATAGATAGTCATTTAGTTTGTCAAAAGATAAATACTAACATGTATAATCAATTATACTTTGAAATCATGAAAATAACAGATAGGTACACATGCTTCACCCCAAAACAGTTTGGAAAACAGTAAAAGAGGGGAACTATGTACTCACCTGAGATTGCTTTGGATTCCTTGTATAATAACCGGATAATGCTAAAGATCACGGAATATCAACGGCACCTAATAGGTAGCTTATGTTAATATACCGGACCAAATCGGAAGGATCGGACAGTACGCGGGTTCGTAAACCAAACGAGTATGGAGACTCGTGTGATATGGCTTAGCAAAGCCTACATACTAAAATGAAACCTAATCTAAGTGCTTACGGTCCATCACGACCCGTTTAGGTAGCTTATGCTACCCTAACGCGTCGTTCGCGTAGAACGCGTTCGGGACGCCTAACATTGCGACCACACGGTATAACCTCGGAAGGTTATAGCTATGGTCACCTAATGTGTTTGGTCGGGTCCTAATGACCGACCAAATGGGTCGGGTTCGAAAGTATAAGCGATGGTTTAAATCGCTTACCTTACGACCCTATATAAGCACTAAACTAAAAGTGACGAGCTAAGCATGTTAGAACATGCTTAACTAAGTTTAGAAACAGGTTTGGCATCAAAACAAACGGCTTTGATGCCCACGAGTAGTTTGGTTACAAAATACGCAAGAATGCGCATTTTGGCCGAAACTACGACTCGTCACTGGGCCTAGTTAACGTGGTGATCAGTAGGTATAGTCACTACGGACTATAACCATCGTGATCACGCTCACGTTATGAAGTTCCATGAACTTCGCATCGACCATAAGCTGGTCAATGCAGAAAGTCAACAAAACGTTGACTTTCGGACTCGAAAAGCGAATAAAAGAGCGAAAGAAGACTTACGGAGGGTCCCCGAGTGCTAATCAAGACCAAATAGCTCAGGTATGAAACAATGGTTTCAACTTAGAGCTCTAAGATCTGATTTTGTGAATTTTACACTAAAGGGGGGGGGGTATTTATAGGAAAAGTGGAACCGTTAGGATCGTTTTATCGAATATCGTGCCTTGATCTCGTGCGTACATGTGTCCAAGTGGATAAGTTCAGTGAACTTGACCCTTGGCTCTTCGTTGGGTGAAAAGGCATCGCCCCTTGATCGAACGAAAGGCCAGATTCTGCATTAAAAGCAAAATCTTCTGTCAGACATGTTCACGCGGCCCGCCTCATGTTTTGGGCAATCTTTACGCGGGCCGCCTGGCCCCTCTGATCTGCACCACTTGCAGAATTTACACTTTTGGTCCCTGTTGCGTGTTTAAGCTATTTCCAGCCCTTCTAAGACCTGTAAAGCCATCTTTAAAGCCCTAAAATGATGCCTAAACATTGTGGATATGAAACATGCCCAAAAATATGTCGGATGTCGGTTCGTTTGGCCGTACGATCGCGATGTTCGCTTAATTACGACGGAATGCGCATAAGCGTGAAAGACGATCCAAATGACGCGACAAATGGATTTTTCTCATGCCAAACACTAAGGCATAATATTAGGATGCTTACATAAATTTTTGGATGTCCGGATGTATTCAGAACGTGAGTTATGCGCGAAAGTGCAAACTTATGCACTTTTTGACACTTTTAGTCCCTGAATGATCCAAAAGTTTGTTTTAGCATACCAAACCCCTCAAAGCCTATTTCTAAGCTATGTAAAGGATATATATGGTATGTTTAACTTATGGACATGTTCCGGAATGTTCGTTACAGTTCAAATTGGCATACTTTCGCAGTTTGTCAAGTTTAGTCCCTGTAAGCGAATTAACTTGTTTTTGCCATACCAATGCCTTCCAAACTTATTTCTAAGTTATGTAAAGGTTATTTAAGGTATGTTAAGTGTATGATGGTCTCCCGGAGTATTTGTCGCATTAAACTGAGTACGTTTATGCACCAGTTTGCGTATAATTCTCCAGAAAGTGTTGTAGAGTATGAAATTGAACAAGAATTGATATGTGCAAAGCATACACATATTTATACAAATCCCAAGTATGAAATACAATATTTCCTTGGTTTGGCATTTGTTTGATGGTTGAAGTGACACAGGTGTCACAGTCTCCCCTACTTTAGGAAATTTCGTCCCGAAATTTAATTCTAGAGGAAACTCGTGAGGACAGCTGTGAAGGTTTCGCCTTATAATAGATCCATTGAACCCTTAGGTAAAACTCTGGGCCATGTTAGGATTCTTAGCGAATTTGTTAACCCTCAGAGTGAATTCCTTGAAATAGTAAAACATGAAATTTTGAACTACTGATTGACGAACGTTTCTTATGAAGGCTTATCATAGGGAAACTTGGTGTGTGATTGAGATCAGAATTGGGGGAGTGTGAGAATAAATGACATTGGTCGAGGTCCGAGATTTCTCCCATATCATTATTCTTGTCACTAGGTCTTAACACATGATGAAACTTCATGTGGTTCCTGTGCACTAAATTCCATAATTATGTAGGCCTCCATAATTACGTAATTCCTTGCACAGTCCGCACAGTCCATTTCATAATCCGTAGGAAAATTACTTGAATAAATATGAAGCGATTTGACTAGACCACCAAAGGATCCTTTTAATTCGATCAACGAACGATCTTTTAACTAGATCAACACATGATCTTCTTAACTAGACCGTCGTACGATCTCTTTAAATAGACCGCTTAAGGGATCATTTTTATATCATCACATGATATTTCTAATCAGATTTTCAAAATCAATCTGTTTAAGCAGACCTTTCAAGAGGTCCAATTATAGAATAATACTTTATAACCCGAGGGACTTAACTACACTGTTGAAATCCATTAAGGGTTTAAGATAGTATCTTTGGATATCCCATTATGAATCTCTCGTATGAAGATATGAAAGATTCTATGAGGATTTGGATGGATCACATACAACCACAAAACATGTAAGAAAATACATAAGCACAAATTTAGTTAACTTGATTCTTTATTTTGTTATCCTTAGGTATGGATATTAAGGCACACTAGGAATCCAACCTATGGATTTCATTTGGCACTTTAACGATTTATGAAGATCTATCTATAAAGATAGAGGGATTCTCAATAAGTGTTTGACTTTGTTTCTTAAAAGAAACGAGAGTTTAAGGTTCTTGGGGAGATCACAAGTGATCATAATATGACAGAACCATACGAGTAGTTTGTCGTTGGGCTGACATCATAAAGTTGCATCAAGCATTCACACAAACGCATAAATTTTGCAGAAATAAAAACAACAAATCTTTATTTATGTGGCAACGGATTTGTCTTGAAGTGTCAAAAGATAGCAACTAAGGAAATACAAAACACTAATTGTTCACTGCTGCATCATTGTTCATGTTTGCCTCATTGATGTTGAACACTCGTCCACGCGCTGGAGGTATGTTAACAAGCCTTGGGCAATTGTTCCTGTAGTGGGTAAGGTCACCACAGTTATAACATGACCCTGGGGGGAACCGTGCTTGAACAGCAGTAGGGTTTGCAGCAGCTTGATTTGCATAACGACAAACATTGATCAAATGTCCCAACCGCCCACAGTGGGTACATTTGTGACACTGCTCTTGCTCTAGATGATGACGGTTGCATTTGTTGCACAACGGTGCAGTACCAACATAGTTTTGTCTTTTACGAGGTTGTGTTGGCTGGTTTGGTGCAACTTGTTTGTCTTGAGCAGTTACAGCGTAGCTTTGAGAGGCTTTGCGCTTTTTCTTCTTGGACACCTCAGCACTTTCTTCCTTTGGTTCCACATGAGCAGTCTTGTCAGATGGTCTTAGGTCGCCCTTCCGAAACAGCTTGCGCTTCCTGATTTGGGATTCAGTCAGAGTGGCAGCCAATTCAATGGCTTGTCTGACAGTAGTAGGGTTGCTGCCAGTAACGATGTCCTGAACTACGTCAGGAAGCCCATCAATGTATTTCTCAATCGCCTTATCCAGAGGCGTAACCATAGTAGGGCATAACAAGCTCAATTCCTCATAGCGATCAGTATAGTCTCGATGTTCCCCACTGTCTTGCTTTAAATCATCAAATTCCCTTTCTAGAGCCCTAAGCTCATGACGAGGACAGAACTCCTTCATCATAAGAGCCCTAAGCTCGGCCCAAGTCTGTGCTAATGCAACCTCTGCACCGCGGTCTCTCATAACCCCGTTCCACCATGTAAGAGCCCTCTTCTGAAACACACTCGAAGAAAACTCGACCTTGCGATTTTCAGGACACTGAACGTGACGGAAAGTATTCTCAATGCTCTCGAACCATTGAAGAAGCTCAGTTGCTCCCTCAGAACCATTGAACTTGAGCGGTTTAGCTGAGTTAAAAATCTTGAAATTGCATGGAGCATTGTTGTTGTTGTTGATGGCTTGAGTTATTTGAGCATAAAGAATTGGGATGGCAGCAGCCATTTGTTGCGCGATGATTTCCGCCAATTCGGCATTCGCCATCTGATTGTCACGTCGAGGAGGCATTCTAAAAGAGGAAACATGAGAGGAAACGAGTGAGAGAATTAGACGAAAAGAATGAGATGAAACAAATCTGATGAAAGCAAGGATAGTGGCCGTCTGTCTGTTACTACAAAGCAACAAACGACCTGGTGATTAATCAAAGCAAATAGGTCAAAATAATGTATCGCGAAGACATGCTCGCCTATAAGTGGACACTCACCCCAAGAGTTCCCAGGTAAGAGTGACTGGTCCGATTATGTGGATTTGTACGAACACTCTAGCCTTAGACAGAAAACTCAGGGTACAGGCACCCACCCTTCCAGTTTGCATGTGTTCACAATATTTAGACCAACTTTGACGAGAGTTTTGAAAATTCAAAGGGGTTCAAAACCTTATAACAGAGGGTTCAAAACCTAGTAATCAATCATCCTAGAACAGATGATTAGTTTTCAAAGCGGTTTTGAAATTTATGTTCTTGTTGCGGTCGTCGCCTAAGGATAGGTGACGGTGTTGTTTTATGACTAAACGCAAGTAAACTCGCGTTAGGGTCCTAGGAAGGTTATAGACTAGGTCAAAGCATTACTAATAACCTAATTCCCTATAACCATGAGCTCTGATACCAACTTTTCTGTCACACCCCGACCACGTAGAACATACAAAACGTGGCGGAAACGTCGGGGAGTGTTGTAACAGAATCATTGTTTCATAACACATGGAAATTTAAATATTGTTTTATTGATTAAATGAACTCGTTGTTCTATTACAATCACATAAGTACAACTATGATCTTCCAAGTTTTAAAGTTGCTAAGGCACGAGTCCATCCTAAATGTAGCATGCATCAACAATCATCTCAAGACAGCACCTGAAACATGTGTAAAAATAGGTACGTCAGCATAAAAATGCCTGTGAGATACATAGGTTTTGTGAAAACGGAGTTCATGACTCATGTTTGAGAAAATGTTTAGTCATGAACTTTGTAAATTTGCTTTGTCTTGTAAATCATTTGAAAACCGATAGGATCAGGTGATATGTATAAATAAGAGAATAATGTATGGTTAACTGAATAACCATGTAAAATGAGTTTGTATCAGTTAAGTTGTTTGAAAGACAATGTTTAAATAAAACGTTTATGGTATATATAAAATATACCTTGGTTTTAAGAAAGTTGAATAAGTAATATATTAAAATATATTTCAGTTCCAATATTGTTAACCCAAGTGTACTAAATAACGCCACGGTATGTAATGCAATGAAAACACTTATATATAAGAAGTACCAGCGGCGTATCTACCATGTTTTCATCACATTTCACTCGTTCCGTTATCTAAACACTAACCAAAACCAAATCGTTTGATGGATAGTATATTAAATATACTTTAGTTGTTCAAAATAATAGTTTTCAGTAGTATATTACAAGTATACCTTGGATTTATAAATAACACATTAAACCATGTTTTAGTTTTGTAACTAACATATCAGTATATGCTTTGGATGTGATAAATAACATATTAAACTATGTTTTAGTTATGTAAGTAACATATCACAATATGCTTTGGATGATTACAAAATATATGTTGGTTCTGTACAATACCACACATGAGAGTATATCAAACTATACTTTTTGGGAGTATATCAAAATATACTTTAAAGGTGCGATTTAAGAATTCATTCAGACCTGGTGCATCAAACTACACCTTTGAGACTATAGGGATACCACAAAGGAAATCCCTATTTGGATGGAGAAACGAATTGGTTTCAGACATTCCATGACAACAGGAATGGGGTGTCTAATCCTATAGCGCTATATCATACTACCAATCGGTCTGGTGAACAAAATAGGTACTATTCCAACAATTACTTTTGTAATTTTTGAGAAATCAGTGTTTAAACCATAGATAGTCATTTAGTTTGTCAAAAGATAAATACTAACATGTATAATCAATTATACTTTGAAATCATGAAAATAACAGATAGGTACACATGCTTCACCCCAAAACAGTTTGGAAAACAGTAAAAGAGGGGAACTATGTACTCACCTGAGATTGCTTTGGATTCCTTGTATAATAACCGGATAATGCTAAAGATCACGGAATATCAACGGCACCTAATAGGTAGCTTATGTTAATATACCGGACCAAATCGGAAGGATCGGACAGTACGCGGGTTCGTAAACCAAACGAGTATGGAGACTCGTGTGATATGGCTTAGCAAAGCCTACCTACTAAAATGAAACCTAATCTAAGTGCTTACGGTCCATCACGACCCGTTTAGGTAGCTTATGCTACCCTAACGCGTCGTTCGCGTAGAACGCGTTCGGGACGCCTAACATTGCGACCACACGGTATAACCTCGGAAGGTTATAGCTATGGTCACCTAATGTGTTTGGTCGGGTCCTAATGACCGACCAAATGGGTCGGGTTCGAAAGTATAAGCGATGGTTTAAATCGCTTACCTTACGACCCTATATAAGCACTAAACTAAAAGTGACGAGCTAAGCATGTTAGAACATGCTTAACTAAGTTTAGAAACAGGTTTGGCATCAAAACAAACGGCTTTGATGCCCACGAGTAGTTTGGTTACAAAATACGCAAGAATGCGCATTTTGGCCGAAACTACGACTCGTCACTGGGCCTAGTTAACGTGGTGATCAGTAGGTATAGTCACTACGGACTATAACCATCGTGATCACGCTCACGTTATGAAGTTCCATGAACTTCGCATCGACCATAAGCTGGTCAATGCAGAAAGTCAACAAAACGTTGACTTTCGGACTCGAAAAGCGAATAAAAGAGCGAAAGAAGACTTACGGAGGGTCCCCGAGTGCTAATCAAGACCAAATAGCTCAGGTATGAAACAATGGTTTCAACTTAGAGCTCTAAGATCTGATTTTGTGAATTTTACACTAAAGGGGGGGGGGTATTTATAGGAAAAGTGGAACCGTTAGGATCGTTTTATCGAATATCGTGCCTTGATCTCGTGCGTACATGTGTCCAAGTGGATAAGTTCAGTGAACTTGACCCTTGGCTCTTCGTTGGGTGAAAAGGCATCGCCCCTTGATCGAACGAAAGGCCAGATTCTGCATTAAAAGCAAAATCTTCTGTCAGACATGTTCACGCGGCCCGCCTCATGTTTTGGGCAATCTTTACGCGGGCCGCCTGGCCCCTCTGATCTGCACCACTTGCAGAATTTACACTTTTGGTCCCTGTTGCGTGTTTAAGCTATTTCCAGCCCTTCTAAGACCTGTAAAGCCATCTTTAAAGCCCTAAAATGATGCCTAAACATTGTGGATATGAAACATGCCCAAAAATATGTCGGATGTCGGTTCGTTTGGCCGTACGATCGCGATGTTCGCTTAATTACGACGGAATGCGCATAAGCGTGAAAGACGATCCAAATGACGCGACAAATGGATTTTTCTCATGCCAAACACTAAGGCATAATATTAGGATGCTTACATAAATTTTTGGATGTCCGGATGTATTCAGAACGTGAGTTATGCGCGAAAGTGCAAACTTATGCACTTTTTGACACTTTTAGTCCCTGAATGATCCAAAAGTTTGTTTTAGCATACCAAACCCCTCAAAGCCTATTTCTAAGCTATGTAAAGGATATATATGGTATGTTTAACTTATGGACATGTTCCGGAATGTTCGTTACAGTTCAAATTGGCATACTTTCGCAGTTTGTCAAGTTTAGTCCCTGTAAGCGAATTAACTTGTTTTTGCCATACCAATGCCTTCCAAACTTATTTCTAAGTTATGTAAAGGTTATTTAAGGTATGTTAAGTGTATGATGGTCTCCCGGAGTATTTGTCGCATTAAACTGAGTACGTTTATGCACCAGTTTGCGTTAATTCTCCAGAAAGCGTTGTAGAGTATGAAATTGAACAAGAATTGATATGTGCAAAGCATACACATATTTATACAAATCCCAAGTATGAAATACAATTTTCCTTGGTTTGGCATTTGTTTGATGGTTGAAGTGACACAGGTGTCACAGTC